>NC_044386.1:60943224-61560188 GCF_006542625.1 Nomascus leucogenys | reverse complement strand
AAATCACAATTAGGTCAATCAATGAAGAAAAAGCAAATGACAAATTTTAACACCTATTCATACAAAAACTCAGAAAAAATGGGAATAGAGGGAAACTTCCTAAACGTGATACACATTTACATAGTCAGTGGGAGAAAGAGTAAAGAGGGAGGTGCTACACACTTTCAAACAACCAGATCTCATGAGAACTCTATCATAAGACAGCACATGGGGGTTGGTGCTAAACCATTAGAAACCACCTTCATGATTCAATCACCTCCCACCAGGCCCCTCTTCCAACACTGGGGATAGCTAACATTATACAGTCAGCCATCACTTAATGACAGAGATTCGTTCTGAGAAAGGTGTCAATAGGTAATTTCATCACTGTGTAACATTACAGAGTATACTTGCACAAACCTAGATGGCACAGTCTACTACACAACTAGGCTATATGATATAGCCTATTGCTCCTAGGCTACAAACCTGTACAGGATGTCACTGTACTGAATACTGAAGGCAATTGTAAATATTTGCATGTCTAAATATGGAAAAGGTATGGTAATAATATGGTATAAAAGATTTTTAAAATGGTACACTTGTATAGGGCACTTACCATGAATGGAGTTTGCAGGACTAGAAGTTTCTCTGGGTGAGTCAGTAGGTAAGTGGTGAGTGAATGTGAAGGCCTAAGACATGATGCTTATTGTAGACTTTACAAACATTATATACTTAGGCTACACTAAATTAATTTTAAAAACAAAGTGAGTGATTGCACTATGGCATTACAATGGCTACAATGTCACTAGGGGTTAAGAATTTTTCAGCTATAATCTAAAGGGGCCACCATCATATATGTGGTCCATTGCTGACTGAAACTTTGCTAAGCACATGACTATACTTGATGGTGAAAGACTGAATGCTTTCTCCCCAGGACTGGGAACAATTCAAGGATATCCGTTACCAATACCCTTTTTCAAAATAATGCTAGAAGTTCTACATACATATGGTATGATTCTATCCATATAACATTCTTGAAAAGACAAAAATCATAGAAATGGAGAACAGATTGGTGGTTGCTAGGGGTTAAGGAGAGGGTTAAAGAGAGGGTAGTGTGGAAGGGAAGTAGGTGTGGTTATAAAAGGGCAACAGACGGCTCCTTGTGGTGATGGAAACATCTGTGTCTTGACCTATCAATGTCAATATCCTGGCTGTGATATTGTACTACAATAATGCAAAATGTTACCATTGGGGGACATTGGGTTAAGAGTACATAGGATCTGTACTATTTCTTACATCTGCATGTCAATCTACAGTTAGCTCAAAATAAAATGTTTAATTTAAAAATAAAAAAAAATCCTGTCAGCTGTGGGGAGAATGAATGATTAAAAAAACAAACAAACAAAAAACAATAGTGGCAAAAGAAAGACCTATCAAGAAAACACGAAGTTATCCAGGGAAGAGATGACCATGCTAGAACTAACACGCTGGAAGTTGAAAAAAGGAGAACTAGATACGGGACATATAGTGAGGCAGAATCAACAATGTTTGTTGATAAATTAGCTGTGAAGAACGAAAGACAAAGTTGAAAATGACTTCTACGTTGCTTACTTGAACAACTGTCAGACAGATAATGCCATCATTTACTGAGATAAGGACAATTCTGTTCTACAGAAACATTTGAGATTTAAGATTTAAAACATTTGAGATTGTTCAATTAGTTTATCCTCTTCTTTAAAAACATCCAAAATTTGGATGTAACTAATTGCCCCCACACATGAAGAGCTTTCAAGGTTTAACACAGGCTACAGTACTTTGAATAAAATCTATGAAGAAAACATAAGCCTAAAAAGTCCAAAAACAAGAAAGTACTGCTGAGTCACAAACTCTCAATTCCATCATTTTTTCAAGAATTTTAATACCAGAGCAAGATGGGGTTGCTTACCCTGAAGTTGTAAACAAACCGTCTACTTGAAATATTTTTTTTCCACTCAAACTGATGTTCTCATGTAGGTGTTTTCTTCCTGAGGTCAGACAAGGATGCTTCACCTAGTTAGACATCATTGAATGACCTTAGAAAACTTACTTGCCCTGAGACACATGATGAGGGTCTGGTGCTTAAATGAACACATCCAGGACTCAGTCTTTTCTGTTAAGGCAATGCTTGGTTCTCATCCATTAACATCAACTCTTGTTTTCCTCACAAATGCGAGTCAGTGGGCTGCAGCCCCTGGTTGTCATAGCAACTGCAATTTCACGCACCAAAATGGTTTGAGTAGCACTTTTTTTCCCAACATATATTTTAGCACACAAAGAATTTGGTGCCATTTCCAGTCATCTCTTTTGTCTGAGATATGTTTTGTTTATATAACGTCATAGTGATTAAAGACCAAGACCAAAAAAAGATTTCCAGCTTTGTCCCTTAATTAGACCTTTGATTGTAAGTGCTTCCTTGGTTGCTATTGGCTCCTGAACAGTCTGCTTTTGGTATTGTGCCCCAGGAGTATCATAAAGACATGTAATCAGATTCAGTCCACAAGGCAACAATAATCTACTGAAATATCCTGAAGGAAAGGTCCTACATATCCCTTTCTTTCATGCTCTTATTCTTCTGGTCTAGTGTTTCCTGCTGGCCAAGAAAAGAAAAAAAGAATGATAAATTTTCTCAATTGTAATATTATGAGAAACAGGGAAAAAATAATGAAGGCAGTGGTTTGTTGTTTGAGGGGTTTCCAAATGGCCTTAGAGTTCACCTACACTACCACTCCCTCTATCTCACCCATGACAAACACTGAAAATCTACAACAGCCCTCTTTCCTTCTGAGCCCAGTATAAGACCTCAGAATCTTTCTCAACACAACATTCCAGACATGGGCAATTTGCCATCTGGGGACTAGAATCTTAGCTAGTGTTTCAAAATGTCAAGTTTAGCACTCTGTTTAACTGTAGGAGTCAAAAACTAATCCTTACACAAGAGCTAAGATTTTGCAAAACAATCTGAAAACAAGTCTGAATAACTCACTTGCAAAGTGAACTAGTCCATACCCATCAACTCAGGCAATTAAAATATGATATGAATGCAAAGTCATAGAGGAATCCCAGATGAGTCTCTTAGCCTTTCTCTCTTGCCCAAACACTGCTGTATTCTTAGCCTAACCAGCTATGCCACAAGTATATACTACATCAGACATTTTTAAGTGTCAGATTTTAAAAGTATGTATGGATATCAGCTCAAAACTATCATTACTAACGGAAAAGCAACTTAGGGCACATATTTAAATACAAACCCATTAGGAACACAGTTTATGTGTCTTACTTACCATTATATCCACAATGTCTAGAGTAATATTTGGCACATAATAGGCACTCAAAAAATTATTGTTACCTTCACACCCATTAGGATAACTACTATTAAAAAATATACAAACAGAAAATAACAAGGTGAGGATGTGAAGAAATTGGAACTCTTGTACACTCTCGATAACAATGTAAAAGAGTATCGCTGCTATGGAAAACAGTATGGAGTTTCCTCAAAAAATTAAAAAATAGAACCATTATATGATCCAGTAATCTAATTTTTGGGTGCATATACAAAAGAACTGAGATCTGAATCTTGAAGAGATATTTGCACACTCATGGTCATTGCGGCATTATTCATAATAGCCAAGAGGTGGAAGCAACCTAAATGTCCATCAACAGATGAATGGATAAAGAAAACATGATATATACATACAGTGGAAAGTTAGTCAACCTTAAGAAAAGAAATTCTGACATATACTAAAACATAGATGAACCTTGAGGGCATTATACCAAGTGAAATCAGCCAGTCACAAAAAGACAAATATGATTCCACTTATATGAGATATCTAAAGTAGTCAAATTCATAGAGACAGAAAGTAGATTGGTGGTTTCCAGGAGGTGGGGAAGGAGGAAAAGGGGAGTTGTTGTTTAATGGATGTAGAGTTGCAGTTTCGCAAGATGAAAAGTTCTGGAGATTAGCTGTACAACAGTGTGCATATAGTTAACACTACTGAGCTATACACTTGAAATGGTTAAGATGGTAACTTTTATGTTATATTTTAACACAATTTTTAAAAATATCTATTAAATCAATGAACAGAAAGATTTCTTTCTCCTCTAGAATAGTGGCTCTCAATCAGAAGTGATTTTGTCCCCCAGGGAACATTTGGCAATGTAAGGAGACATTTTTGGTTGGCATAGCTGGGAGCAGGAGTGCTACTTGCATCTAGAACACAGAGGCCAGAGATGCTATTAAACATCCTCACAAAGCACAAGACATCCCCCAACAACAAAAAATTATCTGGTCCCACAATGTCAATAGTGTCAGGTTGATAAATCCTGCTCAAGAGTTTTCTGTTCAATAAGAGTATCTATATAAAATGCATAGCTCAGAGCCTTAAAAATGTTAGCCTTATAATTATCATCATCATAATTATTATTATTATTTAACTCTAGGTTAAGACTGAGAAGTTTTTATTTCCTTAACTTGTATTTGACACAGTAAACTGAGGTCAAGTTGCCTACAAAATGAGTCTACTATACATCCTTCCATATTTGCCATCAGGAAACTATTGAGGGAAAGGGAGGGAGAGTCTGTAATATATTCAAAAGTCTGATGCTTCTGACTAACCCAATCTCAGAGCACTGCCCAGAGCAAGACTTTCCTGAGTTGCTCAGGAAAGCAGACAATAACGATCCCCAGACAATAAGGTCTGCCCAAGGCAATCAGGACCTGTGATGTAAACTCTAGCCCAAAAGAAAATCTCAGATGTCTTCTCATTCCAGTGTCTCTTTCCAAAGATTAGGTAATTTGTTTGAGGTTTGAATCAGCTCCTTTAGATGATTACATAACCAAAATGGTGTCCAGGGCCTCTCTAATACTATATCATAAGGAGTGGAAATTTCCTTGAACCCCTTACTTTTACGGTGTAGAAAACTCCAAAGTATTACCTAAGACTTCTATGAATCATGTCCTATGAATTTAGAATCTCAGGGTCTGTAGCCATTTGTGCTCACTCTATCTTGTTCCCTGACATAGTCTTAGTTTCTCTTTACTGATCTCCGTTAAAACAAAATAAAATAATACCAAAAATCTAGCCCATACCAAGAGTTCTGTGATTCGGGGTTACTTCTCTGAAATCTTGGTAGGGAGCATAGAAATCAGTCACATAGAGGAAGACTCAACAGTGTCTCCTGTTGTGGTCATTCTCCCCTCTCCTCCTTTGGTTCCCCTCCCACTCAGAAGTAAATCAAGCCAGGCACAGTGGCTCATACCTGTAATCCAAACACCGTGGGAGCCTGCGGTGGGAGGATCACCTGAGGCCAATAGTTCAAGACCAGCCTGGGAAACATAGTAAGACATCCCCCCCACCACACCCCTAGTCTCTAAAAAAAAATAATTAGCTGGGTGTGGTGGTGCACACCTGTGATCCCAGCTACTTGGGAGGCTGAGGTGAGAGAATCACCTGAGCCAAGGAGTTCAAGGCTGCAGTCAGCTATGATCATGCCCCTCCACTCCAGCCTGGGTAACAGAGTGAGACCCTCTCTCAAAAAAAAAAAAAAAAAAAAAAAAAAAAAAAAAAAAAAAAAAAAAAAAAAGTAATTCATTCTCCTCCTTGGAAACTTTGAAACTTGTCCCAAAGGGTCTTATTATGCCAAGTCATCAAAGAACTCTGTTAACAAAGATAGGTCTTTCCCAAAAGGAATTTTCATAGTACCTGCTAAAAGAATACTATTTTCTCCATGTATTACAATGACAAAGTACATCGCCAATGCTATTTTAAAACCCTTCCTCCAAAACTATGCACGGAGAACCTTCCAATAAAGAAGCCACATTCCCCATTTTACTCTTCCCCCAATTTCGTCTTGTGTGTCCCAACTATAGTGAAGGCATGAGGAATTCAAATAAGCCCTGGTCCTATTTCTTGTCAGTTCACAGCCCACCTAAAATGCTACACTATGTTTAGGAATAATTGCAGAGCTTAGAGATCATGTATTTCCCAAGCATCCCCTGCCACTAGTGTACAGAGGTGTGATTTCAGTTCCAGGCAAGAAGACACCTGTGTGACCTGTGTGAAGGGCTTGAGTGGCAAGAAAGGGCAGCACCTGTGGGAAGAGTGGAGCCTCTGGTGAGCACAGCAGCAGGAGCTTTGGTTCTGGCAAGCAGCTGTGGCAGAATTTCTGGCATCCAAGCCCCAGCATTATAAAGGCCACTAGAATAGTGTGGCTGGGGATTTTCTGGGCTGCACTTTTGGCTGCATTGTTTCTGTTTAGTAACTCAGTTGAGTTCTGTGGCCATCTCTAAGATTCTGTGAGTTGCGAAATATCCTCTAACAAAATACCCATCAGCTGAGCAAAGTGGATTCTGCTGTTGCAACCAAAAACTCTGATCAAATAAAGACAGTTAAGTTTGGGGAGGAAGTACCTGGATTATCCAGGAAATTAACAGCAATAACACAGTAACACTTACTAAACTTACTAAGATTCCAGTGCTATGTTCTAACCACCTTACATATGTAAATTCATTTAACTTCAAAACAGCCATAAGAGTAGATATCATTATTTATTGCATTTTAAGATGCCGAAAAAAATCCAGAAAAATATATCACTTGACCAATATCACCTAGCTAGTAAGTGAAGGAGACAAGATTCAAACCCAGGCAATTGATTCCAGAACCATGCTCAAAACTACAGCAGTATGCCACCTCTCTGGTCAACATCTGGACATGGAGGCATGCCCAATCTAAAGGGTCTGGAATTAAAGTTCCTCAAAACATACTGTGCAGGCCAAACAAAGCACATTCTGACAATCCTATCTAAAATAGCCACACACCTTTACCCTATGCTGCTTTGTTTTCTTCACAGCACTCACTACTTTCCTCAATTATGTCATTTATTTGCTTACTGTCTATCCCTCATACAAATATAATCTTTACATGGTATATTAGTTATCTATTGCTGCATAACAAATTACATCAAAACTTGGCAGCTTCAAACAACAAATATGTATGATGGGGGAGTCAGGAATAAAAGAGTAGTTGGGCTGGTGGTCTGGCTCAGCGTCTCTCAGGAGGCTATGGTCAAGCTATGGGGCAGGGCTGCAGTCATCTGAAGGTTAACAGGCACTGGAGGATGCTGTGTTCACCCACATAGCTGTTGGCAAGACACCTCAGTTCCTGCCAGGTGAACCTTTTCACAGGCTGTCTGAACACACGGCAGCTAACTTCTCCCAGAGAGACTGATCCAAGAAAAGGCAAGATAATAATGCCACAATGTCTTTTAAGACCTAGTCTCCAAGTCACATACTGCCTTATTCTATTGATTAGAAGTGGGTCACTAAGTCTAATCACACTCAATGGTTTGAATACACTGGGGATGGGTGGATTGGAAGCCATCTTGGAGACTGGCTACCAAACATGGACTATGACTTGTTCACTGTTATGTCTGCAATACCTAGTACACAGTAGGTGTTCCATATGTATTTATTGAGTTTGTGGAAGATCCCAGTACACAGTAGGCATTCCATATATATGTATTGGTTGAGTTTGGGGAACATTCCAGTGCACAGTAGGCATTCCATGTGTCTTTACTGGTTGAGTTTGGGGAAGATTCCAGCGCACAGTAGGCATTCCACATATATTTATTGGTTGAGTTTGGGGGAAGCTGTCTAACTGTATATAGCTCACATAGATGTGAAATAAGCAGCATATGCAAGTAAGCAAAGCCATGGGTGTGTATGAGATCATCCAGAAAAAGGTAGGATAAAAAGGAGCAGTGGACAAAATCTTGATGAATGTCAAAGTCCATGAATGTTCAGAGAGGGAATTTAGGTTGGCTTCTTGTTCTGGCAGCAAGGCAAACTCAGTAACCCAACCCTTACTTCCCCCTGCCCCAAATACAAACATACACAAATGACATATTAAAAAATAATAATACTGAATCCCTGAGCCTGAAAGAAAAAAAAGTGAAAGCCTTAAAAAGGAAATACGGCTGGGTGCAGTGGCTCATGCCTGCAATCCCAGCACTTTGGGAGGTTGAGGACTGCTTGAGCCCAGAAGTTAGAGACCAGCCTGGGCAATACAGCAAAACCTCATCTCTATAAAAAATACATAAATTAGTGGGGTGTGGTGGTGCATGTCTGTAGTCCCAGCTGCTCGGAAAGATGAGGTGGGAGGATCACTTGAGCCAGGGAGGTCCAGGCTGCAGTGAGCCGTGATTGCACCACTGCACAGCAGCCTGGGTGACAAGGCAAGACACTGTCTCAAAAAAGAAGAAAAAGGGCAGGGCGCGGTGGCTCACACCTGTAATCCCAGCACTTTGGGAGGCCAAGGCGGGCGGCTCACAAGGTGAGGAGATCAAGACCATCCGGGCTAACATGGTGAAACCCCGTCTCTACTAAAAATACAAAAAAAAATTAGCTGGGTGTGGTGGCGGGTGCCTGTAGTCCCAGCTACTCGGGAGGCTGAGGCAGGCTGAGGCAGGAGAATGGCGTGAACCCGGGAGGTGGAGCTTGCAGTGAGCCGAGATGGCACCACTGCACTCCAGCCTGGGCAAGAGTGTGAGACTCCGTCTCAAAAAAAAAGAAAAGAAAAAAAAGGAAACTCTAAGCCAGTACTGAAATCTCCAGCTCTACACAGGCCATAAGACCTGGGGGCCAGGGTTTTCATGCTTATGTGGAGGAAGAGCAAATCTGGGAGCTGGAAATGAGACACCTGGATGAAGCCATGACCCAAGCAAGGTTGACCAATCTGCAAAGGGAACTAGAAAAACGGTGCTTACTGGCAGAAAAAAAGAAGCAAGCAAGAAGACAGAAGGTCTGGGTAGGAAGAGAAATTCTGTTAGAAATAAAACCCAATGTTGCACCAAGCATAATATGGCAATCCCAAATCAAGAAATTAAATATAAAATTTAGTCCTGAATTTGTGGAATCCCTGAGGCTTTGGCAGAAATGAATACAAAACTGCTCTATGAAACATTGCAACTCAGAATGCACTAAATTGCTACAGAAAAAAAAAAATATCATTGAAGCGCTAGGCACAGCAGCTCATGCCTGTAATTTTAGCACTTTGGGAGGCCAAGGAGGGAGAATCACTTGAGGCCAGGAATTTGAGACCAGCCTGGGCAACATGATGAGACTTTGTTTTTACAAATCAAAAAATCAGCTGGGTGTGGTGGTGCACACATGTAGTCCCAGCTACTTGGGAAGCTAAAGAGGGAGGATCACTGGGGCCCAGGAAGTCAAGGCTGCAGTGAGCAGTGATCACACCATTGTACTCCAGCTCAGGTGACAGAGTGAGACCTTGTCTCAAAAAAACAAAAACAAACAAACAAACAAAAACCAGGATAATAACTCGCGATTAAAAACAAAATACAAATTCTTTTTTTTTTTTTTTTTTTTTTTGAGATGGAGTGTTGCCCTGTTGCCCAGGCTGGAGTACAGTGGTGTGATCTCGGCTCACTGCAGCCTCCACCTCTCAGGTTCAAGAGATTCTCCTGCCTCAGACTCCTGAGTAGCTGAGATTACAGGTGCATGCCACCATACCAAGCTCATTTTTATATTTTTAGTAGAGACAGGGTTTCACCATGTTGGCCAGGCTGATCTTGAATTCCTGACCTCAGGTCGTCCACCCACCTGGGCCTCCCAAAACACTGAGATTACAGGTGTGAGCCACCACACCTGGCCACAAAATACAAATTTTGTGAGAAAACAAACCATCATGAGAATCAGCAGACACAAGAAATGTGAAAACTGGCACCCAAAAACTAGGATAGAAAAATCTTTAAAAGATTATAAAATGAGTATATTTAAAATGATGAAAGATGTTTAAGAAAGAATAGAATCAGCTGGGCGCGGTGGCTCACGCTTGTAATCCCAGCACTTTGGGAGGCCGAGGTGGGCGGATCACGAGGTCAGGAGATCGAGACCACGGTGAAACCCTGTCTCTACTAAAAACACAAAAAATTAGCCGGGCTTGGTGGCGGGCGCCTGTAGTCCCAGCTACTCGGAGAGGCTGAGGCAGGAGAATGGCGTGAACCCGGGAGGCGGAGCTTGCAGTGAGCTGAGATTGCGCCACTGCACTCCAGCCTGGGCGACAGAGCGAGACTCCGTCTCAAAAAAAAAAAAAAAAAAAAAAAAAAGAAAGAATAGAATCGTAATATAGGAATGAACACTGAAAAAAAGGTATATCTGAGGAAAAAGTAACATATATGTATATATGTTATATGTATATCCAGAATATATAAAGAATTCCTAACAACACAACAACAAAAATAACCTGATTAAAAAAAAAGGAAAAGGACTTGCGTAGACATTTCTCCAAAGAGGATATACAAATGGCTAACAAGCATATAAAAAGATGTCCAACACCACTAATCATCAGAGAATTGCAAATTAAAACCATAATGAGCTATCACCTCATGTCCATTAGGTGGACAATGGCCACTGTGAAAAAATAAATAAATAAATAAAGTATTGGCAAGGATGCAGATAAATTGGAACCTTTGTGCACTGTCGGTGGGAATGTAAAACAGTGCAAGCTGCTATGGAAAATAGTATGAAGATTTCTCAAAAAATTAAAAGTAGAGCTACCATATGATCTAGCAATCCTACAACATGGATCAACCTTGAAGATATTATACCAAGTAAAATCAGCCAGTCACACAAAGGCAAATACTGTATGATCCCGCTTATATGAGGTATCTAAAGTAGTCAAATTCATACAGACAGAAAGTAGATGGGTGGTTAACGGAGGCTGGGGTGAGGGAGAAAAGGGGAGTTGTTTAATGGGTGTAGAGTTTCAGTTTTGCAAGATGAAGAGTTCTGGAGACTGGCTGTACAACAATGTGCACATAATTAACACTACGGAACTACACACTTAAAAATGGTTAAGATGGTAAATATGTGGCATGTGTTTTTTTGCCACAATAAAAAAGGCTTAAATTTTAAAAAAGCCATTGTTACTTCTTCAAATTACAGAAATTATTCAAACTCAACATATAGGCCATTTATATTAATTCCTCGGCCCTCAGATTTCAAGGTGATAATCTACTGAAAACAATACTAGAGTAATCAAAAAGTCTATCCATATGAATGAATTAACAATGGTGTGAATACATGCTTTTCATTAGTGGATGAGAGGATGGGCAATGCAAAGAATGTAGACAGAGGATTTTTAAACAAATGTTTCAAGTCCTGGTAAAGGCAGGGGTTCAGGCTGATGAGCTTCAGGCTATCCTTAGCCAAGAAACAGCTTCTCCAGCATCATCGATGCTGGGAAAAAGCACATTCCTCCCCTGCCCAGGGCACTGGAAGTGCATACCCTTTGTGCATTCTCCATGTCTCCTGCAAAGGAGAACAGAAGCAAGGCTGACTGCTTTCAGTTTCTAGCGGAGTTCAATGGCCTTCTTGCATCATACACAGTGTCAATGGCAAATATTCCCAATCATGTATTTTTTCCTCCAGCTTCTACTCCCTCTGTTAGCTGTAATTTTAGAGTGTCTGTTGAGAAAATGCCTTAGTTTATAATCATTTTTAAGTCATTGACCATACATCCCATGATTGGCTAAATCAGGGAAATAAAAGAGACCTGAAGACTCATAACACAGGCTTACCCTAGTATGGATAGGAGAAGCTAACTGAGACCTGCTCGCCGATGAGGATTTTAGGCTGACACTACTCCAAGTCATGAAGAGCCTGATTGACTTTGCTCTTCTGTGAGTACTTACATTCTGGTTTTTACAACTTTCCCAATACTGATACCTACCTGAAAATGAAACATAAGTTCCATTCTCAATTAATATGGTGCTGGGCCGGGCGCGGTGGCTCACACCTGTAATCCCCGCATTTTGGGAGGCCGAGGCGGGTGGATCGCGAGGTCAGGAGATCAAGACCAGCCTGGCTAACACAGCGAAACCCCGTCTCTACTAAAAATACAAAAAAATTAGCCGGGCGTAGTGGCGGGCGCCTGTAGTCCCAGCTACTCGGGAGACTGAGACAGGAGAATGGCGTGAACTCGGGAGGCGGAGCTTGCAGTGAGCGGAGATCGCGCCACTGCACTCCAGCCTCGGCGACAGAGCGAGACTCCGTCTCAAAAAAAAAAAAAAAAAAAAATATGGTGCTGGGCGCCTTGGAATGCCCACTCACTGGCTCCATTTGGGAAGGTGGTACCAGGTGGAAAGGCTAAAAGAATTAGCATCAATTACTCTGAAGAAGAGAAACACTACTAATGGAGGTTTTGAGATAGTACTGACTGCAAGCCCTCTGTTCATACCACCAATAAATCCCTGAAATGTCCTAAGAGTCCAATGTCTCACCAAGCTGACTGACTAAACAATCTAGGGTCAACAAACTCTAGATGGCAAGCCTCCAAACACCCTACTTATCTAAGAGAAAAAAGCCACACAATATGACAGCTAGCAAAGTTTATCAACCATGACATAACGTAACCATGGCAGATCTTTTTAGGAACTACTTTACTTACAATATGCAGAGCGTCTGAAATAATTTAATTATAAAACTATACTTTAGCCCAAGCATGGTGGCTCATACCTGTAATCCCAACACTTTGGGAGGCCGAGGCTGGCAGATCACAAAGTCAAGAGATCGAGACCACCCTGACCAACATGGTGAAACCCTGTCTCCACTAAAAATACAAAAATTAGCTGGGCGTGGTGGCACGCACCTGTAGTCCCAGCTACTCGGGAGGCTGAAGCAGGAGAATCACTTGAACCAGGGAGGCAGAGGTTGCAGTGCACCGAGATCACGCCACTGCACTCCAGCCTGGTGACAGAGCTAGACTCCATCTCAAAAAAACACCTATATTTTAGTGTCAGTGTGTCTAAGAAATTGTATCTTTAACCTGGCTTTGCAAGATAAATCTTTCTTTTTTGTTCAGGATTTCCGACAATCTCCATTTAATATTCTGTACTCTTTAAGAGTGACATAAACAGTGTGCCCAGCAGAAAATCTGACATCAGTTCACATCAAACAGACATCAGCTGGCTGCCAGCTGGAGAGTTTCTAGTATTTCAATTCAGAAATTTCTCATCAAAATGTTAAAGGTCTGTTTTACAAAGGAAGCAGTAGCTGCATAGCAAATCTTAAGATGACTGTTGCAGGTCTTTAGAATCAATGTTGAATTATCAGCCCAAATGAATCCTGTGCCTTTTAACAAGATGACATACCCAAGTACCACAGCTGAGTCCCTCTCTGTTCTAGGTTATTGTGTAGGACCCTTTTCTCCTCCGGAGCCCTTTAGAAACTGCCACTCTAGTAGTTGCCTGACTAGAACTGCTGACCCTCTTGGCTTAGTCCCCATTTCTGGCCCTACTTTTGCCCTTGGAGTGCGAATTCACTTCTCCTGGTTCCACTCTCAGTGTTTGGTTGTTTAAACTTAAATTTTTAGTGGTACAATCTAAAAACAGAATTATCAAAATTTTATGTTTTATTCTGAGCAGTAAGGTATAGGGAATAGAAAAAGAAAAGAAAAATGTGTATTATGAGTAATTTTGCTAAAAATGTAAAAAGCTTAAGCTTACCTATAAGAACATAAGGTAAGAACTTTTAAACATGATATCCTACCTGATGAAATAAGTGATGATATTCTCCCCATCAGGAAAAGCAGCCTCTTTGATGCATTTGTTGGCATGTGAGCTGGTTCATGTAAATAAAAACTACAGAGGTGAAAATCATACAGATTCTAAGAATCCTTTCCAAAAGTCAGTGGACCACTAGAGTTAGTTTCAGGTCACACACTTGCAACAATTCTATAAATACAGTCATGTGCCAAATAAATATGTTTTGGTCAATGACAGACTGAATATACAATGGTGGTCCCACAAGGTTATAATAGAGCTAAAAAAATGTCTATCACCTAGTGGTCTAAGGACATCACAGCCATCCTAAAGTCATAGCACAATGCATTATTCATGTGTTTGTGGTGATGCTGGTGTGAACAAACCTGCACTGCCATTCATATAGAAGTATAGCACATACAATTATGCACAGTACATAATACTTGATAATGAAAATAAACTACTATGGTACTTTTTGCTTATGTATTTACCACATTATACTTTTAATCTTTATTTTAGAGTGTATCTCATATATACACTTATATATATATAAGTTAACTCTAAAATAACCGCAGGCAGGTTCTATAGGAAGTATTCCAGAAGAAGGCACTATTATCTTGGAGATGACAGCTCCACCCCTGTTATTGCCCCTGAAGACCTGCCTATGGGACAAGATGTGGTGGTAGAAGAGAGTGATATTGATGATCTTGATTCTGTGTAGACCTAACTAATGTGTGTGTTTATGTCTTTGTTTTTCTTTTTTTTTTTTTTTTTTTTTTGAGACAGAGTCTCGCTCTGTCGCCCAGGAGTGCAGTGGCACGATCTCGGCTCACTGCAAGCTCTGCCTCCTGGGTTCACGCCATTCTCCTGCCTCAGCCTCCGGAGTAGCTGGGACTACAGGGGCACACCACCATGCCCAGCTAATTTTTTTTGTATTTTTAGTAGAGATGGGGTTTCACCATGTTAGCCAGGATGGTCTTGATCTCCTGTATGTCTTAGTTTTTAACAAAAAGTTTAAAAGTTTAAAAAAAATAAAAATTTTTTAAATAGAAAAAAGCTTATAGAATAACGATATAAAGAAAAAATTTGTACAGCTATACAATGTGTTTTTTTATATATATATTTTTTTATTGTTATACTTTAGGTTTTAGGGTACATGTGCACAATGTGCAGGTTTGTTACATATGTATCCATGTGCCATGTTGTTTTGCTGCACCCATTAACTCGTCATTTAGCATTAGGTGTATCTCCTAATGCTGTCCCTCCCCCCTCCCCCCACCCCACAACAGTCCCTGGAGTGTGATGTTCCCCTTCCTGTGTCCATGAGTTCTCATTGTTCAATTCCCACCTATGAGTGAGAACATGCAGTGTTTGGCTTTTTGTCCTTGCGATAGTTTACTGAGAATGATGTTTTCCAGTTTCATCCATGTCCCTACAAAGGACATGAACTCATCATTTTTTATGGCTGCATAGTATTCCATGGTGTATATGTGCCACATTTTCTTAATCCAGTCTATCGTTGTTGGACATTTGGGTTTGTTCCAACTCTTTGCTATTGTGAATAGTGCCACAATAAACATACATGTGCATGTGTCTTTACAGCAGCATGTTTTATAGTCCTTTGGCTATATACCCAGTAATGGGATGGCTGGGTCAAATGGTATTTCTGGTTCTAGATCCCTGAGGAATCGCCACACTGACTTCCACAATGGTTGAACTAGTTTACAGTCCCACCAACAGTGTAAAAGTGTTCCTATTTCTCCACATCCTCTCCAGCACCTGTTGTTTCCTGACTTTTTAATGATGGCCATTCTAACTGGTGTGAGATGGTATCTCACTGTGGTTTTGATTTGCATTTCTCTGATGGCCAGTGATGATGAGCATTTTTTCATGTGTTTTTTGGCTGCATAAATGTCTTCTTTTGAGAAGTGTCTGTTCATGTCCTTCGCCCACTTTTTGATGGGTTTATTTTTTTCTTGTAAATTTGTTTGAGTTCATTGTAGATTCTGGATATTAGTCCTTTGTCAGGTGAGTAGGTTGCAAAAATTTTCTCCCATTCTGTACGTTGCCTGTTCACTCTGATGGTAGTTTCTTTTGCTGTGCACAAGCTCTTTAGTTTAATTAGATCCCATTTGTCAATTTTGGCTTTTGTTGCCATTGCTTTTGGTGTTTTAGACATGAAGTCCTTGCCCACGCCTATGTCCTGAATGGTATTGCCTAGGTTTCCTTGTAGGATTTCAATGGTTTTAGGTCTAACATTTAAGTCTTTAATCCATCTTGAATTAATTTTTGTATAAGGTGTAAGGAAGGGATCCAGTTTCAGCTTTCTACATATGGCTAGCCAGTTTTCCCAGCACCATTTATTAAATAGGGAATCCTTTCCCCATTGCTTGTTTTTGTCAGGTTTGTCAAAGATCAGATAGTCGTAGATATGCGGCATTATTTCTGAGGGCTCTGTTCTGTTCCATTGATCTATGTCTCTGTTGTGGTACCAGTACCATGCTGTTTTGGTTACTGTAGCCTTGTAGTATAGTTTGAAGTCAGGTAGCGTGATGCCTCCAGCTTTGTTCTTTTGGCTTAGGATTGACTTGGCGATGCGGGCTCTTTTTTGGTTCCATATGAACTTTAAAGTAGTTTTTCCAATTCTGTGAAGAAAGTCATTGGTAGCTTGATGGGGATGGCATTGAATCTATAAATTACCTTGGGCAGTATGGCCATTTTCACAATATTGATTCTTCCAACCCATGAGCATGGAATGTTCTTCCATTTGTTTGTATCCTCTTTTATTTCATTGAGCAGTGGTTTGTAGTTCTCCTTGAAGAGGTCCTTCACATCCCTTGTAAGTTGGATTCCTAGGTATTTTATTCTCTTTCAAGCAATTGTGAATGGGAGTTCACTCATGATTTGGCTCTCTGCTTGTCTGTGATTGGTGTACAAGAATGCTTGTGATTTTTGTACATTGATTTTGTATCCCGAGACTTTGCTGAAGTTGCTAATCAGCTTAAGGAGATTTTGGGCTGAGACGATGGGGTTTTCTAGATATACAATCATGTCATCTGCAAACAGGGACAATTTGACTTCCTCTTTTCCTAATTGAATACCCTTTATTTCCTTCTCCTGCCTGATTGCCCTGGCCAGAACTTCCAGCACTATGTTGAATAGGAGTGGTGAGAGAGGGCATCCCTGTCTTGTGCCAGTTTTCAAAGGGAATGCTTCCAGTTTTTGCCCATTCAGTATGATATTGGCTGTGGGCCTGTCATAGATAGCTCTTATTATTTTGAGATATGTCCCATCAATACCTAGTTTATTGAGAGTTTTTAGCATGAAGGGTTGTTGAATTTTGTCAAAGGCCTTTTCTGCATCTATTGAGATAATCATGTGGTTTTTGACTTTGGTTCTGTTTATATGCTGGATTACATTTATTGATTTGCATATGTTGAACCAGCCTTGCATCCCAGGGATGAAGCCCACTTGATCATGGTGTATAAGATTTTGATGTGCTGCTGGATTCAGTTTGCCAGTATTTTATTGAGGATTTTTGCATCAATGTTCATCAAGGATATTGGTCTGAAATTCTCTTTTTTGGTTATGTCTCTGCCAGGCTTTGGTATCAGAACAATGCTGGCCTCATAAAATGTGTTAGGGAGGATTCCCTCTTTTTCTATCGATTGGAATAGTTTCAGAAGGAATGGTACCAGTTCCTCCTTGTACCTCTGGTAGAATTTGGCTGTGAATCCATCAGGTCCTGGACTCTTTTTGGTTGGTAAGCTATTGATTATTGCCACAATTTCAGAGCCTGTTATTGGTCTATTCAGAGATTCAACTTCTTCCTGGTTTAGTCTTGGGAGGGTGTATTTTTCGAGGAATTTATCCATTTCTTCTAGATTTTCTAGTTTATTTGCGTAGAGGTGTTTGTAGTATTCTCTGATGGTAGATTGCATTTCTGTGGGATCGGTGGTGATAACCCCTTTTTCATTTTTTATTGCATCTATTTGATTCTTCTCTCTTTTCTTCTTTATTAGTCTTGCCAGCGGTCTATCAATTTTGTTGATCTTTTCAAAAAACCAGCTCCTGGATTCATTAATTTTTTGAAGGGTTTTTTGTGTCTCTATTTCCTTCAGTTCTGCTCTGATTTTAGTTATTTCTAGCCTTCTGCTAGCTTTTGAATGTGTTTGCTCTTGCTTTTCTAGTTCTTTTAATTGTGATGTTAGGGTGTCAATTTTGGATCTTTCCTGCTTTCTCTTGTGGGCATTTAGTGCTATAAATTTCCCTCTACACACTGCTTTGAATGTGTCCCAGAGATTCTGGTATGTTGTGTCTTTGTTCTCATTGGTTTCAAAGAACATCTTTATTTCTGTCTTCATTTCATTATGTACCCAATAGTCGTTCAGGAGCAGGTTGTTCAGTTTCCATGTAGTTGAGCGGTTTTGAATGAGTTTCTTAATCCTGAGTTCTAGTTTGATTGCACTGTGGTCTGAGAGACAGTTTGTTATAATTTCTGTTCTTTTACATTTGCTGAGGAGAGCTTTACTTCCAACTATGTGGTCAATTTTGGAATAGGTGTGGTGTGGTGCTGAAAAAAATGTATATTCTGTTGATTTGGGGTGGAGAGTTCTGTAGATGTCTATTAGGTCCACTTTGTGCAGAGCTGAGTTCAATTTCTGGATATCCTTGTTAACTTTCTGTCTCGTTGATCTGTCTCATGTTGAGAGTGGGGTGTTTTAAGCTAAGTGTTATTACAAAAGAATCCAAAAGCTTTAAAGCATTTAAAAGTTTGTAAGGTTAAAAAGCCACAGTAAGCTAAGGTTAATTATTAATTTATTATTAAAAGAGAGAACATTTCAAAAATAAATTTAGCATAGCCTAAGTGTACAGTTTTCATAAAGTCTATAGCAGTGTAGAGTAATGTCCTGGGCCTTCACACTCACGAACTCACCCAGAGAAATTTCCAGTCCTGCAAGCTCCATTCCTGTTAAGTACCCTATACAAGTGTACCATTTTTTATCTTTTAAACTGTAATTTTACTCTACCTTTTTATGTTTAGATACACAAATACTTAACCACTGTGTAATAATCTAGCCTAGGTATGCAGCAGGCTATACCATCTAGGTTTTGTAAGTACACTCTATGGTGTTAACACAGTCATGAAATCGCCTAATGACACATTTATCAAAATGTATCCCCATCGTTAAGCAAAGCATGACTATGTATTGAATATAAGGCTTGTATATTACTGAGTGTAAGATTGCCACTGCAGCCTGGTGTTGAGAATATGGGCTCATATCATAGTTCCAATATTCTTTCCCTTGAATAATTTTTGAACTCTCAGAAAATAAGCAGGTATACAAAACAACCCCTACTAAGCTGAAAAGTGTGGTAAATATGTGACTCTATGTCACATAGAGTGGTTTCCTACCAGATACTGCCTGATTTGACCCCCTTTCTTACCACTTGGTACTCAGATCCCCTACTCCTGATCAGCAATGATCGGAAAACCAGCAATGGAATAAGGCTCAGATGAACTAACGAATGTTTGTTTCACCTATTCTTTTTTTAAGGTTGAAAGTTTAACAGATCATTAAACTGTCACCACATCAAAAGGGCTGTATCAGAACAGAGAACCCAGAAATAAAGTCATACATTTACAGTCAACTGATCTTTGACAAAATTGACAAGAATATACACTGGGGAAAGGAAATGCTTTTCAACAAATGGCTCTGGGAAAATTGGATTGGCATATGCAGAAGAATGAAACTGGACCCCCTTCTCTCACCATATACAAAAATCAACTCAAGATGGATTAAAGACTTAAACTTAAGACCTAAGAACTATAAAAATACTAGAAGAAAACATAGGAAATGGGAACAGATTGTGAGGACAGAAAACTTAAAAAAGGAAACCTAGGAAAAACTCTTCTGGACATTGGTCTAGACAAAGAATTCATGACTAAGACCTCAAAAGTACAGACAACAAAAACAAAAATAGACAAATGGGACTTAATCCAACTAAAAAAGCTTCTGTACAGCAAAATAAATAATCAACAGAGTGAACAGACAACCTGCAGAATGGGAAAAAATATTTGCAAACTGTGCATCTGACAGGGGACTAATATCCAAAATTTACAAGGAACTCAAACAACCCAACAAAAAAATCCCAATAATCCCATTAAAAAGTGACCAAAAAAGCATGAATAGACATTTTTCAAAAGAAGACATATAAATGGCCCGCAGGTATGTGAAAAAAAAAAACGCTCAACATTGCTAATCATCAGAGAAATGCAAATTAAAACAACAATAAGATATCATCTTACACCAGTCAAGAATGGCTATTATTAAAAAGAAAAAAATAATAACAAATGTTGGCAAGGACACAGAGAAAAGGAAACTCTTATACACTATTGATGGGAATTTAAATGAGTATAACCTCTATGAAAAAATATGAAAATTTCTCAAAGAATTAAAAATAGAACTATCATTTGATCCAGCAATCCCCCTACTAGGTATCTACCCAAAGGAAAACAGATCCTTATATCAAAAAGATACTTGTACCCATAAGTTTATCACAGCACTATCCACAATAGCAAAGATATGGAATCAACCTAAGTATCCATTAACAGATAACTGAATAAAGAAAATATTACATATATACACAATGGAATATTATTCAACCATAAAATACAATGAAATCATGTCTTTTTCAGCAACATGGATGGAACTGGAGATCATTATCTTAAGTGAAACAAATCAGACACAAAATGACAAATACCATATGTTCTTCCTTATAAGTGAGAGTTTAATAATGTGCACACATGGAGATAGAGCATGGAATGACAGACAAGGGAGACCCAGAAGGGTGAGGAGGTGGAAGGAGGATGGCTGGTGAAAAATTATTTAATGGGTACAATGTACATTATTTGGATTACGGATACCCTAAAAGCCCTGACTTCACCACTATGTGATCTATGCGTGTAACAAAATTACAATTGTACCCCATAAATTTATACCAAAAAGGGACAATATCAAAGTGCCATCTGCCACCAATTTCTTTAAACCCAATGGAAAAAATATCTAACAAATTTACATATGCATTGGCAACATCTAACAAAATTACACATGCATTTTCCCTTTGACCCAGCAGTCCCAATTCTATGAACCCATATAGAAAATACACTTTGACAAATATAAAACAATATATGAAATAGTTATTCATTGTAGCATTAGTTGTAATAGTGAAAGACTGGAAACAAAACAGATATCCACCAAGAGGGAACCAGTTAAATAAATTACGTATACACAGTGGAGTTCTGTGAATCATAAAAAGGGATGAGCAAGATCTCTGTGAGTAGATATGAAAGGATTTCTTCCAAGACATATTGTTAAGTGAAAAAGAAAAGTGTAGAAAAGAATATATGGTATGCTATTTTTTGTATAAGAAAAAGTGGAAAATAAGAATATATATACTACATATTTGCTTATTTTTGCAAAAGAAATACCAGAAAGATAAATTTAAAAATGTATGGAAAATGGATACCTATAAGGGTTGGGGTGGATGCTGTGGAAAGGACAGGCTGGACTTTTCTAATTATCCCTCTTGATATACTTCTCTATTTTGAACAAAGTAAATGTTTAACATATTTAATAAATTACATTAAACTAAAATGGGGAAAAACAAACCCTATGATTGAACAAAACAGAAACAAGTAAATGTAATTGTGTCTCACATTAGTAACATAACCACACAAAGAAAGAATAATTTCAGGAAACTTTTGAACACCGTACATCCTTGTCAATATATAGTCTAAGGACAAAATGAATAGTAAGAAATAGCAAACTTCACTAGTAGGATTACTGTCAGTAGCAATTTTGAAACTAATTTAAGTATATTATAGGATTTTTTTTAAGTGAGTATATTAATGTTTTAAGAACCAAGATACTCTAAGAGAAAAATATGTGTATAAAATAAAACTACCAACTCAGAAATGTGAAAATTATTACTTTGAAAAATATTTTCAAAAACGTAAGCATCACGCAAAATGCCTGTGTAACAAACCTGCATGTGTATCCCCGAATCTAAAATAAAAGTTGAACTTTTTAAATGTCCTATTTTAAATGAGACCATAAATGTGTGAAGAAATAAATCACTGAAACATATGAGGAAGGTGGACTGTCCAGAAGTCAGATTGGAAAGCATACAAAGGGGGAGCAAGGTGGAGTGAGAAGTGGTGCCCGTGTTCTAAAACTGAGGGAACAAGAGGGTGCAGCAGGATCAAGCAAGGGACAGAGAGAAGGAAAGAATGGAAACCTGAGGTGTGGGCATGCATCCAGAGAGGAGAAAGATAATTCATATGAGGTATAATCAACATGTGGCACAGAGTCATGAGGAGTCCAGAATCCAAGTGAAAGATTAATTTTGGGAAGATGGTTCTTACTCTGAGAGTAGAGAGGAAGGTGGCAGGTGATGTCCTGAGATGAAGCTATAAAGTGCAGAACAAATTTGCAGGTGTTCATGCCAGCTGCTGCCAATCAGTCCCATAATACTTGGGCTACATGTCTAGTGGGGCCAAGGCCAACTGACTCTACCACCATCATGCTGTGTCCAGTTTAAGGGCTCTGCTGGAAGGTGCAATGGGACCACAGAAAAGGGGCACTGGACTCAAACTGGGGGTTCAGATTCCAAATGTGGAGGATAAGAATGAGTTAGGCAGAGAAGGATGGGAGAGAAGACAGCAGACACACAGAGAAGGACATCGGGAAATGCACAGCTGGCCAGGAAACGCCAAAGTCATGGCTGGCAGGAGGGGAGTTGAGGGGCAAGCCAGCTGGGAAACGCCTCAGAGGCCCCAGGGTTTGAACCTCACGCTGGAGGCTACTCAGGGCCAAAGGAGGATTTTAGGTGGCTGAGTGAAATCAGCAGATGTGGGGTGGGGAGGATTTTAGAATTGGAGGAGCAAGAGACAGGAGGGACAGAAATCTAGTTAGCACCTCTCCACAAGACGTCAGTAAACAGCGGAGAAAGTGCAGATCCTGGAGGCATATTTATGAGGTCAAACTGACAGGAGAGAAAAGAGGAAAAGAGTGAAGTGAGGAATGGACACAAGGCTAAGGCAGAGTGGTGCCCAGAGTATCCTGACCACCATCTAGACTGCTCAGGACCGTCTATGATGAGTGACGTGAACTACAGCAACTCTGCTCAAGTATTTTGGAATAGGAGACAGTTTGAGTGGCTGGAGGGCAAGATTTTACATGAGCTTTGAAGTCTCTTCCAATGTTTATATTATTACCTGGATTCCAGCTATTTTCTCAGGCTGATCCAACCAAAGCCTAAACCATGATGCCCACCTGTTAAGACAATAAATGACATCTTACTAGAGAAGTGGGATGGGGGGCTGGAAGGACCTTCTACCATCATTATGAGATAGCTAAGTGCAAAGGGCACCAGGAGTGAATGAACTGAGTTTTACACTGGTGCAAGGAGAAAGCAGGAGCAGGAAGCTAGCAGTAGAACAAAAGTCTGGGATCACGAACAGCCACCCACCAATGGGTTTCTCCAGGCTCTTAGAGTCCTTGTCACTTTTTTGACAAATGTGACTGATGGTCAGGAGCAATGTGATTGGTGATGTGATCAGCATACAGGCTGCAGAGTGGTTTTTCTCAACAAAGGAAGTCCATAAACCAGCGTAAAAACAAGCAAGGCCCCCATGCTGACTGTGAGTATCAGGCAGCTTCTAAATGAAAGCAGGGCAGAAGGGAGATCTTCTGATTTTAGTAAGACATGCAAATGAGATACAAAGTAGGAATTAGCAACTCGGGCATGTCTTCCCTGGAACTGGCACATGGCTAACCATGGCATCCAGGTCAGTCAAAGAGGTCACTCAAAGACAAAGCAATGCTTTATGCATACAGTCATTTTTAAAACTACTTTGCCAAAACGCTTGCTGTGGGTTTTATTGGACTTTTAGGAATGCTCAGGATAAAGGCTTTAAGAGAGACATCTTTAATTAGTGCTAACATTAGCCCATCAACCCAGCGGTTACAATGAAATGTGGGGGATAGACCAAAATCTCAGTAACCATCAGCTTCCAGTCCTTGTGTAGGGGCTACCTGGACAGTGTTGTGCCCATACGAAGGGGCAGGAGCCAGGCCAGTGTCGGTCCTCTGCAGACACCTGAAATTCACCTGAATGACCTGTCCGATGAGGTAACAGGTCTGGCTTCATAAAAGAGTCTGAGGTCACCAGGAATGGGAAATGGGCTTGCTAGTGAAGTAAGAAATCCCCTAAATACAGCCTAGGCGACAAGAGCAAAACTCTGTCTAAAAAAAAAAAAAAAAAAACAAAAAAAAAAACAATTCCCCCAAATAAGTGCTTAGTCCTACAGAACATTTTCTGGGACATCTAAGTTTCCAAAAGCACTGTGTATACACTCCCCTCTGCATTCTGTTCAAGTGGCAGCACTGTCCTTCATTCCCACAACCGCTTATTTTTTAAAAAAAAAGAACCCTGTGGTGAGCTTTTTATTTTGCTATTTTAGGGTCCATCATTTTACTTTAAAAAGGACTCTATCATGGGTATTTTGGAAAATACTTAGGTTTGTTGAAATAAAAAATACCCTATATCTTTTCCTCCATCAAACTATTTTAAAAAGAAGGCAGAGATTCTTGGATCTGGAGTCCCAGACACAGCAGTTGAAGCCACAAGAGGCGGTGGCAAGGTGCTCATGACATCGATGCCGAGCTGTGGAGAAGAAACAGCTTTGTCACGATGCCGACCTCGGGCAGGTGTCTCAGCTCCCAGAGGTGCAGCCCTGAGCCATCAATCCTCCCAGACAAGAGCCACTTGTCACAAGCTGTTTACAGAGCACATCTGTGGCCAAATTGTACTTCTCCATTCCTTATTTTTTCTTCTCTCTTCTCCTCATCTTCATTTCCTCACCTTTTGTTCCCTTTTTAATCCCTTCGTTCTTTTGTTTCTCTCAATTATTTATTATTATTTTATTATTTATTTTGAACTCTTGTTCAAAAGCCTACTGTCTCTTTGCAATAGCACAATATTAATCCTTTACCCCAATCACATTTGATCCTTAGAAATATTCCCCATCTTGTTTGACCTCTTCCAACTTTATCCCCAAATAGTCTCGGTGCATATTTTTTTTTAAATGTAGACATCATAGATGTGGGGTGGTGGTGTCCCATTAGTATATCTAGAAGTAAACACAGTTATTAAAGGGTAGTTTCCTAGGACTGCTAAAAAACAAGTTAACCACAAATTTCATGGCTTAAAACAACACACATGAAGGCCGGGCGCGGTGGCTCACGCCTGTAATCCCAGCACTTTGGGAGGCCGAGGCGGGTGGATCACGAGGTCAGGAGATCGAGACCACGGTGAAACCCCGTCTCTACTAAAAATACAAAAAATTAGCTGGGCGCGGTGGCAGGCGCCTGTAGTCCCAGCTACTCGGGAGGCTGAGGCAGGAGAATGGCGTGAACCCGGGAGGCGGAGCTTGCAGTGAGCTGAGATCGCGCCACTGCACTCCAGCCTGGGCGAAAGCGAGACTCCGTCTCAAAAAAAAAAACACACATTTATTCTCTTACAGTTCTGGAGGGCAGAAGTCCAAAATCAGTTTCACTGAGCTTAAAGTCAAGGTGTCAGCAGAGCCAGTTCCTTTGGCAGCTCTAGAGGAGAATCTGTTTCCTTGCTGTTCTGCTTCTGAAGGCTGCTCATGATCCCTTCCTCGTGTCATTCCAACCTCCTGCCCCCATTGTCACATCTCCTCCTTCCGTAGTCAGATCTCCCTCCCTGTGCCTCGCTCTCACAAGAACATTTGTGATGACATTTAAAGCCCACCCAGATAATCCAGGAAAATCTCCCATCTCAAGATCCTTTATTTGATCACATCTGCAAAATCCCTTTTGCCATATAAGGTAATAGCCACAGGTTCCAGGAAATAGGACATGGATATCTTGGGGGCCTACTACAGGGGGACTATAGCAACTACACCCATTTCTATTCACTTCAAGAGGGCAGCAAAAGTGAATGACATCATTTAAGGGATAACCGCGAATCTCTTCCTATTAGAAGAAAATGATAAATTCCAGTACTTTATTGATAACAGATTATTTGTGATATCTTACAACTTATCTCTACTTATCGGTGAGTCATAACACCAAAAACAGAAAACTAACAAAATGGAGAATTGGTGTGGGAGGCATAATTCTAAATTGAGTCCCCCAGATTCCCAATCCCTGGTCTACATACCCTGTATAAACCTCTCCCCTTGGGTGTGGGTGGGACCCGCGAGTATGATGGGATGCCACTCCCTTGATTGCACCGCATAATACATGAGACTCTGTCAGAGCCCACTAACTGAGATTCTCCTGCTGACTTTGAAGTGAGGTGCCACGCTGTGAGAGGGCCCTCTCACTATGAACTGAGGATGGGTTTCTAGGAGCTTAGAGTCCCAGGTAATAGCCAGCAAGAAAATGAGGACCCCATCCTAGAATTGCAAGAAATTGAATTCTGCCAACAACTTGAATGGGCTTGGAAGAGGACCTCAGCTAAGATAATCTCAGATAAGATCACAGGCCCCACTGACACCTTCATTTCAGCCTAGTGAGACCCTGAGCAGAGGACTCACCTTACCCATGACAGAATCCAGGCCCACAGAAACTGACATAATACATTTGTGTTGTTTTAAGAGACTAACTGTCAAGCATAATAGAAAACTAATACAGTTGGCAAGCACAGAATTTAAAAAGGGAATTACAAGGACAAACTTTGGGAGGGTCAATAAACTATCTGAAATTATATGAAAATTTTAGAGTATGTATGCATTTAACTAAGGAATGGGTTCATAACTTGCATCATATCCTCAACAGGCCAGTGGCCCAAAACAGATGAAGAACACCAAATTGAGGTCTAATGGAGCAGTCAAAAAATAATATTTTGAGGTTCCAATCTGACATGATATCAAAGAGTAAGAGAGTTCCATAAAGAAAAAGTGGGGACTAATAAACCATTCTTTGTTAATATCCTTCCATCTCTTATCACACAGGGCAAGGTAGAGAGTGGAGATGTAGGAGTATGTTTCATTGCAAAGTATTTCTGTAGAGAAATACAGTACTTCCTCCATCCCTCAGGGCAGGATTCACTGCCTTTAACAGAACTAGTACACAACAGACAGTGCTCACCACATGCTCAAGTTGCCTTCTTCGATTGTCACCTTGACCTCATCCTCATGGCCCCTTTCCTAACACTCTACTGTAGTTCCTCACCGCTCTATGGCTAAAAGCTTCAAAACCCTTTCCCAAGCGTCCCTAAATAAACTCAAGAGTATCTGCACGAACTTTTCCACCCATGCAGGTGACCAATGACTGATGGAGTGATACCTTTCTATTACTTGATTACCTAGCAACCAAAAAAGTCAACCTGCCTGGGAATCTAACTAATTAGGATTTGAATTCAAAGCACATACATTCATCTAATGTCAATACCATGCTGTGTACTGATCCCTACTGAGTGACCTAAAAGCTAAAATGGAAAGACATTCATAAATAAACCCTGAATTAGCAAATTAGATTGCTTTTTAATGGGAAAGGGATAATGAGGCCAATTTTATCCAATTCAGCATTTATTTTCTGAGCACTTACAAATATGCAACCCACTGAGTTGGGCTCTATAGAGAATACAAAGATTCCTAAAACAAGTTCCTTACATTCCCAAGGTTGGAATATGCTGGTAGCAGTGGCACGAAAATAACTCAGTAAAACTCTTTTAAGGCAAGAAGAAATAAGTTGTATAAAAGAGACATGAACAACATTGCAGGAGAAAAGAGGAGGTATGAAGTCTGACATGGTGGGCCTTGAAGAATGAATACGTGAGGGCATTTGGGATGTTCATTCCAAACTGAAGCAGGATGAAGTCAATGGTGGAGAGAAAGCTAAACATGCACGATATGTGCAGAAAAGATGGGGAGTATGAGAAGGAGGAGTACAGGCTGACAACTGGATATAGCAGGACATGAGGCTGGACACAACAGGACATCCCTTGCAGGATGAGACCCTATTGTAAGAGATCAAAATAGACCAACTTTATCCTCTAGGTAATGAGATACCAGGAAAGGACTTCATTATGTGGTTGTTGCTGCTGCTAGTGTGTGTGTATTAGAGCATTCTTACAGTGCTGTAAAGAAATATCTGAGGCTGGGTAATTCACAAGAAAAGGGGTTTAATTGGCTCACAGTTCTGCAGGCTGCACAGGAAACATAATGTCAGCATCTGCCTCTGGGGATGCAGGCACATCGTATGATGAAAGCAAGAGCAAGAGAGAGAGTTGGTGGGGAGGTGCCACACATACCTTTAAAAGACCATATCTCACAAGAACTCACTCACTTTTCGCAAAGATAGCACTAACCCATGAGGGATCTGCTCCCATGACCCAAACACCTCCCACCAAGCCTCACCTCCAGCATTGAGGATTACAATTCAGCATGAGATTTGGGTGGGGACAAATATCCAAAATATATCTGTGTGTGTGTGTGTGTGTGTGTGTGTGTGTGTGTGTGTGTCTATAATCATGAGAGTAATAGAATCCAAACAGTGCTTCAAGAAAATAACTTTGGTAGCAGTAGGAGAAATAGCTTGAAGAAGCTAAAGATCAGAGAAATGAAAAACAGTGAAGAGTCCATTCGAAAAATACAGGTGCTGATAGCTAACATGTATTAAACATTAAGCACTATACTTGTATTGTCTTATCTGATCTTCAAGACAACCTCACAAAGTAGGTACTATAACTAACCACATTTTCTGCCTGAGAAAACAGAGGCTTAGAGAAGTTAAGCAGCTCTCCCAAAGTCATAAAGCTAGTGGGTGGAAGGAACAGGTTCTTAAGTCAAGTTTGACTCCAAAGCCCAAATTTTTACTACACTGTTTCTCAGGTAATAAGGTCTGGACTAGAGCAGTGGCAGGTGATAATGGGAAACATTTCAGGGGCAGAATCAATTTGGGAATGAGAAAGAGGAAGAGAGAAAAATCAAATACAACTGAAAATACCAGGTGTGCACAGGTAGGGATATCACAGGCCAAGATGACAGCATAGAACCGAAAACTCCAACGCTGGCTGCAGCAAATGAAGAGCTAATAAATCTGTGAATTTCATGGGTGACCTAGGCTTATACATTAGCACCTCATTCTATGAGAAATTAACCAGCCATGGGCTAGTTTTTCTTTTTTTTGAGACTAGTTTTTCTTATTAATATATGTTCAATAGAAGGTGAAGTAGCTTCCTAGTAGACCAACCAAGTGGGAGACACTGACACCTATCCATGGGCACCCTGCACCTTCACCATCACCACAAGCCAGCCCCCATGATTGCCAACCAGTCGTTTGTCTTTCATCTTATTCTATTCTTGTCCCCGTTTTGGCCATTCTGTTCATTAACTACATCTTTATCACCAAGCAGAAAGGTACAAAGTCAGGTGGTGAAATTCAAGCTGATAAAAATTTGCCCCTGTTAAGTGTTTCTGATTAAAGATTTTCAAGGGCAGGTTTTAAAATTACTGTGCAAAAAGGAAATCTATGAAATCAACTAGCCATGCTTCCCCCAAAACCTAACGACATGAAGAACTCAAAATGTATTGCACAAAGGTTAGGTATCAAGAAGATGTCTGTAAGTCTCAAGTGACTTATGTAAGTCTGCAGTCTCTATATGAGTTTCCACCAAACAGGTGGGTGACACTTCAGAGTTTCAACACCAGTCATCCTCCTCTTCTTTTCATTGTTCTTCCTTAGATTTGGGCATCTTTTTCCAAAACTGACCTGTAGTGTGGTAACAACTCCCCTCAATAGTAACTCCCCAAGAGTTGACAACCCCTCAGGGGTTATGTCAGATGCTTACCAATGACATCTCACATGGATGATTTGCTGATGGGAACAGTCATAAAGCCTGTGATACCATCCATTTTCACCAGACCAAACCTTCTCATCTTCTCCTAATATTAGCCTAATTGGCATCCTTTTTTTTATATTGACAGAGCTTTATGCAGTAACAAATTCCAAAATTCTTCCTTCTCCTCAATCACATTTCTTTCATCTTGCTATGTATTGTTAGCTGCATTGGGACAGTCGTTTACTTGTGTTACACGGTCTGCAGTTTGTCATTCTGGTGTCAAGTGATTCTTCTCTTGCATACTTAGGGAAGTCATCATTGTTGCTTCACCTTTTATCATCTTCACTTTCTTGAAAATCAATAAGACTTGGAGTAATAGGATGTTTCTTATTATCATTGCTTTCCATACACCTTACATGAGGTTAATAATGTCATAAAAACCCTTAAAAATTAACTGCAATTCCAGCTGGGTGCGGTGGCTCACGTGTGTAATCCCAGCACTTTGGGGGGCCGAGGCAGGTGGATCACCTGAGGTCGGGAGTTCGAGACCAGCCTGACTAACAAGGAGAAACCCCGTCTCTACCAAAAATACAAAATTATCTGGGCGTGGTGGCGCATGCCTGTAATCCCAGCTACTCGGGAGGCTGAGGCATGAGATCACTTGAACCTGGGAGGCGGGGTTTGTGGTGAGCCAAGATTGCACCATTGCACTCCAGCCTGAGCAACAAGAGTGAAACTCCATCTCAAAAACAAAAACAAACAAATAAAAATTAACTGCAATTCCAGCAAACATGAGTCTACCATAGACTAACAACAGAAAATGGAGCCCAGTACACAACCAATACTGCCATCTGTTGGTGCCAGGCAGAGTTCACTCACTTTTGTTTGGAATAATGGCTTTGTTTCTACCTGTCAAAATTAATAGTTTCAAAATTCCTAAATATGGGAGCCACTATCTCGCTTTTTGAGCCTGATAAAAGCAAAAACCAACCGTTTCTAAAAATGTCTTAGATTATCATGACAATACAAATTTGAATTTCTATTGTTTCTTTGACTACAAAGAAATAATTTGTTTGGTAAGGTGTTTTCAGATAAATATTTGTCTTTGCAGAATCCATGCTAGATGGACAAATATTTTCATATCACTCTTGGAGCTGACACTTTAAAGCATTCCTGGAGAACTGCATATGTTCTCACATACAAGCAAAGTTGACTCATTTGTAAATATTGAGCTTTTCAATGCTATCTATTTATAGACAATCGGCAGCATTAGGAAGCCCACTGGATCAAGAGTCAGCAAACAGATTCTTATCCAATCTGCCACTCAGTTCCATGAGCTTGGTCAAATCCTGACTCGCAATTTCTTCATGTAGGAAATGGGGTTTTAATGCCAAGCCTCCTTACCTAATGAGTATGTTGAGAAAAGTGAATAACATATGTGAAAATGTTTTTAAAACCATTAAGTATGATAAAAATTTAAAATACTCCCTTTATCATCTTGCTTAACTCAAAGAAGTTTCTTCCACTTACACAAACCACCACCTGTCATCATCTGACTTATTTGGTGTGTACTTTTTTGCAGATATTTTGTAATCTATTCTTTATTCCTCCCAATGTTTAACTCACACATATATATATATATGAGTTTATATATATGTATATATTTAATTTACATATATATAAACTCATATATATATGAGTTTAAATATATGTATATATTTAATTTACATATATAAACTCATATATATGAGTTTATATGTATATATTTAATTTACATATATATAAACTCATATATATGAGTTTAAATACATGTATATATTTAATTTACATATATATAAACTCATATATATATGAGTTTATATATATGTATATATTTAGTTTAAATATATATATATTTAACCTGGGTGTGGTGGTACACACCTGTAGTCCCAGCTATACAGGAGGCTGAGGTGGGAGGATCACTAAAGTCCAGGAGTTTGAGACTGCAGTGAGCCACGATCCTGCCACTGCACTCCAGCCTGGGCGATCCAGCCTGGGTGACAGAGTGAGACCCTGACTCAAGAAATACATATTTTTTTAAAAAAGAAGAAGAGAATTGAGCAGAAGAATAAAAATAAGTGCTTCAGCTTCATAAACATATAACTCCTTTCATGGTCCTACTAACATATATTTAAAATTGATAGTAAACATGTGAAATAAATAACAGATGCTACACTTAAGGGGGAATTTCAGGAACCTCTTTTTCCTTTGAACTTCAATCCGTTGCTACTACCCTCTTGTGCACAGCAAATTAAGGTCTAATAAAACTGGATTTAAACACACCTTCTCTCTCATCTTCTTGCATACAAGATCAGTATGAGCTGCAATTCTCAAAGTAGTGTTCTACCAGTTGTTCCAGTGAGGGATATAATGTTAATGATGCTGATGTTTATGTTAATGTTTATAATTTAATTTCTATTGCTATTATTATGGAATGGCCTATCCAGTATCTCATGAAAGCTATCATTTTTCTTAGCTTATTTTCTGGTAGTAAATTTTTGTAGTGGGAACGTGGTGAAACCCCCTCTCTATCAAAAAAAAAGTACAAAAATTAGCTGGGCGTGTAGTCCCAGCCACTTGGGGGGTGGGAGGATGGTTTGAGCCCAGGAGGTTGAGGTTGCAGTGAGCTGAGATCCCACCACTGTACTCCAGAGCCACACCCTGTTACAAAAAGAGAGACAGAGAGAGAGAGGGAAAGAGAGAATGAAAGAGAATAGGTGATCTACAGTATCTTCTGTTCCTTCAAAGTAGTCTTAGAATCAGGGGGGAAAAATAAGGTTACTTCTTCAACTCACAAATAGAGCCTTCTTTACTAGTTCCAGAGCTTGGCTGCCTAATTTGTTCAATTTTATTTTATCCTATTTTTCTTAATAAAGCAATTAAAAGTCTCATAAGAAAACCCAATTATTGAGTCTAGCAGCTCTGAAAACACCTAAAAAATCCATGTTGGTCCTCAGTGCTATTTATATCCTCCCTTCTTTCATTCTCTAGTTTGCTGTCTCATCAGGCTTGGGAAGATCTCTTTTATCAAAGTTACTGTTGCCAGAAAACATAAAAACAAGATGGAGGACAAAGCTAAGAGGAGAGTAAGTTTCTCCTCTCCCCCAACCCCAGCCACACTGCTACGTTCAAGGGACCATCCCTGAACACACTCATTTACAGTCATATTCACCCCAAACTCCCCCAAATCCAAATGTAGGCAAACACAAAAGATGTTCCATCAAATGTGAGCAAATATTTTTCTAAACATTTTATTGCCGTGTATTAAATTAGCATCCACCTATGAACTAGGTCGCAGATGCATCAAGCCCAGGCCTCCTGGCTCCTAACTACATGCTCTTCTTCTTCTTCTTCTTCTTCTTCTTCTTCTTCTTCTTCTTCTTCTTCTTCTTCTTCTTTTGTTTGTTTGTTTGTTGTTTTGAGGTGGAGCCTTGCTCTGTTGCCTAGGCTGGAGTGCAATGACGGATCTCGGTTCACTGCAACCTCCATCTCCCGGGTTCAGGCAATTCTCCTGCTTCAGCCTCCCAAGTAGCTAGGACTACAGGCACACGCCACCACACCTGGCTAATTTTTGTATTTTTTGGCAGAGATGGGGTTTCACAATATTAGCCAGGCTGGTCTCAAACTCCTGACCTCAAGTGATCTGCCCGCCTCAGCCTCCCACAATGCTGAGATTACAGGAGTGAGCCACCACACCCGGCCCCAACTCCATGCTCTTTCCATTACTCATGCAGTATTTCCCGACAGAAATGTTCAAAACAATGACACAGCCACATTTTCCTTCACTATAAGCACTTCTTTCTTCCCAGTTTTACTGAAGTATAACTGAAAATAAAAACTATATATTCAAGGTATACAACATGATGTTTTGATATACATGTACATTATGATTACCACAATCAAGCTAATTAACATATCCATCACCTCCCATAGTTACCTCTGTGTGTGTGTGTGTGTGTGTGTGTGCATGTGCATGTGTGTGTGTGTTGAGAACATTTAAGATCTCTCTTGGCAAATTTCAAGTGTACAATACAGTATTACTAACAATAGTCACCACACTGTACCTCAGATCTCCAGAACATATTAATCCTGTACAACTGAACCTTTTTACCCTTTGACCAACATCTCCCCATTTCTCCCACCTCCTGACAGCCATCATTCTACCCTCTGCTTCCATGAGTTCAATGTTTTTAGATCCCACATATAAGTGAGATCATACAGTACTGTCTTTTTGTGGCTGGCTTATTATACTTAGCACAATGTCTTCCAGGATCACCCATGCTGTTGCAAATGACAAGACTTCTTCCTTGTGACCAAATAATATTCGTGTGTGTGTGTGTGTGTGTGTGTATGTGTGTATCACTTTTTTTTATCCATTCATCTGTCTACAGACACAGGCTGACTCTACATCTTGACTATGGCGAATAATGCTGCAATGAACATAGGAATGCAGTTATCTCTTAGAGATATCAATTTTATTTCCTTTGGATACATGCCCAGAAGTGGGACTGCTGGATCATATGGTAGTTCTGTTTTTAGTTTTTTTAAGAACCTCTATATACCCTTTTCCACATGGTTGTTCCCATTAATTTACATTCATACCAGTGTACTAGGGTTCCTGCCTTTAGTTGTAAAAGCACTTTAAAGCTCTTTGGATAATAAAGCTCACTATTATTCTAAAGAAGAGAATAAAACAAAAAGTAAATGACCAGAATGACAGTCAGGGAGGGTTGGCTGGCCGAAAGGCCAACACTGAAGAAACCCTTATGTATTTAGGTACTGAGGACATGGTCCTTCCTGAACATCATAGATGAGGTAAGATGAGAGTAGGCATTGCTGGATGTATGTGTATGTGGCTGGGCCTGAAGTACCTTCACCAAGGTACACCTTGGTGAAGATTACTAAGAGGTTACTGAGTGCTGTAATGATACTACAACAGTACCGTAAGTGCCACATTTGATGGAAGAAAACTAGAGAACAAATGGGTCAACTATCAGTTTACAGACTATTGGGCCTACCCCTCACTTAATAATAAGGAAAGTGAGGCCTTAAAAGTTTAAGTGATTTGCCTAAGTCCATAAAGTAGGTTAGAGGCAAAGCTAGACTAAAACCCTGTTTCTTAACTCCCTGTCCAGTACTAAAACCTTGACCAATGAGGGTGTTGCTGCTTGGGAGCCCACTTAACCTCCTTCTGTAATGTTGGAAGAATATGGTCCCAGGAGCCACACAGCCTTGACTGGAACAGGTCAGTGGTCATCAGCTGATATTTAGATGCCTGTGGGAAACCTAAAGCAACTTCATCCCAAAAGCCTATTGAAATGTTCAGGCCAATTAATGCCACCACATTTCACATCCTTGTCATATGTCCAAAACTGTACTCTCAAACCCTCATGCCCATGCTGCTCAGAGCTTCCCCTCCTTGACCTTACTCCCCTTTCCTCTCTAATCTCTTACTGGACCCTCTGCAACTTGTTGCATGATAGGACTAACACTTGACAACATCTTGCCTACCTCACAGACCTTGGCCTTAACCAAAACCCAAGGGCCCGCTTCCCCACTGGATGCTGTGCAGTCTCCTGGGCACCCCACCTCGAGGTTGGAAATGAGGTCATCCTATTCCTCACTGACTCCCTATTTGTATGTCTAACACACTGCCCTTCTATATTTATATAAAACCCAGACTCCTTTAACTCCTGTCATCTGGTTACATCTCTTTCTACTCCCTCTTCGTTTTTGTAACCTATCAGCCTCCAGGTAACTCCTTCTCATTTGCTAAAGATTTTAGTATCTGACTCATAGCCTCTGTCCCACCCAGGCCTTGCCATTATTTAGGATAATTTCAAAGTCCCATGTGGGTGACAAGACCCACAATTCCTATACTTATCAACTAATGAACTTAAACTTCTCTTTACTCGCGCACACAGTGAACACCTTCAACTTTCTCAAGACTCAGAACTTCTCTGGCTAGGAAATCTTAAACTCCTGGCACAATGGCTTCAAAGGGAGAAATTCACTCTCTCACCTTCCACTCACTTCCAAAAGTACAGCAATGGACCCCCACCACTCTTTTGAAACAGTTCTCTCCCAAAGTCATCATGCATTCCTCTGCATCCAGTGGACACTGTCTGGTCTCTCCCTGCTGAGTCTGATGCTATTATCACTCCCTCCTGGAAATCCTCTGCTCCCTTTGCTTCTGAGGCACTTCACTACCACAGCTCTCCTGCCACCTCTTTGACCATTTATTTACTGTCTGCTGTCTCCTATATGGCACTCCTCTTCTTCAACCTGCTTGTTAAAATGGCCACTCAACATTAGGTGAACTCATCTACTCTCATGGTTTGAGCTACCACCCATTTTGATGACTTCCATACTTACACCCTCCAGCTTTAGATTCTTAGATTAAATTGGGTATTTCACCGGCGCCTCAAATTCAATTTGTACCAAACTTAATACTTAATGCTTTATCTCCTATATACCTTATTTTACCCCACCTGCTTCTCCTAAACTCAATCTCTTTCTCTTTCTCTCTCTCTCTCTCTCTTTCCCCTCCACCCCCTCAGAAGCCCAATATAGAGAACTAAGCATCATCCTTGGCTCTGTCTTAACCCAACCTTTACCCCTGGTCAATCACCAAGTCCTGAAAATTTTATCTTCTTTACTTCTTGAATGTGTCACAAACTCTTTAACCTTGTTGCCATGCTCTTGCCTAAGTCCTCATTATATCTTAGCTAGAAATCACGACAGTCTCATAATTAGTCTCCCTACTTCTAGGTTTACCTCCATCATCTCCAGCCTTCACCCAGCCCACAGAATTGTCTTGCTAAAACATAAACCTGTCCTTATCACTGCCCTGTTTAACACCACTCCGTGGCTCCTTGAGGCCTAGAAGACAAACTCAAAGCTTCCTAACCAGCCAGTTCTGTCTTGTGGGATCTAGTTTCTGCCCACCCCTCCAGCCTCACTTTTCACCTTATAATTTATGCTCCCACCACCCTGTCTATGACCTCCAAGTACCATGCTTTGCTCTCACTGGCCTGTCTCCAGCACTGCACTTAGCATAATGAATTATAACCTAGTTCATATTTCTGTCTTCCCCAACAGACCATAAACTGGCTCCCTGGGGAAGCAACTGAATCTTAGTCATCTTTATATCTCCAGCATTTAATAAAGTTGTTGGCATGTATTTAGCATTCAATTAATGCTGATGAATGAATGGATACATTTAGAAACTTCCTATTAAAAGGCATGACTGTCTACCTACTACCTACTATGGCACTAAAGGACCTAACAGTATAGAGTTCTCAGGCAATCAGTTGGTCAACTGTCCAGTGGGGGGATTTGGCTGTTTGAGAGAAATTGTTTTATTCCCATACACCTTATGCTTGAATGCAAAACTGATTAGGATTTTTCACAGCAATGCAGTTATGTTCTTAATAATCATCACACTCACCACAGTCTTAAAAGCAGTACTGAGTGCAGCTGGCCCCTTTTAACACAGTTTAACATCTTTGTGTGTTACTGTCTGTTAATGAAATTTACATTTCTCACTGTTACTAATGTGTTGTGTTTTATACCTAGCTCACACAAATGAATGGATGGTTCAAAAGTGCTCATTACAGTATAAACATAGTAATGAATATAGCAAAAAAATCCTAGACCTCATAATAATGTTTTAAATACAGACAGTGAATCTCACTCTAGTGCAAGTAGAGAATGTGAATATGCAACTGGGATGGTTTCTCACAAGTGAAGTTGGTCCCAGCAACTGCCAAGGAATATATTGGACAATTATTCCATTTGCCAGTGTGTTTCTGTCACAGACTCTTATCAAAGAGCAGCTTGAAGCGTCAAAGATTTCATAACATTTTCAGACTACATTTCAAAATGTGCACAGCAACCTCCCTATTAAACTTCCTGAATCGTTCCAAAACAAGTACAAAATAATGCTTTCTGGTATGAAATTGACTCATTTTGTCATTAACAGCAGAAAGAGACCAAAACTACAGAAGCATTACTCAAAGTTACATTCCTGAGACAAAACAAATAAAGATTATTCTAAGAGACTGATAAAGCCAGCCTCAAGGTTAATGACAAATCACATGCTCAGAGGAAAATTGGACTATGCAAGTATTGGCAAAATTATTAATGGCTCTATCAAACATCACATATCAATGGCATGCAATGTGGAAGAATTGCAATCACATATGTACACTAGCATGTATTTTGCCTTATAGTTAAGTGAAATCAATGATATGCAGAGTATGCATATCAACTAGCATATTAGTGCAACACATTTGAGGGAGAAGTACTTAAAAACTCTTGGCTCTATGCGTTACCAAGAACCCAATCTACAGAAGAGACTTTTCATTAGTTAACATTTCTTTTGTAAGCAATAATATAAATTGGAAAAGGTGCACTAGGATCAGTGCTGATGGAATAACCAGCTATGTTTGCAGCAAGGAAGAAGGTGTGACACAAATAAAAGTGTTACCTTTATGCCAAAACACCCACTTCTTTATTCACCAAAACAGATGACACACAACAATATGGTTTCTAATCTTAATGTGGTGTTGTAGAAAATAGTTTCAAGTGTGAATATAATCAGATCTGAGTATATGTTTTCTCAGCATGTTCTGCACAGAAATGGGCAGAGGGCATTAGACTGATTGTTCCCCCAGAAGCACTGTGGTTGTCATCAAGGGTGCTCATGCAGACTTTTGAAATGATGAATGAAACTGGAACATTCCTGTTCCACACAGATAATGTCAGGAAGGAGCAGCTCCATAGCTTCAAGTGGCAAATGTCGGCAATGTAGTTAGTATCTGGATATTCCTGATCCTCTCATCCAGAACCCAAACATGTTTATGCTGAACACTGATAGTAAGTATAGAGCTTCTTGGAGAAGACTGAACAGCGAGTCTGAAGATGTGCTTATAGACTTGTGGACTTCGTACCTGATGAAACCCTGACTCTGATTTTCAGGTGGAAATCTTGCCACCATTTCCACACAGTTTCAATCTGAATTATACAAACTTCCCAAACTGATGGAGCCATCACACATCTACTGCCATTCTTGACAGACTCTAATTGTAACGAAGTATTTTCTATTTTGATAAAATAATGAAGAAGGAAAAAACACTAGATAAGGAACCCATCATATAGCTAAATATTAGATATTTTACTTCAGAATTATACTATCTTTCACTGATATGAGAAACATTTACTATTAATTTTCAAGCATGCTTTAAAAAAAAACCACTTCATTGAGATATGAGTGACATGAAAAAAGCTATACATATTTAATGTACACAATTCAAACAGTTTGGGGTATACACTCATGAAACCATTACCACCATGAAGGAAAGACAAACATATCCATCACCTCCCAAAGTTTCCCCCATCTCATTTATCGAACAAGCTTTTCATTATTAAAATTTTTTTACTTCTTAAAAATTTACCTCAAATTATGGTCTACTCGTACATAAAGCACTGTCTAAGTGGTCTGTAGTTGCTAAAAGTCTGAGAAACATCATGATGGCACATAAACAAACACTCTACAATATTCTGTGTGGTCCTTGGACAATTTTCTTCTTCACAGGCCTAAAAGTCCTGGAACATTCACCATGTAATTATTTTCCTTTCTTGCCATAAGCAAATGGAATCAGCAATTTATTATTTTCTATTTCTCTTACATATAACAAGATCCAGAAGATATATGCATAGCAACAAAAAAGGACATTGTGTGATTACAAAATTCCTATGATAAATCTTTATTCAGAAATACGGTTATTTGCTGATTAATGAATGTATACAAGAAAGCCTGCTCAATGGAACCGCCTCAAATAAGGTAACAGATTTATGGATGGATGTGACCCTGGTCCAACATCTCTGCCCCAGAAGAGGAAAAATAAAAGAACTCCAAACATCTCTCAGAAGCAGTTACCAGGTCGTACTCACAGAGCTTACCTGTGGGTTGTAGGCAAACCCCTCTGGGCCCACTGCCTTAAAACAAGGGGTCATACTAACTTGTTGGCTCCTAATCCCTCTGACTTTTGACATAATACTCCTTCAGCAAAGAGCTGCAAACAATGCAGGTAATACCCAATTGCTGTTAGGCACTGCCTTACATGGACCAATATTTGGCAAGTTTCTGCATATTGTAATTTCCAACAAAATAAGCCTAGCAGACATGGGAATCTCTCTATACCCAAAATTTCCAACTCTATGTAATAAGTTAAACTGTCCATTGGATTATACTATGATTAAACACACCTTGTATAAGGACCACCTAACTAGCAGTTTTCCAAGTTTGTATTTGACTTTATGTATCAGAATTCCAACTATAATGGCTTAATTGATAAAGGTTGTTTTTCTCATGTAACCCACATTCCAGAAGAGGGCTGGGGCAGCTGCTTAAAGAAGTCATTATGGCAAGGACCTAGACTTCTAATTTCCTCCCTGCCATTCTTCCCACATGGTTTGTGTTCTCATAGTTGCAAGATGGTTATTCTAACCCTAGGTGTTGTATCCAGGCAGAATGTATCCTTAGGTGTTGTATACCAGGCAGAAGGGGGAAAGGGTCAAGGGCAAGGGCAAAAGACATGCCCCAGCTTTTCATTTTTACCAGGAAAAATAGCATTTCAGAGCTCCACCCAGTAAACTTCCACTCACAACCCACTGGTCAGACCTGGTGACACAGCCACCCCCACTCTGCACAAGAGTCTGGAAGGTATTTTTATCTGGGCACATTGTTGCCCTAAACAAAACCAGGGTCCTTTAAATAAGGAATAAGAAAAGCATGGATACTGAGTAGGCAAGGAGCAGAGGCTGCCACAGGATAAAGGACATTTAAAGTTTTTGCTAAGTTCTACAAGACAAAAGCCATCAACTTAAACCTCAAACTGTCTACTAACTTCAGTTTTTTTCCCTTCAAGAAATAGTTCTAAGTTCCCGATCATTTGTCATCAAACTTACTCTTCACAATTGACTTATGTTACCCATATTTCCCCAAAAGGATTGATCATACACTCTATTATAAAAAACTACTTTATCTCCTAAAAAAGGAGTTTTTTATAATAGAGTGTATGATCAATCCTTTTGGGGAAATATGGGTAACAGGAGATATACCTAATGCTAAATGACAAATTAATGGGTACAGGAAATCAACATGGCACATGGATACATAGGTAACAAACCTGCACATTGTGCACATGTACCCTAAAACCTAAATTATAATTTTAAAAAAAAACTACTTTAGCAACAACCTCAAAGAGCATTTGAAAAGAAGACATAAAGATACACCAGCTCCTCAGCAACCTCTGAGGGAATCAAGCTAACCCTCTAGCATTGCTCTGTTCAACAGAATGTGTTTCCTGCCAATTCCACATAAGAAATATATTTGTGCCCTTTTTAAAAGCCAGGATGGCCTCCAAAGCAAATCAGGGAGTAAGAAGGAAAAATGGAAACGCAAAATAAAAACAAATCCATTTCCCACCTCCTTGCTCTACCCCATTAACTGAATCACCTGGAGGTCTCCAAAGTAAATTAGAGACAAGTCTTCCAATTAATTAAGTGTAGCACAATTATCACAGGACTTGATAATTACAACACACCTGCTCTCACAGGCACTGAGGGCAGTCCCCGGTCTAGATTGCTTCAGCCATGCACTGTACCTATCTCAACAAGTGATGTAGAATAAGACACTGATGTAGAAGACAAGAGAAAGACAGTCTCTCCAAGTCTCATACTGAATAGACAATTCAATGCAATTTCCCTGCTTTCACAAGGGAACACTGAACCATGCGTCTTTAGAAATGGGAATATTAGGCCAGGCACAGTGGTTCATGCCTGTAATCCCAACATTTTGGGAGGCCAAGATGGGTGGATCACCTGAGGTCGGGGGTTCAAGATGAGCCTGACCAACATGGAGAAACTCTAATAAAAATACAAAATTAGCCAGGCATGGTGGCGGGCACCTGTAATCCCAGCTACTCGGGAGGCTGGGGCAGGAGAATCACTTGAACCCGGGAGGAGGAGGTTGCGGTGAGCCAAGATCGTGCCATTGCACTCCAGCCTGAGCAAAACTCTGTGAAAGAAAGAAAGAAAGAAAGAAAGAAAGAAAGAAAGAAAGAAAGAAAGAAAGAAAGAGAGAGGAATATTACACTTTGTCCTCCTCAGCAGAGAATTTTACAGGTATACTTCCCTCCTGCTGAGTGTCAGCCCTAAGAAGGAAAGAATGCCCACCTAGAAGCAGCACTACCTGGGGACTTGTTCCAGCCCTGACATGCTTGCACAAGTCACTTCATCCCCCACCCCTATCTTGATTTTCACATCTATAAAATTACAGCATTGGACCAAGTTAAGATACCTGTGTTGGTTTTCCCTCAACAGTGGGCCAAATGGTCTGAAACATCTAAGTATGAAGCCTGAATGATCTCAAAAATTTTAATCAGTTGAGAGAATCCACACTTGGCACACAAATACTAATTAGAGTGACAAAGCTTGAGTCAAAGGCACAAAAAGTGCTTACTCATACTGATCTTCTTTGTCAATTATTATGCAAATGTTCTGGTTCCATAATATAACATTAGGAGAATTAAACTGTAACAGCTGAAAATGAAATGCCTGTAATTAATTATGTTCACCTTCAACTGTAATGACAGACCTGGGCCTGCTAATAGCAAGGTGTCACATAATAGTGATCCTTAAGAGGGGCCTTTGTCCTTACTGACCTACCAGATTGTGTGGGTATCCTAATTCCTAATTTAAATGGAAAAAATATGCTACCAACCTTTCCCAGGCTTAACTCCAGCATCAAGCAGTCTGCATTTGTTCCAACGGGCCATAGGTTGGGACCCCAAGGGAACACGAGGTTATTTCCTCTCTAATATTCTATGAGTCTAAACCAGTGACTCTCAAACTTTGATGTACCTATGAATTACCTGAGAAACGTATTAAAAATGCAAATTCCTAAGCCTCACTCCAGAGGCTGTGGTTCAGTAGATTAGGAGTGCATCCCAGGAATGGATATTTTTAACAAGCACAGGAAGGTGGTTCTGATGCAGGTAATCCAAAACCCATATTTGGAAACACACTGGCAACTCGAAAGTGGCTGGGTCCTAGAAGCAGAAAAAGGCCAGGCTTTTCTTTATTTGGTTAAAAACAGTACAGTCAGGAATTAAATTCCAAGCCAGCATAGTGCATATGTAAGTCTTTGCTAATGAGGAAGACTGAGGTGGCTTAGGCATAAATGGAACAATGCATATTTCCAGATAAACACAAAGAGGTGAATGGCCCACCACCCACATTTGCTGGAATGCCACGGTGTAAAACAGCAGCATCATTCATCCAACAGGTGAGAAACAGCAGGGGCAAATAAATCATTCATCCAACAGGTGAAAAACAGCAAGGGCAGAGGCTCTGCAGAGTCAGGCAAACCTGACCAGGATTTATGCAGCATCCAACAATTAATTTAAATTTTAAAAAAAAGCTTGTCTCCTTTCTGCTTTTACTTATCTAAAGCTTCTGGAATTTCCTGAGGACATATTTTCCTAGAAGAAAATCTCACCCGCCCAAATCATACCACCTATTAGTAAGCCTGGCACAATGATTTTCAAGCGGAAAGATTCAAAGTTCTTCACTGAGAATCCTAAATCCTCTTCCAGAGGAGTATGTTGAAGGGTAGCTGAATATGCCATCCCAAAATATGCCACTTTGGCATAAGGATTTCTTGGAGTTGAAGGCAACTGGGAAGATGCAGATATAAAAGAAGCTCTCTGCCATCCTCCTATCTGCAAAGGAGTCTAGGAAGGACAAAGGCTGATCACCAGCCTCGAGAGGGCACCAGAGGAATGAATCTACACAACAAACTTTCTAACTTAGCTTTATCTACCAGGAGTTTCCCATGTATTTTATTTGTCTTCCCACAGTTTGCCACCCCTAGAGACTCAAGGTCCTTTCCCTTTCTGCAGTAATTTCTCTAAATATTTATTGTTCTTTGTAGAAGATGCTGTAAAGCCAGAGTACTAAGCCACCTCTTTGAGATGTATTCACTTCTCTGGTATCTCCCGTATACATATAACACATATGTGTTAACTTCTTGCTTTTCTCTTGTTGGTTTTTTTGGGGGGTGAAAGGAATCTGTTTTCTATTTTTTTGTTGTTTGTTTGTTTTGAGACAAGATCTCACCCTGTTGCTCAGGCTGGAGTGTAGCGACATGATCATAGCTCTCTGTATCCTTGAACTCCTGGGCTCAAGCAATCCTCTCACCTCAGCCCCCCAAGCAGATAGGACTACAGGCACAGGCCACCACACTTGGCTAAGGCTCTTGCTCTGTCGCCCAAGCTGTAGTGCCATGCTGTGATCATAACTCACCATAACCTCAAACTCCTGGCCTCAACTGGCCCTTCTGCCTTGGACTCCCAAAGTGCTAGGATTACATGTTTGAGCCACCTTGCCCAGCTTATTCTTCTCTTCTTAATCTACCTTTTGTTACAAGGGTCCCAGCCCAGAATTCAGAAAGGTAAAGAGAACATTTTTTTTCTTCCCCTACAATGTGTAAATCATCTTTCTCTCCAGAGTTCTACCATCAGAGTGGCCTCATCAACCCCTTTCCTACCCATCTTGAGGATATGAACCTTCCCGATTCTTAGACACAATTTCCGTTTCCAGAAGCTTATCCACTCTGTAAGCTTCTAGCTGTCATAACTTTTAATGAGACAGGTAATTGTTTGCAATAAACAGTCACCTCCTCTGGGTTAGTTAGGGGACTGGAACTCCCAGCAAGACTCTTACCATCCTGCTCTCCAGTTTGCCCCCTTGAGGCACCAGCTATTTGCAAAGGAGTCCAGGAAGGACAAAGGCTGATCACCAGAGATTACGTTAGAACCTTATCAGCCTGGAGAGGGCATCAGAGGAATCTACACAACAAACTTTCTAACTAAGCTTTATCTACCATGAGTTTCCCATGTAAGATAAGCCAATGCTCCTGACATTGCAAGGTTTAGGTCTCTGTGACTCCAAGACGGAGACAATTCAGAGAGCAATTCTACCTCCTCCTCCATAATCCCTGCTTTACATCTAGGCAAACTAAAATGGGCCCATGCTGTTTTCTTCATTTAATAAATTAAAGTATTGGCCGGCCACAGTGGCTCACGCCTGTAATCCCAACACTTTGGGAGGCTGAGGTGGGTGGATCACCTGAGGCTGGGAATTCGAGACCAGCCTGACTAACATGGAGAAACCTCGTCTCTACTAAAAATAAAAAAATAGCCAGGCGTGGTGGTGCACACCTGTAATCCCAGCTACTTGGGGGAATGAGACAGGAGAATCACTTGAACCCAGGAGGCGGAGGTTGCAGTGAGCTGAGATTGTGCCATTGCACTCCAGTCTGGGCAATAAGAGCAAAATTCCATCTCAAAAATAAAAAAAAATAAAAAATAAAAATAAAATAAAATAAAATAAAACAAAACATTAAAGTGTTATGGGACCTTGACTCTAACTGTCCCAAATATGAGAACACTAGGGTCCCAAGGAGGTGAAATTGGAAGTTTGTGAATACCTTCACTGGGACACAAACTCCTTGGAGGTAAGGACTTTGTTTGGTTCCCTACTATATCCCTAGTACCTAGAGCAATGCTTGGCACATAGCAGGTGCTTAGAAATATTTTTAGAATGAATGTATGGACAAATCAAAACACAGAGAAAAGCTAATCTCAGCATCTCCATAGCCTCTCTAAGGGCCAGACCTAAGGCACATCCCCTCAATCCTCCATCTACCCAAGGCCTATTGCAGAGGTGTTCTAGAGCCTATGTCCATATCTGTACCCAACTCCACTTCAGTGAGGTCACACTGGGAGTTTGAATGATATTTTCATCATGGCCAATTTCAAAATGATGAAAATCTCGATCATCATTTTCAATATGATGATATGAAAATATCACCATGCCTGGCATTTTTTAGAGCCCATGAAAATCACAAACCACTACAAATTTGGGTTTTCTTAGAGAGAGCCTGATGGTAAACATTTACCAGCACACCACTGCCCTTAAGACTTACAATGTCTCTTTTCTGTGAACATAAAGGCAGGAAAAAATTAAGCTCAGCAAGTGTCAACTTATTTTGTAAAAATACCTATTCACACTAATTTTCTAATTTGGGTTTTTTGCAGGTCACTATAGAAGAGATTGCACTGAAAACTGAAGGGACTCCTTTGTGAGGACATTTCCCATTTGCCAAAAGTTACAGTTTATGAAACTTAACAGACCAAGGACAAAGATCTCAAAACAGAGGTGAATGGAAGGCTGAGGAGATAGGCCTTAGGCCCAGACCACTGGGAGACTATGGAGATTCTGAGAGTGGCCCTTTGGAATTGAGTAGTATAGAATCATATACTTTGATTTTGACTGTAAATTATACTTTTTATTTTATTTTTAAACAGGTTTGTGGCATTTATTATGTGCCAAGCTCTAGTCTATTTGCTTAGCAAATATTCATTCATTCTAGCTACAAACACCACACACACACAAGTGTTCACTATCACCCAAAGGAACCCTTACTGACTCCTATCCTTTTGCCCATGACAAAACAGAAACATAAATTTTCTCACCACCATAGCCCAGTTAATGGCTCTGGGCCTGGTAATGGTAAGAAACCTGAGCTGGAGCTGAGGTCCACCAGACCATGGATGAGTTGGGCTTGACTAGGCTTCCATAAGGCCATATACTAAATTTGGCACCCCGGTATATATCCCTTCAAATTTATAATTGTAGAGTTTAATGGAGTAAGACAGAACCCAAGGGGGAGGCAGCAGTGTTGCCTTGGGCCTCTTTTTGAAGAGGTAGAGAAGACCAGATGAGCAAAACCTCTTAAATCTTTTTAGCTATGTAACAATGATGATAATAAAGATAAAACAAACTACACAGCTGGTTTCATTTATGCTTTTAGATATTATACCACTGATAAGAAATTATCTTTCAGACAGTGAACTCAGTATTGACAATAAATAACAAAAACTTCTATTTGCTTAGCAAATTGACTGGAACCTGGCACATAATAAATGCTACAAACCTGTTTAAAAATAAAACAAAAAGTATAATTTACAGTCAAAATCAAAGTATATGATTCTATACTACTCAATTCCAAAGGGCCACTCTCAAGAGATGCTCTTGACAGGAGCATCTGCTCATGATATTTTTGTTTTTGTTAAAGATGAGTTCTTGCTGTGTCGCCCAGGCTGGAGTGCAGTAGTGCAGTAGCTCACTGCAGCCTCCAATTCTAGGCTCAAGCGATCCTCTCATTTCAGGCTTCCAAGTAGCTGAGATTACAGGTACACACCATGCCTGACTTTTTTCAGAGACATGGTCTCACTATGTTTCCCAGTGTAAGTCTCAAACTCCTGGCCTCAAGCGATCCTGCTTCAGCCTCCCAAAGCACTCAGATTACAAGCATGCGCCACCATGCCTGGCATGTTCATGCTATTTTAGAGCCAAAACAGACAGGCACCAGAATGAAACTAAAATATAGTACTGAGTGGTGGCATATACCTTTACTACCAGCTACTTGGGAGGCTGAGGTGGGAGAACCACTTAAGCCCAGGAGTTGGAGACTGTAGTGAGTAATGATTCCACCACTGCACTCCAGCCTGGATGACAGAGAGAGAACTTGTCTCTAAAAAAAAAAATTAAAATTAAAAAGTGATACTAGTGCTCCAGGTAGAAATGTTAAAACAAAGAGAAAACAATATTCTACTTGATTAATTGAAGCTATCAAGACAGACCAACTTGAATTTTGTTCTGAAGCAACTTGAATTTTGGGACTCAAGCATGTAAAGTCATTATTTACTTTTCTTTCCAATCTATAATCTATATCCTTCTACTTTATCTGAAAATCAATTAAAATAATTATTGAGCACATATGTGTTAGCACTGTGCCAGGTGCTATAGGGAAAAAGAAAGTATGAAGCACCCCACCCTTAGGAATAAGACTTACTTAGATGAGGAAAGGAGGCCTTCCCTGCAGGGGTGACAGCACAAAGAAAGAAAAAAAGTAAGATTCAAGCTTAGGGAGAGCTATTTCTTACTATCAGAAATCATCTTGTCTATCAAAGGTAGAGCCAAGCAGAAAAACTTAAACCAAATACAGTAGGCATGGGAAGCCAGTGATTAAGTAATATGACTCAATAAACTGAAGTTAGAGACGACAGCAGTGGATGTGGAGGAAGGAGGGATTATGAGTTTCTATTTGAACTTAGTGTTTGCCACTGTAAAGAGTTGAACTGTGTCTTCACAAAAAGATATGTTCATGTAATAACCCCTCCTCTACCTCACCCTCTCCCCTGGCCACCTGCGAATACGACCTTTTTCAGAAACAATCTTGGGCCGGGCACGGTGGCTCACGCTTGTAATCCCAGCACTTTGGAAGGCCGAGGCGGGCAGATCACGAGGTCAGGAGATCGAGACCACGGTGAAACCCCGTCTCTACTAAAAATACAAAAAATTAGCCGGGCGTGGTGGCGGGCGCCTGTAGTCCCAGCTACTCGGAGAGGCTGAGGCAGGAGAATGGCGTGAACCCGGGAGGCGGAGCTAGCAGTGAGCCGAGATCGCGCCACTGCACTCCAGCCTGGGCGACAGAGCAAGACTCCGTCTCCAAATGATTAGAAACAGTCTTTGCAGATGTAGTAATCAAGATGAGGTCGCATTGCATTAGGGTGAGCCCTTGCTTATAAGAAGAGAGAACACACAGAGACAGAAGAGACATATGGAAGAAGCCCATGTGACCACAGAGGCAGGGACTGGAGTGATGCAGCTACAAGCCAAGGAAGGCCAAGGATGCAGGCAGCCGCCAAAAGCTAGGACTGAGGCATGAACAGACTCTCCCTCAGAGCCTTCAGAAGGAACCAGCCCTGCCGGCAGCTTGATTTCAGACTTCTGGTCTCTGGAACTGTGAGAAAATACATTTCTGTTGTTTTAAGCCATTTGGTTTGTGGGAGTTTGTTACAGCAGTCTTAGGAAACTAATGCAGCCAAGCTTTATACTGTAGAATAGGTAGAAATGAGAAAAGTAAGATATAAAGTTTCATGATTTCTTGATTTAGTTATTAAAATTACCATACCATTTTATGCCTTCTTTTAAGGTGGCTCACAGCCCTCAAATCATTTTAATTAACACTGACAATTTGGGATATCGAGAATATTGATCTCTAACTCTCTTGCTTCTCCCATCAGCCAATACACTGCAACTGAAACACACGTTGAATTCAAGCAGTTGTGCAACATAAGATTTGACACTATATTAAAACCAGTATAAATACAATGAACAGTTGGGACAAGCTTTCAAAGAACTGCAATAATTTCCTGGTTTTTTTAAATTAATTCAAAAGAAATACTTCTAATAAATACCACACTGTCTTTCCCCTCTACTTTTCACCTTAATAAACACATTTACTTTAAAAGGCAGTTTTCAAGGCCGGGCGCGGTGGCTCAAGCCTGTAATCCCAGCGCTTTGGGAGGCCGAGGCGGGCAGATCACGAGGTCAGGAGATCAAGACCATCCTGGCTAACACGGTGAAACCCCGTCTCTACTAAAAATACAAAAAATTAGCCGGACGTGTTGGCGGGCGCCTGTAGTCCCAGCTACTCGGGAAGCTGAGGCAGGAGAATGGCGTGAACCCGGGAGGCAGAGTTTGCAGTGAGCCGAGATCGCGCCACTGCACTCCAGCCTGGGGGACAGAGCAAGACTCCGTCTCAAAAAAAAAAAAAAAAAAAAAAGGCATTTTTCAAAAAGAGAACATTAGGCCAGATACTCACACATAATTCTATATCACAACAAATACAACTCTGTAAAAGTTTATTTTCCCTTTTTTTAATGGATGATGAGGGTGGTAGAGCATTTAATGATATGGTATGGACACTGAATATATTAAAGCAGACACTAAAAACATTAATAATATTTGCCAGTCGCTGAGCTAGGTACTTTATGTTAGGCCATATCCTCCCAATGTTGTGATGCAAATAGATTTAAAAACTGAAGCTCAGTTAAATTACTTACCCTTTACTCTTCCACAATTATTGGTAAAACTATAAACTATCAAAGCCTTTCTGAAAAACTTTCCAGTAAAGCTTCGATAGCAAATATTTAAAATATTCAAGCAAAACTCTCTTCCTAGAAAATTACTCCATTGAAAAAGATACTTAAATTTTTGTAATTAAAGGAGATTCATCACAACAATATTTTCAGAATTTATATACATATATATATATTTTTTTTTTTTTAGAGACAAGATCTCACTTTGTTGTCCAGGCTGGAGTGCAGTGGCATGATCATAGCTCACTGTAGCCTCGAACCTCTGGGTTCAAGCAATCCTCCCACTTCAGCCTCCTGAGTAGCTAGGACTACAGACATACATATGCCACCACACCCAGCTAGTGTTTTCATTTTTTGTAGAGACAGGGTCTCACGAAGTTGCCTAGACTGGTCTCAAATTCCTGGCCTCAAGCCAACATCCTGCCTCAGCCTGTGCTGGGATTAAAGTCGTGAGCTAACCCAACTGGCCTTCATGACAACACTGTTTATAATGGTCCAACCAAGAAACGTCTTCGACGTCAAAAAATATAAGAATGGTTACATGGTTACGTAATTGAATCTCATATAAATATATAAATTGATACTTTCAAAGAATGTTAATTCATGAGCATTTTATCTTATTTTTACGTGAATATTCTTTTCTTCTTTGTAACTTTCAATGTTCTCTAAATTCTCTACTATTTTATAATTAGTAAAAAGTTATTTTTAAAATAATCAAAGCTGGCTCAAGGACAAAACACTAGCAAAGGGCAGAACCAGGACTTAAACTCAGAGCTGGCTGATTCCAAATCCCTTTCATCCACTACCCCACATAGGTCTTAGGTAAAGTCCCAGGAACATCATCCTCAAAAGAGGAATAAGCCAGGTATGGTGGCATCTGCCTATAATCTCAGCTACTCCACAGGCTGAGGCCAGAGGATCCAAGTTTGAATCTAGCCTGGGCAACATGGCAAGATCCTGTCTCTATAAAGAGAGAGAGAGGAATAGATTTGTGTGACCAAGTACTTTCTCACAAAATAAACTATTATAACTATGGGATTTCACAATTTGAAACATTGCCTCTATCTCTGGTTGTGGTTTCTTCATTTGCTGGAACAACCTATATAAAAGACAGAGTTCAGTCTGGAAAAATGCATTATGCTGAAATGCAACACAAACCAAGACAGTCATTACCCAGAGACAGATTGCCCAGGAAATCAGTAATGAGAAAAGAGGCCAGAGCTCCCACTCCAAGCATGTCAGCTAGAAAATAACTCATCAACAGTTCCATGACCCTGAGGAAAAGGAAATTATATCCGTGCTATATCCTTAATGAAGCTGGCAATTCTGATTCTCTTTTGCATGCCTTTCTCCATAATAGTGACAGGAATCTAGGACACAACACGATACAGCAGACACAAAACCACACTATAAAAAACTGTTCCTGAAAGCAAGGGCATTCCTTTCATTTAATTTAAATATTTCACACAACTTATACTCAGTCTATACACATTTACAAAACACTTATTGTGTGCAAGAGATTAAGACTTATCTCTCAAACACACACATTAAGGCCGCTTTGCAAATGAAGTTTTAAGTCTATGAGTGCCTCACCCTCCACCTTTCACCATCCCTTCTGCTATCTGCAAGTGCCATTGCAACAATGCAGTTGATAGCTAATTGCACTCATTGCCTGAGAGATCATGAGAAATATCCAAATTTTATTTTTAAAAAATTATTTGGCCATAGCCTAGTTTCTTTTGGACTTAATTCAATTCATCTCAGGTCCTGAGCCTGAGATATAGCTTGAATAATCAGCTAATAATCCATCAGGGCCTCAGTGTCTGCATCTTTTCTGGCAGCTCTCCATCTCTATTCCCTATTATTGTTGAGAAAAACCAATTAGCTTAGTGATTTGCATGAGGCCACTCTCTTAACCAGCAAGTGACCTATCTGTCACTGCTACCAAGGGTGACCAATGCAAGAAGTTGTCAAAATTCTAAGTTATCATCTGAAAACCTTACCATTCATCACTGTCTCTGGGGACCACATTAGTGAAAATATTCTCATCTGATAAAACTTATTATCTTTATTTTATTGCTTCATTTTCATGAAACCGTAATGTCAGTGAATATTGTGTAGATCAACTAGAGTAACACACAATGATAAACTAATTAAAAATGTTCTTCTTCATGTACAGAGTAGTGATTAAGTCTTCCCCTTTTTTTTCAAACAAGATTTATGGTGACTTTGCCAAGTTACTTGGTATCCTTAAAACCCTTCAGTAAGATTGACCACTACCATCTCAAGATAATACCTCCTTAAAATAATTCTACAGTTACAGATGCACCCCAGAGAGGGAAAACACAGGTGTCCTTCCTTTCAATTGTTCTTGAATTATACAAATAATACATATAAGCAAAGAAAGGAACTTAGGTTCCTAAACAAAGACAGAGAGTGAAAGGAACGGCTGAAGAATGAGAGGAGATAGTCAGGTGAACAAAGCAGAGAAGAGCTTTTATGGACAGAGGAAGAGCAAAAGCTAATGCAAGAAGACTGGAAAGAGAATAATGTACCCTGGGAGCCAAGCGTAATTTGAAACTCCTGGAGTGTAAAGAGACGAGCTAGGGAGGGAAACAGAAGCCATGTAGGGGATGTCACTACAAGAAGCTAGAGGGAATGAGGAGCCAGGGCAGGGTTTCAAAGAGAAAAGAGACATGATCACAGTTGTTGACTGCAGAGTAATTGGGGAGGGCTAAAATGGAAGTCTAAAATTTAAGGCTGCTCTTTCAAGAAGTATGACTGTGAAAGGAAGAAGAAAGAAAGCACTGTGTAGGTGGGGGAGAAGGGGTTAAGGAGCAAGAGACCTTGAAGATGAAAGAATAAAGGACATAACTGTTGGACGATAAGGATACTGGTGAGTTTGTAAGTGTGGGAATAAGAACTTGAGAGCACTACCCACTAGAGACCTCCTTCCTGTTCTAGAGGAGCACTCAAAGCTATCTCCTACCTAAAACACCAAGTCTTCTAGTCCCTAGCTACTCAAAGTATAGCCTGTGGACCAGCAGCATCAACATCAGCTAGACATTTGCAGGAAATGCAGAATCTTGGACTCCATCGTAGACCTCCTGGGCATGCTCTACCTTACCTCCATTGTGTAGTAGTAGCTTACCCTTGGTAATCAGGACCAATCACACCAGCCAGTCCAGCAACCCCCTGCTTTGCCTGTTGACTGAGAGGCATGAACCCAAAGGGGCTGGATGACAGTTTCAGCTTCCAGTTCAAGGGAATCACTATCCCTCCCTTTGGAACTAAGTCTCTAAGGATGGAAAACAACAATTTTCCTAGTGGGTCACTAGGAGTGACAGTAAAGGGAGCCACTCCTGTTTCTACCCCTTGATTCCTGGACCTGTATTGTGTAACAAGATTCCTAGCAGATTCTTTTACACATTGAAGTATGAGAAGTGCCAGATCAACTCTGAAGAACTTTAAGGAATTACAGATAATAAGAAAGGAACCAGAAGCCTGGAGACAAGGAAAAGGGGAACAATAAAAATATAGCAAAATTCATATTGGTCAACCTAATGCTAGAATGAATGATCAACAGGAAGGCAAGAAGTAGTCACTAGGAGCCAGCATAGATACACTAGAATAAATCATGTAGATGTAGATTCTCCTTATTTTCTTAGGTCAATAAGCCTAAACAATGCCGTAGACATAGTATATCTGGCTTTTGGTAATGTATCTGACAAAATGTATTAAAGTCTTGACAAGGTGTTATCAAGATAAGGAAATATGGGCTGGGTGATAGTTCTATTGAATGTATTTATAACTGGCTTAATGATCATTCCAAAATGGTTTTGACTAGTAAATTAAAATCACCCTAGATTCTAGCAGGTCTCCAGTGGCAAGATTTCCAACCTTCTCTTCCTGACCATTAAATTCTTTTTTAAAAATTATAATTTAGATGAAATACAAAAGATACAAAGATAGTATCGCTTAGAGCAATAATGTTACATAGTATAATCATGTTCCCCCACCAAAAAAGTTAACAAGTTGATACAAAAAATTAAAACATTTTAGTTAAATTTAGATAAATTAAAATAAAATCTAGATACATTTAAATGAGAAAATCTAGGTAAATTTAAATGATGACGATAAAGTGCTAATCTTGGCTCCTAAATTGAATAAAAACAAGGATGTTTAAAAAAAAAAAAAAAGAAGAAGCCTAACAGCAGTAAGCCAAATAAAGGCTTGAGAATGGTAGTAGAGGTTAATTTCAATTAGTCAACATATGGAAGTTAACATGAAGGATAATATGTGAATTCAGTTAAACCTACATTATTCATCTGCAACAACATAAGACTCATGTTAAGATTACAAGTTGGCCATGGAGATTTCATGTAGCCTTTGCATTCATGTCTTAAAACAGTACACAAATTAAAGATGTCTGATATTAACAATAAGAATGCCTAATAAGCAGACCAAATGGAAGTACAGTTACTTTTAAAGCTGCCCACGTACTCCCCTGTTGTCCATATTCTAACAAGAGATTTGCATGCTAAATCAGTAACAATTATCCCAAAGCCAAACAGCCCTCAATTGGTCCTTCTGATCACCCACTTGCCCCCTCTGTTCTCTTTTGTGCCCAGCTGAAAACAACCTTTGACCCACCATTCGAGAAGAAGGCAGAACACAGCATGACTGAAATGGCTGAAGGGGAGAGGAGCCTGCAACATGAGGAGTGGCAAATGATGAGTTCCCTGACACGGTGCACATGGTCTGAAGTTTCCAATTCTATCTCAGTGAAAGTTTTGTGAATTTTTAAAAAACTGCCAAGAACAGAATTAGAACAGAAGTAGAAAAAAAGAAAGCTTCAGACAGTTCTATCATGTTTCTGACAGCCAAGTATTCCAGCTGCTCCTCCACAGTGAGGTATCAGGTTGTGAGGCAGAGAACAAGTGCCTGAAGAGAATGGGAAGTGGTCACCTAACCCCAACACTACCTTTATATTAATAACAAGATGTACCTGAAAGGCAAATAGAACTCCCCTCCTGCCTTTTTGAATAAATAATTTAGTTATTACTTACAGAATATGGAATGATATGAAAATGGTTGGCAGAAGGAGAACTAGGAAATTCAATGATCTTTATATTAATACCCAACACTACCTTTATATTAATAACAAGATGTACCCAAAAGGCAAATAGAACTCCCCTCCTGCCTTTTTGAATAAATAATTTAGTTATTACTTATAGGATATGGAATGATATGGAAATGGTTGGCAGAAGCAGAACTAGGAAATTCAATGATCTTAGGTATAAAATTTTGAGGAAAGTTTCTATAAGTCAGATTAGGGAAGGGGCCCTGCCTATTCATATTAAAGTCTCTATTTTTCCATTTTACCTTCAGCCCTTAAGCAACACTAGTTATTAAAAGATGGGTAGGACTGGTACCAATAACCCCAAAATTAAATTTCTACTTCTTCTCTGTCCCAACCATTCTCTTTGCAAGAATAAGCTGGCTTTGGGCAATGCTATTACTCCCCTAGGAAAAACAACAAAAAAGTCTTCTAATGACCTCAGCACTTACCTTAAACAGCTTTTTCCCTTCCCAAGTCTCCTGGCACTATAACCTGGGAGTATCCCTGATGCTCACCTGTCATCTCCACAGACACTAAGAAGTTGTTCAGGCATCCCTTAGATCAATGTTAAAGTGTGAAGCACCTGCATCAAGGTCACCTAGCATGTTCATTAAAAATATAGACTCCAGGCCTGGCATGGTGGCTCACACCTGTAATCCCAGCACTTTGGGAAGCCAAGGAAGGCGGATCATTTGAGGTCAGGAGTTCGAGACCAGCCTGGCCAATACATTGAAACCCTGTTTCTACTAAAAATACAAAAAAAAAAAAAAAAATTAGCCAGACGTGGTGGTGCATGTCTGTAATCCTAGCTACTTGGGAAGCTGAGGTGGGGGGATCGCTTGAACCCAGGAGGCAGAGGTTGCAGTGAGCCGAGATTGTGCCACTGCACTCCAGCCTGGGCAACAGAGTGAGACTGTGTCACAAAGAAAAAAAAAGACAGACTCCAAGACCCCATGTCAAACCCACTAAAACAGAATTTCTGTTGGTGACACTCATTAATTTGCATTTTAACAAGTGATTTTTATGCATACTAGGTTTAAGAATCTCTGCCTTGCAAGTACAATCACAAAAGAGGCAAGGTGATTTACCAGCACTCAACCCACCATTCGGCAGCAAGGCCAGGCTAGAATTTACCCTTCCCAAGCACCTGGTGTGATCCTTACCTGCTAGAGCCCATTGATTTGTTATTAACAAGAAAAATGATTTGGCACTCTTCAGGGAAAAGTTCCATCCAATCTTAAGAATAATAGCATCCTGCAGAGAAATAGGCAGTTAGCCCTCTAGTCCCTAATCCTGCCTTTCACGTGGCAGAGGCAGAAAGCTTCATCTTAAGGCTTCTGGTCATTTGTAGATTCATTGCTGCTAAAGACTTGCAACCTTGGGATCAGGCCACAGAAACAACAGGACAAATACAAAAGGTGCTATTCTCATCAATCAATGGTCTGAAAACAGATTTGATTATTTTGTCTCTGCTGGAGTCTCGCTTGAACTCTGTGTTCCTGGAAATTGAATTAACACTCAGGTTGACTTCAGAGAGTTATTCTTTCTTTTCCATTTAGCAGCCTCTGAAAGTGTTTCTTGCCCTAAGAAACTGCACAGGAAGCCCCAACAAAAAGTAGTTGTAATTAAAGGTGCAAATGAGCACACAAGGGGATGCCCAGGGAACCAGGGAGTAAATATCACATATTCTATACAAGGCAGAGATGTCCTCAAAAATTCTTGCTCAGAAAATACAAAGTCACTCCAAATACAAAGTCACTCCTAATACAAGGCACTCTCTCAATTAGAGATGGTCCCAATCTATGATAGTTCCACTTTCAATTTTTCAACTTTACCATGGTGCAAAAGCAATATATTTTCAGTACAGTATTTGATAAACTACATGAGGTATTCAACACTTCATTATAAAATGGGCCTTGTGTTAGATGATTTTGTCCAACTGTTGGCTAATGTAAGTGTTCTGAGCTCATTTAAAGTAGTCTAGGCTAAGCTACGATGTTTGGCAGTTTAGGTGTATCAAATGTATTTTCAGCTTATGATACTTTCAACTCAATGGATTTACTAGGACACCTCATCATAAGCCAAGGAGCATCTGTACTTTATTCAAAACAAATAACAAATGACTTTATTTGGAACTTTGTTTGGAGAAGGCACGATGACCTGAAATTATCTCTGTCCATGCTACTTTGGGCTTCCTGTAGAGGTCATCTGATACAGTAAGTTTTAAAAAGAAGCAAATTATTCATCATTCCTGGGTGTGTGAATTCACAACTGCAAGTTTTATAAGCTCTCTTTAAAAAGCCGTACATTATTATGTCATGGCGTTTGTGAATGGCAACCAGACAAACAGGGAGAAGAAAGAAAAACAGTCCTAAAAAAATCAGAATGATTACTTGTGGCTTAGCATAATATTTTCAGTGGCTACATCATATGTGAGGTTTTTTTTTTTAAGTGTGGCATCTTACTCACACATGGTGAAGTAATGATGATGGGCCTCCACAAAACTGTATGAGATGGCCCCAAACTGCTTCTAGCCAAAGCAGATGCTGATGTTGAAGAGGTATATGGAGACTTTGAACAAAACTGCATCATGAATTTTAAGGAGGGGAAAAAAAGGCTTCTAAATTAACATAGTGTCTGGTCATTGTGTTACAGGAAAGGGGTCCCAATCCAGACCCCAAGAGAGGATTCTTGGGTCTCGTGCAAGGAAGACTTCAGGACGAATCCCACAGGGTAAGGTGAAAGCAAGTTTATTAGGAAAATAAAGGAATAGAAGGATGGCTACTCCATAGACAGAGCAGCCCCAAGGGCTGCTGGTTGCCCATTTTTATGGTTATTTCTTGATAATATGCTAAACAAGGGTTGGGTTATTCATGCCTTCCCTTTTTCGACCACATATGGTAACTTCCTGATATTACCATGACATTTGTAAACTGTCATGGCACTGGTGGGAGTGTAGCAGTGAATACGGCCAGAGGTCACTCTCGTTGTCATCTTGGTTTTGGTGGGTTTTGGCTGGCTTTTTTTTTTTTTTTTTTTGAGACGGAATCTCGCTCTGTCGCCCAGGCTGGAGTGCAGTGGCGCGATCTCGGCTCACTGCAAGCTCCGCCTCCTGGGTTCATTCATGCCATTCTCCTGCCTCAGCCTCTCTGAGTAGCTGGGACTACAGGCGCCCGCCACCACGCCCGGCCAATTTTTTGTATTTTTAGTAGAGGCGGGGTTTCACTGTGGTCTCGATCTCCTGACCTCGTGATTCACCCGCCTCGGCCTCCCAAAGTGCTGGGATTACAAGCGTGAGCCACCACGCCCGGCCTTGGCTGGCTTTTTTACTGCAATCTGTTTTATCAGCAAGGTCTTTATGACTTGTATCTTGTGCTGACCTCCCATCTCATCCTATAAGTTAGAATTCCTTAACTGTCTGGGAATGCAGCTCGGCAGATTTCAGCCTTATTTTACCCAGCTTCTGTTCAAGATGGGGTTGCTCTGGTTCACACGCTTATGATAGTCGGAAACAGAAAATTCTACCAAGGCATCAAGATATAATAGATATAAAGTAAGACATCAGATCAAGATGTAAATGTTTCACAGGTGTAGTCAAGAGGTATAAGACTCAAACCTTCACCAACCTGGAGGATATAATGGAATAGAGAGCTGTGGGTGCACTGTGAGTCCTACTTACCCAGGAAGGAAGGGTGGGGGTGCTCATCAAAGCCCTCAGGCCTGGTTAGAGGTTTTCAACAGGCCCATGCAGACATCTGATTTGTGTCCCCTGCAATTGGGGTTCACCGTGAATTTGTGATTGTTTTCTGTTTGAGAAACCTGAAGAGCAAGAGATGGGCTGATAAGCTGCTCAAAGAAGAGGCTACAGTGGGCAGCCTGCACTCCCCGAACTTATGGGGGCAAAGAATGCATGTGTCCTGTATAATGGGTATAGGCCAAGGTGTGAGAGCAATGGCATGGGGTCACGTCAGGGCTTGTCCAAGAGAGTCATCTGCACAGGCAAACAGGCTTCAACAGAGAGGAGCTGGAAGTCCAGCAGCATTTGCGGGGAGCAAGGACAGAATATGAGAGGGCATCATCACCATCAAGGAACCAGGCAACAGCCCAGAGTATGAAGCCACTCACAACACCATCAGCATTGTGTAAGCCTATTCCTGCCCCTCCTACAACTCCCTCCTCCAGCCCCTACAACCACCAACCCCAGCCCAGCTGCAATCTTGGAGAGCCAAGCAAACTTGGCCAGAAGCTCAGAATGGAGGAGGAAGCAGACTAGACTCCTGTGTTCAACTTCAGGCTTCTCCCAGGCACCAGGCCTGCACTAGGGATTTTGTGGAGGAGAGAATTCTTTATTTTAAATCAAGGTTGGTGGTTTGCCTCTTTTATCAGCGGACAGCAAATATTATGTACTAAATTGAGAGTGTTTTGTGACTTAAGAATAACCAGAAAAGTTATAGGGTTGTCATGCTTTCATTCAAAAAGGTCATACAGACTGGGTGCAGTGGTTCACGCCTGTAATCCCAGCACTTTGGGAGGCTAAGGCAGGAGGAGCACTTGAACCTTGGAGTTTGAGACTAGCTTAGGCAATATAGTGAGACCTTGTCTCTACAAAAAAAAAAGCTTTAAAAATTAGCTGATGTGGTGGCACACAACAGTGGGAGGATTGCTTGAGCACAAGAAGTTGAGGCTACAGTGAGCCAAGATCATGCCACTGCACTCCAGCCTGGGTGACAGTAAGACCCTGTCTCAAAAAAAATAAAGTCATATAAATGGAATTGAAATAAAAAGGAATGAACTGTTGATAAACACAACAATTTGGATTAATCTCCCAAGAATTATACTGCATGAAAAAAGACCAATCCCAAAAGGTTACATACCACAGTATTCCATTTCTATAACGTTCTTGAATTGGCAAAATTATGGAAATGTAGAACGTGTTAGTGGTTGCCAAGGGTGAAGGAGGGGATTGGGTAGGAGGGAAATGGGTGTGGCCATAACAATGCAACAGTTGGAATCCTTGTGGTGATGGAAATTTCGAGGGCAATATCCTGGTTGTTGTGTTATACCCACCTTTCACACAAACTACACACACACAGGCACTGTTTGTTGCAAGATGCTACCACTGGGGGAAACTGGGTAAAGGATACAGGCATCTCTCTGTATTTATTATTCCTTATAACTGTATGTGAATCTACAATTATCACAAAGTAAAAAGTTCAATTTTTAAAAAGATGCTGAAGGTTCTGTGTACACAAATGGAAGCGACAGTGATGACCAGCCTTTATTAAACTATATACATTCTATCAGCAGAAGATGCTTTGTCAGCAGAAGATGCTTTGTCTGACTTATTTGTAAAACCTACTGCATTTAGTTGTGCAAAAAGCATGGTTTTCAACCTAATTTTTGCAGGCTTCCTTGGCTGCAGTCAGAATATTCTATTGTTTTCAGCCCTTTTTCCACAACCCCACTCCTACTACTAAGCCTTCCAGATAAATGGGTAGAAGGGGTGGTCCCCTAACAGTTGACAGAAACTCAAGGATGCCATTCTGATCCTACACACCTAGTAGCCATGTGTGTCAGCACAGGCAGCCAAATGTCATGTATAGCTCCCTGATGATAACACTGCCTCTCGACCACTCTTCCATAGGAAGGGTCATGTCCCCAGGCTGCTTTTGGCCATACTTTTGACCTGTCTAAGACCCAAAGGCTCCAAAAGCTATAAGGACATCCCACACACATTATGCTGCCTGGTTTAAAATGCTGCCTGTCTTATGTCATAGGCTCATTCTTATTTAAATCAGGCAAAACCTTCTGCCCCTGTGGATTTCCTATCAAGACACCTGTTGTCCCTCCAGATATCTGGCTTTTGTAAGCACCACTTTAGTTCACTGGGCATGGCCATGTGTGTTTGAATCCTGGCTATGGATGAAATTCATGTTTATTTTCACAAGGCCCCTAAGTCTCATGCAAATCAAAATAGTGATTAATTAATCATCCTATTTAACTGTCCCCAAGCATTTCATTCAATCAATCACTATGTATTGAGCACCAACTATGCACCAGGCACTGTTCTAAATGTTGGGGACACAGCAGTGCATGAAATAAAGTCCCAGTTCTCAAGGTGCTGCATTCTAATGGAGCAGGGGAGAACACTACACAAACAAGATAATTTCTGGAGTTATAACTGCTACAGAAGGAATAAACAGAGTGATGGGATAGAAGTGATTGGGGAAGACCCGTTAGAGGTGACATTTGAGTTGCAATTTAAAGGATGGGTACAAGCCAGCCATGAGAAGCATCTAGGAAAGAACATTCTAAGGCAGAGAGAACAGCAAAGTCAATGGTCTTTGCAAGTATTAAGCTTGATGAGTTAAAGAAATGTAAAAATAGTTTAGAGCCTGTTCAGGATCTCTCTGCTTTGCTCCTCTCTACCTTTCACCTCTTGCTCAGTGCCTTCTGCCTTTGCATTGTCTATTTAACTTGACAATGCCCACGTGATCTAGCCCAGACTCTTATCTGCATTTGGATGTCTGGGCTTTGTGCTAACAAAGCTCCCGCTCTCCCCTTCAAGCCCTGAGCTTGGATCAGCTGAGGACACTCATTTCACCCCCATAGAAGAGTTCTGTTTTGACAATCCTGAGAGCTGGCCACTAGCCATCTAAACCAGAAAACATGGAGCAGCTCATTTTCCCAACCATATACCTGTCATATGTCCAGTATTTCATCCACACCACATAATTGACTATAGCAAGGGCTGTGTTTCCAGAACCCACCCTTAGCCCTCCCGGCCTGCTGACTTCCCCAGAAGCTCTTATAAACATTCAGGAAAACTGAAGCCGGTTTATGACCTAGAGGCTATTGAGTTCATCATCTTCTGGGTGGCTACATCGAACAGTGCCAATATTTCCCTTTTCTAACACAGCCAGATTTTTTTTCTTGCCACTAGGTTTTTATGTTAATTAACTATCAGCAACTATTTATATATAAAAAGCTGTTGATTAAAAATAGATGTTTAGGCCGGGCATGGTGGCATATGCCTGTAAACCCAGCTACTCAGGAGGCTGAGGCAGGAGAATCGCTCAAACCCGGGAGGCGGAGGTTGCAGTGAGCCGAGATCACGCCACTGCACTCCAGCCTAGGTGAAAGAGTGAGACCCTGACTCAAAAACAAAAACAAAACAAAATTTTTAAAAAATAGATGTTTAAATAAGAGAGAAAAAGAATCAGAAGCTGTGTGCTGATTTGGGACAGTTACCCCAGTATTTCCTGGTCCAGTAAAATCTCCCCTGGACCTCTGCCTCTGCACATCCATGAACCTTTGCCAATCCCACAGCTTCCAGCTTTCTTCACATCCCTGGGCTCTTGGAGCCTAAGCATGACTTTCTCCTCCCAACTTCTTCCACTGGCAGGCTTTATGGTCCTCCTCAGTGTCTATGAGCATCTCTTCAGCTGCCAGGCCATCCCTAGCTCCTGCTCAGTTCTCCAGGCTCTGGATTGCAGCTGCTGTTCTTCTGCGCATCTGATTTCCATTGCATCAGGCCCTGCAGGGCTGTGAGAATGTGCTATTAAATGAGTCACTAACCCCCTGAACTTGTTCATGCAAATGTAGGATATGAATCGTACATCTGACTTATCTGCCAACCGTACAAAAATACTGTATGTTATCAGTCAGGATATTTGTGTGACAGAAACCCAACTCAAACGAGTTTAAGCAATAAAGGAGATTTTCTTTTTTTTTTTTTTTCTTTTTCTTGTTCATGTAATTGGAAAACACAAGGGGTAGAATTAGGCTCAGGTCCTCCAGGGATACAAACAATATCATCAGGATTCATTCTCTCCCCCTACTCCCTGTGTCTATATCTCACCCTCACCTCTGCTTCTCTCTCTATTCTCATTCTTTCCTAAGCAGATACTCCTGGCTTCTATAATCCCTGCTTAGCAGCCCCTGTGGAAAAAGATGGCGCCTTTAGCAACATCTCTATATCAAGGACGTTGATTGATTTGATTGATCAAGCTTGGATCCTATGACCATTCCTAGTCTAATCCTCATGGACAAAGAAATAGGATACTGGGATCAGTAAAGCCTGAATCATGTGTTCACCCTTGTATCCCAGGGTGGGAGTGGGGCTATACAGAGTACTGTGAGGGGAAGTCATATTTTAAAAAACCACACAAAGTATAAAGTGGCAGATACTGTAGTCTGGTTCACTCAATATTCCCTCTGTAATCTTTCAACCACCTGCTACCTTCTGCTACAAAGGCTGGAAAGTTTAAAACACCACTTTCCAGACAGGCTTGCAGTGAGGGTGCAGGCTTATGATCCAGGTTCTGCCCAACAGATGTTCCCAAGGAAACTGGACGTGATTAATGTGGGGAGGGGCTGAATGCAGAGCCATCAGATTCTTTCTGTAAGGTCAGGGAGATGATGGATGTCTCTGGTTCTTCTGGACCAGCTGTGTCCTAGGGTTATGTGCCTACTTCCTCACATAATAGTTGGTACATGGCAACAGCTTCATGGTTTCTGCTCGAACAGTGAAATGACTGTACATATTTCTTGACTGCATCCCTGGTTTGTGGCATCTAAGCTTGGTTCCCAGACCCTCTCATAAATTCTAAAAGCAACATAATACTTCGTAATAAATTTCTTTCTTCATACACTGGCTAGTTTGATACAGAAGTAAAACTAATGCCTTGTCCTGCTGCATTATGCAAGTGGGTGCACATTACACCCTACAGCCAGAAGAAAAACAAAACAAAACACTTGCAGCCAGAACCCCTTCCCTCTCCCAAAACAAAGACATACGTTTAAAAAGACTAAGGCCGTCCTATCTAGTTCTGGTTCTCAAAATAAATGAAATCTTAAGCCTTTTCTGTAAGCTACTGTTTTCCAATACAAACAACTTTGTCGTTTCACAAAGTTATTTCTCTTTTAATGCTGATATCTGAAGGGATGATACAATCTTTGAGGTTATAACACTCATGAAATAACTAGCTTTTTTTCACAACCAACATAATAACTGTAAATTTGGTAATCTTGAGGTTTTCTTTTAATTACCTGTTGTATATTTCATTTGGCAAGCTAGTCCTTTTAAAGCCTGAACTCCCTTGCAATCCATCTTCACAAGGAAACATTTTTCTTTAAATGCTTTTATAGCTGTGTCTTCTTTTGACAGGAGGATCTGTTGTCTGCAACTAAGAACACTGATGAATACAGGAAGGGAATGTCACCAGTGGAAGCGCATGTGTTGTGGGAGAGCAATATTGTTAGGAGGAAGGGATGTGCTGAGAAAATAAGAACAGAAAATGCCCCCTACATTGTTTCACAAGGTTATTATGATGACTGAATGAAATAATGTGGTATATGTTGTAAACTATAAATGTGTAAATGTAAGGCTAATGCAATACTCTTGGTTGGGAGTTACCACATTGGAGATAAGTCAAAGGTACCTAATTACACAGGAAGCATCAGTATCAATTGGTAAAAACTTCAGCCAGGCATGGTGGCTCATGCCTGTAATCCCAGCACTTTGGGAGGCCGAGGCTGGTGGATCATCTGAGGTCAGTAGTTTAAGACCAGCCTGACCAACATGGTAAAACCCCATCTCTACTAAAAATACAAAATTAGCTGGGCCTGGTGGGGCTGAGGCAGAAGAATCACTTGAACCTGGGAGGGGGAGGTTGCAGTGAGCCGAGATCATGCCACTGTACTCCAGCCTGGGCAACAAGAGCAAACTGCATCTCAAAAAGAAAAAAAAAAAAAAAAAAAAAAACCAACTTCATGATCACAGGCAAGCAACAGGCAGAAACAACAGGACAAAGACAGGAAGAAGTTTATGCTGTACACCAAATTCAGCACAGTGACTAGCTCTGGAATAGACAAGATAGAAAAGGTTGAGGAGAGGAATAGGGGAGATTCAACTGTACCTGCAACATTATATTTTTATAAAACAGCCGGGCTCAGTGGCTCACACCTGTATTCCCAGCACTTTGGGAGGCCAAGGCAGATGGATCACCTAAGGTGAGTAGTTCGGGACCAGCCTGGCCAACATGGTGAAACTCCATCTCTACTAAAAATACAAAAATTAGCCAGGCATGGTGGCATGCACCTGTAATACCAGCTACTCAGGAGACTGAGGCAGGAGAATCATTTCAATCCAGGAGGTGGAGGTTGCAGTTAGTCAAGGTTGTACCACTGCACTCCATTCTGAGCAAGAGTGAGACTCTGTATCAAAAAAATAAAATAAATAAAATAAAATAATATAATATAGGAAAGAAACATGACAAAATGTTAACATTTGCTATTTCTGAGTGGTAGATTTATAATAATTTGTTATTTTTTTCTGTATTTTTTAAACTCTGCAAAAGAAAAAAAGTGAGTAAACCAGAGAGACTGGACAGGTTTCATGCTTTGCCCCTAACTCTGTAATTTTGCCCCTAAGGAGGAACTTTAATCAGAAAAAAATATAAAAAACAAAAAATAAATAAATGATTCCAAAACTAATAATAAACCATTGTTACAAACTTATTTAGTGCCAACATACCTAAACACTTGTGGCTTAATCTGAAAGTTTTTCAGTATCTCATTTATGGTGAAGCAAGTTTTCAGTACAGGCCAGAAAGAACTGTTTCCTATATGATTCTTCTGAATGAAATGTGGCCACTGATCAAAATATCGCTCAGGTCAGCTTGAAGGCATTTCTCTGGAAATTGCTTGCAAATGCAAAAACAAAAGAAAACAATAGTAACAACAACAAATTTCCTCCCCGAGCAGGGGCATTCAAAAGTTTTCAGTAAGAGAAGCCATGAAGAAATGTCTCCATATGTGCTGCAGGGGGAGAATGCTTTCTAAAAAAACTGATACAGTGATAACTGAGAGGGTTCAGGGCTACATGCTTAGCTTATTGAGTTTTGGTCATGCCTTACAGTATGTTAAGGGAGGTTTTATTTATACTTAGTTTCCTTTTGTCAATAATCCCTAGCTTCATGATACAATTTTAGTAGAATCAAACTTAAAAGATCCATCCAACCCATTTCTCTCTCTTACCTCTCAAATATATGAAATGTTCAAATCATCCTTTATGCTTAAGATAACTTCTTTAAAAAAAAAAGTACCTTCAAAGATCACTATTTTAAAATACTTTAATACACTAACATCTGCTAACATCTGCATTTAACATGATTTATTTAGCCACCATGAAGAAACAGAATACAGATACTGCTAACTTTGGAAAAGAGAGGACAAGTCAGCAACTCAGAAGAAGGTCACTGGGCATCCAAAATGAACAAGAAAATGAGGTTTATGAGAAGAGATGCAATAAAAACTGAAAATGAGAGTTGATTTTTTTAAGATAAAGTTTTCTTATTTTTTAGTTTTGCCTAGGGTAAATCCTTACTACAAAATTTTGCCTAGAGCCACTCCTACCTTCCAGGCTAGGCAAAAATGCCTCTATGTTTTTGTGCTATATGACTAACAACAATCTTCCACCCAGCTAATGTGGAAACTCTCTGACAATAAAACTTTTCATGGCTAGGTGAAGTGGCTCACACCTGTAATCCCAGCACTTTGGGAGGCTGAGGTGGGTGGATCACTTGAGCCCAGGAATTCCAGACCAGCCTGAGGACCATGGTGAAACCCCATCTCTACCAAGAAAAAAAAAAATTAGCCAGGTGTGGTAGTGTGTGCCTGTAGTCCCAGCTACTTGGAGGCCGAGGTAGAAGGATCACCTGAGCCTGAGAAGTTGAGGCTGCAATGAGCCGTGATCGTACCACTTCACTCCAGCCTGGGTGACAGAGTGAAACCCTGTCTCAAAAAAAAAAAAAAAAAAAAAAAAAGAAAAGAAAAGGAAAGGAAAAAAACAACCTTTCATAACAGTTCTCAGTCACTACACAATCTAAATGGCTTATTTAGATTTAGATTAAGTGACATATGCAGAAATTGTTTGGCAAACTCCAGGGACAAGAGACTTTGAGACTTGGACACCCCAGAGGAAAACATAGCTATGTTTCTTTGTTCCCATTTTGAGACAAATTTCCTCCTAGTCTACAAAATGTCACCAAATAAAACAAAAGTATATTCATTACAGAACCAGGGACATTTGGAGCTGTCTGGCAGTTCCGAAAAAGAATAGATTTACCATATGATATAGCAATTTCACTCCTAGGTATATACTCAAGAGAAATGAAAACATATGTCCACATAAAAATTTGTACGTAAATATTCAGAGCAGCATTATTCATAATTGCCAAAAAGTAGAAACAACCCAAATGTCTATCAAACGAATGGATAAACAAAATGTAATATATCCATACAATGGAATATTATTCAGCAATAAAAAATAAAGTGCTAATATATGCTAAAACATGGATGAATCCTGAAAATATTATGAAAATATTATAAGTGAAAAAAGCCAGTCACAAAAGACCACATATTGTGTGACAGATCTATGGAACAGGTAAATTTATAGAAAGTAGGGCCAGGCCTGGTGGCTAACACCTATAATCCCAGCACTTTGGGAAGCTGAGGTTGACGGATTGCTTGAGTCCAGGAGTTTGAGACCAGCCTGGGCAAGGCAAAACTCCATCTCTACAAAAAATACAAAAATTAGTTGGGCATGGTGGCACATGCTTGTAGTCCCATCTATTCAGAGGGCTGAGGCTGCAGAATCACTTGAGCCCGGGAAGTGGAGGTTGCAGTGAACTGAAATTGCACCACTGTACTCCAGCCTGGGAGACAGAATAAGACCCTGTCTCAAAAAAAAAAGAAAGAAAGAAAGAAACTAAATGAGTGGTGATTGCCTGGGGCTCAAGGTACTGAGGGGAAAAAGGCAGTGCTACTACCGAAGGATACATGGTTTCTTTATGGGATGATAAAAATCTTCTGGAATTCAATAGTAGTAGTGGTTGCACTACTTTGTGAATATGCTAAAAAACCATTGAGTTGGCCAGGTGTGGTGGCTCACGCCTGTAATCCCAGCACTTTGGGAGGCCAAGGCAGGCAGATCACGAGGTCAGGATATCAAGACCATCCTGGCTAACACGGTGAAATCCTGTCTCTACTAAAAATACAAAACATTAGCCGGGCATGGTGGCGGGTGCCTCTAGTCCCAGCTGCTCGGGAGGCTGAGGCAGGAGAATGGCGTGAACCCAGGAGGCAGAGCTTACAGTGAGGTGAGATAGCGTCACTGCACTCCAGCCTGGGTAACAGAGTGAGACTCGATCTCAAAAAACAAACAAGCAAACAAACAAACAAAACCACTGAGTTGTACTCTTTAATTGGATGGATTCTATATTGTATGAATTTTATCTCAATAAAGCTCTTTTTTTTTTTTTTTTTTTGAGACGGAGTCTTGCTCTGTCGCCCGGGCTGGAGTGCAGTGGCGCAATCTCGGCTCACTGCAAGCTCCGCCTCCCGGGTTCACGCCATTCTCCTGCCTCAGCCTCTCCGAGTAGCTGGAACTACAGGCGCCCGCCACCACGCCCGGCTAATTTTCTGTATTTTTTTAGTAGAGACGGGGTTTCACCGTGGTCTGATCTCCTGACCTCGTGATCCACCCGCCTCGGCCTCCCAAAGTGCTGGGATTACAAGCGTGAGCCAACACGCCCGGCCTAATAAAGCTTTTTTTAAATTTTCACCAGAGAATTTAATTTCCAGGAGGTATTCTATCATACAGACATCATATAGAAATAAAAGACAATGTGAGGCAATTTGATTCAATACATTAAGCTAGTAACTATTGATCCCACCATCTCCTGCCTCCTTATGCATCAATTCAGGATATCTTATTCTTTTTTTTTTTTTTTTTTTTTTTTTTGAGGAGTCTCACTCTGTCACTCAGGCTGGAGTACAGTGGCATGATCTCTGCTCACTGCAACCTCTGCCTCCTGGGTTCAAGCCATTCTCCTGCTTCAGCCTCCTGAATAGCTGAGATTATAGGCATCTACCACCATGCCCGGCTAATTTTTGTATTTTTTACTAGAGACAGCGTTTCACCATGCTGGCCAGGCTGGTCTCAAACACCTCAAGTGATCAGCCCGCCTTGGCCTCCCAAAGTGCTGGGATTACAGGCGTGAGCCACCACACCTGGCCCAGGATACCTTATTCTTAATGTAGTCTGCTAGGTTTTTAGGCAAACAAAAGACAGAAGCTCCACGTGGAAGTAAGGCTGTTGATATCATATTATTATTGGCTGTAAGTATTGTTAACTAAAAATGATCCTGAGTAATTATAAATTATAAGTGCAAACTAGTATTATAGTATTAACACATCTTCTATCAAACATTTAACTAAGGAACTCCAAGAATTATCCAGCTATTATCTGGTTAATTTCAAACAATATCAAAAGCACAAGTATACTTCTCTATCAAACAAGTACCATGAACCTTGCTGGTACCCCATATGATTTTGCTCAAAGACTATAAGCAAGCATGAGCAAAACTAGTGTCTATCCAACAGATCTGCTAAACAGATTTAACAAGTCGATTTCCCACCTTTCCCTTCAAATGAATACTTCAATAACCACCTCATGGAATCAAGCCACAGGCAAGTTGGATCTTTACTTGGGGTCATCAATTTCACATGCTCACTATAGACCATTCATAAGTGTATTAGTCTGCTCCAGCTGCTATAACAAAATACCAAAAGCTGGGTGGCTTTAAAAATAGACATTTCTTTCAGTTCTAGAGGTTATGAAGTCTGAGATCAGAGTGCCAACGTGGTCGGATTCTGGGGAGGGCCCTCTTCCTGGTTTGCAAACAGCTGCCTTCTGCCATATCCTCACATGGTGCAAAGAAAGAGAGGGCAAGCTCTCTAGTTCCTTCTTATAATGTTACTAATCCCATCTTGAGAACTCTATCCTCATGACCTCATCTAAACCTAATTATTTCCCAAAGGTACTACCTCCTAATAACATGACATTGGGGTTTAGGGCTTCAACATATGAATTTGAAGGGGAATATAAACATTAAGTCTATAAAGGAAAGGGAATATAGCTTAAGAATAAGAACCATACATTTTGCGGTCCAGCCAGACAAAGGAAAGCTGATTTCTCTATTTAAAAAATGTTAAAAATCAGCCGAGCGCAGTGGCTCACTCCTGTAATCCCAGAACTTTGGGAGGGTGAGGCGGATGGATCATCTGAGGTCAGGAGCTCAAGACCATCCTGGCCAACTTGGTGAAACCCCGTCTCTACTAAAAATACAAAAAAAATTAGCTGGGCGTGGTGGCAGGCACCTGTAATCCCAGCTACTTGGGAGGCTGAGGCAGGGGGAATTGCTTGAACCCAGGAGGCAGAGGTTGCAGTGAGCCGAGATTGTGCCACTGCACGCCAGCCTGAGCAACAGAGCGAGGCGCCATCTCAAAAAAAAAAAATTAAAAAATAAATTGCAATGTAGGATACATACTTGTGGGTTATTGCCCACCACGTTAATTTTCTTTAAATAAAAGCAAATTCATTTATAAAAATCTCTTATACCTCTGATGATGATTGGCACAGATGACAGGAAACCTGTGTAGGAGGAGCTCAGAGGTAATAGGCTAGATCATAGCCACCTACCTTTCTCAAGTCAAAGCACCAGAGAGGAGCCCAGTTCTCTTGGTACTTAGATTGTGAAACCAAGGAGAAGCGGAAAAAGAGAAAGATCAACTCTGAGGAGTTCAATCCACCGTTTCCAGTTCAATTGGAAACGGTGATTCCAGATCTTTTGGAGTCTTTGATTTCACACTCTTGACTACTAAAAGTGATTGGTGCCATTGAAGAGGAATCTAAGTTATTTTACTCTATTTCAGTATCTACAACATACCTAAAGATATGCCAAGACGTTGTATGAAGAAGGCTGAGAAACACTAGTTTACGCAAACCCCCCAAATACATATTATTTGAATAATATTATGTACAAGCCTTGTGTTCATTTTCAACACAGCAAATAATGTTTCTTCTGGTTGGAATATTACAGTTATTCCAAGTTCTTAGGGATTTTTCCTAATACAAGACACTAAAATAGTTTTCAAAAAGAGGTACGAGACACCAGTAGTACAAATGAATTATTTTCACATAATAATGGGCCTCTGGAAATCCCAATAAAAAGAAGTCTATTTAGGGAATATAAGAAGTATATTTAAATTTGTTTCAAGAGAAAAAAATAAAGAAAAACTGATTTGTCTATGTTTGGGGGCAGAAGAAATAAGTAAACTAAAGTAAGTTACTTAATCAGTTATTTTTTCCAGGTACTATTCCATCCTCCCACAATTTACTTTTCAATCATACAGATTCCTTTTCTTTTATTCCTAATCTATGATTTTTCTCTATTTGGAGGCTTTATGAAATGTGCTTCCCAAGTTTTCTTGCCTTGCCTCTGACTGCACATGGCTTTGAAACTTAAGCTCTGAGCCTCAACAGACATTATCAGAATTCTAATGTACACAGATGTGTTTGAATGGGACAAGTCCTTAGAAAACAATGAATCGAGAATACCAGTAAGTAGGCAGGGCACCGTGGCTCATGCCTGTAATCCCAGCACTTTGGGAGGCTGCGGTGGGTTGATCACCTGAGGTCAGGAGTTGGAGACCAGCCTGACCAACATGGTGAAACCCCATCGCTACTAAAAATACAAAAGCTTCGCCACACGTGGTGGCAGGCACCTGTAATCCCAGCTACTCAGGAGGCTGAGGCAGGATAATCACTTGAAGCCGGGAGGCGGAGGTTACAGTGAGCCGAGCTGAGATCCTGCCATTGCACTCCAGCCTGGGCAACAAGAGCGAAACTCTGTCTCAAAAACAAAAACAAAAACAAAAACAAAAAACAATAAATAACAAGTATACAGGGCAATGTTGTGATTGAACTTTTTTGTTTGTTTGTTTGGAGACTCCACTCTGTTACCCAGGCTGGAGTGCAGTGGTGAAATCTCGGCTCACTGCAACCTCCATCTCCCCGGTTCTAGCGATTCTCCTGCCTCAGCCGCCCAAGTGGCTGGGATTACAGGTGCATGCCACCGCACGCGGCTAATTTTTGTACTTTTGATACAGTCGGGATTTCATCATGTTGGCCAGGCTGGTCTCAAACTCCTGATCTCAAGTGATCTGCCCACCTCAGCCTCCCAAAGTGTTGGGATTACAGGTGTGAGCCACCACACCAGGCCCAGCTGAACTTTTAAGGAAACCAGACATACTGTCCATATTTATGGGTTTTTTCCTGCATATAAAAAGGAGCAAATTGAATTCTCTTTTAGGAGGGTCCATGTAACGTGGAAGGGGTAATAGAAGACTCCCAGCTGGGAGCGGTGGCTCAGCCTGTAATCCCAGCACTTTGGGAGGCCAAGGCAGGTGGATCGCGAGGTCAGGAGTTCAAGACTAGCCTGGCCAACATGGTGAAACCCCGTCTCTACTAAAAATACAAAAATTACCAGGCATGGTGGTGGGCGCCTGTAATCCCAGCTACTCAGGGGGCTGAGGCAGGAGAATCACTTGAACCCAGGAGGCAGAGGTTGCAGTCAGCAGAGATCATGCCATTGCACTCCAGCCTGGGCAACAAGAATGAAACTCTGTCTAAAAAAAAAAAAAAAAACTCCTTAGCTCGTCAGGCACCAAAGATCAAGAGGAAATCAGTTTGTCCTTTGGAGACATCTACTAAAGAAGGTTTTGCATGTCACTCACAAGTGCTATATGGAGAAAAGCTGAAATAAGGACAGATTTATCTAGCAATTCCTGAATCCAATGCAAGCTACAAAAATGGAAAGGACATGGACAACAGAAGTAACATTCATTAAATGTTTACTATTTGCTATGTCTTTTACATACAAGTCCTATCTTATATTTCAATAGTACTCAAATTTTTAGACTGAAACCATGAGAAAATTTCTCAGGAGAATTTCTCCTCCCAACACCACCTTTCTCCAGAGTTAAAGTTATCCGTGGGGGAGGGAAAAAAATATATATATATGTATGTATGAATGTATGTATACGTATATTGGGGGAAAACCTGCAGAAATAAAAATACAGTCACTTCTACTACCTCTCCAATAACCCACACTTTAAATGTGACAATACTCAGAATTTAACTCCCAATAACCTACAATGCATCATGAATACCTAAAGTATTTTGAACATAGGCTTTTGCTTTGCTAATGTGCATTTAACATCCCAGTCATAAAAACACATCTTAAAACACACACACACACACACACACACACACACACACCCCTAGATATAGCAATACTAATATCTACTCCTGAAAATATCCTCGTGACAAAAAAATGGAAGAGAAATACTATGATAGAGTAGAATGGAATGATGACAATTAGAGAAAGTATGAAGGGAAATTCCAAACATTTGAAATTCTTCTAAAAATAGTCTATTAAATGTCAGTTATCTTGGTTTCCATAGAAATTCACAAGTGTCTACAAAAAGTAACCTATTCCTACTTTGAAACTTTACGACTGTTCTTGCCAATAACATCACATCCTTCTAAACGCCACATCGGGGACACAGGAAAGGAAGCCACATATATCCAAGTGGTATGCAGTATGTTCAACAGACCTTAATAGAAATGAATATTGCTTGTATCATTTAACGATTGAAGAGGAGCAATAAAGATTATTATCATTTAAGAGTAGTGAGAAGAACAGGTAATTCTCACACTAGTAGGCTAATATTTTACTAGCCACTCATTTCAATTCGTTGATCTTTTCTTCCCTGAACAAGTATACCTAAATCTGGGATGTGTGTGTGTGTGTGTGTTTTATCCTACCTTTATTCTGTACCTTAAACAACACATAGATGGTGAAGTAGAGTGGGTCTTGTTTTGTTTTTTTGAAATCATCTACAGGCGACATATAGTTTAACTTCACAGGGTTGTCTACCAGCAGGTCGGTGTTCCGAAGAAGCACGCAGTAAAACATGCACAAAATAAGGGTCTCTCAAAATAATTGTATATATTATTATTTCGATATATATATATGGAAAGATGGGATCGCAAAACATCTTTAACAGAATGGGTAACATTCCGTTCAATCATCAGTAACAAATTCCCACAGAATCTTTATTCCTCGCTATTTGTAAACAAGAGCTGAAGCCAGCCGGGCACCCAGGAGCGTTCCGCCAGGGCCATCTGAGGAGGGGGACCCCCGCCTGGATCCCACTCCATCCTCGGGCCACGAGAAAGCTCTATTTGAACTCTTCTGCTCCCGCTTGGGGGCTGGAGTCCACCGTCCCTGCTTAACTACACTGCAGCTACCCGGGATCCTTAAGCTTCCTTCAACTCTCTGCACTTTGCCAGGCACCCGAAACCCACGGCGGCTGGGTGGCCCTGCTCCTGGCTCTCCGAGCCTGTACCCTCGGGGAGGCCCGGGCCGGAGGCGCCCAGCGGGAGGCTTACCGAGCAGCGAGCCTATGAAGATGACGACCTGCACGGTGGTGGTGAACTGGCGGTACAGCTGCGCTTCGCCGAACTCCCCGAGCGCGCTGCGGTTCACACCCGCAGCCTCGGCGCCGGACGCGTTGTGCGGCTTGCTGGCATTTGGAGAGATCCAGCTCCCGTTATGTCCCATGGCGAGGCTGGGACTCCGGCTCCGCGCGCCGCCCGCCTCGGAGCCCCGCGCGGAGCCTCTCCTCCTCCGGGTGAGGAGGGACGCGCGGGCGCCTGGCGGAGTCCTGGAGAAGCCGGGGCAGCCGACGGGCCCCTCACGTCTCCACATCGCCAACCCCGGCGCCCGGGAGGCGGGGAGGGAGGGAGGCGCGGCTGCGCCCCATGCCCACTCCCTCCTGGATCCCAGTCAGCAGCCACAAGAAGGCGGCACGGTCAGAGCCCGCCGAGCGTCGTCCGTCCCTCCTCCAGGGTGGTCAGCGTGGCCCAGCCCACTCGACAGGAATGGAAACACAGAAGGAGGCATTCGATGGTCAAGGAGGGCGCTCTCCGCTCCCACTGCCTCCTTCAACCGCGGGTCCTCCGCCCCCCGAAGGGTTAGGACATCCCTCTCCAGTCCCCTCAGGCTGACGCACTCGACCCCTCTCCTTAGCGGGAGGAGAACGTTTGGCCGAAGCTATTTTTCAGTCCTGTTGGCTTCGAGGCTGGATGGCGATGTGAAGCCAACGAAATGCCCACGCCGAGTGGCCGGAGCCACGAGGGGACCCCCGAGTGCCCGACAGCGCCCATGTCTTGGGTGGAAAGCCCTGAGTGTCCCCAGCAGCCTGGCCCTGCGCCCGGCCGCCTGCCAAGACGCCCGTGCTGGGTTCTGCTTCCCAGCCCCTCATTGGGGGCTCCGACCTCCTGCTTCAGCACCGGCGGCGGGGACCCCGTTCCGCAGCGCCTTTTTGCCTCTGCATGGCTGGGCGCCCCCTTTCCTAGCCCCCCTCGGTCCCTCGGCCGCTAGTACAGAGCTTGACAGCCGGGCGGGGACGGGGGATGAGGGACGACGCCCCCAGTGGGGTAGTGGCACCGTCTGCGCGGCCGCCGGACTCGGTGCGCGCCTGGGGCAGCCGGGGGCGCGCGGCTGGCGAGGATGGTCACGTGGCACGCGCGGCCCCGCCCCTCGCGCCCAGGCTGCCGCGGGGAGGGCGCCATCTTGGCCCCGCAGAGCGTGACTGTCTCGGCTGGAAGCGTGGGAGGCTGGAGGATCCGTGACTGGCTGTCGTGGACATGCTCGCTACACCTCCCGGGGGTTCGCTTCGTTTACTATTAACTGTCGTTACTCCTCTGTATCTCGTCAGCAGGGGCTGCCTGCGGTGTTAGAATTACACGTCCCTGCCACCTGGTCAGGGAGCCCAGTCTCCCGGCCCCTCAGTCAGTCCTTGGACGTAGCTGGAGCATTTAAGAAAAATGAAATATAGTAACTCAGTGCATGGTTTCCTGGGCCTTTTTATTGAGTATCATTTCTAACATGTACACAATATAACCCAGGCCTAGTGGATTCCGGGACAGAAAATGTTGGAAGCTGGGATAGTCAAGTAAACAAGAAGAAATGGTAAAGAGATGCCAAGTGGGAGAGGAAACTGTACGGATGCAGAGAGAGGATCTGGGGTAAAGAGGAAAAAGATGCGTGGTCGACTTTATGGAAACTCCTTTCTTTTTACTAAGGTACATGGTAGAAGACTTTGACATGTTGATTATGGGACTGGGACCAAGGACAATAACTCAAGAATTGATTAAAACTACAGTTATTCCTTGGTTGCCCCAAGGATGATCCTGGTACAATGTGGCTATTTCCTTTTCACTGGTAATCCTTATTTACTCTTGAAAGGGTAAAAATCCGTGTCTTGTACATATTTGGAGTTTCACAATACCTTCACATAGTAATCTGTGAGAATTATTTTAAACATTTTGGAGACCAAAAAGGGGAGAGAGAAAGAGACGGAAAATTATTAATTACACTAATTGTATTTTACCCCCAAGAACGCCATTACCAGCGGTTAACATTAGTTCCAGGGGTCCAAACATAGTTTTCAAGATAAAACCCCTTACACTATAATCATTAGAAACCAAAAATTATAATAATTCACCAACATCCAGCATACTCCTTTAGGAAGGGTTGAAGAATGTGTGCAAATAGAGTTGTTTGATAACAGTTTTAAAAATATCCCTTTACCCACCTTCACCCTCCATCCCGAATTCAAAACTAGTAACAGTTGGGATAAAGGTATAGAAAAGAATCAGTTTTGCAGGTGTAAAGAATGGAGAAAGCAAGAAACCGCCCTCATGTTTTCATTCTGAAAAGATATCACTAAATTCTCTACAACCCCTCAATTGGTGTTAGGGTATATGATCAGTAGAATCAAGAAATAACCCAATCAGCTGAGATCACCATGATTCTCAGACTTGAGGAAGGATTGTCTCTCAAAAATGAAGGGCTAAGGACAGGAATAGAGTGGCACAATTCTTAATAGTTGTGTGCTGTATGAGTTTTTTTAAGGATGAGTCAAAAGATCTTAAGATTTGTGATGTAAAAGATTGGACACGATTTAAATATGTATTAAATGTCTATAGTAGTGTTTTTTACAACTGTCTGATCATCTACCAGTGCACAACAAACTATAACAAATTTAGTGGCTTAGAGCATAACTCCAGAAGTGTAGCTCAGCGTTGCTGCCTGGGTCTGGGATCTGAAGGCTTGTTCACTCGTATGTCTGGCAGTTGATGTTGGCTGTTGACTAGGAACTCAGCTGGAATGTCTATATGTGGCCTCTCCATGTGGCTGTTTGGCTTCCTCACAGCCTGGCAGCTATGCTCCAAAAGTGAGCATCCCAAGAGAGACAAGAGTCCCAAGAGGACAAGGCAGAAGCTGCACTGACGTTTTTTTTTTCTCTCTCTCTCTTTTTAGGTTAGCCAAGTGAAGCAGTGGGAGTGGAGAAGGAACAAAGAAATCTGTAAAGTAGTTGTGATCAATTAGTTGTAAACACCACTACACTCAGACTCAGACCAGCTTGCATTGACTTTTATGACCTAATCTCACAGGTTGTACAGCGTCACTTCCACTGTACTCTACTTGTTGACGCAGCTACAAAAACACCACATTTAAGTAAAGGGGACACTAATTGGGAGGAGTGTTAGTCACATTATAAGAATAGCATGTGGAATGAGCAATAGTAGAGATATTATTGCAGTCATTTAAGGAAAATATAATCTCCCATAATATTAATATCTATTTTCCTTTTGTAAAAAAAAAAATGTACCATTTCAGGCTGAGCATGTTGGCTCACGCCTGTAATCATAGCATTTTGGGAGGCTGAGGCCGGTGGATTCCCTGAGGTCAGGAATTCAAGACCAGCCTGGCCAACATGGCGAAACCTTGTCTCTGCTAAAAATACAAAAATTAGCCGGGTGTGGTGGCAGTCACCTATAATCCTAGCTACTCGGAAGGCTGAGGCAGGAGAATCACTTGAACCCAGGGGCGGAGGTTGCAGTGAGCTGATACCACCACTGCACTCCAGCCTGGGCAACAGAGTGAAACTCCGTCTCAAAAAAACAAAACAAAACAAAAACTAAAATGTACCATTTCAGATTTTTTTTCTGAAATTAAACCTGAAAAGGTCAAAAAACACATAAATTACAGTCCATTTCAATTACTTACCATGTACAGGTATTTTCTAAGTCTATAGAAGTTCAGACTACAGTAGTTCAAAATACCTTATACAGGGCAGCTTATAAAAAACAGAAGTTTATTTCTCATAGTTCTGAAGGCTGGGAAGTCTGGGTTCAAGTTTCTGGCAGATTCAGTGCCTGTTGAGGGACTGCTTTTTAGTTCACAGATAGTGTCTTCTAGCTGTCTCCTCATGTGGTAGAAGGGTGCCTTTTTTATTAGTACCCCTAGTTTTATTTATTTTATTTTATTTTTTAGAGACAGGGGTTTTACTGTGTTGCCCAGGCTAGCCTCAAACTCCTGGGCTTGAGCGATCCTCCACCTCAGCCTTCCAAGTAGTTGGGACTACAGGCACACGTTAAAACACCTGGTTCCTATTAGTGCTTCTTTTATAAAGGCACTAATCTCATCTATGGCACCAGAGCCCTCATGACCTAATTATCTCCCAAAGATCCCATCCCCTAACACCATCATATTGGTGATGAGGTTTCAATACATGAATTTGGGGGGCTGGGGACACAAACAATCAGACCACAGTAGCTGTTACGTTGATATGAGCCGGTAAGTGTTAACACCTGGCAGCAATCAGCTACACAGCCATAGGTGAAGGCAGGTGATTAGAATTACCAGCCAACACATTTATGTGCTAGCTAATTTTTATTCAAAACTTTCTGAAGCTACATTCAAAGCAGTTAATGGGAAATGGAGTAAAAAAATAGGCAACTTCTCACTCTAGATAATGCTGTTAAAAGTAATTTTTCCTCCCAGTCCTCTCCTGTAATGAATAGTATAAGAAGGTATCCTCCCAACGTAGAGGCACCTTGTGTTTCCAAAGTTTTAATTAGTTGTCATGATAATTTTATGTGTCAACTTGACTGGGTTAAGGGATGCCCAAATAGGTAGTAAAACATTATTTCTGGGTGTATCTGTGAAGGTGTTTCTGGATAAGATTAACATTTGAATGGGTAGACTGAGTAGAGCAGACTGTCCTCTCCCTTGTGGGTGGCCCTTATCCAAATGGTTGAAGGCCAAAATAGAACAAAAAAGCTGAGTAGAGAGGATTCCCTCTGCCTGACTACCTTCGAACTGGGACGGTGGCTGTTTCCTGCCTTTGGACTTGAACTGAAACATCAGCTCTTTCTGAGTCTTGAGCCTCCTGGCTTTTGAACTGAAACAATAGTAATGGCTCTCCTGGTTCTCAGGCATTTGGACTTGGACTAGAACTACACCATCAGTTCTCCTGGGTCTCCAGCTTGCCAATCTCCAGTTTGCCAACTGCAGATCTTGGGACTTGTCAGCCTCCATAACTCTATGAACCAATTTTTTGTAATAAATCTCTTTCTATATGCCTATTTATTCTATTGGTTCTGTTTCTCTGGAGAACCCTAATGCCATAGGTAATTTTTTTTAAAAAAAAAACTCTTTCCTTCTCTGTTTTTCTCTTACACTTTTGTGGTGTAGTGATAGGCCAAATCACATAGGTGCTAATAAATACTTTTCCAACAAGTACTTAACCTTGTTTAGGTGATAATCACTTGTCTTACCTTTGTGTTCAGAAGAATTCCCAATTCCAACTTTCTTAGATATTTGTTGAAGAGCAGGAGGAGGGTTGGGTGGGGGGAAGAAGAGATGGAATAGGATTTAGGATCATTGCAAAGACCGAGGTAGTTGGGGAACATAAAGGTTTTATGTTGCCTTTCTTCTTCCTCCTTATCATTGAAGGTCTCCTCCTCCCTCCTGCTCCCCATCACACACCCTCACGTGCCCCCATGTGGCCTCTTACTAAACAGGGAAAGAAGAGAAGAGCTGGAGAAATGGAAGCATTTTGTATTGGTAAGCCCAAGCAGCAGCATGCTGAGAAAAGAGGAGTTTTTATGGCCCCTGGCTACCCATCTGGAATAAGCAGTTCTATTTCCAAATGGCTATTTCTATGCCAATGTAAAAAGACATAGTTAATGCAGATTATTGTGTAGACATTACTAATATTCAACAATATCTCATTTTCCTCTTCTTCCAGGCATACTGAAGACTATATTTCTCAGCTGCCTTTGCAGGTGGGCAGGGTCATGTGACTATTATGACTAATAAAATGTGAGCAAAAGTGACGAGTCACTTGTGGGCTGAGGCAGTGAAAAGTTGTTTGTGATTCTCAAATCTCTTCTGTTCTGCCATTGCAATTGTGGAAGGAGCTTTATGTTAAAATGGAAGAGCCAAAAGATTGAAGTAGTCTGTCTCAGTCACCATATGGGAGGGCAAATGCCCTGGAGAACCACCCAGACACACAACAAGTTTGTATGAATAAGAAATAAAACTTTGTTGTATAAGTAATCATGATTTTTGGAGTTGCTTATTATCACAGCATAACCCAGCCTATCCTGGCAGACATTGTTATGAAAATTGGGGCCTGCATATTTAAGAGAGCACAGATTGTATTTCTGGGGAAATGGAAGGTTTTAAGTCAGGATTTTAAAAATATTCTGTATTTATTAGTAGTGGCAAAAAGGATATCCTAGGTCCTTGTAAAATGAAAGTGGTAGCTGATAATAGAGCCTCTGGGTGTCTTTGAATTAAACTATTGGGCTTTTCACGTCAAAAAAGGCATATTGGTCTCTGATACACTTAGTTGTTGAAACAGCTTTTTGGAGAGTACTTAAGCGTGGGGTAGGCAATAACCCATTTCTCTTTTCTTGGAGACCTAGATTGTCTCTTTACACAGATTTCTACTAACGCTCTCAAGATAAAGAACCTAATATGGAGAGATAAGGGAGTATGAATGTTGATGTCAGTTGTACCTCTTGAATATTTTGTTGTTGTTGTTGTTGTTGTTGTTGTTATTGGTTTTAATGGTTAAAATATATTTTCTCACAATGAGGAAGAAAATAGAGAAGACAAAACAATGTAGCAGCATTCACGGTAAGAGGCCGAGGATAACAACCAGAAAGAGAAAAGAGAGAAAGAGGAAGAGAGATGGAGAGAGAGAGAAGCTGATGTTGAAGTTAAACAAAATTCTGAAAGGGGCATTTTTTAAAAATAAGAGAGATGTGGGCTGAACAATAGAGAAGCCCTTTCCTGCTGAGGGGCTGGAGCCAGGGGCTCCTAGGTGTAGTGTGGGGGTGCCAGGCCCTGACATGGCCACTGGGTAGAGGACAGCACCTGAAATGGGGGCAGGTAGTGGGGCCGGGGCCCTGGGCCATGGGCTCCATGCTCCAGAGCCCCAGGCTGCGGCTGACATCCTTTGAGTCTGGCACCAGGGCCTAGTTGAGGGTCCCCAGCAATTCTCGGAGCTACAGAGGCAGGGCATCTTGATGTCTTCTATGGGATAACTTATAGTCACAGGTAGTCTCCTCGTTGGTGCTGATGGGCTACTTCAAGTAGATGACTATCTTCTCGAAGATAGAACCATTTAAGATAGAACCATTCCAATCGTGTTCAAGTAACACTGGGCAGTTACTTGACTCCTCTAAACTCAGATATCTCCTCTAGCAGAGATAAAGATGCCTATTTTGCAAGGCTGTTTTGAGGACAACAAAATATTGAATCAGTAAAAACCTCTGACAATGATACATTATAGGCCATCAATAAAGGGTAACTATATAAGATCAATTCCTGTTTGTTGATGTTTAAAGAAATCAAATATCAAAAAGGGGAAAAGTCACCATCTAAGATTTTAAAAAATTCTCTCTATAGATTTAAATAAAATACAAGCTTTATATTTCAAAAATGAAAAAAAATCACTTTTTTGCAATTAACAAAGGACAGAGTGGCTTTGGGGGAATTTTGACTTGAAGATTTAGAAGTCCAGAATTTAGCCTTTACATCATTGGGCTAAATATGTTTACTTTTTATGGTTCTTAGTTTTGGGCATGTTAAATTACCATCCAAAACAATTACCTGTTTAAAAGATGATAAGACAGCCCTTTATGTATTCCAAATTATCCCAATATGTGGATTGGGAAACGGTTTTCTACTGATATGAATCTGTGAATATATCTCCTAATGCAGTTTCCCAGGAAAATGGCATTAGAAGGTGTATCAGGAGTTTCTAGTAGTCCTTATACCTACAGACTTCCTGTTAAATTCATCAAGAATATCTGGGAAGGGGGAACTTGAATATTCCTTTCCTCCCTCTCCAGGAAGCCTCAGTAGTCACATACACACAGACACACACACGTAGTGATCATAAAGCAAACAGACTAATTTTTAATTTTATTTCATTTTATCTGAGACAGAGTCTTGCTCTGTCACTCAGGCTGGAGTGCAGTGGTGCAATCACAGCTCACTGCAGCCTCGACCTCCTGGGCTTAAGTGATCCTCCCACTTCAACCTCCCAAGTAGCTGGGACTACAGGTGCATGCCACCATGCCTGGCTAATTTTTATATTTTTTGTAGAGACAAGTTTTTGCCATGCGGCCCAGACTGGTCTGGAACTCCTGGGCTCAAGCAATCCACTTACCTTGGCCTCCCAGAGTGCTGGGACTATAGGTGTGATAAACTGTGCCTGGCCCAGACTAATTTTTTTGAGACAGTCTTGCTCTGTTGCCCAGGCTGGAGTGCAGTGGTGCAATCTCAACTCACTGCAAGTTCCACCTCCCAGGTTCACGCCATTCTCCCACCTCAGCCTCCCGAGTAGCTGGGACTACACGGGCCCGCCACCATGCCTGGCTAAGTTTTTGTTTTTGTATTTTTAGTAGAGACAGGGTTTCTATTAGCCATGATGGTCTCGATCTCCTGACCTCGTGTTCTGCCCGCCTCAGCCTCCCAAAGTGCTGGGATTACAGGCGTGAGCCACCACAGCCAGCCGGCCCAGACTAATTTTTAATAGGAAATATGTCAAACTAAAATATCCATGAGTATTATCACCTTCAAAGGAGTCACCTTGGGAAGGTATTTAGCTGCTGAAGATTATCATGACTTCTCAGGACCTTTTTAGGACTTCTCTTTTATAATTAGTTTTGGAAGCTGGCACATTTCTTCCTGTATCACTTATCATAATAAATATGTCATTTAAGAATAAATTGGATTTATTTTAAAAAGCCAAAAGTTATCTAAGACCAATTCTGGTGAAGTAAGTGATTAAGGTAGTAATATCCTTTAGTAAAAGATTGAATATGGATATAAAATACTATGACTCATAGTCTGACTTGGAAGTAATGACACGGCTGTGGAATAAAGGTATATACTTATTCCAAAATTTAAAGGGCAAGACTCATTCGGGTACATAAATATGTAAATGCACACAAACACCCACAAAGTAATGCAAAAGTCCCTAACAATTTTTATTTCAGACTTTCTTGAGCAGCAGGAACAGTGTTGCCGCTCTGCTCCTGGCTGCCAAGTCACAGCGTGCTGCAAGAACAAGTGCCTTCACCTCCCGGAAGGGGAGACGGGTTGGCTGGAAAAGTATTCAAAGAAGTAATGGCTGGAAACTTCCTATATTGAAATTCAAGAAGTTAAGCAAATTCTAAACAGAATAAGCCCAATGAAATTTACAACAAGATACGTCATAGTCAAACTTCTGAAAACTCAGACATAGAAAACTATCTTGAGGGCTGGGTGCGGTGGCTCCTGCCTGTAATCCCAGCACTTTGGGAGGCCAAGGTGGGGGGATTGCCTGAGCTCTGGAGTTTGAGACCAGCCTGGGCAACACGGTGAAACCCTGTCTCTACTAAAATACAAAAAAAAAAAAAAAAATTTGCCAGGTGGGGCAGTGTGCGCCTGTCGTCCCAGCTATTCAGGAGGCTGAGGCAGGAGAATTGCTTGAACCCAGGAGGCGGAGGTTGCAGTGAGCCAAGATCACACCACTGCACTCCAGCCTGCACCACTGCACTCCAGCCTGGGCAACAGAGCGAGACTCCATCTCAAAAAAAACAAAAACAAAAACAAAACAAAACAACAACAAAAAAACTATCTTGAAAGTAGCCAAAGAGGAGTGCCACATTACCTTTAGTGGGAAAACAATGTGAATGATAACAGATTTCTCACTGAAACCATGTAGGTCAGAGAGAAATGGCACACTTTTCAAGTACTGAAAGAAAATAACCGTTGGCCCAGAATTCTATATTCAATGAAAATATCCTTCAAGAATGAAGGGGAAAGGGATTGTAGTTTTAAAATTTGGGAAACAGTGACCAAAATCTGAGAGCTTCTCTTTGGAACATCAAGGGCAAGCAGCAAGACCGGGAGATGTAGTTTGGGGGAGCAAGGAGGACATAGGATTAGAGACTCATCTTCGGAAGACTGATCTAAAGGTTTAGGAAGTACTTGGAGAATAAGGAAATGTTGGGGTGTCCTGATGAGTTAGTTTGTGAACCCCAAGTATACAAAGACATTCTTATGAGGCAGAATGTCTCAAGGACTTAGAGGTTATCTCCCAGGAGCCAGTCAAAGGCCAATCTTTTCTTTGAAATATACGGAGTTTATACATCCCAAGCCTGCTTAGTTAACCCTGTATTGCACATACAGCAACCAAATGCAATGTGTGGACCTTGTTTGAATTTTGATTCAAACAAACCACTGTAAACAAAACAAAAAAATGACCTTTTGCTTTTTTCATTTAACAGTTTATTAAGGTATAATAGACATGTAACACATTGCATATATTTAAATTGTACAGTTTGATAAGTTTTGATATATGCATATACTTATGACATGATCACCACAATCAAAATAATGAATGTATACAGACATCACTCCCAAGAGTTTCTTCTTGTTCCTCTTTAATCCCTCCACCTGGCTCTTCTATGTCCTCCCTATCCCCAGGCAACCACTTATCTTTTTTCTGTTACCAAATTTGTATTTTTCAGAATTTTATATAAATGGAATTATGTAGTATGTACTCTATGTCTGCCTTCTTTCATTCAGCATAATTATTCTGAGTTTGTCTATGTTGTTGCTGTATCTATAATGTATTTCTTTTTATTGCTGAATAGTATTTATTGTATTGATATACCTCAATTTGTTTATACCTCAATATGTCCATCTTGTGTTGATGGGCATTTGATTTGTTTCCAGTTTGGGGATATTACAAATTAAGGTGCTATGAATATTTACATACAAGTCATTGTATGGACATATGCTTTTGTTTCTCTTGGGTAAATGCCTGGGATGGAATTGCTGTTTCATATAATAGGTATATGCTTAAGTTTTTAACTAAAATGGATGATAGGCCAAAAGGTAAAATCTAACACTGTCTAGATGAAGACATAGAAGAAAACCTTTTTGGCCTTGGGATAGGCAAATATTTCTTAGATATGACTAAAAAACATAATTCATGTAAGAAAAAAATGACAAATTAAATGTCCTCTAAAGTAAGAAACATGCTCTTTGAAATACAGTTAAGAGAATGAAAAAGCAAGCCATAGACTGGGTGAATATTTTTGCCTGTCACATATCTGATAAAAGACATGTTCGGCCTGGCACAGTGGCCCACACCTGTAATTCCAGCACTTTGGGAGGCTGAGGCGAGCAGATCACGAGGTCAGGAGTTCAAGACCATCCTGGCCAACATAGTGAAACCCCGTCACTACTAAAAATACAAAAATTAGCTGGGCGTGGTGGCATATGCCTGTAATCCCAGCTACTCAGGAGGCTGAGGCAGGAGAACTGCTTGAACCTGGGAGGCAGAGGTTGCAGTGAGCTGCGATCGCACCACTGTATTCCAGCGTGGGTGACAGAGCGAGATTCCATCTCAAAAAAAAAAACACATGTCCAGAATATATAAATATTTCTCAAAAGTTAATAAGAAACAAAAACAAAATTTTTAAAATGCACCAAAGATGTGAACAAAAACAGAAGACAGAAGATATATGAATGGAAAATAATCACATGAAAAGATGCCCAACATCATTAATCATTAGGATAATGCAAGTTAAGACACACTGAGATACTACTTAGCACCAATTACTATGTTTAAGATTGAAAACATTACAATACCAATTACTGGCAAAGAGGTAGAACAACTGGAACTCCCATAAACTGATGGGAATATAAAATGGTACAACCACTTTGGAAAACACTTTGACAGTTTCTTATTTTTTTTTGCTTTGAACTTTGACTTTAAAATAATTTCCAACTTACATAAAATTTTCAAGAGTCATTCAAAGAGCTCTCATATATCCTTCACCTAAATTCTCCAATGTTCAACATTCTACATTTGATTTAGCATCATCTCTCTTCTTTTTCCTGAATCATTTGGGAGCTAACTGCATATTTAATACATCACTGCCCCCTTAATGCTGCACTGGAAATTTCCTAATAAGGAAGACACTTTTCTACATGACAACAGTATAACAAAGTCAGGAAATCAACAGTGGTATAATACTGCCATATAATCCACAGACTCCTTTCAAATTTTGCTGTTTGTTTTAATTACATCTTTTATAGGTCCAGCATCCAGTATAGATTCTAATTTTACACAATGGAAATATTTGAAAATAGATTAGGTATTAAATGATGCTAAGAAATTGTTAATTTTTTTTTAAGAGACAAGGTCTTACTCTGTTGCCCAGATTGGAGTGCAGTGGTGCAATCATAGCTTACTGCAGCCTTGGACTCCTGGGCTCAAGCAATCCTCCCACTCAGCCTCCTGAGGGTGGGACTACATGTCACCTTGTCCAGCTAATTTTTTATTTTATTTTTTGTAGAGATGGGGCCTCGCTATGTTGCCCAGGCTGGTCTCAAACTCCTGGCCTCAAGTGATCCTCCACCTTATGCTGGGATTACAGGTGTGAGCCACTGTACCTGGCCAAATGGTTACATTTTTAGGGTATAAGGGTAGTAATATGTTACGTTGGTTCCTTTTCTAGTTAGAGATATATACTTAGTATTTATTTTTTAAAATGATATGATTGAGATTTAAAAAAACACTCCTGAGGGATGGAGAGAAGAGGTGAAATAAAATTGACAAAATATCTATAGTTGTCGAACCTGGATGATGAGTACAGAGGAGTTTACTTCTAAGTATGTTTGACATTTTCATAAATATAGGTTTAAAAAAATTTTTTTAAAGACCAATAGAGAAATGGAATAATTTTAAGGATTAGAGTGCAATGGCCATATTTACAATTTAGAAACATTACTCTGGCTGCAATAGGAAGAATAGCTTAATGTGGGGCAAGAATGAAGACAGTGACTAAGAGAGCTATTGAAGTAACCCACGGAATTGGTGACAGTAGCCTGAACTAAGTTAGTGGCAATGGGTTAGAGTGTAGTGGATGGACAGAAGAAGTGGTGACTATTTGGATGTGAGTTGAGAGAAAGGGAATTCAGAATCACACTCAGTTGGATGGTGCCATTTGCCTAGTCAGAGATCACTGGAGAAGGAACAGGTCTCCAGCAGAGGGAAGATGATGATTTAAATTGGCCTTGGGTCAAGCTAGTGCATTTGTGTTATCTGGCCAGAACTGAGTGGATAGATGGCAGCAAGGAATTTACACAATCATTATTTAGTGAACAGTGGAGGAGTAAGCAAGGTAGACAGAAGAAACGTCACTTAAACCTAACTTGGGTTAGTACAATAGGATTATTCTAAATGGACATGTAGCATTAGTAAGTTACTGAAGATGAAGTGCAATAACAATGTCTGGGTAGGCAGGCTATTTTATAAACTTGAAAAACGACGACTTGAGGCAGGATATAACACAAAGACTCCCTAAATTCACACTGAGTGAACTGGGAAGGGAACATAATTCTCTTCATGGGAAGGTAGCTCATAAAGATGCCTGAGTGGAAAGACAGTTTTCAGTTGAATTTGCAAGGTGGTAGTGGAAATCCCCAAAGCTGGGGAATGTAGGGACAGAGAACATAATGAGGGTGTTGAATCTGTGGCTCAGAGAATAAGTTTGGGGGTACTAAAGTGGGAGGAAGGACAGTGGGGGGGGGGTCACAATTTTTACTCCCAGTAGTCTTGTTCTGGGAAGGTACAAGGTGAAACTAGAAGTGACTTCAGAACCCATCGACGTCTGCCCTTTAAGAGTTTCCTGGCCGGGCGCGGTGGCTCATGCCTGTAATCCCAGCACTTTGGGAGGCCGAGGCGGGCGGATCACAAGGTCAGGAGATCGAGAACATCTTGGCCAACATGGTGAAACACCATCTCTACTAAAAATAGAAAAATTTGCCGGGCGTGGTGGTGCTCGCCTGTAGTCCCAGCTACTCTGGAGGCTGAGGCAGGAGAATCGCGTGAACCCGGGAGGCGGAGGTTGCAGTGAGCCGAGATCGCGCCACTGCACTCCAGCCTGGGAAACAAGAGCCAAAACTCTGCCAAAAAAAAAAGTTTCCCGCACTAGCCATGCCAGGATGGAGAAGTTCCAGCAAGCACTTCTGTTAAAGATACTTGTTTCGTGAAAACTATACAATATGGCGTTTTCATTCCTATCTGTGTGATTCATTTCTTAGGTTCGTGGAGTTCCTTTGCTCCCCTTCCCCCAGCAGGATGTGGGCAAAGCCGTCCCCCTGCCTTCTTCCTTCGCCTGGGCTTCTGGAGCCTGCGGAGCTAGCGCCCGGCGCGGAGCCCCGCCCACGGCCAGTCCCGCGAGCCTAGCCCCGCCCGGCAGCGCCGAGCCCCGCCCACGAGTCCGTCTCCCGCGCGGAGTCCCGCCCACAGCCCGTCCCCGGAGCGGAACCCCGCCCACGAGCCCGTCCCAGCCCGAAGCCCCGCCCACGAGCCCGTTTCCAGCGCGGAGCCCCGCCCACAGCCCGTCCGCAGCGCGGAGCCCCGCCCCGCAGGCTGCCGGGGGCCCACTGCCGCCCAGGCAAGGCCGCCTTGCCTTGGGCGCAGCGCTGCCATGGCTGGGGGCCGTGGGGCCCCCGGGCGCGGTCCGGACGAGCCTCCGGAGAGCTACCCGCAACGACAGGACCACGAGCTACAGGCCCTGGAGGCCATCTACGGCGCGGACTTTCAAGACCTGCGGCCGGACGCTTGCGGACCGGTAGGAACGTGGCTTGTCAGGCCCGGGCTGGCGTGCCCTGGCCTCCCTGGGCCGTGGGCCAAAGCCCGGACACCTCCAAATTGGGCCGCCCCTTTAGGATCCTGCAGTCTTTTCATCCCTCAGGTTCCACCCATGCTCACTTTAGTCCTTGCACCTGCAGCTGGTCTCCAGAACCCCACCTAGGCCGAATTCTTCTACAGCCCTTTCCCCATGATTTCCCCAGAGGAATCCCCCTGGATTCCTCTCTCTTACCTGGCACTGCTTCTTATTCCTGCCTACATCCCATTACATAACTGCCTCCTTCCAACCTTGTCCTTTTTCCACTCTGAAAGCTCTCGCGGATGATACAACAGCGCATTCATACGCGCCCGTTGCTACTTTGTTCTGCGAACGCTTTTTGGGCGCTCGCACAGGCCTTACGTCCTCAATCAGAATTCTCAAGTCTCATTCATGCATTCAAATCTGCACGCCACATAATTCCAGCTGTACTCCCCAGGCATCCTCACTGTGTTTTCCGGTACGGAGGAACTTTCCATACCTCTGCACCTTCCTCTAAGACATTTAGCTCAGAATATAGCACACATTCATCTTAGCTGTAGTGGAGAGAGGGTTCTAGACTGAGTCTGGAGAAGGAGTGTCCAATCTTTTGGCTTCCCTGGGCCACACACAAAATACACTAACACTAATGAGAGCTGATGACCTAAAAAAAAAAATTCGCAAAAAAAACTCAATGTTTTAAGAAAGTTTACGAATGTGTGTTGGGCCACATTCAAAGCAGCCCATGGGCCTCGGGTTGGACCAGCTTGCTCTAGCTCTAGACCTTTTAAAATAGCATTTTGTTTAAAATATTATTTTGCCTTTTTGTCTGGAAATTAAGGCACGTTATAAAGTATTTATACTGACAGTTTTTTCCCCATCCTTGAAGAGTTGATCTACCAAACTATTTCTGAATATTATCATATTATCATTTAAAACATACTTCTAACTTCATCTGCTTTTTTTTTTTTTTTTTTCTCTTTCCGAGACAGGGTCTTGCTCTGTCGCCCAGGCTGGAGTGCAGGGGCATGATCACGGCTCACTGCAGCCTATTCTCAAGCAATCCTTCTGCCTCAGCCTGTCAAGTAGCTGGGACTACAGGCACATGCTACTACACTTGGTTAATTTTTTTAATTTTTTGTAGAGACAGAGTCTTGCTCTGTTGCCCCGGCTGGTATCAAGTTCCTGAGCTCATGCAATCCTCTCACCTTGGCCTCTGAAAGTGCTGGGATTACAGGTGTGGGCCACCGTGCCTGGCCTCTTCATCTGCTTTTAACTCTGGCATTTCACAATATCTGCTTTATCTACACATCCAGGATTTCCTCAAGAAATACCATCTTCTGGAGCTATCAGGGCAAAATATTCTCTCTCAAACTCAGGGTGCTTCTTCCTTCATTAAATACTTGTTTTAGGCATTAGGAATACAGCTGTGGGCAAAACAGACAAAAATCCTTGCCCTCAGGGAGCTTACTTTTCTAACGCTTAATAATATGAAGTTATTTTTAACCTGAAATAGTAAAAATATAAATTATTCCCCCTAACATGACAGAGAAGTTGGTGACTGGGCAACTTCTATGTTCCCAAACCTTGAGAATCAGGAAGTAGGCCCAAGAAGCAGCCAAAATAGGTGTCTCAAAGTGTACACGGGACTCAACACGAAGCCCCTAAGGCTTCATTCTGAACTAGTTTGTTTACTTTATACAAGCTTAGTTGTCTGCTCCTAGGGCTGCAGAAAAATGGAAGAGAAAAAGCAACTTCTTTTAGTTAGGGATATTGATAACCCCAAGAATTTATAGCTGGTGGCTTTCATAACAAGATGGAATACTAGACAAACCAAAGCAAAAACTATAGAAGGCAGGCAGAAGAATTTAAATAACTGTCTGTGGCCTATTGTACGCAGGGCAAATGGCCTCAACACATTCATAGGCCTGGCAGGCAAATAATTGATGGACTCAAGGATGAATCAGAGTTTAGTCATTCAACAAGCACTTATTATCACCTGCTATTTGCCAGGGAAAAGTGATGCAAGTCCAAAATCCTTTATCCAAAACTCTTTATTGAGAGGAGTTTCTCTCTGTCACCCAGGCTGGAGTGCGGTGGTGCAATCTCGGCTCACTGCAACCTCCACCTCCCAAGTTCAAGCGATTCGTGTGCCTCAGCCTCCCGAGCAGCTGGGATTACGGGTGCCCGCCTCCACACCTGGCTAATTTTTGTATTTTTAGTAGAGACAGAGTTTCATTATGTTGGCCAGGCTGGTCTCGAACTCCTGACCTCAAGTGATCCTCCCGCCTCGCCTCCCAAAGTGCTGGGATTACAGGTGTGAGCCACCATGCCCAGCCCTTTATCCAAAACTCTTCAGACTTGATGGGTTTCAGAATTTAGAAGTGCTTCTGTTCATGTTTATGTGTGCACATTCCACACATTACCTAATACCTTCCTCAGTGTCTGGGGCAGCATCGAAAATCAAACACAATGAAACATAGAAATACTCAAATTTCACACTGAACAGATAAACACTGTTACTAACCTCATGTCAGTTCAGGCTAAATTTGCTGCCAGTAAATTCAGATTAGATTTTTTTTTCAACTTCTTTTAGTGGGGATGTGTTGTAATATAAATTTCAGTTTAGTAGCATATGTATATCATTTATAAATAACATTTTGCGGTGCATGCTAAAAACTTTTGCATTTGTAAAAGTTTGGACACTGCTAGTTTAAAGTATCTATAATTTATAGATAGTTACAAATTACTAACTTATTTTGGCTAGCTTTCCACAACAGCAAAAGGTCTGCTCATTTATAATTTGATAGCTTTGGGAAACATCCCTCCAAAAAACTTCCTTCAATCCCTAGATCCCCCAGTAGTGTATGGTGGTGTTTGTTTTCCTTTATCTTCAACAATACTATATATGTTAGACTTTTTCATCTTTGCCACATAAATGAAACATATCTCATTTTAATTTTTATTTATTTATAAATTATCTAGAACACCTTTGTTTACAAACCATTGATTTTTCTTTTTCTGTGAACTGCTTATACTCTTTGGTTTATTTTTCTACTCTGTGGTCCATTTTGTTGTTTATGTGTAAGAGCTAAATATCTTAAGAAAATTAGCATTTTGGGTCATATAATGCATATATTTTTGTCCTAATCATATGCATTTATGTACGTAATTTATGTGATTTAAAAAATGTTGATAGAGTCAAAATGACCTATTTTTTTGTTTTATGGTCCTTGTGGGGGTTTTTTCCCCCTCTGTTCCAATGTTACTAAAAACCAAATTCATCAAAGTTTACTTTTAACTTGTTCATGACTTTGTTTTTAAATTTTCATCAAATAAAGATATAAGTAGGTTTTTTTTTTAAGTTCTTCGTTCCATCGAAGTATGGGCTTAGGCCACCTCCCCGTGTGCATCCCTCCTCCTCCAGCTAGGCAGCTAGACAAATATAGGCAATTGAATTTTTCAGTGTCTTCCACTCATTTGAAACGCCATTCCTACAAGCCCAGTGTCTGGTAAAACAAACAAAAAACTTTCAAAAATTGTTACTAATGAAATAATTCTCAAATGTATTTCCAGTCTCTTTTTTTCCTTGTCTGGAATGCTTGGTCTCTTGGCTTGTCTCAGCTTCAATGCTACATCCTCAGATAGTTCTTCTTTGATAACCACATTTAAGTATATACCCTCACACCCCAAGTCATTTGCTAAGGAGAGCACCACGTCATCTCTTCAATGGCACTCTCTAAACTTGTACTTATGTGTTTATTGTGTTTGTTTTCCCCCATCAGACTGAAGTTCCATGAGAGCTGGAACCATATTTGTGTTCTTACCGTCGTGGACTAAGCACGGTGCCTGACACAGAGTCAGTGCTTAACAAATGTGGGTGATGGATGTGTGATGGGTGAATGAGTGGATGAAAGGCCTGTGGACCAAAGAGTGCTTAACCCTCCCCAGGACCACATTCGCAGAATTATGCTTTATGGAAGGACCCACACATTTATCAAGGATTATTATAAAGCCATATAAGAACTGATCTTACAAATTTTGTGCACATAGTAGAAGAGTACAGTGTTTATTATATGGTACTCCTTGTAAGGTTCACATTATAAATTTCTGTTAGAATTTAGTATTGCTAAGTACTTTGCTTCCCTAAAATAATTTTTAGGCTTTCTCTTTTCTGATGATACCATGTTTCTCTTTTTGCCCTGCCTGCCAGGACATTCAGAGAAAAAAATCAAGGCTCAATCCCAGCAACTTAGGAAGGCATAATAAAAGAGTGGCTGATGGGAGGAGACAGGGTTTGGAGTCAAGGCTGGGTTTGAATCCCAGCTCTGTCCCTTTGTATCTGTAGGCAAGAATGTACAACTCCCTGAGCCTGAGCTTCTGTATCTGTAAAATGGAGATGGCACCTGCCTTGCAAAGTTGGTAAGGTGCCTGGACCATGGGAGCGCTCAGCCATTGTTTTTTCTCTCGGACTCTCCTTTTTCATTATATACATATAATATGAACTACTTCAAATCCACTTTGGAAAAAGTGTATCTAAATTGAAGAACAAGGGTATTTGGTGATTTGGTGAAAAGCAGTTGATTGAAAACACATGCAATTCTCTCATTGTCAAGAGTTTTCATTTGTTAATATCTCAGTATTCAGATCTCAATTCAAATCTCCCCTGCTCGCAGAGTCCTTCCCTGACCTACCTGTCCAGATATCTTCTCCTCGCCCACCACTATGTCCCTCTACTCTGCTTTGATTTCTTTACAGCACTCATCACTATTTGAAATCACTCATCTTCTAGTTTGTATCAGCTGGTTGGGACTGTGTCTGTCTAAATTTACCCCTGCACTCCCAGCTTCCAGGAGAGCACCCAGGCATAATAACTCGGTAACATCTGAACAAATGGAAGCTGAGTGGAACATTTTGGTTCATTCCTTGGATAACTTAAAAAAGGAAAATGCATTTTCTCTGGCTCAGGTTTTGTTTTTAAATCATGCTTTTGGAAAGTATGCCAGATTATCTACGTAAAATATAATTACAAATATTTTTAAAGTAGAACTTTTGATCTAAAATGACCATCTTAATCATTAATGATTGGCTCCACAGCTATGAAAAAAATTTGTTTTGTTTTTCCTCTTTTAGGTCAAAGAGCCCCCTGAAATCAATTTAGTTTTGTACCCTCAAGGCCTAACTGGTGAAGAAGTATATGTAAAAGTGGATTTGAGGGTTAAATGTCCACCTACCTATCCAGATGTGTGAGTACATTTATAAATAGCTTTGACGTGGTTTCAGTTTTCTGGTTTGACAACATAGAAACAGATTGAAATTAGTAGTATTTTCTCCTTCCTGCTCCCATTCCACATAAAATTTCATTTCCTATATTTCAACAAAACTACATCAGCAATAGATGTTTTCATGAAACCTGTCTCATTTTAAGCCTGTTCGTAGTAATAGAATTGTCACTACAGATACTTATATTTGCCCAATGACTATTTTGCTTCCTCTGATGTGTTAACTTTATTTATTTCTTCATAAGTTAGGAAGAGGAAAAATTTGGAAAAAAACAATAAAGGCATGGTGACTGTTGAAAGCACTTGCATAGTTAGAGTGTGGCTGGTATTAGAAATTCAGCAAGTCTGTGCCTGAGATGACCTTTCGCTGCCTAGAGTGAGGGAGAGTATTTGGAGCTGTCCTGCCTCTCAGTGGGGCACTGCTGGCGAGTGTCCATCGTGCAGGGCTGTGCTGTGCACTGCAGTACGTTTAGCATCCCTGGCCCCCACCTACCAGTGCCACGAGTGTCCTCCAGGCATTGAAACAACCAAATAACCTACATATTTCCAAACTCCCTCTGAAGGTGATGTTACCTCTGGTTGAGAATCACTAGTTAGAGCCAAAGTGTTAGCCATCAGCACTTAAGCATGTCTATTTGGTGTAATCTTTCCCCACACGTCCCACATGGAAAGGCAGGTTGGCCTGGATGGGGTTAAGTAGTTTGAACTTATTGTATGGGGAACCAGCGAAGGTTTTTGAGATGGAAAGGGACAAGTAAAAGGAAACTCTGCTTTATACAGTGGGTGGTAAATTTATGGAATTTATTATCCTAAGAAGTGATAGGGAGGGTATGAAAAGACAGATAGGTCAAAATTGAGCTCCTTGAAGTCAGTAACCATTCTTGGCCCCCAAAACTGTCCTGAGAGTATTAGAGTAGGTATACTATACATACTATAAAAATATTCGTTAACGAAACATTAATTATAAAACATTAATGAAAAAAGATAATTAAAAATTTATGAAAGGAAATTAAGACAGTGCCTCTCTAGGTTTTCTTTTTCCTGACACCAAATACATGATGCCTTTTCTGATACCATGTGGGTGTCCAGTAGTTCAGTTCAATTCTGACACTATCTGTAGTTAGCAAAGACCCCACAGATTAAGGACTCAGTTCTAAAAGATTGCCTCCATTTCTGACACTAGTTGCAAGTCCCAGTACTTCTGATCATTTATAGCCAGTATTTATAACTGGCTATAAATTTAGGGGTTTCCACCACCCCCTCCTAAGTTGCGATAATTGCTAGAATGCATCACAGAACTCAGTTTCTGTGAGTTACATTTACCAGTTTGTCATAAAAGATATGGCTCCAGAATAGCCACATGGAAGAATTATGAAGGGTAAGGTGTGTGGGAAGAGGCACAGAGCTCCCATACCCTCTCCAGGCATGGCACCCTCCCAGCACCTCCCTGTGTTCTTCAACCAAGAATCTCCCTGAACCCTGTCGTTTAGGGGTTTTTATGGAGGTTTCATTATGTAGAGATGATTGATTAATTTTATTAATCTTTGGCCACTGGTGATTGAACTTGATCTTCAGCCCCCTACTCCTACCCAAAGATTTAGGATGGGGCTGAAATTTCTCACCCTGTAATCAAGGCTTGGTTTTTCTGGTGACCAGTCCTGATCCTGAAGCTATCCAGGTACTGACCAGAGTTCCCTCATGAGCACTAACTCCGGTATGGTTGGAAGGGGTTTGTTATGAAAAACATAAGATGCTTCTCTCACCCCTGTTGCTCAGGAAATTCCAAGGGTGATAGGATCTCTGTGCCAGGAACAGGGGTCAAAGATCAAATATATATTTTTTTATTATACCATAGCCTTAAGAATTCAAAGTGTTTATTCTTGAAAAATCAAAATAAATAAAAAGTTATAAGTGCTATAATGTTATACATATATAAGTGCTAAAATATTAATTATAGCATTATTTGTGAAAGTAGAGAAATTGGAAGCAATCTAAATGTCAAACACTAGCATGAGGTTTCTCCACCTTGGCACTACTGACATGTTGGCAGATAACTCTTTGTTGTGGGGGCCTTCCTGGGCATCGTGGGATATTTAGTAGCATCCCTGACCTCTGTCTGCTAGATATCGGGAGTACATTTCTCCCTAGGTTGTGGCAACCAAAAAAAGTCTCCAAATGTTGACAGATATCCCCTGGGCCAAAATCACCCCTGGTCAAGAATCATGGCACTAGATAACTGTTCAGGTAAATCTTAATGTGTCCACTTGATAAAAATATTATGGGATGATTGTTTTTAACATGGAAATGCTTATAAAAAGTTAAAAAGCAAACATAATATCAGCTACATAAACTATGAATTATATGGCAAGGAAATAAAGAGAACATTAGAATTGTTTTTGAAGTTTAATTAGCATCATTGATGAATTTTTCACCATTCTGTTAATATTGCTATATTATGATTATTTATTTTTTTAATTATGACAGAAAGCTTAATTTGGGGCAATATTCTTATCCTTTTGAATATGGTACAGGAAAACATTGCTTTTCTGCAGAATATTCCTGGATGTCACTGTGAGAGAGAGACTCCCGGGTTAGATTCTGGAATTCTGGAAATTTCAGCCCCATCCCAGACCTTTGGGGAGGAATTCTAGAAATTTCAGCCCCATCTCAGCTCTTTGGGGAGGAATCTAACCCAGGATTCCATACATAGACTCAGGACTGTATGGTTTGTTTTTGTATTCTTTCCCTCATATAGACTACTTTCTCTCAGATTTCTATCTATAGAAATAGATAATGATCATAGCACCCTATCATACTGCAGCATTGAGAGAACGCATAGATAAGTGCATACTCAAGACTTCACGGAGTTAAATGCCATGAATTACTCAGAAATGCTTGGTAAAAAAGTGATGAGTCATCATCTCTTCAGTAAAATTAAGTAACTCCTGTTTAATCTCAGAGAGTTGTTATTGGATATTTATTGGTTGGTAATAAAATGAAACCTGAGGGCTGGTTGTGTAATGTCCTTGAGTTGAAAATGTTGACTTAGATGAGCTCTAGGCAGAGTTGCAGAGAGTGTGCATGACTAGATGTATTTATATACAAGAAGTGAGCATTTCCACCTTGTTTTGATCAGAATGAGTGATTGGGATGCAGCAGTGTGTTGTGGAAATGCTAGAGGGATCACCAGGGCTCCATCTCACCTAGTTATTCTTGTCCTGCTTTATGCTAGAGTGCACCTGAGTGCAGAGCACTTGGCCTTGCCAGTGAGCTGTCAGAGCTAGGTTAATTCTCATTGGCCGCAAGCTAGGGTGGAGAATTACCATACACAGGAGCACATGGTTAAGTTACTAGGCTAGAGTCAGCCGCAGAACTGGAATGATTTTTTTTTTTTTTTTTTTTTTTTTTAAGGCGAAGAACTCAGAGTTAGGGATCCAGGGCAAATCATAGGAAATAAATAGTAATTGATGTTGGGAAATTTTAATCAGATTGTAAAGCTGAAATTAGATACAGGGGTCAAGCCCAGTAAGTCTGACAGCCCAGACAGAAGGCTTTGGCCAGCCCACTTTTTCCCTGTAGGATGCAGGTGACTCCACTGTGTCAACTGGAGTTGCAGGGATATGGTTGAAGTCCCTTTGAGATTTAGGGCCTCGGGCCCAGAGTGCTTTCAATTTAGCAAATATTAATGCAAGCAGGCTATACTTTCTGGAGTAACTCTTTTTTTTTTTTTTTTTTTTTTTTGCCTTTTCCAGAGTTCCTGAAATAGAGTTAAAAAATGCCAAAGGTCTATCAAATGAAAGTGTTAATTTATTAAAATCTCGCCTAGAAGAACTGGCCAAGAAACACTGTGGGGAGGTAAGATTTGTTAAACTGGAATTAAAAGAAGACAGTAAACTTCCCCATTGCACCTCAAATCCAATTTTGAGTAGCATGTTTTGTGTTTTATTGGTTCTACAAAAGGGAACATTGTGATTTTTATTTATTTAATAGGATTAATGAAATTTGTAGTCTATAGATGGTACTATTGATGCTGAAGAATGTTTCTGAAAACTGCTTGGCATGGTGGCTCACACTTGTAATTCCAGCACTTTGGGAGGCTGAGGTGGGAGGATCACTTGAGCCCAGAAGTTTGAGACCAGCCTAAGCAAAATGGCGAGCTCCTGTCTCTAAAAACATTCACTGGGTGTGGTGGTGTATGCCTATAGTGCAAGCTACTCAGGAGGCTGAGGTGGGAGAATTGTGTGAGCCCAGGAGTTTGAGGTTACTGTGAGCCATGATCACACTCCTTCACTCCAGCCTGGGCCATAGAGCAAGACCCTCTCTTAAAAAAAAAAAAAAAAAAAAAAGAATTTTTCTGAAAACAGTTGATGTGAACCCAGCCATACTTTTTGTACACTTTGGATCTGGCATCATGACTTGATCTTGACTCGAACCTTTTTGTTGGAAAATGTGGCAGACAAGCAATTTCTGACCACCTCTCCCCTTTGCATATCAGAGGAATTTGTTGTTTTCTTTCTCAATAATTAGAGACACATTCTACTCCTTCAATGTCTGTCATATACCTAAGCATTTACACTGAGTGCAGTACTCATTCTTTTTTAATCTTCTGAACGTTAGGATCTACATATGAGTTCTCTCTTGGGTGGCACAACTCTCTGTGGAAGGCAAGACTAAGCGTCTTCTGGAGGCAGAGTATGACTGTGCTTTCCTTAGGCCAGACCAATTCTCTCGAAGTATAAAGCTTCTTTGCCTCACTTTTGTGTAAAATCACTCAGTGTTTTTCCCTGGCAGCTTATGCTTAACAATCCCTCTATGTGAACACTGAGAAGAGGTGCCCTGGGCTTCCATGTCTATTTAAGACTTTTATTAGAGATAACCAAAGATGACCATTCACCTCACAGAAAGTAACTGGACAGATTTTTACTTGCTTTTCATAACACAATGAGTCATAGTACAGTCCATGGAATGCCTTTTAGCTGTAAAAATTGTGTCTATTTAAGTTGCTGCTTCCAAGAACTTCAGTGATAGATGAGATTTAGAAAGCGAATGTAGAACGGCCTCGATAAAAAACTAGGCCTTGGGAATGATTCCAAAGTTCTTTCTAGTATAAGGGGACTCCAGTGTCTAACTGAAAAGTAATGTGAAGTTATATGGAAAATGCAGCTATGGAGAAACCTCTGATTTCTTGGATTTTTGATTTGTGATTTAATTTTTTTTTTTTTTTGTGAGAGACAAAGTCTCACCATCTTGCCCAGGCTGGTCCCAAACTCTTGGCTCAAGCAATCTTCCTACCTCGGCCTCCCAAAGTGCTAGGATTACAGGCCCGAGCCACCACACTCAGCCTGGTTTAAATTTTTATTTTGAGATAATTATATATTTATATATACCTCTTACCCAGTTTGCCCCAACAGTAACAGTTTGCTGCACTGTAGTACAATGTGATAACCAGGATATTGACATTGATACAATCAAGATACAGAATAGTGTTCTCACCACAAGGATCTCTCATGTTGCCCTTCTGCAGCCACCCCCTAAACTCCACCCTTTCCACATCTGCATTGCTCCTTGAGTCCTAAGGCCCTAGCCAGTTTGCCTTCTACTCTTTACCTTTCAGGGTCATCTTACACTTGTTTTATATGTAATGTCTGGGGTTTTTTAGTTGTATTTGGTAGGAGGAATAGGAAAAAGTAGGTATACTCCATCTTCCCAGAAGTGGAAGTCCTGATTTGTGATTTTTAATATTTACTATGTTCGCAGTAATTAGTAAAAGTACTATGCCTTTCCTGTCAGTTCACTACAGCTTCCTTTTGTGAAGGGAACATGTCCTGATTATTAAAAGAGGCAGAAACTGTTAAAGATGTACTAGTTTTGTATACCAATGTTTATAGCAGCATTATTCACAAAAACCAAAAGGTGGAAACAACCCTGTGTCCATTGACAGATGAATGGATAAGCAAAATGTGGTATATACATATAAGGGAATATTATTCAACCTTAATAAGGAAGGAGGTTCTGACACATGCTACAAAATGAATGAAACTTGAGGATGTTATGCTAAGTGAAAGAAGCTGGTAACAAAAAGACAAATACTATATGCTTCCACTTACGTGAGGTACCTTGAATAGTCAAGTTCACAGAGGCAGAAAGTAGAAAGGTGGTTGCTAGGAGCTGTGGGGAGGGGAGAATGGAAAGTTATTTAATGAGTACAGTTTAAGAAGAAGAAAAAGTTCTGGAAATGGATGATGGAGATGGTTGTACAACAATGTGAATGTACTTAATGCTACTGAACATGCATTTAATGGTTAAAATAGTAAATATGCTGTGTACATTTTGCCACAATTTAAAAAACACAGGCATACCTCTAATTGTGTTTTATTTTATTACATTTCACAGATTATTGTGTTTTTTTTACAAATGGAAGATTTGTGGCAACCCTGCATTAAGCAAGTCTATCAGTGTCATTTTTCCAAACAGCATGTGCTCACTTCATGTCTCTGTGTCACATCTTGGTAGTTTTCACAATGTTTCAACTTTTTCATTATTATTATATCTGTTTTGATGATCTGTTATTAATGATCTTTGATGTTACTATTGTAATTGTTTGGGGCACCACAGACTGTGCCCATGTAAGACAGCAAAGTTAATCGATCAATGTTGTGTATGTTGTAACTACTGACCAGCCATTCCCGTCTCTCCCTCCCTCTCTTCTTGGGCCTCCCTATTCCCTGAGACACAGCAATATTGATGTTAGGCCAATTAATAACCATACAATAGGCCGGGCACGGTGGCTCACGCTTGTAATCCCATCACTTTGGGAGGCCAAGGCAGGCGGATCACGAGGTCAGGAGATCGAGACTATGGTGAAACCCCGTCTCTACTAAAAAATACAAAAAATTAGCCGGGCGTGGTGGCGGGCACCTGTAGTCCCATCTACTCGGAGAGGCTGAGGCAGGAGAATGGCGTGAACCCGGGAGGCAGAGCTTGCAGTGAGCCGAGATTGCGCCACTGCACTCCAGCCTGGGCGACAGAGCGAGACTCCGTCTCAAAAAAATAAATAAATAAATAAATAAATAACCATACAATAGCCTTAAATGTTCAAATAAAAGGAAGAGTTGCATGTCTAGCTTTAAATCAAAAGCTAGAAATGATGAAGTTTAGTGAGGAAGGCTGTTGAAATCCAAGATAGGCCAAAGGGCCTCTTACACTAACCAGTTAGCCAAGTTGTGAATGCAAAGGGAAAGTTCTTGAAGGAAAATAAAAGTGCTACTCCAGTGAACACATGAATGATAAGAAAGCAAAACAGCCTTATTGCTAATATGGAGAAAGTTTTAGTGGTCTGGAAAGAAGATCAAATTAGCCACCACATTCCCTTACACCAAAGCATAATCCAGATCAAGGCCCTAACTCTCTTCAATTCTGTGAATGCTGAGAAAAGATGAGGGAGCTGCAGAAGAAAAGTTAAAAGGTAGCAGAGATTGGTTCATGAGGTTTAAGGAAAGAAGCCATCTTCATAACGTAAAAGTGCAAGGTGAAGCAGCATGTGCTCATGAGGAAGCTTCAGCAAGTTATCCAGAAAACCTAAGATAATTGATGAAGATAGCTACAGATTGTCAATGTTAGGTGAAACAGTCTTATATGGAAGAAGGTGCCATCTAGGATTTTCACAGCTAGAGAAGAGAAGTCAATGTGTGGCTTCAAAGCCTTATGAAAAGACAGACTGACTCGCTTGTTAGGAGCTAATACAGCTGCTGACTTTTCAAAAGTTGAGGCCAGTGCTCACTTACCATGCTCAAAGTTCTAGGACCGTTAAGAATTATCCTAAATCTCCTTTGCCTGTGCTCTATAAATGGAAAGGCAAATGCTGTATGATGGCATATCTGTTACAGCAGGGTTTACTGAGTATTTTAAGACCATTGTTGAGACCTGCTGCCCTGAAAAAAAAGATTCCCTTTAAAATATTATTGCTCATTGACAGTGCACCTAGTCACCCAAGAACTCTGATGGAGATATACAAGGAGATTAATGTTGTTTTCATGCCTCTTAACACAGCATCCATCCTGCAGCCCACGGATAAAGGAATAATTTTGACTCTCAAGTGTTATTATTTAAGAAATACACTTTAAAAGCTTACAGCTGCCATAGATAGTGATTCATTTGATCTGATGTATCTTAGCAAAGTAAATGGAAAACCTTCTGGAAAGGATTCACCATTCCAGATGCCATTAAATACATGATTCACGGAAGGGGGTCAAAATATCAACATGAACAGGAGTTTGGAATATGATTCTGACCCTCATGGATGACTTTGAGGGGTTCAAGACTTCACTGGAAGAAGTAACTGCAGAAGTGATGGAAATATCAAGAGGTCTATTACTAGAATTAAAAGTGGAGCCTGAAGATGTGACTGAATTGCTGCAACCTCAGATAAAACTTTAACAGATAATTAGTTGCCTCTTACAGATGAGGAGAGAAAGTGGTTTCTTGAGTGGTTCCTGAAGATGCTGTAAACATTGTTGAAATGACAATCGAGCATTTAGAATATTTCATAAACTTTGTTTTGAAGCAGCAGCCGGGTTGGAGAGGATTGACCCCAACTTTGAAACAAGTTCAACTGTGACTCAAAGGCTATCAAACAGCATTGAATGCTGCAGAGGAATCTTCCATGAAAGGAAGAGGCAATCGATGCAGCAACTTCATTGTTGTCTTCTTTTAAGAAATTGCCGCAACCACCCCAGCCTTCACCAGCCACCACCCTGATCAGTCAGCAGCCATCATCAAGGCAAAACCCTCTGTCTGCAAAAAGATTATGACGTACTGAAGGTTTGGATGATCATTAGCATTTTTTAGCAATAAAGTATTTTAAAATTAAGGTATATACATTGATTTCTACAGACATAATGCTATTTCACACTTAATAGACTACCATGTAGTGTAAAGATAACTTTTATATGCACTGGGAAACCAAAACCTTTGTGTGACTCGCTTTATTGTGACATTTGCTTTACTGAAGTGGTCTGGAACTGAACCTGCCATGTCTCAGAGGGCCGCCTGTGCTAGCGTTCATCTGAGTCATTGTCATATAATGAGATTTGAATGGGCATTAAACATGGGAAGGCACTGTGCAAATCACTCTTCTTGTTTACCTAAAATTTGTTTCCATTAAGTCTGGAGTACTGGAAAGTCTAAAATAGACATAATTCTAAAAAAACTTTTTTTATTTTCAAGTAAAATAGAGTATAATTAGGTACTAAAGCATGGCATAGGATTCGTTGTGGTATGGCATTCACTGATACTTGCCTTTTAAAACTAGGAGTCGTTTAATTATTTGAATGGAAATAAATACTCAAAAACAGCTTGTTCTTAAGCACTTCCAATTGCTTATAAATGATTTTTAATCTATACACAGCTCTTTGTCATGTAAAAGTAAACTTAAGTATACTCTATTTTTTCAAATTTGTAAAGCCAAAGTTTATTTTTTTATTAATTTATTCAACAAATATTTGTCTGTATACCATGTGTCACGTGCTATTCCAGCACTGGGAAAACCACTGAGCAAACCACACTGTGGGCTACACTGGGAAGGGAACAGACAGAAGGCAGTCAAATAACTGCACAACCAATCAGGCAGTTATAAGTGCCATGAAGAAAATCAGGGTGAGGGGTCTACAGAGTGTGACAGTGGAGTGGCTGTTCTTTACAAGGCGTTCAGGAGAGGCCTCCAAGACTTGAGCAGAGGTCTGAGGGAGGCCAGTGAGCCCTGTAGCACCAGGGGAGTGGGAGGCAAGAGTCAGTTTGGAAAGTAGTTCTTTTCATCCAGTCTTAGAAGGTTTATCAGATTGATTTGTACAGAAAACTCTAGTAAAGTAAATAGAACAGCAAAAGAAAAACCCTCCACAGCTTGGCTCCTGCCTCCTTTTTGGTTTAGAAGTGGTTTCTCTTTGACATGATAGAAATTGCCTACTTTCCCCAGCTTTCCTTAGAAGAGCTTTTCTTAGAATAATCTGCCTCTTAGACTGTAGACTAGTGTTTCTGACTCTAAAGTGAAATATATCCAGTAAATGCCACAGCTTCTGGTGTAAGAAAAAATGCATTAACATCACCCAACAAGAGCTGTGCTTTCTTTGCATTTGCTCCCTGAGAGAAAGGCAGGATACCAAATGAACTAACTTTATATTTTTGTGTACAATGACTTCTATTATTGTTTACCACCCTGTTAAGGCCCTTTACAAACGGTTTCAAACATATAATGAAAATAAGAATTTTTAAATCGCTTTATTGTAACTGAGAAAAAAAATCTCAATGTTATGTTCCTCATCTGCCAAAGGATTGGCACTCTTTACCTCTTTGGGGTTGGGTAACCAGTCAGGGAGGGTCTCAGAAACCTTTGTTCTATTGATTTATCAATCCAAGTATGACTTATGTCTCCTGCAGGTAAGGGAAAGGGGCTTCCTGTGTTCACATAAAGAATGTGTGAAAGGGAGACCTTTTTCTTCCACATTCTATCTGTGACTGCTTCTCTAAGTGGAAATAAAGTACTTTCTAAGTATTTGTCAGCTTCTTATTGATCAGTTACTAACAAGGAGATAATGAGGCCTTTAAATATTTGCCTCTACTCCCAACAGAATATTTTCAGTATGTTGGGTAGACAGATAAAGCTCTGATGTTAGCAATGAGTATTCTTTGCCCAACTCTCATTTTGTAGACAGGTTTTCTAGTTGGGAAGATAGCTTTTACTTTCATGCAGTCTTACATGTTTTATCAGATTTATTTCTAAAGAAAAATATTTTATTGGATTTATTATAGAGAAAATGCCAGTAAGTTGAATAGGTCTATAAAAGAAAAGTGAAGCTTTTTATTTGCCTAGGTAATGATCTGTCTTGACAATAACACAATGCCATGGGTCCTTTAAAAGCTTTTTCCTGCTGTGATTCTATCATATACCGAATTCAGAATATGTCATATCAAAATGAATAATGACATTCTAAGTGGGCCTCTGACTGCTGGTTTGCTTTCCTGTTCTGTAGCCTCTCCTGTTTGGGCCTTCCCATTATTTGATCATTTGTGGTTGATTTTTGTTTACATGTTTAGGTGATGATCTTTGAACTGGCTTACCACGTGCAGTCATTTCTCAGCGAGCATAACAAGCCCCCTCCCAAGTCTTTTCATGAAGAAATGCTAGAAAGGCAGGCTCAGGAGGAGCAGCAGAGGCTGTTGGAGGCCAAGCGGAAAGAAGAGCAGGAGGTGAGATGCTCTTGTCGATGTCTGTGTGCATGGCCAGCCTGGAGGATTGCAAACTACTGTAGGTTTTATCTGTCTCTGCCTACAAACTTATCTTTAAGTTTTGCTCACCCTTTGATTCAAGAAAGGTAGACACATGTGAGAGTATGAAAAATATGAGTGATTCCCTCCTGACACATATCAGTACTGCCCCTTAGAGCCCGCAGTCCAGGTCTTAAAGAAATAAAAGAGAGGAGAAAAGAAGCTGTTTAACCAAACCACCTGTGGTCTTTTGGAGCTTGTGAGGGTGTACAGGAATTCACTGCATTTTAGAAGCTATTTTCTTCTTCCCTGTGGAAGACTAGTATCTCATGCCCAAATGAGTAGCACAAGCCAGAGAATAAATTTTTTATTCAAACATTTAGATGTATATAGTATCTTTGATTTAAAGGATTTTAAAAATAAGACAGTTTATATCTTTACGCAAACAGATTAAAGAAAAAATACAAAGGGTTACCATTTGTATTTAAATCAAAGAGAATATATGCATCTAAATGGTTTCCATTTGTATTTTATGAACTCCTGTTTATATCCTATGCTGAGAGTCTAAAGATTTGTTTAAATTCAAGTTTGTTTAAATACAAATAGTTACCATTTGTATTTAAATCAAAGATAATATATAAATCAAATGGTTACCATTTGTATTTTTCTTTAATCTGTTTGCATAAAGATATAAACTCGTGTTATTTTTAAAATCTTTTAAATCAAAGATAATATATGCATCTAAATTCCCTTTTTGATTTTAATTTATTTTTCTAAATTTTTAAATTTTTTATTTGCTTTTTCTATTTAGCACTTTAATCAACTTATCTAGAACTTATTTTGATTCAGGTTATAAAAAAAGCCTAAGTATATTTTTCTTAGACATTTTCCTAACACATTTATTAAATAATTCTTGAAGTGATTCATAATACTTTCTTTAAACTATATGTTTAAAAATAGTTTAATGTATTTTAATATTAATAGCAAACTTGCAAGAACTGCACAGAAGACAGATAACATTAAAAACATGTAGTTGCATATAGGACAACTCAGTTAGAAAAGTATACTGAGGCCAGTTGTGGTGCCTCATGCCTGTAATCCCAGGACTTTGGGAGGATGAGGCAGGTGGATCACTTGAGGCCAGGAGTTCGAGACCAGCCTGGCCAACATGGCAAAACTCTGTCTCTACTAAAAATACAAAAATTAGCCAGGCGTGGTGGCAGGCACCTGTAATCCCAGCCACTCAGGAGGCTGAGGCACGAGAATTGCTCGAACCCGGGAGGAGGAGGTTGCAGTGAGCCAAGATCGTGCCATTGCACCCCAGCCTGGGCGACAACTAGACTCTGTCTTCAAAAAAAAAAGAAAAGAAAAGAAAAATATAGTGAATGGGTGTAATCTACTGTATGATAAGAATGCTACAAACCGTTTAGTTGCCATCAATAAAAAATGTACTTATTTTGATCCTTCTATAGTTCATAAGCTTGATGATTGGGTATTCACACACATGTGAGATACGCCACCCGTGAACCTTGTTAGGACATCAGCACATTACCCGTCTGACATGAAAGCAAAAGAAAGAAAGAAAAGTATTTACTTGTTTTTAAAAAAATCCAGATACTGGCATTATCCAGAAAAATGTAATAGGTTTATCTATAATTATTAGAAAGTCGAACTGCCGAAACTTGTTCACTGAAACATTTTGATCTGCATTAATGCTTTACATCCCCCCCATTTATATTAAAAATTCACACATGAATGAAAATAGAAAAACGGCCAATACGTGATTTCTGTGCCTTGTTTTTCCACTCACAGTCATATATGTAGGTGCCTTTTGACCCCATGGGAAAAAAATACGCAACATTCAGAAGTGTCAGGAATAATAAGAGAATTTTTTTGGGGGGGGGAATGAAATTTCCCATCATAGTGGATTCTTTTTGTTTGTTTGTTTGTTTGTTTGTTTTGAGACAGACTTTCGCTCTTGTTGCCCCAGGCTGGAGTGCAATGGTGTGACCTCAGCTCACTGCAACCTCTGCCTCCCAGGTTCAATTGATTCTCCTGTCTCAGCCTCCCAAGTAGCTGGGATTACAGGCTTGAGCCACCACGCCCGACCCATAGTGGATTCTTAAGCACGCTCTCCACGTATGTGTCATGCTAGCTGGATATCTTTCAGCACAATTGTTACATGTTTGGCATGGATAGATAGCATACAGGTTGGTGTTTTCAAAAAGGCCAACCAGATAGGCCTCACTTGCCTCCTGCAAAGCACCAATAGCTGCACTCTGGAAGCACAGATCTGTTTTAAAATCCTGAGCAATTTCTCTCACCAGATGCTGGAAGAGGAGTTTGCAAATCAGTTCAGTGGACTTGTGGTAACGTCTAATTTCACAGAATGCCACGGTACCAGGCCTGAAATGATCGGTTTCTTCACTCCTGCAGTAGAAAGTGCAGTCTTGCAAGCGGCTTTTTGAGGCCAGTGGCTTCAACCCGGGAGGCGGAGGTTGCAGTGAGCCAAGAGCTTTACCACCTGTGGATTTGTGGGCAGTCTCCTTTGTATTATACAAGCCATGCTATAGAGACCTCCTTACTTACCCCATTCTCCTTCTGCTGGAGTTATAGGTGGTGCAGCGGCGGCTGCAAATGCAATTCTCAAGTGCATCTTAACTGCTTACCTATACTAGGTTCTATTTGTCAATAATCTGTTCAACTCATCTGTTTTTTCTTGAATCTCTACCACACTCTTTGAATTATTATATCTTTATAATGTTTTAATATCTGACAAGTCAATCCTACCCCTCCCCATCACTTCATCTTCCATTGTTTTTGTTTCTCAGCCATTCTCACCCATTTATTCTTACAGAAGATGTACAGAATTACTTTCCCATAGTCAAAACAAAAGAAACATCCTGGGATTTTTATTGATTTTTAAAAAACTTACATATTTATTTAGGAAGAATCGATATCTTCACAGTATTTAGACTTCCCATTCAGGATTGTTTCTTTTTCCATCCAGGACTGTTTGTTTTTGTTTTCTGTTTTTTGGATTTTTTTTTTCTTTTTTTTTGAGACAGCATCATGCTCTGTCGCCCAGGCTGGAGTGCAGTGGCACAATCTTAGCTCACTGCAGCTCAAGGGATCCTCCTGCCTAAGCTGCCTGAGTAGCTGGGACTATGGTCATACACCACTGCACCTGCCTAATTTTAAAATTTTTTTGTGGAGACAAGATCTCCCTATGTTGTCAGGCTGGTCTTGAACTCCTGGGCTCAACCAATCCTCTGGCCTCGACCTCTCAAAGTGTTAGGATTACAGGCATGAGCCACCGTGCCCAGCACCATTTGTATATCTATTTTTATCTTTTGTTGAGGCTTTCTAATTTTCTTCCTACAGATATTACTATTTCTTAAAGTTACTTTTAGTGTTTTGTTCTTAGGTTCTTACGCCTGTCTCTTTTTTCATTTTGTTTTGTTTCTGCTTCATTTTGTTTCTCCTGTGCTTACATTAACACTGTCTTTTTGTAGGTGCCATTGATTTTGTTACTTATTTTCTATTTAAGTGTGTAGCCAAGTTATTGTTAGGAGTTTATAGTTCTTTTTTATTATTTTTATTTTATTTTAATTTCTCGAGACAGAGTCTTGCTCTGTTGCCCAGACTGGAGTGCAGTGGTATGATACTGGCTCACTACAACCTCCATTTCTCAGGTTCAAGTAATTCTCCTGCCTCAGCCTCCCAAGTAGCTGGGATTACAGGCACCCACCACCATGCCTGGCTAATTTTTGTACTTTTAGTAGAGACGGGCTTTTGCCACGTTGGCCAGGCTGGTCTCAAACTCCTGACCTTGTGATCCACTTGGCCTCCCAAAGTGCTGGGATTACAGGCATGAGCCACCGCACCCTGCCGGGAGTTTGTAGTTTTTTTTATTATTGTCCTTGTTGTTAGGAAGGCTAATTTTTATTAGAAGATAGTGACTATTTAGCTAACAATTTTGTTTTGACATACTACTATAGCTACCTGTAAGTTTGGGGTGTGTTTTTACATGTTATATTATTGCTGTTATGGTTTTTGGTGAATCTCTTAATAGTTTTGATAATTATAATCTGGAATTTTAGAGGAATAATACAAAATAGAGATCAAAATACCACTTTTAACATTGAGAAAGCTGATTGGAAAATGCAGGTGATTGAAGAATGGCAGGTAGGTATGGTACTTGGGCCATGGCCACCCCAGGTCCAGGCATTGAGGCTTGCTCAGCCCACCTTCACCAAGCTGACTGGGACCCCCATGACAGAGAGCAGGCACAAGTGCTTGTTCTCTGCAGATAGGCAGATATCAAACAGGAGGGGCTAAGACAACTGTGGGAAGAAGTGAGAAGCCAACAGTGTTGCTGTATTGGAAATCTCCTGCACGTGGAAACATGAAGAATGGGGAGTAAATTTCCCTCCCCACACACTCTCAAACCTGTTTAAATGGGAATGCCTATTGTGTAAGAACTCTGATAAAACTGATAGAACTGCAGTTTGTACTAAGATTCTGTGTTTTCAGATCTCTTAGGAAAAGAGGGTTTGAATTATTGAGAGTTAAAAGATTTTTCTGTAGTTCCATAATTTATATGTTGTAGGGTTTCAGAGATTGTCATTTGATGATGGTTTGATTTATTTCAGCAACGTGAAATCCTGCATGAGATTCAGAGAAGGAAAGAAGAGATAAAAGAAGAGAAAAAAAGGAAAGAAATGGCTAAGCAGGTACCCTATCAACTCCACCATAATAATTTACATTTTGCAAAACAAAGTGTTTTTATTTCCACTGATGACATCTGTGTTACTATCAGTAATACAACTTAAAATGAAGCTCTAAAAATAAATAAATATTCACCGTGTACTTCAGACTCCCCAAATAGGTGGCAAAATTTAGAGTTTTATGTTGTCGGTAGATGATTTAGACTTACATAATTACTGTAATTTATCAAATGAGGGAGGGAAGAGATTGCGGCTTTAATAATTAACCTGGACTAAAATTGTTGTTTTTTTTTTTTTTTTTTTTTTTGAGACAGAATCTCGTTCTGTCACCCAGGCTGGAGTGCAAATGGCATGATCTCAGCCCACTGTGACCTCCACCTCCCAGGTTCAAGCAATTCTCGTGCCTCAGCCTCCCGAGTATCTGGGATTACAGGCGTATGCCACTACGGCTGGCTAATTTTTGTAGTTTTTAGTAGAGATGGGGTTTTGCCACGTTGGCCAGGCTGGTCCTCAACTTCTGGCCTAGCAAGTGATCCACCCACCACGGCCTCCCAAAGTGTTGGGATTACAGGCGTGAACCACCGCACCCGGCCTAGGATTCTTAATACCTGGAAAATAAAATGATTTGTTGATACTGAAGAGGGAATAGAAACTATATGGATCTGCCTGAAATTTCATTCAGTGATGAAAAAGAGTAATTCAACAGAGCAGATTTAAAAGGCAGTGGTGAAAAAGGATAGAGTGCTTTTTCCTTTATTTTTCCTGAGTCTAGCTGAAGCAAAAAACCAGTTAGACATGTTTGGAGAAATTAGAGAAAATTTTACTCATTCTCTTTTACATAATTAGAGCATTAAACTTAAGGGACACGATGTGGTAGCAGGAAGAGGCACTGAAGCACCAGCAAGCTTCTCCTGGTTTAAAGCTTCAGCTTTCCTGCTGCCTTGCTCTGTGACCTTGGCAAGGTGACATTCTCTGTGACTCACTTTACTTGTCCCTTAAAATGGGACTGATAATGCCTTTCTTTCTGTCTTGTATAATTACTTCCACAGACAAGTGTACTGCCCTATGTGAAACTAAACCTGCGTAAAAACGTAAGATGAGATCCCCGTTTCCACCAGTGCTCCTGTCTTGCTCCTGACCTGCCTTCCTGTCAGCCACTCGCTGCCCTCTCTTTGATTCTCCCTTCTTCTGTTCATCTCCTGTTACTCTTCTCCCTAACTTTTTACACTATTACAAGATTCTAAGCATTTTCATTTATAAAATTTACATTTTCTTGAAACCATAACCTGCACTTCAGTTCTTGAGCCAGTACATATTTAGGCATTAACATTTTTTTAATTTTATTTTTTAATTGACCAATAATAGTTGTATATATTCATGGTGTATATAGTGAAGTTTTGATACATATAATGTATAGTGATCAGATCAGGGTAATTAGCACATCCATCACTGCAAATATTTATCATTTCTTTGTGTTGGAAACATTCAATATCCTCCTTCTAGCAATTTTAAACGATTAAAAGTTGAGTTCAATTTTATTTCACTTGTAAACATTCAGCTTGAAATTTGCATTCTATACTGAATTAATAATTATGTACCATGATTGTCTTCCATTTATGACTTACATCTAAAATAGGTTTTACTTTTCTTGTTCTAGGAACGTTTGGAAATTGCTAGTTTGTCAAACCAAGATCATACCTCTAAGAAGGACCCAGGAGCACACAGAACAGCTGCTATTCTACATGGAGGCTCTCCTGACTTTGTAGGAAATGGTAAACATCGGGCAAACTCCTCAGGAAGGTCTAGGTAAGTCCCTGGGATTTCTGATCTGGGAGAATGAAAGATGTAGAAGGATTTCACCACATTAAAGATGTAGTGAAATTTGATGGAAATTTCAGGCGATAGTCTTAATAACTTTTTTCAAACCTTATATATCTTAATATATTAGCAATATATTAGGTATATTTTTAGCAATATGAAACTAAATTGCGTTTAACACTTTCCAAGTATCATGAATCTAGTTTTGTAGCTCATTCCCTTTTTTTTTTTTTTTGAGACGGTGTCTCGCTCTGTCACCCAGGCCGCAGTGCAATGGCATGGGCTCAGCTCACTGCAACCTCTGCCTTCTGGGTTCAAGCGATTCTCCTGCCTCAGCCTCCCAAGTAGCTGGGACTACAGGCATGTGCCACCACACCTGGCTAATTTTTGTATTTTTAGTAGAGTTGGGGTTTCACTATGTTGGCCAGGCTGGTCTCGAACTACTCCTGACCTCGTGATCCACCCGCCTCGGCCTCCCAAAATGCTGGGATTGCAGGCATGAGCCACCACACCCAGCCTCATTCCCCTTTATAACAGCCTATAACACATCACAAACTTGCCTTAGTACGATTTGATTTAACATTTAATAACTTAAATTCAGTAAGTGATTTTAAAAATTTTCTTCCATTTGAATCATCATCATCCAGTGTTTCAGTCTACAATCCCTTAGGTCCCACCACAGATGTAGGGAGTCCCTGAAAATGAGCACAGGTGGGACATCTGTTACATGAGAGCAGGAACCCCAGTTGGCTGCCAGGGGTCCCCTCCCTACTACTGAGGTGGGCTCCTGGGCTGTTCCCTGTCACCACTGGTCACTTAAAAGATACTACTTGTTCTTCTATATCTTTTTCACTGAAGAATTGCGACTTTGCTCTCTATTTGCTGTGGCCCCCTGTACACCAGAAAGGAATTTTAGTGCAGAAACCATTTATGAGTGGGGTGGGTTATTAAATAGTGTGGGGACTTCAACCTTCATTATATGTTTAAATCATCTCTTGTGAGACTCTAAGCAGAACTTAAAACCACCACTTTGCTTCTATGAAAAGAAACATTTTAGGCACCAAGCTGAATATTTATATAAACTTCTATATAGTTTGTTTATTAGAAGGAACCATTTTAGTTCTTTCCCTAATTGTCTACTACTAAAAAAACAGTTCAGAAATCATTTTGACACTAATGTTTACCTACTATTAGGGTTAACTGAATTTTTAAAAAAATACTGTTTCTGATAACCATTCCTTTTTAAGATTATAACTCCTGCCCAATTTAAATTATTTTTGAATCTGGGTTTCCAATAAGCAACAGAGTTTGAAGTTGTCAGAGAATTTCACTAGGAAATATCTAACAAATTTTTGTTGTATTAGAACCCTTGAATTAAATCAATGATATAAATAAGTCTTTTCAGATATATGGAAAACGATTGTTTTAAGTTTAAACATTTCTATTTTTGTGGCTAACTATAAACAGTGAATCCAAGGTTAGGCTTGTTTTTGAGATCGGAGATAGCACGCTGGGCATGGTGGCCCGTGTGTGTGATCCCAACACTTTGGGAGGCCAAGGCTGGAGGATCACTTGAGCCCAGGAGTTCAAGACCAGCCTGGGCAACAAAGCTCCTTCCCATCTCAGAGCCTCTGCCGACCCCTCTGCCTGGACTACTCTCCCTCTGGCATTTTGCTTGCTGAGCTCCTCCTTCTCATTCAGTTCTCCCCTCAAATGCGACCTTCTCAGGGATGCCTTCCTGAGCCCCCCTCTACGCTATTTCCCTGCTTTGTCCCTTGCTCTCCAATTCTCTGTTTTATTTTTTACATAACACTTAGCACTAGCTGAAATTGTTATTCACTTGTTTGCTTTGGAATGTGAGGTCTGTGAGAGCAAAGCCCTCATCTGTGTTTTCCTCAAAGCCTGAAATAGTGCCTGGAAGACACGTGGTAGGTGCCTGGTAAACATCTGATGCAGGGAGGGAGCGAGGGAGGGAAGATGACACAGGGAAAGTGGGACACTGTGTTTCTGGTGTTTGTAGGGTCTACAGCCTCTTTAACCAGGGCAGTTTTGCTTCTCTTGATCTTTAGGGTATGTAAAAAACCAGTGAGGTTTTATTTAACAAAAGATTTTCACGCTGAAAAGAAGAGAAAGAGAGAAAAGAGAATCACTCACTATTCTAGTGGAAAGAACGTAAAGGCCTGATACTCAAAGGCTTTTCACTGAGACTCTTTGCTTTTGTTGAAGAACTTTATTTTCTGTCCTTCAAGTCTTCGTTTCCCACCTTGAAGGATTCACTTTTTAGAATATTAAGGTAAAAATCAAAAAACATAAAATTAGCTATTTTAATGTGTACAGTTCAGCGCGAGGCTGTATTTGTGAAGTGCAGACATAGTCCCCCCAACCCCCTGCCTTGCTTCTGGGATGTTGCTCCTCATAAGTGGGCAATATGAATTTTGTAGAAGAAGCAAAACTAAAAATCAAAAAACCTCTATAAAATAGCTCATGGTAGAAAATTACCTTCACATATTCAGACTTGCTGTCTTTGCAGATTACCATAGTGTAGCCCAGAATCTGGAATATATCACTCATTTATATCTACCATCAACAAGATTAGGTTATCTAGTTTGTTTTCCCTATTCTAAAGCCAGGTATGGTAACTGCTGGCTCCTCATCCTTACAGAGAAGAGATCATTAAGGGTGTAAGGATTCTCTCTGCTCTCCGCAAAAATCTTGGGGAACTATTAAAGTATAAAGGTGTAGGGGAGAGAGGATCCTTGATACGTCTCTCCAGACATGGTCCTCTGTTGTTCAGTTTCTCTAGTTGGTTCCATGGAGGCATAGACTGGTTTACCTCAAATTAAACAATATCAGGAATTCTTACTAATGTTGTCTGTACAAAGTGGCTCTGTGTTTCAAATTAAGGGACCTAGAACTAGCATTTTCTGTGGCATCTTGGTGAGTTAGACAGGAAGGTGAGACTATCCCTGCCCCTGTGTCTCAGATGAGATCCTTTTTCTCCCTCCTGCCCCAACATCTACACATTGATCATAATGGTAGAGCAATCTTTTGGATGGTAGCCCAATTCTCAAGTCCCCACTTGAAAAATTGTCATCTCTTTTCTTGCCACTTGGCTTTTAAAAAAAAAAAAAAGGTTATCCTTTTTTCTTTTTTCAGGTATCAAGCTCCTAGCTGCCTAATTTAGTTATCTAAAATTGTATTATGTTTCATTCTCTGTTCTTTTTAAAGACCTAGATTAATACTACTTGGTAATTTTATTTGAAACACGCTTCATCCATGTAGGTTGAGAACTGCCACAGTTACTTGGCAAAACTGATAACATGGGTGATATTTTTAATATTATAATAATATTGCAAACCTCATGAACATCCATACTCTGGAATAGATCATGATGATGAGACCAGAGTCATAGCTTCTGAACACCATTTGTTTGCACTAGGATGGCTGTTTCTGCCAGAGTACAGAAGCCGTTTTACTTATGAATGGATTCAAATCCAAAAGGTTGTTCCAAGCCCAGTTCTTGATGGGTCCCAGGTAGACAGTATAAGCATCCAATATATATGAATCTTTTTGGCAAAAACAATAGACATGGATGACATTGCATTTGTCTCTTTATTCCTTCTTTCCAAACTCTGTGATTTACTTTTTATCCTTCAGAATTGTTTCTGCTACAACCTGTGCCATGCAGCATGTACCACATTTGTCGTTTTCTTACTTTCACTTTTAAGATTATCTCTACTTTTTTTTCAATCCTAGTTATTCCTTAATCTTACAGCCGTCAACACTCATTGTGTTTGTACTTATCAGTCATAATAGGGTGATTCACATTCTAAAACTCCTTAAAACCAAGCATTTACACATTGTAAACTTCAGAACAGAAAGATGGCCTAGACTAAAATGACCATTAGCACCATCTGCTGAGGAGGCCAGAGCTGATGTAGAGATGCTTCTGCATAATTTATGTTACTAAGTCTAGCATATAATTTTAAATCTTTGCTTTTATCCTTTTCTCCATAAATCTCAGTGTGTCCCTAGTTGCACACATAACTTTAGAAGTAGAAATTTGAACAGAACTACAATGTATTTGTTGTTTTCTGATGTTTAGAATATGTGGACATGGGCCAGGTGTGGTGGCTCATGCCTGTAATCCCAGCACTTTGGGAGGCCGAGGCAGGCAGATCACGAGGTCAGGAAATCAAGACCATCCTGGCTAACATGGTGAAACCCCGTCTCTACTAAAAATACAAAAAAATTAGCTGGGCATGGTGGCGGGTGCCTATAGTCCCAGCTACTCAGGAGGCTGAGGCAGGAGAATAGCATGAACCCGGGAGGCGGAGCTTGCGGTGAGCCGAGATCGCGCCGCTGCACTCCAGCCTGGGCAACAGAGCAAGACTCCATCTCAAAAGAAAAAAAAAAAAAAGAATATGTGGACATATGTGTGGTGTAAGATATGTGTATCATAATACATAATCTTGTCACCAGTGTGGGAGGGGTTTGAGGAAAGCGAGGATGTGTAGGATTGGAAGCAGAAAGACCAGATAATAACAGAGTATTGCATATGTCCAGCAGAAAGTTGGAGATGAACTAAACAGGGCAGGGGAAATAGAGAAGAGAGGGTAGTACTTGAAGACCAATTAGATGCAGATCTAGGAGCCCAAGGAGACTCACAGGTTTCTCACCTGTGAGACAGAATGGATGACTATGCCTCGAACCAAAATTAAAGAGTCAAGGGGAAAAATCAGGTTTAGAGCGAGTGGAGGGAGGTGGCAGTTTTACTGACGTTGCAATGGTGTGAGGGGTAAATAGTGCAGGAGTGGAGACAGCAAGTGCAGGAATGTGACTATGAGGAACAGGATGGGGCAGGTGGTGCAGGGTTGAGGGAGGGGAATGTATGGATCAGAGAGATTTATAGGCTGGTGGGAGGGAGCCCAGAGAAAGGGGCTGATTGAACATACAGGAGAAAGGGACTAACTAATAGACTAAGATCCCAGAGGAGACCTCTGTAGGGGATGGGACTGAGGACAGGGGTAGCCATCCTTCCTTAAAGTCACCCACAAAGAAAGAATAGTGCCAATGCCAAGTAACTTTATAGATGGAACAATAGAAATTGTGGACTGTATTCCTCATCGCCTCATGTTCTCAGTGAAAGTAAAAGTCAAAATCATGCTGAGAATGAGAGGGTGATCTCTCTAGAGATCTGTCCATGCACATCATCAAAGTGTTTCTGATAAGTGTTCAATCCTGACCATCAAGAGCTCTCTCCCTTACCTCTTCCTTGCAACCCTCTCCCCTAATTTATTGTTTCTGCATTATGATCTAGTTCCTTAGCTATTGCTCCCCACCAGAAAAAAAGTAGAAAAAAAGAAAGAGAGGAGAGGTTGGGTTTTAAGTGTTTCGGAGAAGTCATGGAAGGGAATGATGGGAATATCTACCAAAGACAAGCAAGAGAAGGAATGTGCACTCAATGGCTGGAGGCCCAGTTGGAAACCAGGAATTTGTGGTGGCTCCAACCCCCTCTGTTTTGCAGCTTTCTCCAGATGTGCATGTGCATGGGAATGAAGCAATATGGGATACATGTGGAATTGATCTAAATCACTGCTGACCAGTAGAACTTTTTATGATAATGGAAATGATCTGTATCTGTGCTGTCCGATATAGTAGCCACTAGCCATGTATGGCTATTGAGTACTTAAATGTGGCTACTGCACATGAACTGAATTTTCAGTTTTATTTTAATAGCCACAGCATTGGGCAGCACAGACCTAGAGTTAGGGATTTGTGGTTTTCATGTGGAGAAGATGACAGTGGTAAGTGGGGGAAGTGAATGGCTTTCCCCTTAGCACTGCCTGCTCAATTCCCAGTTAGAAACAGATGTTAGACTCTGAGTGGGCTAATAAACAGTAATAAACAGGAGAAAATGGAGGGGCATTCTTGCCTATGTTAATCTATAACATTCCTATGTTAATCTTAAAGAAAAAAATGTTCAAACGTATTGTTCAAATTTATTTTTAAGGCGAGAACGTCAGTATTCTGCATGTAATAGTGAAGATTCTCCTGGCTCTTGTGAAATTCTGTATTTCAATATGGGGAGTGCTGATCAGCTCATGGTGCACAAAGGGAAATGTATTGGTGAGTAAACTAGCAAAATCTGTTTATATTATTGTAATGGCAAAAGTTAATCACGAAGGAATGGGATAGATTAGACACTGTGTCATTTAGACCAGTGCAGTCCAAGGAAGACCGTCAAGCTGGTAGTTATTCTGCCGCCCATCCTTAATGACTGGAATGAGAAGTCACGCAGGTTTCCGCTAATTTAAGATGGAAATAAAAACCTGTGTTTTTGGCTGGGCACCGTGTCTACCTACGCCTATAATCCCAATACTTTGAGGGGCCGAGGTGGGAGGATTGCTTGAGCCCAGGAGTTCAAAGCTGCAGTGAGCCGTGATCATGCCACTGCACTCCAGTGTGAGTGACAGAATGAGACCCTGTCTCAATAAAATAAAATAAAATTTAAAAACCTGTGTTCTTGGAATATTATTAACATAAAGATAATTTTAAATCTGTCATCATTATAATTATCCAAGCTTATTGAAACAAAAAAATGATTAAAATATTATCAGTCAGTAGAATTTTACATCATATACATCTAATGCTGATCAAATATGTGTAACAAAATGAATTCTAATGCCTATGATCTTTTTTGTTGTTGAGACAGGGTGTTGCTCCATCACCTAGGCTGGAGTGGTACAGTGGTACAGTCATAGTTCACTGTAACCTCAAACTCCTGGGCTCACTCAATACTCTCCCCTCAGCCTCCTGAGTAGCTAGGACTACAGAAATGTCTGTGGTCTTTATTGACCAGATCTCATTTTCTTAAGTGGATATCCATCTATTTGGCATTTTCCTGCTTGACATGTTATAACTGACCAAGAAGACCACCTTATTTTCTATATGCCTTATTTAGAAGTTTTGTCTACTCATGGCTATTTGGCATGAAGCTGGTTCAGCAAATCAGAATTTGAATTGCTTATACTAAAGTCAAGTTTTTGGTATCTCTTCCTTTGCCCTAAATGTATATCATCTTTACCCAGCCTTACAGATAAAACCAGTAATTGGTATAGAAACCATTTATACATACTGAATTTGGCAATTAACTTTCATTTTCAATCCCATGAATATTTTTGCCAGAGTTAACAGGTAGCCAAATTATGTGAAATGAGTTTGCTTTCTTTTGGCATCTTTTCCCCTTCCTCTTTAAGGAGATACAAATAAGCAAAAGAGTTGCCAGGAAGCAGGCAGCAGGTGGAGGGAGAAGAAACCAAACTTCTCAATAATCTATGAGCTAGATACTTAACCTTGGCAGACAAACAGCAGCCTGGACAGTAAAGGATCCTGCACATAGACAGAGCTGCCATATTTTAGACAAAGCAATCATTGGGCAGGTTCAAGACCTTGGTAGTAGTGGTTAGCTTTGGACCTGAGACTGTCCTTGACTCAGACATTTCAGATTCATGAAGTGACAACATAAAACTCACTACTTCTAATAACCTGGGGAAATCAAGAAGGCAAATTAATTCAATTCTTATTACCTTAACTTAGTCTCTTATTCTCACTGGTACTCATTAGACAGATTCACCATAGTTAATACCCTTATTAGAAGGCACATTTTCAGTTGGAGAATTTTTAATAAAATCACCAAGTAAATTATTCATTTTGTTTTCTCACAGTGGGTCTGATTTTTTAAAATATGCCCTAATTGTCTATGAAATGTTTTTATAAAAGATTAACTACTAATTTTTTATTTTCGATGAAGTATTTTAATTAAAAAACAATATTTGTTTTTCATTTTAAAGTTGTTAGAAATAGAGAGAGGAGAGAACTTACTTATAGGTATGGCTATAGCACTACAGAGACTGTCTGTATAAATGATCATTGTGGGCATATAGAGTCAGTTAGAGTTCTTTTGATAATGTATTTTCTCTTAGCCTCATCTCAGTATATTCTTTTGTCCCTTTTATTATCCCCATCATGAAAAACTGACAAGAGGCTGGCAATACTAAAATTATAATTTTTTAAACCCCAGCAACTATGAAATGCCTGCCTAGTCCCAATTAGGGAAACAAATATTGCAAAACACTGTACTGCATAACACACAAATTTAATTAGGCTTTATGTAAATAACGTCTTACTCCATCCCATAAACATTTAATGCCATGTGTTTCTAGTAGACTGCTTAGATCCCACGTTTCTCAGGTTGCTTCCTTTGGTTGACAAATTTTTAAACAGCAGGATTTTTTCTCCTTAGGCAAAGACTGTCAGGGGTTATTTATGACTAACAGATCATTTTAATTAAAATCTCTAAATTATCAGCATTCCCATGAAATAAAAACTGCTTGTCAGATAAAAAGTCAAAGTGAGCTAGTTCAGCCATATTTCTCCAAAGTATTTTTGCTGAGACATCTTTATCATATATATACAGGTTACTTCACCTTTGATTATTCAAATAGAAAAGATAATTATCAATGTCTCTCTAAAAATTTGTTTTCATTATAAAGATAGTATAGCATCATGGAAAACTATTATTTATATAAGAGAAAAAGGCAGATTACTATATATCGGGTTATCAGCTGGGGGCAATTTTGCAGCCTGCAGGACATTTGATGATGTCTGCACACATTTTTGATGGCTAACATTGGAGTCGGGGTGCTATTGGCATCTAGTGGGTAGATACCAGGATTGCTCCTAAAATCCTACAGTGCACAAAACAGCTGCCTACAACAAAGATTACCGGGTCCAAAATGTCATAGTGTCAAGGTGCTATATATATGCTATGATATGGTAAATTACGGGGTAAAGGAGAATAGAGGGAACTAAAAGAAAAATAAAACAAATGGTGATTTTTTTCTCCTTTTCCAATTTTTTAGAATTTTCTATTATTGTTTTAATGAAAATAGAGATTTTTATAAGAAAATTTTTGGTGTTAACAGATATTTAGCTCTCCCTGTGTAAGTGAGAACCATGTGACTATCACTAAATAAATGTGTCTCATTTTCTAGCTTCAAATCTAAACTGTCATCTCTTGTTCTTTCCTTCCAAAGCATTGACCAGTTTGTATTTACTGAGCATATTCAAATTTTGCATTTAGAAACTCATTGAAGTATTCAGATTTTCAAATTACTGTTTTAGTGTGCACACTAATCTATATTGATCTTGATGGCTTGTTCTCTATTTTCATATTCTTTCTGTCATTTTAGTTGGTATTTAGCTGTATGAGAGTACACCAGTAGACACAGTCAGCAAAGGTAAACTCGTTATGAAAATAACATTGTGCATAATGGCTAGTAGCATAAAACACTGGCCTCTTTTGTTTTTTGAAACAGAGTCTTGCTCTTGTCACCCAGGCTGGAGTGCAATGGTGCACTCTAGGCTCACTGCAACCTCCGCCTCCCAGGTTCAAGCGATTCTCCTGCCTCAGCCTCCCAAGTAGCTGAGACTCCAGGTGCCCGCCACCAAACCTGGCTAATTTTTTTGTATTTTTAGTAGCGACGGGGTTTCACCATGTTGTCCAGGCTGGTCTCGAACTCCTGACCTCAGGTGATCCATCTGCCTCGGCCTTCCAAAATGCTGGGATTACAGGCGTGAGCCACCACGCCTGGCCAAACATTGGTCTCTTTATTTGCCTGATACTAAGATCTCATTGTTGATTCTTGCCCCTTATAAAAAATTATTTTAGGACTCAGGGTATATTGCTAAATATCAAAAATTGTTTACAAAAGGACATTATTACATAAAGTCCTATTTTCCATAGTTAGCACGTGGTATCCATTGTTGAACTAAAGAATGTGTATTACCCCCTCCCTTCCTTCCCCCCACAGAAAACATACCAGTGGGATTTAATTACACTTTCTGTTTAATGTGCAGGCAGTGATGAACAACTTGGAAAATTAGTGTACAATGCTTTGGAAACAGCCACTGGTGGCTTTGTCTTGTTGTATGAGTGGGTCCTTCAGTGGCAGAAAAAAATGGGTCCATTCCTTACCAGTCAAGAAAAAGAGAAGATTGATAAGTGCAAAAAGCAGGTAAGCATCCAAGGTGGCTGACTGAGCAAAAGGCCTAATCTCAGGCTTTAGGAGATGACAGAACAAAATAGCCCTGCATTTGTTTGCCCTGCAGAGATGGTCCAGAGCAGTATGAGAACTGTTTGACCAGAGAGAACAGTGAAGGACCAGTACCTCTTTGCCCCTTGCTTCTGGTTTCAGAACTTTCACAACATGATCAAAGCACTTCCAGCTGCCTTCTTAACCTCCTTTCTCAGCCCTTAGTATGGCATTAACAGTCATCTTTCCAACTGGGACTAAATACTAGTTCATAACTGGGTTTTTTTGCAATTCTTCTTTTCCCTACTCTTTAAATATTGCTTCAGGGCTGGGTGTGGTGACTCATACCTGTAATCCCAGCACTTTGGGAGGCCGAGGTAGGAGGACTGCTTGAGCCCAGGAGTTTGAGACCAGCCTGGGCAACATGGTGAAACCCTGTCTCTACAAAAAATTTAAAAATTTGTGGGCATGGTGGCACATACTTGTGGTCCCAGGTGCTTGGGAGGCTGAGGTGGGGTAAATGCTTGAACCCAGGAGGTTGAGGCTGCAGTGAGCTGTGTTCATGCCACTGCACTGCAACCTGGGTGACAGAGCAAGACCCTGTCTCCAAAAAAAAAAAAAAAAAGAAAAATACTGCTTCAAAACTGTATTTTGGGGGACTGGAGGATTTTTAAGTTAATTTATAAATTATGATTTATAACCAAGCATAAGGAGAACATTCAGTATTGCATATTGCAATGTGCAGTGTTACATAATAACAAGGTTTACAAAAATCATAGATAAAGCATGGTGTTCAGAAATGTGTATGTATTTAAGTATAGAAAGAAAACTGAAAGTAAATGTGCCAAAATCTTGAGTTATCATTGGGTGGTGACCACATAGATAGCATGTGGGTATTTTCTTTTTTTTTCTGAGACGGAGTCTCGCTCTGTCGCCCAGGCTGGAGTGCAGTGGCACGATCTCGGCTCACTGCAAGCTCCACCTCCCGGGTTCACGCCATTCTCCTGCCTCAGCCTCCCAAGTAGCTGGGACTACAGGCGCCCGCCACCACGCCTGGCTAATTTTTTTTTCATTTTTAGTAGAAACGGGGTTTCACTGTGTTAGCCAGGATGGTCTCGATCTCCTGACCTCGTGATCTGCCCACCTCGGCCTGCCAAAGTGCTGGGATTACAGGTGTGAGCCACCGCGCCCGGCCACATGTGGGTATTTTCTATCAAACTATTTTTTTAAATGTTGACAGTGATCTTTATTAAATCAGAAAAGATTTTTTTTTTTCTATCTTCAACCTTAACTCCTCTTTGCCATGTGAGGTTCTGAGGATTAGGATGTGGACATCTTTGAGGAGCCATTATTCTGCTGCTAAAATCATATACTATATTTTTAAAAATCCAAATACAAAGCTAATCAGAAAAGGTTATTTTTAAATTAAAGTTTGTTTTTTCTGGTGGCCATACCTCAAAAGAATTTTATTTTAAAAACTGTTCACTAATTTTGTAGTATATGCATAGTAGGTTTTGAGATTAGAGAAGTGGAGAATTAACTAAATTTTTTCCATCTTTATGAACTATTAGATTGACCATATGGTTTGGGGAGGATTCAGTTTAGGGCATATTTGTTCTCCTCTCATTTGAAAGTATGTTTTCTATCAAATACTTCACTTTTGGTTTTGTTTTTGTTTTTTTATGCCCCTATCTTGTATGATCAAATACTTCACTTTTGAAATGAAACCCAAGTTAATGTTGATTGGCCCAATATTCTTTTTTTTTTTTTAACTTACCAGATTCAAGGAACAGAAACAGAATTCAACTCACTGGTAAAATTGAGCCATCCAAACGTAGTACGCTACCTTGCAATGAATCTCAAAGAGCAAGATGACTCCATCGTGGTGGACATTTTAGTGGAGCACATTAGTGGGGTCTCTCTTGCTGCACACCTGAGCCACTCAGGCCCCATCCCTTTGCATCAGCTTCGCAGGTACACAGCTCAGCTCCTGTCGGGCCTTGATTATCTGCACAGCAATTCTGTGGTGCATAAGGTCCTAAGTGCATCTAATGTCTTGGTGGATGCAGAAGGCACCGTCAAGATTACAGACTATAGCATTTCTAAGCGCCTCACAGACATTTGCAAGGAGGATGTGTTTGAGCAAACCCGAGTTCGTTTTAGTGACAATGCTCTGCCTTATAAAACGGGGAAGAAAGGAGATGTTTGGCGTCTTGGCCTTCTGCTGCTGTCCCTCAGCCAAGGACAGGAATGTGGAGAGTACCCTGTGACCATCCCTAGTGACTTACCAGCTGACTTTCAAGATTTTCTAAAGAAGTGAGTATCACTGAGATTCTCTCGAATAGCACTTTACTCCTGTACTTTTGATTGTGCTGGAGTGTGCCAGACATCTAAGTGATGTGGAAGCTGAAAAGTGAGGAACAGGACTTCATTCTTTGCTCTCCCAATGCTGTCCTAGTCTCATATGTTCTGTTTTCTCATGTAGGTTGGTGATTCTCTTAACTACCACATTCTCTGAAATTCACTTGGAATTCACACTTGATTTTCAAACTCCTTTTGGGGGACTGATGGGATACTCTTGGAAGTCAATAGAGATTGTTCTGGTGAGAAATGCCCTAGGTATTCCAAATACTGACCTTTGCTGTGGTTCCTAAAGGGTCAAAGACAAGGCTCCTTATTTCAAAAACAGCTTTGAGAGTGAGATTCTGCCCCTTGTGCTTCTTAACCATTCTTCATTGGCTGTCTCCTTCATTTAAGTTGTAGAATGCAAATAACTTCCTTAGTCTAGCCAGAGGAGTTTCAATACCTGTAAATCACAGGTGCATGTTTAATTACAAAGCCAAGTTTTATCCAATTTGGGAGAACCTTTCTTGAGATGTTTCCTCAGGCCTAATATGTTTGTCCAGGTCCTTCACTTAAGTGTTTTCTAATTTAGTTCTGCCTCTGTTTTCAGTCCAAGCCAGAGCTAAGTTCTCTCAGTTTCTGTTAACTAGGAGATAAGATCCCTTCAGTCTGGATTTTTCCAGATGCTCCCCTGGTCCAGCTGTCCTGCAGGAGTTGACCTGGGCTGGTTTCTTCCCTTTCTGACACTCTTTGTTTTTTACCTTCTTTTTCCCAATCATTTGCTTTTATTTACTTTTTCCATTTGCAACATTTCTTTTACCCTTCACATTTCTTGCCCTATTCCATCTATCCCAGTAGCCAGTTGGCCTGGTTTACATTGTTATGCCCTGTCACTGTTGGTCTTACCATTACAGATGTGAAAGTAGCTGCACTTGTGTTTGAATGAGATTGTTTTTGTGTAAAGTGAATATGAGATAGATAGATAGATAGATAGATAGATAGATAGATAGATAGATAGATAGATATACATACAGTTGTGGAAAGGGGCCAACTTTGATTCTTTATGTTGGTTTCTCTCCTTAAAGTATATGAAAATATTAAGATTTCTAAAGAATCTTTTATGGTATCTTTTTAATGCAATGGAACTTTAAAAATATTTATTTAAATGCACCCTAACAATGAGGTTGGCTAAAATGACAAATATGATGATAGAATCACAGATGGAAAGTTTCATTTCCATCTTCAAAATGTCACCTTTAGTGTTCTGCCTTCTTCATTGATGAAGAGTAATTTAGTCAAGGTTAGCAATAGCATCATGTGTTGTTAAAAACAGTACTGGGAGGTTTAAGTAGAAGTACCTTTCCTTTCTCATTTAGTAGCAAAATGAATGGGCTCAGTAGCTAAAACTTTCCTAGTTCTCTTCTTAAATAGCTGTATGCTCTGTCAGTTTTAAACTTGAGATCAGCACAATTTCTTATTCCTTTTTTTTTTTTTTTTTTTTGAGATGGAGTCTGGCTGTGTCGCCCAGGCTGGAGTGCAATGGTATAATCTCAGCTTCCTGCAAGCTCCGCCTCCCGGGTTCACGCCATTCTTCTGCCTCAGCCTCCTGAGTAGCTGAGTCTACAGGCGCCCGCCACTATGCCCAGCTAATGTTTTATATTTTTAGTAGAGACAGGGTTTCACCATGTTAGCCAGGATGGTTTCAATCTCCTGACCTCGTGATCCGCCCACCTCGGCCTCCCAAAGTGCTGGGATTACAGGCGTGAGCCACAGCGCATGGCCTTCTTATTCTTTTAACAAGATTTTTCTTTAGAATATTTTGTATACTCCTCTCCCTGGAGTGGTTTGATAGACTGTGCTTGGTTAAGGAGCTGCCAAGAACTGTTTACTGTTTTTATGAACTTTGCTGTCCAGCCCTGGTTAACAAAAGAAAAATGCCATTCACAAAGAATGAAAACAGCAACCTTCCATTTGTAGTTATATTTTTACATATTGGTGAACACCCTTTGGAGCAAGATTTTGTTTCAAATCAGCCTCTGTGATGGGTAAGACTCTGGAGTCAAAACATCTGGGTTCAGGTCTCACCTCTATGTCCTGCTGGCTGAGTGAATTAACCCCCTGCCCTGCGTTTCCTCCTCTGTGAAGCTGGGATAATAGCACTGCCTACCTCAGGAGGTGGTTGTGAGGATTAAATTAGTTAACACCCATCAAGTGCCTGGCCCTTGGCCCAGACTGAGTCAGTGCGGGTTTTCATCACCATCCTCAGTAGTGAGAACTATGAAGAAATGTGGGTGTTGCCAGGCATTTTATCCCTTTTTGTTCAAAGCTGAACCTTTTCTATATACAGCTACCCTGTTGCCAAAATTATTGGTTCAGAGAAGTTCATTTTTAAAGTGAGATCTTGGTGGCTATAAATCTCTTAAAAATACTGTGCATTCTAGGTAGGCTTTAACATTTTTCTGATCCAGATTTACTTTCAAGTCAATAGCATTTATGTCACAGTTGAGTTACAGTTGATAATGCACTTCAGAAACCCAAGAGGGCATATATAGGGATGCTTACTGCAGCATTTTGTGAAAATGTGACAAATTGGAAATAATCTCAACAGTAGGAGAATGTGTAAATAAATTCCGGTAGGTCCATACCTATACAGAAGTTTTAAAAAAATCTTTAAGTACTGGCTTAGAAAGAGCTCCAAGACATATAGTGGAATGAAAAAGGCAAGTTGAAGAATAATATATACAAGATGATACTGCTTAAAAAATCAAAAAACAATACTATTTTGTTTGGATGGTTGTATGTTTATGTGTGTAAATGCATAAAAAAAATCTCTACAATGAGACACACTAAGTGAAAGAAAGAATTGGAAGGGGAGGCTGGTCAAAGGCTTTATCATTATTAGTATTGTTTTAGTATTTGCAAGGAGAAGGTATTTATGTTTGAATGATATAATTAAAAATTAATTTTAAATTTAAAGGAAAATGCGGTATCTTATACAAATGGTTTTATTAGAATTTTTTTTGCCTGTTCAAGCTATGAAATTAGGAGTACCTTGCTTTTTACTGCTGCAACATTAAAAAAAAAAGTTACCATTTATGATAGTTGCTGTCACCACTTTATATGTATAGATTTTTAAGTCCATAACTCACAATGACAGTTGATTCTTTTAAGTGTATTGTTTATAATTATAGGTCAAGTGCTACCAAGTCATACTACTTGGGCCGTTCTAATGAAAGTAGCCTAGCATGGTGGTTCATGCCTGTAATCCCAGCATTGCAGGAAGCCTAGGTGAAAGGATCTCTTGAGCCCAACAGTTCAAGACCTGCCTGGGCAACATAGTAAGACCTCATCTCTACTAAAAATAATTTTTTTTTTAAGTATTCCAGCACAGCTGGGCACAGTGCCTCACGCCTGTAATTCCAGCACTTTGGGAGGCTGAGGCAGGCAGATCACTTGAGGTCAGGAGTTCAAGACCAGCCTGACCAACATGGCAAAACCCCATATCTACTAAAAATACAAAAATTAGCTGGGTCTGGTGGCACTCTCCTGTAATCCCAGCTACTTGGGAGGCCAAGGCAGGAGAAATCACTTGAACCCGGGAGGTGGAGGTTGCAGGTTGCAGTGAGCCAAGACAGTGCCACTGCACTCCAGCCTGGGCAACAGAGCAAGACTCTGTCTCAAAAAAAATAAAATAAAATAAAATGAAAATAAATAAATAAAGCATTCCAGCATGGTGGTACATGCCTGTAGTCCCGGCTACTCAGGAGGCTGAGGCAAGAGGATCCTTTGAGCCTAAGAGTTCGAGGCTGCTGTGAGTGATGATCGCAACACTGCTCTCCAGCCCGGGTGACAGAGCAAAACCTTATCTCAAAAAAAAAAGTAAAAAAAAAAAAAAAAGGCCAGCTTAAATCAGTTAGAATTTAGCTACTTAGACTTTAACTTAGACTTTAGCTTGCACTGAAATCATTTGGAGCTCTTGTTAAAGCACAGATCACTGTCCAAACCCCCAGAGATGCTGATTTACTAGGTCAGGGGTGCAGTAGAATTTGTATTTCTAACATTTTTTAGGGGATACCGATGCTACTGGCCAGGGACCCCACTTTGAGAAGCTGTGGGTTAAAGGTATGGCTTGTTTTTCTTCATTAAAAAACAAAACAAGAAGTATCTATTATACCATTAAACAGTAAGTTAATGGGTTCAAGGAATGAAAATTAAAAGAAAGTATATGAGGCCGGGTACGGTGGCTCACGCCTGTAATCCCAGCACTTTGGGAGGCCGAGGCAGGCAGATTGCCTGAGCTCAGGAGTTGGAGACCAGCCTGGGCAGCGTGGTGAAACCCTATCTCTACAAAAAATATAAAAATTAGCCAGGCCTGGTGGTGCCTGCCTGTAGTCCCAGCTACTGAGATGGGAGGATTGCTTGAGCCCGGGAGGCAGAAGTTGGAGTGAGCCGATATCACACCACTGCACTGCAGCCTGGGCGATACAGCAAGACCCTGTTTCAAAAAAAAAAAAAAAAAAAAGCATAAACCAATTTAAAAAAAAAGTATGTAATAGAATATGGGACTTTAAAATAGCCTTCCCTAAATGTTTCCAACTTACTTCATCCTGTAATGAGCAGGCTTCATCTAAAGCTCATCATACTGAGCCACTCTGCTACACCAACTCTCTGATTTGCCTTGTCTTTAGAAAGCTTTTATTTATAACCGGTTCCCGGAAAGGCTTAGTTTGGCATGACAAGGCATTAAACTGTTAATCAAAGTGAAAATTTGTAGCCTACTTGTGCTACCTTAGACTTTTAAAAAAATTGTTCCGTGAGGGTAAGTTTTCTGCATCTAGAAATGCCTTTTTTTTTTGATTCGCCTCTTGTACCCAGCCTGTTGCATAGCATGTAAATCCTGCAGGAATGTTTATTAATTTAAATTCACCTATGAGAGTACATTCTGGTCTATGAGTAACATGAATTCTCTGATGTGTATCCTTAAAAAATAAACCCATAGTTAATGCCTTGGATTAACTAGTTTAGCACTGATTGTTTGTGATGCTAAGATTCTTCCTTCCCTCTCACCGAGATGTGTGTGCTTGGATGACAAGGAAAGATGGAGTCCCCAGCAGTTGTTAAAACACAGCTTTATAAATCCCCAGCCAAAAATGCCTCTAGTGGAACAAAGTCCTGAAGGTGAGTCTGTTACCATTCTTTATTTGATATCCTGTTTGACATTAAATTATTTTGAAAGTATACATAAACCTGAAACTGGAAGGGGCTGCATGTATTATCTTATGTCTTTGATTCTGAACTACACATACATCCATTAGTTTGATGTGTGCCACGTGCATGGGACTGTTTTGCCATCCTGATTTTTCTAGTCTCTACTGATGGAATGTCCATTGCTGTGGTCTCTTGTAGTGTTTAGTCACCCGTAGTGCCATGTAACTAGATTTTTCCTGCTGCACCTGAGATTAAGGAACCTCAGTAGAGATTGGGATGGATCATGAGACCTGGGTTTTGGTTCTAGCTCTATAGTTAAGTCACTTATTCTGTATAATCCCCCACCTGTAAACTTGGGCTAATTATATATTTCTGCCTACTTTAAGGAGGGCAAGGTGAGGAAAAGTTTTAAAAGGCCACTCAGGTAAGAGGTAATTTTTCAAACTACTGGTTGGAGCTCTTCTTCCAGGGCTTCCATCATTGTCGGCTATGTAGCTCTTCCTAAATTTCCAATGCCTCATATGCCTCTTACTCCCTGTTTTATCTCAGATTCTGGAGGACAAGATTGTGTTGAGACTGTTATTCCTAGCAATCGGCTACCCAGTGCTGCCTTCTTTAGTGAGACACAGAGACAGTTTTCCCGATACTTCATTGAGTTTGAAGAATTACAGCTTCTTGGTAAAGGAGCTTTTGGAGCTGTCATCAAGGTGTGGTACACAGTCATCCCCAGTTCCCTTTAGAGCTCCTTCTCTGTTCCATTTCCACAAAGACTCGTGGACTTCTATTTTGGGAGTGGGGAGGGAAGTGAATATGGCTGTTCGATACTGTGCTCATCCTCACCTTCCTGGAGTTAAAGGTTTTATTTAAGTTACGCTGGACACAGTTGAGAATTGTCCCATTCCTCTTTCCTTGCTTCATGTGGAGCATTAACATGAAACACACATGATTATAACAGCACTTCAAGTGGAATCAAGACCTCCACAGAAAGAACATTTTTGTGTGCTTTGATTCAGAAAGAACATTGTTCTTTTTTTCTCCTGTTTGCTCTTAGAGTTGCTGTAGATAAAAAGGTTCTAAGGTTAGAATAGAGATGGACTTCAAACTGGGAGATGGCCCCAGCAGGTCTCGATGGCTTTTATTTTCCAGCTATTATTGGCACAGGAAAGTAGCAATGTATTATTAAGGTACGCTGTTGTTAGGTCTTCCTTTCTTCATTCCAGTCTATTTGGGTGACTTTTATTATCTGCCCCTTGTAGAAAGAGGTTTCAGCTGTTTTTATATAATTGAAGTATTTCTTTGTAAATTAGGAGACCCAGATTATTGTATTGAGTCCATATACGGTACATGCATCTTTCACATATGAAGGTAACCCACCATCAACGGAGTATATTGTCTGTTTAGGATTCTGAGAGTATCATTAGGAAGCATTACTGTTACTGTAGAAAAACTTTTACACTAAAAAAGGAATTAAATTAGTTTTCCTGTGGTAAAAGAAAGACAAGCAAGACAGATGTCCTGATCAGAAAGAACATAATTATGTCTAAGAGGAGGGGATGATTGAAGCATATGCTGTCCGTTTAACACAATATCATTTTGATCAAATCCTTTAACTTCATTGTATTTTAGATTCTCGAACTTAGAACAGTAACAAATTTCATCTCCTTACTAGTACTTAATAATGATAGGCTAGCTCATATAACAAAAACATCTAAGTAACTTAAGCCCCCACGGTTTCCAGTAGTTTCTCCCTATGAGAATCCACAGCCCTCACCTCCCATCTCTGTGCTTCTGGGTCAGAGTAGGGCAGCCTGCCCAGCGATCTGGCATTCATTAGCAGTTGGACCCATTACTGTTTCTGCACCTTTTCACTTCAGTAAATGAATTCCTAGGGGTTTCCAGTATAACAAGCTTTACCCCCAACCGAGTTCGTATATGATGTGTACTGAGACAGGAGATTGAAAGACAATGCCAAGATCCCCACCTCCCGCCCTACACTGTCCTCTTCCCTATTAATGTGGCAGTAAAAGAACACAGGGCTGTCATTTTTTGGAGCACCTGCCATATTTCAGATTGTGTGCCAGGTGGTTTACAAACCTTGTCTTTAAATCTCAGGACATTCTTACGAGATGGGTGTGATCCTCATTCTCTAGATGAGGGAACTGAAGCTCAGAGAAGGTTATGTCCTTTGCCTGAGATGACACACCTCTACTAAGAGATAAAACCAGCATTCAGACCCACCTCTGTTGTACTACAAAGTGTGTGTTCTTGTCACTATTTCCATACAAAAAAAGATAATCTGAAACTCAATTTTGTAGTACTCCCTTCTTACTCCCAGGACTTCACTTAGACTTTTATTAGTTTAATTGAAACTTGTGAGCCAAACAAGAGAATGATATTCTGTTTTGTGTTTTGTAATCAACTAATTTCTCCTGCCACCCATGGCCACATGGCATTTGCTTTTCTAGAGTATATCATCACCTTAGTTGACCTGCATGGATGGGACTACTACAAGGTTTCAGTGAATAAGACTCTATAAAAGTTACTTCAGTCACCCCAATTACACAGTGAAACTGCCTGGCATAAGCATGCCTCTATGTAGGATGGGGAGACTTGCCTTTGCAACGTTTTCTTGCTTTATTATTATTTTACTGTGTTGTTAATTGTATTGTTCTGGTTTCAGTACATATCATCTTAGTTATGTAACAAAATCAATGAGCAGTGATTGTGTTAATAGCAATTGCTGTTATTGACTAAGCTAAGTACCTTTCTCTGTGAGGCCTTGATACACGTGCTTTACAGTCACCATTTGGGGTAGTGGAAATGGTATAAATGCCATTTTAAAGATAAGAAAATTGAGTCTCAAGGAAATTAAGTAATTTTCCCAAGTTCACACAGCTTTAAAAATCAAGGAATTAACCTTTGTGTTCAGGTCTGTTAATATTTTTGGTGTTTAATTTGTTTTTAGTGACTTTAAGTGTAAAAAAAAATCAGAGAGAAATTAAAATCATCTGAAACCTTACACTGACTTTAGAAAAATCATTTTTATCTTAAAATCAAGACACTTAGAAATTTAGATAGCATATACATTGGAAAAGCAGGGAGGTAACTGTCAGTAAAATTAATTATTAAAATGGAGATTATGTTTTCCCCAGGGTCTCCCAGCAAGCTAAATACATCTAGAGTCGGGTGGGCTGTTTTCTAAATTTTGTGACAGTCAAAGCTTTCTTAAGTTTAAGAATTTCAGGCATGTGGTTCTTGACTGTAGCTGTGGGACTCATTTACAACTTCACGCTTTCCTTGGGAGGGGATGGGGTGACGCGGTGCAAATGCCTGTTTGTGCAAGGCTCTGAGCGGCTGACCTTCCCCTGGCTGTGCCGCAGGTGCAGAACAAGTTGGACGGCTGCTGCTACGCAGTGAAGCGCATCCCCATCAACCCGGCCAGCCGGCAGTTCCGCAGGATCAAGGGCGAGGTGACACTGCTGTCACGGCTGCACCATGAGAACATTGTGCGCTACTACAACGCCTGGATCGAGCGGCATGAGCGGCCGGCGGGACCAGGGACGCCGCCCCCGGCCTCCGGGACCCTGGCCAAGGATGACCGAGCTGCACGCGGGCAGCCGGCGAGCAACACAGACGGCCTGGACAGCGTAGAAGCCGCCGCGCCCCCACCCATCCTCAGCAGCTCGGTGGAGTGGAGCACTTCGGGCGAGCGCTCGGCCAGTGCCCGCTTCCCCGCCACCGGCCCGGGCTCCAGCGATGATGAGGACGACGACGAGGACGAGCACGGTGGCGTCTTCTCCCAGTCCTTCCTGTAAGCGCACGGCGTGGACCAGCTGCCTCTGACGCGCCCCCTAGTTTCCTTTCTTTCTTTATTTTTTCTTTCCTTTTTCCTTTCACTTCCTTCCTTCCTTCTTTCCTTCTTTTCTTTCTTGCCTTTTTTGATATAGGGTCTTGCTCTGTCACCCAGGCTGGAGGCCAGTGGCACGTCCTTGGCTCACTGCAACATCCGCCTCCCGGGCCAGCGAATGCCCCCAACATTAATCCCCACCAAGTCCAAGCCAGGGAAAAGGGGATTCATTTAGAAATCCAGACGTGTTGACCATGTTTTTAAAAAAAAAAAAAAAAGATTAAACCCACTTTTAGAGAGTAGCCAAATGCAATCTAAAGCAGCGGGACCCAACCTTTTTAGGCACTAGGGACTGGTTTCATAGAAGACAATTTTTCCACAGACGGATGTTAGGGGAATAGTTTCGGGATGAAACTGTCCCACCTTACATCATCAGGCATTGGAGTCTCATAATGCCTGATGAAAAAGCGCACAACCTGGATCCCTCGTGTGCACAGTTCACAATAGTGTTTGCCCTCCTATGAGAATCTAATGCCGCTGCTGATCTGACAAGAGGTGGAGCTCAGGCCTTAATGCTCGCTCACCTCCGGCTGTGCGGCCCTAACAGGCAGTGGACCTGTACCTGTCCATGGCCTAGGGGTTTGGGACCCCTAATCTAAAGGATTTTTTTTCCCGCTATTTTCAAAAGATCTCCAAAATCCAATCCCTGGAAAAAGGAAAATCCAATACCTCATCTTATACATTGAATAGAATTCCTCATAGGACATTCCTTTGGATAAGGGCTTGCAACCCTGTGAAACATTTAAGAACTAATTTGGAGTCTTGATACAGTGCCAACTGCAGCCCCCAAAGATACCAAACCAATAATTATGATCCTAAATTTTATGCTTCTCAGAATCCACCCTGGGTGTTTACTTTCATGATTTTGTTTTATTTTATCCAAGTGGATACAGTTTGTGATTACTCTTTGCTATTAAATTTTTTGAGGAAACTTAATCTGGCTAATTTTCATTAAATCAAGAGCTCTGTGTTTTGCATAATAGCAAGTACAAATCAGCACAGTGTAGAGTATACATTGATGCCTGTGGGCTCATGGTGTGACGTCTGTAGCCTCTTGTGCTTTCTAGTATTTAAAAGTGTCCATGTTTATAATGATAATAGGGATTTCTGTTCCTTTAGTATTTCTCTGTTTCTCTTTTTCAGGCCTGCTTCAGATTCTGAAAGTGATATTATCTTTGACAATGAAGATGAGAACAGTAAAAGTCAGAATCAGGTATATATATGAATAGAAATTATACCATTTTATTCATGAAATAATTGATGTCTGATGTCATAAACCTCAGGTAAAGTATTAAAGCTTTAATCTGATATTCAAATATAGAAACCATAAATTTTAAAATATTATTATTCATTTAAAATATATTCCACCTGTGTTTATAGACCTTTATTTATCCATATAGTAAAACATACCTCCTTTTAGAAGAGAGGAGTCAGTTGAGACACTGCATTTTTATATGTGATGAAAACAATTTTCTAAGAGTTTGGGAAACTTTATATGGTTGGGGATGAGAATTGAATGCAAATTGATGAACTAAACAGCCTCATCATGTAGTTACCTTGGTCTGTCCCACATCAATTAATCTTGATTCCTTATTTACATAGACCATCCTCTAGAACAGTGTTTTCACACTGTGTATCATGATCCTATAATGCAGGGGTGTCCAAGCTTTTGTCTTCCCTTGGCTACACTGGTAGAAGAAGAATTGTCTTGGGCCACACATAAAATATACTAACACTAATGATAGCTGATAAGCTAAACAAACAAAAAAATCGCAAAAAATCTTGTAATTTTTTTTGAGATTGTGTTTTTTTAATTGTGTTTTCAATGGAGAAATACATCATCTGTTTACAAAATAGCTCTTGAAAAATACAACGAGTACAGATACTATAAAACAAAGCAAACTTCAGTCATGAGACACTACATACATCATGCAAAAGCAAAAGTCTGACCTCCAGGTTATGAAAACTATAATTAAAAAGTCACTACACAGAAAGGTCCAAGTTTCCAGCTTGGCAAAACTTGGGTGCAGTTACATGAAACGTTTAATAAACTGATTTGTTTTCCCCAATGTGTCAATGTGTAAACAAAATGACAAGACTAAATCTGTGCCTGGTAATTTCAATCTAACTCTGAAGCTACACAAAACACATAGACACCTTGTACACTTCACCTGTTAGTATGACCATCTTTTTTCTTAGGTAGTGGGAGGAAGGACAAGGTGACTGTGTAAAGCAAAGATGTGGGAAGTAGAAATATTGTGTACTAGACATTATAAAGTCATGGTGAAAAGAAAAGCTTCGATTAATGCATAGCCAAAGGGGGAAAAGACTACGCTCCAACTTCAGAAAATTAATTTAGAAGGATAGGGGAAGAGATTAAGTAACTGCAGTTTAACATGAAAAGTGCACATGTGATAGAATGGAGCACAATGGAAGATTCATAAAACATGCTCATCAGAAAAATATGTTGAGTTTACTTTGTCCAGATTAAGAAAGAGTAAGTTTATCAACATCTGGCATCCCTCATACTTTGTAAAGGTAGATCTTCTGCTGCTTAATTATGAGAAATTATTTTATTCAAAGAGAGGAACTCTTAATCTTTTAATAAAACAAAATAAAGAAGGAGTAGAGAGCTGACTAGATGTCAAGTGCTTGCTAGAAATGATTTTTAAAATGCTTCTACATGTAAAATGTACTGACAAATTTTGGTAAACCATTTAAAAATAAGAATTAGTTTTAAAATCTTGGAGAAAATGTCCTTTTGCCCACATTTAAGACTGAAAATCAATTTTACTATAGGTAGGAGTTCTATGGAGTATACAAAATTCCTCTTAGAGATCAAATGGCCATCCCAGATAGATATCAAGTTTCACAAGCGTTACTTTATTCACTCTCAAGTTTCAGCCATGGGACCAGAATTTAGTGTTCTGTGCCATGTTGATTTCACATCTTGGCTTAAGAAAATACTGGCATTTTGTTTCTTACGAAATAAGTTCTACCTTGTGCATACAAGCAAAAAGAAAAAGGAGGAAAAGAGGGTAGGGGAAGGCACAAGAAGCTTTTTGTTTGTTTGTTTTGAAGACGACAGATTGAAGGCAAAAGAAGACAGAGCTTTCATAAGCTCAAAGAAAAATATTTGCTGGCTAATCGCTGATTTGTATGCACTATAAAACAATTCCATAAATAAAACCAATATATCATTTCTTAATCGTGACCCCATCAAAACCAAGTTATTTCCTAACCTTTCAATGTCAAATGTACCCTATAGTTGACATTTCATTTTTAAGGGTTACAGCTACCTCATAGTAACTGAAATAGATGTACTCTTACCTTTTCTCTGAAGTATAACAGTACACCACTGCACAATGGTATCCAATATGAAGACTAATGGTAAAGAAAATTCTTCAGAAAAAACTGAAAATCCATCAAGCTGAAAATCTAAAATTAGTTCTTTCTAATAAAAAATACATAAAAGTGCATCATCAGAATAAGTAATTCTTATGCCAGTTTGTATTGCAAATTTTCCAAACAATGCATCAAACATAAACCCAATCCAGATGTCAATTGTGAATACATATATAGCTTGAGGTTGTTTTTTCTAAAGGCAGTAATTTTTGAAATAGTTAATGCAACTGTTGCTAACACATTAATAGTACTCCTGGCCTCACATACTAACCTGGACTTCTGATCAAGTGCTGATTAGCCCAGTAAGGGAGGTCACCAAAAACTACTAGGGCAGTCAGTTGTGGCTGTGGGGAATTATTCTACTGTTGGGGACTGAACACAACAACTTTATTACTATTATTATTTTAAGAGGCAGGGTCTCCATCTGTCACCCACGCTGGAGTGCAGTCCTAGCTCATTGCAGCCTAGAACTCCTGGGCTCAAATTATCCTCCTGCCTCAGCCTCCCAAAGTGCTGCCATTACAGGTGTAAGCCACCATGCCTAGCCTGCAATGACTTTATTATCAGGAATAAAAATATAATTACCAGCAGTTATAAGGGTTCATTCATAGTAGATAAAGAAAAGTCTAAGTGTAGACTCTTAGATAAGCAGTTCAATTGATTTGAAGGAGATCTGAGTATTAGCCAGTGTGTTTTTTTATAAATACTTTCCTTGTCAATTAAATCACTACTAATAAAAATTTATTAGTTATAAATTTAAACCAGGAATAATAGCATAAATAAACTATGTTGGCTGCGGTGGCTCACACCTGTAATCCCAGCACTTTGGGAGGCCAAGGCAGGTGGATCACCTGAAGTCAGGAGTTTGAGACCAGCCCGGCCAATATGGTGAAACCTCATCTCTACTACAAATACAAAAATTAGCCAGGCATGGTGGCGGGCACCTGTAATCCCAGCTACTCAGGAGGCTAAGACAGGAGAATTGCTTGAACCCAGGAGGCAGAGGTTACAGTGAGCCCAGATCGCATCATTGCACTCCAGCCCAGGTGACAAGAGCAAAACTCTGTCTCAAAAAGAAAAAAAAAGTCTGAATTGCTAAAGCCAAAGTTAATGTTTGGTTTTAGCATTTGTTATGCACATAATTATTACGGGGCACCAAATCCTGGTTTTGCTCAGTTAAGGGCAGCATCCGTGGGCATCCTAATTGATGGGTAGAAGCCTCCAAGAGATTAACAGTGTAATACAGATAATCCCCAGCATCCATAAATGATTCAGGAGTAGAACCTGATTGTTACCAGAGTGGAGCTTTTTTTTTTTTCTTTGATAAAGGGAAAAGTTCAAAAAAATTCTTCCTCAGAAAAAAATTATAAATCAGAAATGGTCAAATACTAACTAATACTTTTTCTGCACTTGGGGTTATAAGTATTCAAATACATCTATTGAGGGAAAAAGACTTTTTTTAAGAAAAGTATCATGTATGAGAAAGAAAATTAGCTGTTGGGGACAAACAGAGTAATGGTATGGGAAGTGTTCTAGAGGGTCATTCACTGTAAGTGGCAGCTGAGGGCATGTTCTTCAAGCATGTACCTCCGAGGGCAGTGTGCCCTTTGATAATGTAGTCACTTTTTTTTTTTTTTTTGAGACGGAGTCTCACTCGTCGCCCAGGCTGGAGTGCGGTAGCACAATCTCAGCCCACTGCAAGCTCCGCCTCCCGGGTTCACGCCATTCTCCTGCCTCAGCCTCCCTAGTAGCTGGGACTACAGGTGCCCACCACCACGCCCAGCTAATTTTTTGTATTTTTAGTAGAGACGGGGTTTCACCGTGTTAGCCAGGATGGTCTTGATCTCCTGAACTCATGATCCGCCTGCCTTGGCCTCCCAAAGTGCTGGTATTACAGGCGTGAGCCACCGCGCCCAGCCATCACTTTTAAATTGTTTTAGCTAAAGGTGGATTTCTAGTCTTCTGCTTCTGAAATAAGCCTACCACCAAAAAATATGGAATTCCATTAAAACTGAACCCTTCAAATATTAGCCTGTATGCATTCTGACCTTCTTAGCCATAGATGGTTATCAGTGGTAAGAAAGAATTGACTTGACAAGGAGTCTTTCTGTAGATTGCATATCTTTAATACCTGCCTATTTTCTGTTTACCTCATCATTGTTCTGCGTAGCAACAAACCTGTAAACCACACAGAGGATTCTGGAAATAGCAAATTTGCAATAATGCTGTGAGCTTCTTTTTTTTTCTTTTTTTTCTTTTTCTTTTCTTTTCTTTTTTAAATTATACTCAAGTTCTGAGATACATGTGCAGAATATGCAGGTTCGTTACATAGGTATACATGTGCCATGGTGGTTTGCTGCACCCATTAACTTGTCATCTATATTAGGTATCTCTCCTAATGCTATCCCTCCCCTAGCACCCCACCCCCCAACAGGCCCCAATGTGTGATGTTCCCCTCCTTATGCCGATATGTTCTCATTGTTTAACTCCCACTTATGAGTGAGAACATGCGGTGTTTGGTTTTCTGTTCCTGTGTTACTGAGAATGATGGTTTCCAGCTTCATCCATTTCCCTGCAAAGGACATGAACTCAGTCTTTTTTATGGCTGCGTAGTATTCCATGGTGTATATGTGCCACATTTTCTTTATCCAGTCTATCATTGATGGACATTTGGGTTGATTCCAAGTCTTTGCTATTGTGAATAGTGCCGCAATAAACATACGTGTGCATGATAGTAGAATGATTTATAATCCTTTGGGTATATACCCAGTAATGGGATTACTGGTTCAAATGGTATTTCTAGTTCTAGATCCTGGAGGAATTGCCACACTGTCTTCCACAATGGTTGAACTAATTTACTCTCCCACCAGCAGTGTGAAAGCATTCCTATTTCTCCACATCCTCTCCAGCATCTGTTGTTTCCTGACTTTTTAATGATTGCCATTCTAACTGGAGTGAGATAGTATCTCATTGTGGTTTTGATTTGCATTTCTCTAATGACAACCAGTGATAATGAGCTTTTTTTCGTATGTTTTTTGGCCACATAAATGTCTTCTTTTGAAAAGTGTCTGTTCATATCCTTTGCCCGCTTTTTGATGGAGTTGTTTTTTTCTTGTAAATTTGTTTAAGTTCCTTCTAGATTCTGGATATTGGCCTTTTTTTTTTTTTTTTTTTTCAGATGGAGTTTTGTTCTTGTTGCCCAGGGTGGAGTGCAATGGCACAATCTCAGCTCACCGCAACCTTCGCCCCCTGGGTTCAAGTGATTCTCCTGCCTCAGCCTCCTGAGTAGCTGGGATTACAGGCCTGCGCCACCATGCCCAGCTAATTTTGTATTTTTGGTAGAGACAGGGTTTCTCCTTGTTGGTCAGGCTGGTCTCATACTCCCTACCTCAGGTGAACCGCCTGCCTCGGCCTTCCAAAGTGCTGGAATTACAGGCGTGAGCCACCGCACCCGGCCTGGATATTAGCCCTTTGTCAGATGGATAGATTGCAAAAATTTTCTCCCATTCTGTAGGTTGCCTGTTCACTCTAATGATAGTTTCTTTTGCTGTGCAGAAGCTCTTTAGTTTAATTAGATCCCATTTGTCAATTTTGGCTTTTGTTGCCATTGCTTTTGGTGTTTTAGTCATGAAGTCTTTGCCCATGCCTGTGTCCTGAATGGTATTGCCTAGGTTTTCTTCTAGGATTTTCATGGTTTTAGGTCTTACATTTAAGTCTTTAATCCATCTTGAGTTAATTTTTGTATAAGGTGTGAGGAAGGGATCCAGTTTCAGCTTTCTGCATATGGCTAGCCAGTTTTCCCAACACCATTATTAAATGGGGAATCTTTTCCCCATTCCTTGTTTTTGTCAGGTTTGTCAAAGATCAGATGGTTGTAGATGTGTGGTGTTATTTCTGAGGCCTCTGTTCTGTTCCATTGGTCTATATATCTGTTTTGATACCAGTACCAAGCTGTTTTGGTTACTGTAGCCTTGTAGTATAGTTTGAAGTCAGGTAGCGTGATGCCTCCAGCTTTATTCTTTTTGCTTAGGATTGTCTTGGCTATACGGGCTCTTTTTGGGTTGCATATAAAATTTAAAGTAGCTTTTTCTAATTCTGTGAAGAAAGTCAATGTAGTTTTGTGGGAGTGGCATTGAATCTATAAATTACTTTGGGCAGTGTGGCCATTTTCATGATATTGATTCTTCCTATCCGTGAGCGTGGAATGTTTTTCCATTTGTGTCCTCTTTTATTTCCTTGAGCAGTGCTTTGTAGCTCTCCTTGAAGAGGTCTTTCACATCCCTTGTAAGTTGTATTCCTAGATATTGTATTCTCTTCATAGCAATTGTGAATGGGAATTCACTCATGATTTGGCTCGCTGTTTGTCTATTATTGGTGTATAGGAATGCTTGTGATTTTTGCACATTGATTTTGTATCCTGAGACTTTGCTGAAGTTGCTTATCAGCTTAAGGAGTTTTGGGGCTGAGACAATGGGGTTTTCTAAATATACAATTAAGTCATCTGCAAACAGATAATTTGACTTCCTCTCTTTCTATTTTAATACCCTTTATTTCTTTCTCTTGCCTGATTGTCCTGGCCTGAACTTCCAACACTATGTTCGATAGGAGTAGTGAGAGAGGGCATCCTTGTCTTGTGCCGATTTTCAAAGGGAATGCTTCCAGCTTTTGCCCATTCGGTATGATACTGGCTGTGGGTTTGTCATAAATAGTTCTTATTATTTTGAGATACATTCCATCAATACCTAGTTTATTGAGTGTTTTCAGCATGAAGGGCTGTTGGATTTTATCGAAGGCCTTTTCTGCATCTATTGAGATAATCATGTGGTTTTTGTCATTGGTTTTGTTTATGTGATGGATTATGTTTATTCATTTCTGTATATTGAACCAGCCTTGCATCCCAGGGATGAAGCCGACTTGATCGTGATGGATAAGCTTTTTAATGTGCTGCTGGATTCAGTTTGCCAGTATTTTATTGAGGATTTTTGCATCAATGTTCATCAGGGATATTGGCCTGAAATTTTCTTTTTTTGTTGTGTCTCTGACAGGTTTTGGTATCAGGATGATGCTGGCCTCATAAAAAGAGTTAGGGAGGATTCCCTCTTTTTCTATTGCTGGGAATAGTTTTAGAAGGAATGGTACCAGCTTTTCTAACTACCATCAGAGAATACCATAAACACCTCTACACAAATAAACTAGAAAATCTAGAAGAAATGTGTAAATTCCTGGACACATATTCCCTCCCAAGACTAAACCAGGAAGAAGTTGAATCCCTGAATAGACCAATAACAAGTTCTGAAATTGAGGCAGTAATTAATAGCCTACCAACCTAAAAAAGACCAGGATTCACAGCCAAATGCTGTGAGCTTCTAAGGACAGTGATTATGTTCTGCTCACTGACTTCTCCCTAAGGCAACTGGGTGGCCATGTGTTGGGGGTAGGCACAAATACTTGATGATGATGATGATTTTGCTTAATTTTGGCCTCCATTTTGAGTTATTGTGTGTTCCTCTTGGGTTAGGATGAAGACTGCAATGAAAAGAATGGCTGCCATGAAAGTGAGCCATCAGTGACGACCGAGGCTGTGCACTACCTATACATCCAGGTGAGGTCGTGGTGTGTAGTTAGGTGACACAGCAACACCCAGTAGTGGCGGGTGGGCCTGTTTCAGGGTATTGGAACAAGCTAATGGACAGAAGAGGGTTTACTGCCACTACCAAAGATTAATTGGCCGAGAGGATTACCATATGGAGGCCCTTTTCCCCAGCCTTGAACTCATGCTTTCCTGCTGCATATCAGGAGCAGCCACAGGGCAGCTCTGGGCTCAGGCTGTGTAAGTTCACATCCTGGATCCACCTGTTAGGACTGCATGAACTCGGGCAAGGTTCTTCAGCGTCTTGTGCCTCAGTTTCCCCATCTATAAATTACATAATAGTAGCTCTTATAGACTTGTAAAGAATAAATAACACGTGAAGTACTTAGAACCATATCTGAGTTCCATAAATGCTAGACTGCTTGAGCACAGAAACTCCACTTTGCCTAACCAACTGAATCTGGACAAGTAAGGTATGATGCACACACATGCCTGTACATGCAAAAGTAACACCAACGTGACTTTAGGCAAAGTGGCTTGACCGGGAACCTCTGGAGACCGGTGCACAGGCAAGCAAGTTCCAATGGGGCGTGACTGAGAAGCCTGGGCTTTGGCCTGCCTACCTGCCAGAGGAACAACATCCTAAACGGCGGTTGAGTGGGCTCTGCCAGTAGAGGAGGGGCCATAAAACAAAGAAGTCGGCCGGGCACGGTGGCTTACGCCTGCAGTCCCAGCACTTTGGGAGGCTGAGGCGGGCGGATCACCTGAGGTCAGGAGTTTGAGACCAGCCTGGCTAACATGGTGAAACCTCGTTTCTACTAAAAATACAAAAAATTAGCCAGGCATGGTGGTGCGCGCCTGTAATCCCAGCTACTCAGGAGGCTGAGGCAGGAGAATCACTTGAACCTGGGAAGCGGAGGTTGCAGTAAGCCAAGATTGCATCATTGCACTCCAGCTTGGGCAACAAGAGTGAAACTCTATCTAAAAAGCAAGCAAACAACAACAACAAAAAAAAGCAAAGAAGTCTTTCCTCTGCCCCAAGTGAACAGGACTGTAGGTCACTGTTAGTATTTCAGTCATACCTGCAAGCAGGCAGATCTTTAAATGTGAGTTACAGAATTGGGCAGAAAAAGGAACCCTCAGACAAGTTACAGCATTTCGAATGAGATGAATTAGGTATTTGCTTTCCTGGAGTTGGAGCTGGTTTTAGGTATTCCGTAACATAAATATCTTTGAGGTACCACTTACACAGATAATAAAGCATTGGTCCCCCAAACCACTGTTTATCCTCTATTATATTCCATTACCTTCTACACAATTAGAATGAAATAGAAGTACACAAAGGAGGTGCATCCGACATGCATCAGGATCACAGTGTGGGCATCAGAGGAGGCCTTGTGAGGCCCGGGGGGTGAACCAGAGTTTACTGACAGTTATCCCCAAGATGATAGAACAAAGGCTGATCTTCCTGTCTTTAAAAACAATAAAACCGCCGGGCGCAGTGGCTCACGCCTGTAATCCCAGCACTTTGGGGGGCCGAGGTGGGCGGATCACGAGGTCAGGAGATCGAGACCATCCTGGCTAACACGGTGAAACCCCGTCTCTACTAAAAAATACAAAAAAATTAGCCGGGCGAGGTGGCGGGCGCCTGTAGTCCCAGCTACATGGGAGGCTGAGGCAGGAGAATGGCGTGAACCCCGGGAGACGGAGCCTGCAGTGAGCCGAGATCGCGCCACTGCACTCCAGCCTGCGTGAAACAGCGAGACTCCTTCTCAAAAAAAAAAAAAACAATAAACAATAAAACCTTTCTTCATGAGAAATGTCAACTCTGACATTAGTTGAAGCATATAGGCTGGTCTCATAAATCAAATGGTGCATGTTGATTTAAGATTTAAGTCATGTTGCACTGTTTTCTGATACGTGAATACACTCAAGAAGGGGTGAGACAGAGCCCCTGTCTCACTGTCCCAAGAAGACTTAAATGTTTTAATATTTATAATATTTTGCTCTAAGCATATGGTAAACAAATGAAGGTCATTTGTCTTTAATGTAAGAAAAGCTAGTGATATCATTAGATTAACTAACCCTCATTGTAAATTTGGGTTTGGAAGCGATCTTGTAAAACAATAAATAAAATTTTACTACATTCTCAGTTTTTTATATTAATTGTGATAAGTATTTTAAACAAGTCATATTTTTAAATGAGCAATAATATAAAAAATTAAAAATAGTTATGTTGGAGTGCTAAGAGTGTGCATATTTACCCTCAAGGTATTTTTTAATACTGTTGGTTTCTTTTTCAGTATAGAAAACCAAGTCTTTCCCCTAACTGTTTAAAACCCATGGTACAGGTTTTAAAATGGAGGATTATGTAAATTGCAGTTATACTCCTTCACTTAAAACTGTTGTGTAATCAAATTCTCCTGGTTTGTCTGTATATAGATGGAGTACTGTGAGAAGAGCACTTTACGAGACACCATTGACCAGGGACTGTATCGAGATACCGTCAGACTCTGGAGGCTTTTTCGAGAGATTCTGGATGGATTAGCTTATATCCATGAGAAAGTAAACTTTACAACATTTCATATCTGAAGACTTATTTTACATAAGTTTGTGACTGCATAAAAATATCAAATGTAAGATTGGAGAAAAACTGAAATAGAGGGAAAGCTATGGGTATATTGGCATAATCTATTTTTGTAGGAAATAGAACAAAGTGTCAAAGACAATAAAATATTACAAAGTATCAGAGTACAACATTAAAAAATGTTAAGAAAACTTTAAAGGTTAGGACAGGGATCAGCAAACTGTGGCCCACAGGTCAAATCTAACCCACTACCTGTTCTTGTATGGCCTGTGAGCTAATAATGACTCCTACATTTTTAAATGGTTGTAAAAAATTAGAAGAACATTTCATGACACATAAAAATTACATGAAATTCAAATTTCAATGCTCCCAAGGTTATTGGAACATAGCTGTGCTCATTTGTTTACATATTGCCTATGGCTGTTTTTTTTCCATAACAGCAGATTTGAGTAGTTGCAACAGGGACCGTAAAGCCTAAAGTATTTACTCTCTGGCCCTTTACAGAAAAAAATTGTTAACCTCTGGGAGAGGAGAAAATATTTGAACATGTAGGGAATGTGAGGATGATTCCTTGAGTGCTTTAGAATTAGGGCCAGGTGCGGTGGCTCATGCCTGTAATCCCAGCACTTTGGGAGGTCGAGGTGGGTGGATCACTTGAGGTCAGGAGTTCAAGACCAGACTGGTCAACATGGTGAAACCCCATCTCTACTAAAAATACAAACATTAGCTGAGGGTGGTGGTGCACACTTGTAATCCCAGCTACTTGGGAGGCTGAGGCAGGACAATCACTTGAACCTGGGAGGTGGAGGTTGCAGTGAGCTGAGATTGTACCACTGCGCTCCAGCCTAGGTGACAGTAAGAGACTTCATCTGAAAAAAGAGAAAAAAAGATTAAGCAAGGATGTGATTAATACCTGCCAAGTTATTTGATTCTAACTGAATTAGTGCCACCCTTCCTAGGAACACGGAGAAACCAGAAGGTCATCTAGCAAGAAGAGGAATGAGACTTTCTGAGTAACTTAGCTTGTCACATGTCTAAAATGTCATTTTAAAGCTAGAAATTGCCATTATAATGTAAATGCTAATGGGCCTAGCTTCAGGAGGAAACACTGCTTACATTTTTAAAATGAGATTGTCTAATGCATTAACCAATATAAATTCATTATTTTTTTCCTTCACCTCAAATTTCTTTAACCTTAAAATGTTTATACTGTACCGTATTTATACTGAGAAGCAAGGGCTGTAATTTACACATGTGTAGTTTATAAATGATTTGGTAGAAGCAGAATTTGCAAGGTTAGAAATGAAAATGAGTTCTAATGAGGGCCATTTAAGCTGTATTACTGTGATTTTATCCTGGGATGCTAGAACAATGCCCCCTGTGCTCTCTTCCACTCCATCCAATTTGCTCAGTATTGGCTAACCACTTGCTGGCATCTGACACTGTGCCATACCTGGAAATACAAGGAGGCACAAGTGTGTGTCCCATGCTTGAGAGGGACTTCTTGCTTTTAGAGGGAGCCAGAATTTACCTTCATGTAATGGTAAAAGAGATCATTATTTTCTATATTATAATGCATGAAACAATACACATTACGAGCCATTAGGAAAATGAGAAAGCAGTCTCATGTAACAAGTAATTGTTGCACACCTACTGTGTGTGCTGGGGATGCCAAGTTGAACTGTTAGAATTACTGTGGAAGGCTCATGAATGAGTTGGCACTTGCAAATGTTGGTACAGTGCAAATGCATGGAAAAAAAGCAAGAGTATCCTATGAAGGGGAGACAGTACAAAGAAAGGAATAGAAGAAGGAATAAAAATGGTGTATCTCCCTGACCAGAGGAGAGGTTTTGTAATGTAGCAGAGGTAAAGGTAACTTGGTGAAACCACTGGAAGGGGCCTTGGATGCCACAGGGAACTATTTAGAATTCACCTGGTCAGGATACCACCAGGTAGAACTAGGAAATAGTAAAGAGGTCATAGGACAGTCAGGACACATTGCAGAGGCCAGACAGCCTGGACCAGGGTGGTCTGTGGGAGAAGACCTCATACGATTTTCATCACTAGGTTGGCCTTTTAAATTAGGAAGTAGGTATAACTTTATGCATGGAAAACCATTGTTTGTTTCTTCACTCTCTTTCAACAGGGAATGATTCACCGGGATTTGAAGCCTGTCAACATTTTTTTGGATTCTGATGACCACGTGAAAATAGGTGATTTTGGTTTGGCGACAGACCATCTAGCCTTTTCTGTAAGTATTTTAAAAATTAGACTGCACCTAAAAACAGACTCAGATGCCTTGATAATCCTGAAAGTGTTAGCAGATAGAATAGTGCATTCACAGAACTATGCTGTCTAATCCTCAGGAGATTATACAAACCTGAAGGGGCATGCTGCAAATGATCTTGTAGGCTTTGCAATTGTGAGTATATTTTTTTGAGTGCATTCCACTTGAGGGACACAAAATTATTGTCTTGGGAACAATATTGTGGTCAAAGGTGTACAGTACTTTATGAAATCATTTGGTATTTTGGTCTACCATGCCTGGCACTGGGCTAGATGCTTTATACCTCAGAGGCTTTTGTTGGTTTGGGGAAATGAGGCTCAAAAACATAAAACACCAGGAGACCATACGGTTGTGAGGATCCAGAAAGGCTGGATAATGACAGTGGCATTTCAGATGTCCTTAAATGGTGGGTGGGAGTCCAACAGGTGGAGGTTGAGGGCAGGGCCTGGTGACACCAGGATGGGGATTCCAGAGAGAAAGCACAGCATAAGCAGAGGCCCCAGGGTAAGCAGACTTGGCTGTCGGAAGACCAGCATACTGTCTGACTGGTCAAAACTGTGAAGTGCAGGGGAGAGGAAGAGGATGCGGGGCAGTTGAGGAGTCACTGGAAGGTTGGGCAGTCTTGTAGGTGGTAGGCCTTGAATGCCAGAGGAGGAATTTTACTTCACATTATAAACCCAAGTTATTAGGCACCAAGATCTGTAGGAAATGCAGTTAATTCCAAGGGTGATCAGGAAAAGAAAATAGGATTTGAGTTAATTGTGAGAACAACCGTAGGGGCCAAGTTAGAAGGTGAGATTAGGAGTGGAAAGGGAGGAGAGGGAAGGCGGACAGTAAGGACACATTCCTGATCATGCTCCCCATGGAGCATATGGGAGAGTGCTGAGACCAAAGACGGGCCAGATGGTGGGGATCTTGATCCCCAAACTAAAGAATTTAACTTGATGTCTGGAAGGCTGTAGCATAGTGAGATAGATAAGAGCTCAGGCTCTGGAGTCTCACTGACCTGGACTAGAATCCTATCTCTGCCACTGCTTTGTAGCATGATCTTGGACAATTAATTAACTTCTCAATACCTCATTTGTAAAGTGTGCCTAATACTAGCGCCTAGCTCAAAAAGTTATCAGCAAGATAAATAAGAATGTAGGTAAAGCACCTAGAACAGTACCCAGCACTAAGAATGTTGAAGCCAGTGTTACTGATGGTGATGCTTGTAATGGGAAGCACCTATTACAAGTGCAGACATAACAATAGTGACTTAGGGTATTGACAACACTGTTGCACATAGTGGAGCAAGGTGAGGCTACCTGGGGGGCATTAGTCATGAGCGAGGGTGGAACATATTTGCTGAGCAGCCTCTAGGAAAGAAGAATAAAAATTGACGCAGAGAAAGTAACAGCAATGGGTAAGTTGAAAGATAAATTTGTTTTTGATACAATCTTACTCTTCTTAGAAAACAGATTCTGTTTTTGACACTTGCAACATGAAAATAAATTGGTTTCTCTAAGTGTTTGCATATTTCTTTCCTAAAGAAAGAGTTATGCAGTGATTGCCCCTCTCCCTCCTGATTTCATTGGGTTTTCTGAGAGCTTTGCATTAGTGGGTTAACTAAACTAGAAAAAAATTAAAACTCAAAGCATTATTATATTATTTTGATTTCCATATAATATTTTTTCAGTCTTCATTTAGAAACGGACAAGCCATTCTCATGGAATAATATCATGTCTTAATTGGATATTTGGCTTACTTATATTTTTAGGCTGACAGCAAACAAGACGATCAGACAGGAGACTTGATTAAGTCAGACCCTTCAGGTAAACCCAGAAGACTATATATTTCATCTATGTGTTAAAGACCCCAGAATTTCTTAACCTGAAACCTGCTTTTTACTTGTAAAGGTTTTACTCTACAGCAGATTTTAATTGCTCCTTAACTTAACAAAATTATGGAAATGTTTTAATTTTTTTTTCCTTCTCAATTTATGAATTGTTCTTTGAACTTCAAGAAATTAGAGCTTCAGTGAGTAGAATAATTGGCTCCCAGGGGTAGACAGTTTTATTTTGTCTAACCTCCGTTGGTAATGTGAGGCTACCTCATGACCTGATCCGTCTGGGGTCTTATCTGGCACTGTCCCTCCTCTTCAATAGCAAAGACATCCTTGTGTAGAACAGAGTGTGTGGCCATACGTGACTTATGGTTATTCATTTGGTACAATGCATGCTGCTGCTTCCTGTGAGTGGCATAGACAGTTAACAGATCATGCCTCACTTTTAAGAAAGCTTTTTTTTTGTTTTTAGTTTGTGTCTTCTGTAAGTGCTATTATTGGGAAGTTTTCCCTCTGTCTTCCTCCACACAGGTCACTTAACTGGGATGGTTGGCACTGCTCTCTATGTAAGCCCAGAGGTCCAAGGAAGTACCAAATCTGCATACAACCAGGTAAGGGGTTTTATGGGGAAAAGAAATCTCAAAATTAAGGTAATAGGACACCTAGATCACAGCATTTGGGGTTTAGTCCCAGCTAAAATAGTCAGGACATCCACTCGTTCACACTCCAGGAAGGACTCATGGTCCTAAGGATAGTGACTGAAACTGGCACTGCTGCTGCCAGGAGCTTACAGTCCATCCATCCATCCATCCATCCATCCATCCATTCATCCATTCATCCATTCATCTATTCATCCACTCATCCATACATCCACCCACCCATCCACCCATTCATCCACCCCTCCATCCACCCATCCATCCGTCCGTCCATCCATCCAAAGAATGTGCAAACTAACCCCTATCTTGGGCAAGGTGCCAGGAACAGATGTGGCTCCAGCCCTCAGGGAGCTTGTCCACTGGTGTATGAAACAGAACAAATAAGTAAAAAATGAAAGATATAGTCACAAATTGTGGTGAGGGCTAGGAAGAAAAGAAATGGAACTGAGTGACAAAGAGAACAGATTAACCAGAGAAGATCTCTTGAGAGGATGGCATTTAGGATAAAGGATGAGAAAGGACAAGCCACACAGATTTGGGGATGACACATGCCAGGGAAGGAGATGGTGAGAAGCAGAGGAAACTGCACACATAAAGAGAAAGCCCTGGGTGAGAGAGAGCTTGGCACATTTAAGACAACCAAAAGGAAGGCTAGTGTGGCCACAGTGTGGCAAGCAACAGGGGACAGAGGCATGAAGTGAAGCTGGAAAAGAAGGCAGGGAAAGATCACACAGAGCCAAGTTGGCCTGGATAAGGAGTGTGCATTTAATTTGAAGTACACAGGGAGCCAATGAAGAATCTTGAGCAAGAGAGTTCACTCTGGCTGCTGCGAGGAGGCTCTGCAGGAAGTCCTGGTAGGGCGGTTGGCAGCTAGAACTGGACTGCAAGCAGTAGAAATGGAGAGAAGTGTGCTGAGTTAGGAAGGGAATTGAGAGATTTCCCCAATGGAATGGATGCTGGGTGAGAACGAAGAAGGGAAAAAGTCCAGGGCTCAGGTTTCTTCCTGGAGCACCTGGGTGAAGACTATTTGACTGAAGTGAGGAAACCTAGGGAAAGACATAAGGGGAAGGAGGAGAAGATGACAGAAAAATTCAGTTTGAGGCATGTTAGTTTGAAATATCTGATGAGAAATCCAATTAGAGATGTCGAGTAGATTGTTAGAGACCCAACACTTGAGTTCAGAGGAAAGGTGAGAATCAGAAGTATAAATTTGAAATCAGCACACAGATAGGATTTAAAGCTATGAGACTGGATGAGATCACTTAGGACAAGAGTGTAAAGCTAAACTTTAAAAACACATTAGGTGCCAGGCATGGTGGTTCATGCCTATAATCCCGGGACTTTGGGAGGCTGAGGCAGGAGGATTGCCTGAGCTCAGGAGTTCAAAACCAGCCTGGGTAACATAGCGAGACCTCATCCCTACTAAACATCAAAAAAATTAGCCAGGCCTGGTGGCACACGTCTGTAGTCCCAGCTCCTCAGGAGGCTGAGGTGGGAGGGCTACTTGAGGCCAGGAGATTGAGGCTACAGTGAGCTATGATCATGCCAGTGCACTCCAGCCTGGGCAACGGAGCAAGACCCTGTCTGGATCAATTATATATGTATAAAATAAAATACATTAGGAAAGCAATTTGCATCAAAGCAAATGCTCAGGCTTGCAGTGGAGATTCAAGCCTGGGTTTTGGTTCCGACAGGGAGCATTGGATAACAACATAAAGTTGAAACAGACCTCTAAGTACCTGGTGAGGATAAGGGTTAGGGTATCAGGAGATGGGCTGCACACACTGTGAGTGTGGGCAGATACCTTTAGTGTCATTATTTTTTTTTTTTTTTTTGAAATGGAGTCTTGCTCTTTTCGCCCAGGCTGGAGCACAGCGGTGGGCTATCAGCTCACTGCAACCTCCGCCTCCCAGGTTCAAGCAATTCTCCTGCCTCAGCCTCCCAAGTAGCTGGGATTACAGACGCCTGCCACCAGGCCTGGCTAATTTTTGTATTTTTAGTAGAGACAGGGTTTCGCCATGTTGGCCAGGCTGGTCTCGAACTCCTGACCTCAGGTGATCCACTTGCCTCGGCCTCCCAAAGTGCTGGGATTACAAGCATGAGCCACTGCACCCAGCCATACATACATATTTTTTTAAAAAACCAAAGTGGGGGCGTCTTAGACATCAGTAATAAATATCCCTGAGTGGTGGGATCATGAGATTGCTATTTTATTCTTGGTGCTTTTGTTCTATGTTTTCTATAGCCAGCACGTATAGGAAATGCCACGGTGAAGGTTTTTAAGATGTCAGAGGTCACCAGTGACAATTCAAGAGTCTCGCCGCCCCCTCTTTGAGTCCAAATGTATTCAAGAGTATTTCTTGAAAATGTTTTCCATTGTCCTGAAAGCAGCTCTGCCCCTCTGTGCCCCTGACCACGTGCAGTCTTTTCCTCGGCAGCCGTGTCATGCTTGGCTTCCTCAGACGCACTCCCTTCCCAATGCCATCTTCTCCTTCGTGGCACCCTACTTAGATTTTCCCTGCACTGACTTGCCTTTTTGCTTCTTTTTTCTTTTTATTATAGATGCTTTTTTTGTTTTCGTCAATTATTTAATAGTTATCTTGATTATTTATATCCTTCTAGTTTTTTGACTTTACTGTTTTTTTCTGTAGCTTTTTATTTTTATTTATTTTTTATTTTTTTCCTAGCTTATGGAGGTAAGATTGATGAAACTTGTCTATATTTAGGGCGTACAATGTGATGTTTTGATATATATGTACATTGTGAAATGATTACCACAACGAAGCTGACCAACATACCCATCACCTCACCTGGTTTCCATTTTTTGTGTGTGGTAAGAACACTTGAGAGCTACTTTCTTAGCAAACCTCAGGAATACAATGCATTATTATTAATTATAGTCACCATGCTGTGCTTTAGATCTCCAGAATGTATTCATTTTATAACTGAAAATGTGTGCTCTTTGACCAGCATCTCCCCTTGACCCCCAATCCCCAGCCCCTGGTAGCCACCATTCTATTCTCTGTTACTGTGAGTTTGACTTTTATTTAGATTCCACATACCAGTGAGATCATGCAGTATTTGCCTTTCTGTGTCTAGCTTATTTCACCTAACATAATGTCCTCCAGTTTCATCTATGTTGTCACAAATGGCAAGATTCTCTTCTTTTTGAAGGCCATATGACCTTGTAGTCAGGAGCTGGCCTTTTCTGTCAGCTGCAGATTTTGGTCTGTGTTTCACTTTTAAGATGATTAGCTAAGATGTGAAACAAAGCAAATTCTTATGATCAATCTCAGTTGTCCTTGCTCTTCAGCCATTATTTCCAGTTTTCAGCCAGTGGTTTTCTATGTCTGTGGATACAACTAAACCAGTTACCATTAATTTTCTAGGAAGGCCAGGCATGTTGACTCATTCCTGTAATCCTAGCACCTTAGGAGGCCAAGGTGGGTGAATCACTTGAGTCCAGGAGTTGGAGACCAGCCTCGGCAACATGGCAAAACCCAGTCTGTACAAAAAATACACACAAAAAAATTAGCTGGGCATGGTGGTGCACACCTGTAGTCCCAGCTACTTGGGAGGCTGAGGTGGAAGGATTGCTTGAGCCCAGGAGGCAGAGGTTGCAGTAAGCCGAGATTGTACCACTGCACTTCAGCCTGGGTGACAGAGTGAGACCCTGCCTCAAAAAATAAAAAAAAAATTCTAAGCAAGTGTTTAAAGACATCATGCCAAATATTTTATCATCATCTAAATACAAAATATATCACTTAGCCTTGATAACCATAATTTTTAAGAACAAATCTTCACATTTTTCCAGTGACCTGTTTTGTACTCATACAAACTTTATTTCAGCTAACAATGCTTATCCTATAATTCCCTGGTAAATTATACTTTCACATCAAGGCTCTCTAAATGCAATTATTCTTCCCCCTCAGAAAGTGGACCTCTTCAGCCTGGGAATTATCTTCTTTGAGATGTCCTATCACCCTATGGTCACGGCTTCAGAAAGGATCTTTGTTCTCAACCAACTCAGAGATGTATGTATCAGGTGTTTTGGTGCCTACATTTTCAGTAACCCGAATCTTAGCACAGAGATCAGAATTCAAAGCAGGATATTTTTCTGGTATTTATAACATAGAAGAGGCTGCCCTACTGTAATTTTAATGACTCATTTATTCAGATATGCCAGACTAACCAGTTTTCCCATTTTTAGTGAAACATTTTTCTGAGCAAAGGAAGTCACCTCAGTTAAGTTCTTAAAATAGCAGTTTTGGGAGCCAGAGATCATCAGCATGTAGGAGGGATCTTACTGGTCTCTCTACTATGTTTCCACAGCGAGGTAAATGGAACCCTGCCTCCGATGATGGGAAACTTGCCCCAGTTTTGTTTGTTTTTGGAAATCTTACCTGGAGAAATTGCTAGGTTATAGTTGCTTTTTAAAAAATTATTCTGAGATTGACTCTTGATTTTAAAGCAAAGGAAGAAGCCACAAAATTGGGCTGGATATGAATATGGTTATAACAAGGGAGTAGATTGTAAAGAAATGGGTATTTAGTTCTAGAAGTTAAAGATGCCTGTTGAATGGACCAGGTGTAGTAATGTCTAAAGAAAACTACTGACACCAGAAGTTAAAATGGGTCTGAAAAAAATATCTGCCCCTTGAAATGTTTTTCCAATGAAATTTCCATTTGTGTTCTTGGGATTAATCTTTGCCTCTTTTACTGCCTGAGCTAAAAAGGGACCAACGTTACATTGTGTGAGGTCAGAGATGCCCATGAGCAAACAGCATTAAGATGAAAGTGAGGAGTGAGGAGTGACGTTTGGGTGAGGCTAATTTAAATTCATATATTTATGAGCAAGACATCTGGAGAGTCTCCTTCTTTCTTACTGAGCAGAGTGAAGCAGGAATATTTATTAAGTTAATTCATAAACACGGTAACTAGAATGCAGTAAGAATACTCCTATATTCCAGTGTAAGAATTCTTCTCTGGATAGTGTTGAAAACAATTAAATTATTTTACTGTCAGTACAGTGTGGACAGCTGTGTTGTAAAGTATAGGACTAAGTGAAGTGATTACTATCGCCTCGCCTTGATTGCAACGCTCTTAGATGATTATGTCCTTAATGAAGTGCCTTTCTTTAGTCTAAAATTTATGTTTATTTACCAGAAAGGTGAGAACTTTTGGGGAAGTAGAGATTTTTTTCTCTTACTCTATCTGTGTTGGTAGATGGGTGTGTTTTTTGTTGTTGTTGTTTTGCCTTTTTTCATCTACATGTTTAATAAAACTGCTTTGTTGTTCTCCGAAGCCATTAGATTTTTACTTTGTACTCAGATGTACTTTCTGCCCCTTGAAATTTTTTTCTCAATGAAATTTCCATTCATGTTTTTAGGGTTAGTCCTTGCCTCTGTTACTGCCTGAGCTAAAAGGGACCAATGTTATAGAATGTGAGGTCAAAGGTGCAGACAGCATTAGGAGGAAAGTGAAGAGTGAGGTTTGGGTGAGGCCGTCATTTGGGTAAAGTTTATATTAAAATAATATGTATGTAATTGGAAGAATAAGCATCAGGTTTCAAGAAGGTATCACCTCTCTTTCCTTGCTAGCAAATTTTTATTTCTGTATTTGATTTTCTTACTTATGGTGAATAAATGCTTTCACTGTGGCAGTCTGCCAAAACCTTCCTGATTTGAATATATTTTTTTAGCCCACTTCGCCTAAGTTTCCAGAAGACTTTGATGATGGAGAGCATGCAAAGCAGGTAATTTTCCGATGCGTCAATTACTATGTCTTCAGTCTTGCATTTTAATTATATTTTTCTTCTTTTTCAATTAGTAATTCTTCTGCCACTCATTCTCTTGTGTCCTGGGAACAACGTGGGGAAAAAATATCAAAAGATGAAGCACTTAAAATGTTATTAGACTTGAACTACACCATAAAAATGCCAAGGGCTGGCACAGAAAATTAACAAACTGCAGGGTTCTTTGTGCAATTCATTGTGCTTTTGAAGTGCTATTTGGACCCTTGGCTCAGCTGTTGAAAAAAAAAATGAATCCTTTTACAGCTCATTGTTTTTGATAAAGCTTGGGGCTTTAAGAAAAAAAATATAATTTAAAACTGTAATTTTGTTCTGTTTTGTGGTTGCAGTAGCTCAGATTATGGGGGAAGGGTTGCATTTTCTGGACAGTCTATTGTTACAGTATTTTAAAGCAAAATAATTTCTCCTATATACCATAAATATCTGAGTGTATGTTTGTGTGACTCATGACATAGGCTAATATTGGCATCCAGCAAACATTAAAAAAAACAACTATTATTGGTGAATTTGTGTATTGGGCTTCTGGTATGCCTTTCTTCTGAGTGCCAGTTGTTTGTCTTGGTACAGTGGTTAATACTCTTGTCATGTGGAAGTTTATTTCTTAAACTGACTTACTGACAATTATAATCAAGGCAAATCCCTTATTTAAATCATTAATATTGAGAACAGAAGCATAGATAGAATATTGTATTAATTTGGTGCTTCTTGCTTGCTGGTTATGTATCTGAATGGACAGGCCACTTTTCTAGACTTTAATTTTCCTCACCTATAAAATTAAAAGATTAAATACTCCTTATTTATATTAGCACTAACATTGTGTCATTTGGTAATGTTTAACATGATGGTTATTTATGGCTGTAGGGACCCATTCTGCCTCATCTGTTTAATTAGTGAAGGCCATTAGAAATACATTGAGTCATGTTTCTGCTTCTTTTGATAGGTATTATTGTTTCTGGGTGTCGTAAGTAAATGTTCATTTCATAGCCTTTCCTTATGACAAGGTCAGTCTTATTTGATGTTTCCCCTTGTTGACAGCTAAGATGGCCCAGGAACTATACAAACCATTTTTCACCATGAGGACTGTACTCCTACCATCAGATATATATTAGGTACCCTTGAGCATTTGAGTCTGGGCTGTACAAATTGGCACCAAAACAAAAACAACAAAACCACAACCACCTCCCATGTCATAGTCATTGCTTTTTAGCTGAAAGGAGGAAACTTAGAAGATGCTTATAGAATGAGCATAACATAATTTTTTGCCATGCACATTTACCAGTACAGCAGGCTCTTTTATGCTCAATAGGGTATTCTTGTTTTTGTCCATTTAATATACCTTTCATAAAAGTTGTATCATGTCATTTTCTTTCTATATAATACTCCTATATCCCATACAAAGTAATTGCCTGTGTTTTTATTTTACCCTAATGCTGGAAGGAGAGTGGTGAGGGGGGCATATTTTAAAGATTTACAATTAGAAAATGCTTAATAAAGTCCATCTAATAATTGAGGCTTTCTTATCTCAAATATTTCTCTAACTCCTTATAAATCTTTATTATAAACAAGAGGATTAAGCATCATTAAGGAACCTCTCAAAGGTTTACATTGCCTTCATATGGTTCACTGCTTTAGTGAGGTGGCTGTGAAGATATAACAAATGAGTAACATAAATCAAGAGAATTCAAGGGAATGGTATCAATGCAAATAACATAAACGGAGAAGAAACCATTAAAACAAGATGTTTTACATTGCTTTTAGGATTCCAGCAGTTATTATGCATTACAATTTCTACCAAAATTAGGCATGTAAAGCTATTTGTTTTATCTTTTTACATCTTTTTATACGATATTTTCTGTGTTTATAAGGCCTAATTTCTGCTTCTATGTAGTTGTCGAGTTGATTTTTTTTTTGGTTGTGACAATAAGGTATAAAAACTAGGGGCCTCCTTTTAAGAAATGTTCATACTACATTCTTGCACAACTCTGTGGTCATAATAAAGCAGGAAAAATAATGACCTATTCAGAAATTTCAGAATGCCAGTTAAGTGCAAGTATAGTGGCACCTTTTCTTTGACCTGAACTGACTACTGACTTGTCCGGAGAATAGCTGAGCATTATCCATTGCGTCCCATCAGCAGTGTGCCTGGGTTTTATTGTAGAAATCAGTCATCTCCTGGATGTTGAACCACGATCCAGCAAAACGGCCCACAGCCACAGAACTGCTCAAGAGTGAGCTGCTGCCCCCGCCCCAGATGGAGGAATCAGAGCTGCATGAAGTGCTGCACCACACGCTGACCAACGTGGATGGGAAGGCCTACCGCACCATGATGGCCCAGATCTTCTCCCAGCGCATCTCCCCTGCCATCGATTACACCTATGACAGCGACATACTGAAGGTGGGCTTAAGCCACGCTGCACAAAGGGAGCTTCACCTGGTCCACAAAAGGATCAAGCCAGTTTCTCACAGATTCTTTTAATGCCTCCAACATAAGTTCTTATGTGAGGTATTGGAAGCCCCTAAAAGTACATGCAAAATGTGTGTATATGCATTCAGGGAAGAAGACCCATACTTTCAATCACCTACTTGAAGGAGTCCTTGACCTTTCCTCCTCCCTACCCACCCAAGAGATTAAGAAGCAGTGCCTACAAAAATTAGCCGTGCGTGGTGGCATGCACCTGTAATCCCAGCTACTCGGGAGGCTGAGGCAGGAGAATCGCTTGAGCCCAGGAGGCAGGCAGAGGTTGCAGAGAGCCGAGATCGCGCCGCTGCTCTCCAGCCTGGGAGACAGAGCAAGTCCCCATCTCAAAAAAAAGAAATAAAGAAAAGAAACAGTGCATTTAGAGACTGATCCCTAGCCCAAATGCCCAGAGCCAAATGCATCAACCAGCTCACATCTAGATGAAGTAGAAAGTAGTTCCCAGTGCTGGTTGCACATCTACTTCATCTCAGAAACTCTCTGACAATGCAGATGCCCAGGTCCCATAGCCCATCTAGTGGCTCAGAATCTCCAGGTGTGAGGCATTTCAGAATCTCATTCAAAGCTCCCAAGCAGTTTCTGAAGTGTAGCCAGGTTGCCAGTTTGGGGAGACTTTAACATTTAATTTCTTTTAAAAAGAAAAAAAATCTGAAGCATATTAGTGAAATGTTAAAATTTGATAAAGTTGGGTGAGTAGATAACAGGTATTTGTTATATTCTCTATATGTTTCTGTATGCTTAATATATATGATATAATTTTAAAAGATAGAGTAGTGGAGGAAGTCGTAGTAAAATTTATGAAAGATCAGTATAGATTTTAGAGACAAAACACAATTTTTACTGGCTGGCAATATTATTATAGAAAAATATTTATGGGATTACAGGTGACTTTTTTATAGATGTCTTTTTTCTTATCTGTTGTTTCTAAATTTTCTATAGTGAAATGGTACTACATTTATAATACAAAAACAAATGAGAAAGAAAGCTATTGGCAAAATATGTAAATGCCATGTAGCTTTCAACAGGCCTGCCATGAATCACCTTGGTATGTGGGAGGGTCCTGATGCTGTTAGGTGGTCATCGCATCACAGTATCCCTGAGAGTCAGGGAGAATGTGTTTATTTGATTAGCTCCCTCTGAAAGGCAAATATCAATGTGGCCAAGAATTTGGACTTTGAACCCAGGCAATGAACCCAGGCAACCTTCCCATTGCTTGAAAGGTTAGCTCTTGCTTTCCAAAGCAGGCCATGAAAGATATGTGTCCTCTTCCCTGATGTGTTCAAAGAGGGATGGACTTGTCAAGACTTCTTTTTTGAACCTGGAAATAAGCAATGTAGTGCCTACTGCAAGCCACACATTAATATTTTAAAGGATCCCTTTCATAAGGCTTCAATGATGATGTTTTAATCGGTCCTGTTTTAGGGCAACTTCTCAATCCGTACAGCCAAGATGCAGCAGCACGTGTGTGAAACCATCATCCGCATCTTTAAAAGACACGGTATGTATGCCCTTTTTAAAAATGATATTTCTTCTCATAAGACTTTTTTCATCATTAGAAAATACTGTTAGTGTTCAGGCATATCATATTTTACTGTCTTTTTTTTTTTTTTCTTTGAGACGGAGTCTCGCTCTGTCGCCCAGGCTGGAGTGCAGTGGCGCAATCTCGGCTCGCTGCAAGCTCCACTTCCAGGGTTCACGCCATTCTCCTGCCTCAGCCTCTCCGAGTAGCTGGGACTACAGGCGCCCACCACCACGCCCGGCTAATTTTTTGTATTTTTAGTAGAGACGGGGTTTCACCATGGTCTCGATCTCCTGACCTCGTGATCCGCCCGCCTCGGTCTCCCAAAGTGCTGGGATTACAAGCGTGAGCCACTGCGCCCGGCCTCATATTTTACTTTCAAATTCAGTTATAAATAATTGACATCATATGGAATTTAAGCTTATTTTTGAAACTGATTTGAATATTACAGCCTTACTATTAATACTAAAATGCAATTGGTTTGTGGAGTCAGAAATATGACCAAACTGTCAAACTTAACTCTACATGAGCTCTCTATTTATAAATGTAGAGAACTAAAGAAAAACTGATATGACTTCAATGGTCCCAGTAGCAATTACTTAACTGTCAGGTTTGTGTTAATTTTAGGTTGCCTCCTATGGAGAATGTGAACCTGATGATGAGCTATTTTTTCTCATTTGGTGTAGGAGCTGTTCAGTTGTGTACCCCACTACTGCTTCCCCGAAACAGACAAATATATGAGCACAACGAAGCTGCCCTATTCATGGACCACAGCGGGATGCTGGTGATGCTTCCTTTTGACCTGCGGGTGAGGCTGGGAACACACTGCTGACAATCAGGATGCTGTATCTAGTCACAGGGATGGCATCTCTGTCAAAGGATTTTTTCCCTAGGCTTATATTATAAATGTCACCTTTAGGAAATGTATTCTTGAGGAAGTTGTCAGAGTGAGAGCATTATTGAAGTGGAGGAAATGTTTGGTCCTGAATGCCTCCACCTTCCTGATAGCACAGGTGTTTATAGCTCTAGGAACTGGAGGAAACCTGCATTGCAGGTGCCACATGTGCACCCCCCAGTGTTGAGTGACCACAGCAGGTTAACCCCACCCACTTAGACAAATAAATGTAGTTTGTTTGTTTTTTTGACTTCCTGGCTAGATCTTCAGTAAACATCCTAACATGTTAATGCCTAGAACAGTTAAATTCTTCTAACAGCAAGTGTCTCTCCTAATTGGGTATGCTGAGTTTTGCCTGTGCCTGCTTTCTTCCGACCCCCAGGGATCCTGTCGACAGCAGCAGTCTTACTAGTCTTTCATTCACACAGTGTGGGCTGCTAACAAGCTATCTGTGGTGCTGTATGATAGAGCAAGGAAAACATGCAATGCCTGTGACAGACAAGGTTTAATACAGCTCACATACAGAAAGCACTGACAAGTGGAGACAAGAGCAAAGGATATAACCAGGCAGCTCTCGGAAGAGAAAATGTGCATGGCTGATAAACTTCGGAAAAGCTGTTCCGCCTCACCAATAATAAAGAAGTGCAAAGCTGTCTCAACTTCACCCGTCAGACAGGAAACATTTTTAAATTAATGTTATCCAGAGATGACAGGAGTGTAGGAAAATAGGTATTTTCATATGTTGCTGATGGGAATGTGGACTGCTAAACCTTTAGAAAAGTAATCTAAAAGTTTATAATAAAACTTTTAAAATTTCGATGCACATTCTTCATCCTTAGAACCAGCAATCCCACTTTGAGCAATTTACTCAAAGAAAGAAAAACACAGCAGTGTATGAATGTTAAAAGGATGTTAATTGCCATATTATTGTGGTAGTCAAAAACTGTCTGCCTGTTTATTAATAGGAAAATGGTTGAATAATTTGTCACCAATATTATGGAATATTAAGGAGCTATTGAAAAGAACATTGAGCTAGGCACAGTGGCTCATGCCTGTAATTCCAGAGCTTTAGGAGGCCCAGGTAGGAGGAGTGCTTGAGCCTGGTAGTTCAAGACCAGTCTGGGCAACATAGGAAGACCCCATCTTTACAAAAAGTTTAAAAATTAGCCCAGTGTCGTGGCTCGTGCCTGTGGTCTCAGCTACTTGGGAGGTTAAGGCGGGAGGATTGGTTGAGCCCAGGAAGTCAAGGCTTCAGTGAGCCATGATTCTGCCACTGCACTCTAGCCTGGGAAACAGGGCAAGACTCTGTCTCAAAAAGAAAATTTAAAAATTTTTTTTTGTAGAAATGGGCTCTCACTGTGTTGCCCAGGCTGGTCTCAAACTCCTGGACTCAAGCAGATCCTTCTGCCTCAGCCTCCCAAAATACTGGAATTACAGGCGTGAGCCGCCATGCCCAGCCAATCTATATTTTTATATAGATTAAATATGTATTTTTTATATATGTATAAGATGAAAATACAGTCAGCCCTTCGTACATATCCTTGGATTCCACATCCACGTATCCAGCCAACTGTGGATGGAAAATACTCTGAAAAAAAAATTCCAACAAGCAAAACTTGAATTTACCATGTGCTAAACACTGCATTGAATCCACACAAAAGAAGGGATGTATAGGCATAGTAGTAGATATTATAAGTAATCTAAAGATGATTTAAAGTGTACAGGAGGATGCACATAGGCTATAGGCAAATGCTCTGTCATTTTATATCAGGAACTTAACCATCCACTGATTTTGGTATCCTTGGGGGAGTCCTGGAACCAATTTCTGAGAGACAACTATACATATTTAGATATAGCCATATTTATACTTGATTTGTAGGAATGTGCATGGCACATTGTTAGCTTTTTTAAAAAAGTAAATTTCAAAGGAACTCTATTATCCCATTTTTATTATAGAGAAAGAAAAGTTTTTTAAAAAAAACTGTGTGTGTACAGGAGGCTGAGGCAGGAGAATCACTTGAACCCGGGAGGCGGAGGTTGCAGTGAGCTGAGATTGCACCACTGCACTCCAGCCTGGACGACAGAGCAAGACCCTGTCTGAAAAACAACAACAACAAAACAAAAAACAAAAAACTGTACATAAGGTATACCCTGTGTGTTTGCATGTACTTTTTTGTTTTATTATTTTTTTTTTTGAGACGGAGTCTCACTCTGTCTCTCAGGCTGGAGGGCAGTGGCGCGATTTCGGCTCACTGCAAGCTCCGCCTCCCGGGTTCACGCCATTCTCCTGCCTTACCCTCCCGAGTAGCTGGGACTATAGGTGCCCACCACCATGCCCGGCTAATTTTTTGTATTTTTAGTAGAGACAGGGTTTCACCCTATTAGCAAGGATGGTCTCGATCTCCTGACCTCGTGATCTGCCCACCTCAGCCTCCCAGAGTGCTGGGATTACAGGCGTGAGCCACCGCACCCAGCCTGCATACACTTGATATATGTGTAGATATATATATTTGGCCCTCTACATCCTTGGGTGGGTTCTGCATCCATGGATCCAACCGAGGATGGAAGATACTCAGAAAAAAAAAAATTCACAAAGTTCCAAAAAGCAAAACTTGAACTTGTCACATTCACATGTCTGAATGACCGTGCATATCAGGTTGTTTGTATCACCAAAGAGTAAGGTGTCAAAGAATACACTCATTTTGACCATACTTTTTGGAGGGGGGAGTGGAATCTTTTTTAAATGTATATCATATGGCTTATTGTGAAACAGGTTTTGTGTTTATAGTCTAAGAAGAAATTCCTTCCACATTCCTCACTTCTGTTTTTCTTTTATAGTGAGTAAAGTGATGTGGGATTATTCTGAGGTAGAGGTAAATAAACAGCAAATCAGATCAGACATTTGCACTTTGTTAAAAAAAAAAAAAAGTACAAATATTTACATAGCTATACTTAAAGCTGGCTTCTTATTCTCTAAATATTAGGAGACTAAAGTGCAGATTTTAAAATATCAGCTCCCATTCTATAAGCTGATATTCAAATGCAAAAAATTAAAAAGTGAATGTATGTTGAGAATTTGGCCCATCAGTATTAATGATACTATGTTGGATCAGTTGGGGCAATCTTAACAATGGTTTTACTAGTTGTTACTATATTTGAAGGTGGTTATTAAGAATTTAAGAGATTGATAGGAAAATTAGGAAATTCACCAGAAGAGATAATACCCATTTTGACTGCATTACTATAAAAGTGACATTTTAAAAAAATTCATAAATAAATAACTTGCACTAATTTTAATTGGACATAATAAAAGCTCCACAGAGAATATTTAACTAAAAGTGAATTTTAAAAAAAACCTAAGAAATGTCACAATGAATAAGGTTGATGGTATGTCTAGCAGCGGAGTCCACCACTGACCAAAACACTGAAGAACATTTCAGGGAGTGTGAGTGGTGAGCAGTGCATGACTTAGTGAATATACTAAAAGCCACTGAAGTACATACTTTAAAGGGATGAACTTTATGGGACAGGAGTTATGTTTCAATAAAGCCGCTATTAACAAAAGGAGTGTGGTAGCTGGCACATTTTGACATTGACCTTTAATATTTTATTTTTCAGATCCCTTTTGCAAGATATGTGGCAAGAAATAATATATTGAATTTAAAACGGTAAGAAACAATAGGGGATTCCATTTGGTAGACATAGGAAAATAGTTGAATAATTTGTCAACCAAGAAAGAATATTTTATTTCCTGTGATCCTTAACACAGTTAAGAATTCTGGGTTCAGAATACTGAGCTTAGAATATAAGCCAGAAGCCCAGCCACAGTACCCCTTCCTGTAAGGTAACTAGGACTGTTAGAAGGAATGTAGCAGGTAGGTACCACCATGTTCCCACAGTCTATTCTGTACCTTCTAAATGACTAATTATTTTCACAAACAGTTGCTTGATAAAAACATCTGGCTGTTCATGATCACAGATGGCCCCTTTTAAAACTTAATTGGTAGGACAAATGGCCAATGGTCTCTATGTGAAAACTGCCTACACAGGTAACCGAACAAAAGCTGCTTGTAGAGAAGTGGAGTAAACCCAGCAGGAACGCTGAGCGCTGAGGACCTCCAGGCACTTAGCTCTGGAAACAGGCTTTCTGTACATTCAAATACCACAGGGGTGCAACACTGAGATCTTCATAATTTGGAGCAGTATTGTTGTCAATGAGGCACCCTACTTTAAAGCTCCTTTCTTCAACTGAAAGCAAAGCTCTTTACATGCTTTTTATTCTAGCTACAAGTGAACAATTAATAATCGTACTCTTATGGTGTGGGTATCCCTGTGCAGAAAGCAATCACTAAGGTAAAATTTTTTGGTGTAATTTCATCTCTGTTTCAAACATTTCAAAAACCTTAAGCTCCATAGCTTCATAGTGGCAAAACTGGGAATTGGAACCTAGATCACAAGGCAAGGCTGTTCCAGGGCAAATCTATCTTTCAGTCCTCTTGATCATACCACCAATTAATTTTTTTCATATTTGTTTCTTATATCTTGTTCAACAATTTCTCATACATATTTCTTTCTAGTAAGCAATGACCTTAGAAATCTGGGTTTCTCTCTCCAGATACTGCATAGAACGTGTGTTCAGGCCGCGCAAGTTAGATCGATTTCATCCCAAAGAACTTCTGGAGTGTGCATTTGATATTGTCACTTCTACCACCAACAGCTTTCTGCCCACTGCTGAAATTATCTACACTATCTATGAAATCATCCAAGAGTTTCCAGCACTTCAGGTTCCTTTCCATATTTTAACATTCCAAGATTCCCCACTACAGTTCTTCACCAAGTGTGGTGGGGAAAACCACAGCTACAGACCTGCTTCTCAGTCTGTCCTAGAGATGAATCACATCTTTACTAAAGTAACTGAGAAGAGCTTGATGGTGTTGCTTTTGAGGTTCATCTCAGGCTCTTACCTTCACAGAAACTGGTTTTGTTTTGGGGGATGGGTATTCTCTGCCCATTCTTCTAAAATGCAAGATATCAGGCTAAGATTCCTAAGATGCTCTTAGCCTGTTCATACCCTGTTTGGAACCCTCAGTGGCTCTATCCTACACCCGATCTCTTCACTCCCCAACTTCTCTTTTCACCAAGTCTGCATGCTGCCTAGCCGGTGGGGACTGCTGCCAGCCTTTGTCAGGCTTCCCTCCCTACCCCACACACATGTCCTGTCATTCCTGCCACCGTCAGTCAAATGTTCCCTTGTCTAGAAAGTCTTTGCCCAGCCATGGTTTGGGCCCTTTCTCCCCAGGAAGCCTGTGACTGCACCCTCATTGATTAGTTGGCCACCTTTTCTTCTCAACTCTCACAGGTCTTGATCTGAGACACCCATGTACTACCTTGAGTTATGTTCATTGTTTTCTCCAAGCAGAATATGTGTTTTTAGGGCAGAGCCTACGAGTCTGCTTTGCCGTATACCCCATTGCAGCCAGCTCGGCACATGGCTCACCACTCAGTGAATACTCATTAATCGGTATGTGTGGACAAAAGTTAACGATAACTATTCCACTAGCCCGTGCTTATGAGTCAACTACTATTGGACCAGATCCTTCTGTCTTTGAAATCAACTCTCTCGGGCTTTTTAACATAGCTGAAGACCAGTCAGAGTTGGTTTTGTTTTGTTTTGTTTTGTTTTGGAGACAGTGTCTCGCTCTGTCTCCCAGGATGGTGTGCAGTGATACTATCATGGCTCACTAGCCCCTACCTTCCAGGCTCAAGCAGTCCTCCTGCCTCGCTGCTTGAATAGCTGGGTCTACAGGCATGTGCCACTGACCCCACCTAATTTTTTTTTTTTGTAGAGATGGGGTTTTCCTGTGTTCCCCAGGCTGGTCTTGAACTCTTGAGCTCAAGGTATCCTCCAACCTTGGCCTCCCAAAATGCTTGAATTACACAGGCATGAGCCACCACCCCAGCCAGTCTGAGTACTTTGGATGTATATAATATAGTATTAAATTAGAGTATACTCTGACTGTAACAGTGCAAAAAGAATGTATGAAAAAAAAATAAACTAGGAAGCCATATGCTAAATTCAATCCTTCCATTGTGTTAGGATGACAAATTGGTGGTAAGTTTCCAGATTTGGTCATGTACCAATAATTGCTTTTATAATGAAAATAGTAATTTTTCTCCATATCTCAGGAAAGAAATTACAGTATTTATTTGAACCATACCATGTTATTGAAAGCAATACTCTTACACTGTGGGATCCCAGAAGATAAACTCAGTCAAGTCTACATTATTCTGTATGATGCTATGGTAAGCGTTTAATTACTTATGATGCTGAAAGATAATACCTTGATGTTGAAAGATAATAATAGTTCCTGATGATTTTCTTACTGATGCAGCCATGAAACTGAATTGGGAGTCTTAGCTCCTTCCTTCATTGCTCTAAATTGAAAGAACCAATTGATTTTAATTATATCAACAGTTAACAAGTATTGGTTGAGCTTTTGTTCCATCCTCAGCCCTCTGCTACTAATAACCTCCGGGGTGTTTTTTAAAATGCTAACTTCTAATTTTAAAAGATCAAATTATTTAATTTGTAAGATAGTAAAGTTATTCACTAACCTACTTATTAAGGCAAGAAATCACTAAGTAATTGGCCCTGATACTTGCCAATAATAATTTCGAAGATAGTTAACATTGACAGAGCCCCGCTCTGTGAGCTAGGCATTGTTCTGAGCTCCTCTGATGGATGAACTCACTTCATTCTCGCACCAGTGCTACTATTACTTTTCCCTTACTTTTCCCAAGAGAGACGACTGTTCGTGTTGAGAATAAACAGTGTGCCTTGCCCTTGATTCTTCCAGTCTGCCTGTGCTTATCAGTAAAGTCATGTATAGATTTGCATTGATTGAATTAGGGCAGAATGGCTTCGACCTCTGGTGGGGCCTCATTTACCACCTCCTCCCTGTGGGACTGAGGCTATGGCACCTCCAATTACTCTTCCCTAATTTAGTCACATCATAGTATTCATTACTTTATAGTATATGTGCAGGTACAGAGCCTGGAAGGGGACGCATTGAAAAAATGAATTAGTGTTATATTATGATGCTAGGATGGAAGTGAATGCTTATGTTTTCTAATATCCTTTCATGTTAAGTTTTGTTTTCATAATGAATAAGAGGCATCCAGGAGATGTAAGAACTAACAGCACCAGAAAGTCTATGGTTAAGACAGAGTAGTGGAAGTCCTCACATAATGGCTTATTGTTTTTATACACCAAAAGGATTAACTAGCTTTTCTTTCATCTGGCAGGTACACATCAATGGCCCAAACTTTACTGCTTGTTTCTTAGTGGTTCTTTACTGCCCCTAAAGCTCTGTTGCTGTTTGTCAGTGACAGATACAATATGATGTCAGTCGGACACTGGCAGAAACCCCAGGGATTGTGCGAGCGGCTTCAGCTCTTACCGATTCACGTCCCGCGGCTACGGCACATCTGCCAGCGTGGGATGAAATGCCCAGAGTCTGGCCTTTGTTAGGGGAGCCCAGAGCAAAATGACTCCCTCCCTGCCCGAACAAATGCCCTCATTAAGCCTGTCCAGATCTGGGTCACCTCACCATTCAGCAAGTACAACTTTCCCTTTTTAATTCTTTTGTCAGGGTTTTTCAGATTTTAAAATAAGTTAATTATGGTTTTGTGTGAATTGGGGGAAAAACATTTTCTAATCACAGAATTCAATCTATCCTGTACCATTAGGAGCAGTTTGTTCAAAATGAAGGCTATAATGTCAGAATTAGCCTGGAAATTGTGTCTTGTTCAGGGCCAGATTTGGCGACTCTCATTGTTACCTTTTTCTTCCACGTTAGACAGAGAAGCTGACGAGGAGAGAAGTGGAAGCTAAATTTTGTAATCTGTCTTTGTCTTCTAATAGTGTAAGTACCTTCTAATGGTATTATTGCAGCTTTCTCTGTAATTTTTTGATACCAGAAAATGTCACCAAATTCTCATTGCAGTAGAGTAGCAGCGCTTCCTACCGCCTCGCAGATGCAGTTTTTCCCATGAGTGTTAGGTACCATGGCAACCTCTGGGATTAGGAGAAGGGAGAAACTAATGCTGTGATCAAAGAATGGCTCTCCATGCTTCTTCTTGATATGCTGTAATCATCCTGCTCTTTCTTGATCAGCAGATACTTTTCTTTGTCACCCTTAATAGAGCTGTGCCTGGTAGAGCCTCCTGCTGAACATACCTAATACCAGTTGTCCTCTTTTGAATTAGATTATACGGGACTAGAAGGAGGCACAGAATTCTGCAGATTCATCTAGGGAGCTACCCTTCCCCTACCTCCATGTCTTCTAACTCCTCAGAGTTGAATTAAAGCTCTTGCTTTTCTGGTATGTCTCTTAATCTTAAAATCTTACATTTGATCCCATCATCAATAAGGGAAATCTTATGGAGTAAACAGTTTGGTCGTATTTTCTCTGTAGGCATCAGATTGATCCCAGATCTTTGGTACAGTAAGCCACACTTAATTGAGTAGCTGGACAACAGAAGATAACAGGGATTTTGTACATTTTCCTGAATATTTAAATAAGAGAAGTTTTTTTTTTTAATTTCCTGGAACCTGTCTAGCCCCTTGTCTGACACTCAATTATATGATCTTGCGTTGATCAGCAAAATTCACATATGGGATAGATTAAAATATGATTGTACACCAGGCAGGCAGAGTCACTCAATCTTTCGGGCACCTACAGTGTGGCAGGCGCAGTGGCAGGGATATAAAGAGGAGTCCATCGACTGCATTCAGCTTCTTGGTTCATATTGGCCTTTAAAAAGCCACAAGGGGATATGCGCAGCATGTATCTGCCCTCAACTCTGTGAAACAACTTTCAGAGGGCACATGGAAACCAGAGTTCAAAGAAATCACCCCTTTGCAGGTAGGGAAAGTAAACCAGATGCATAGCACTAGGAGTTCTGAAAATTGAGCCAGGTTAAATCTTAAATATTTAATATTGGGGAGATAGTAATGATATGCAAAGTAACACAACAGCTAAATATCCAAATATGAAGAACAATATACAGTATTTACATATAATCTAAACATGTACACAGCACACACCTGTGTGCAGAAATAGTCCCATGTGTAAATAGCACAGAGAATCTGCACAAGACTGCCCAGTTCAATGATTCTATACCCAAAGTTTCCAACCCAAAAGGTTATTTGAACTAAAGTCACATTTCAGAATGTCTTTTTTTTTTTAAGAAAGTCTTATAAATATACATTTGGATGTAATAGCCACATTGGTTGTTCACGTGTCAACTTCTTTTCTTTCTGTTAAATCTCTAACCACTGGTTATTCGATGATGCTAAGCGTTAATTAGATGTGTTTGATTCACTTAAAAACAGAAAAATAGTATCTAATAAAGGCATTTGGTACTTTGATTATTTTAAAATGGACTCTAAGGGTATTAGGAAGGGGAGTAGAAATATTGCCAAAGAGTTTCACATATCTGACCCAGTCCTCTTACTTCACAAATGAGACACCTGAGGCCCAAAGAGATGTTGTGATTTGCCCTGAGTCACATGGAGTTAGTTGATGATAGGGTGAGGACCAAAATCTGGAGACATTGACTCCAGTGCTTCTGGTAGTTTATTATTGGGGTAATTTAATGTTCAAATTTATAGAGAAGAAATCATTTTTATTTTCTTAAAAAATATTTTAAATCAAATACATGATTTTACATTTAAATTTTTTTCTTTTTATTTTTTTGAGAGGATCTTGCACTGTCATGCAGGCTAGATTACAGTGGCACAATCATAGTTCACTGTAACCTCAAGCTCTTGGGCTCAAGAGATCTTTCTGCCTCGGCCTCTCAGTTAATTTTTTTTTCTTTTTTATAGAGGGATAGCAGGTGTGAGCCATTGCACCCAGCCAAAATTTTTATCTTTAATATAGTAAGCAGATTTGTATTAGTCTGCTCTCACACTGCTAATAAAGATATACCTGAGAGTGGGTAATTTATAAAGGAAAGAGGTTTAATGGACTCACAGTTCCACATGGCTGGGGAGGCCTCACAATCATGGCAGAAGGCAAGGAGGAGCAAGTCATGTCTTATATGGATGGCAGAAGGCAGAGAGAGAGAACTTGTGCAGAGGAACTCCTCTTTATAAAACCATCAGATCTCATGAGACTTATTCACTATCACAAGACCAGCATGGGAAGGACCTGCCCCCATGATTCAATTACCTCCCACTGGGTCCCTCCCATGACACAGGGGAATTGTGGGAGCTACAATTCAAGATGAAATTTGTGTGGGGACACAGCCAAACCATATCATTCCACCCATGGCCCCTCCCAAATTTCGTGTCCTCACATTTCAAAACCAATCATGCCTTCCTGACAGTCCCCCACAGTCTTAACTCATTTCAGCATTAACTCAAAAGTCTACAGTCCAAAGTCTCATCTGAAACAAGGCAAGTCCCTTCCACCTATGAGCCTGTAAAATCAAAGACAAGTGAGTTACTTCCTGGATAAAATGAGAGTACAGGCATTGGATAAATACACCCACTCCAAATGGGAGAAATTGGCCAAAACAAAGGGGCTAAAGGCCCCATGCAAGTCCAGAATCCAGCAGGGCAGTCAAATCTGAAAGCTCCAAAATGATCTCCTGACTCCTTGTCTCACACCCAGGTGATGCTGATGCCAGGGATAGGCTCCCATGGCCTTGGGCAGCTCCCCACCTGTGGCTTTGCAGGCTATAGCCTGCCTCCTGGATGCTTTCATGGGCCAGCATTTAGTAGGGACTCTGTATGGGGGCTGCAAACCCACATTTCCCTTCTGCACTGCGCTAGCAGAGGTTCTCCATAAGAGCCCCACCCCTGCAGCAAACTTCTGCCTGGGCATCCAGGCGTTTCCATATATCCTCTGAAATCTAGGCGGAGGTTCCCAAACCTCAATTCTTGTTTTCCGTGCATCTGCAGGCTCAACACCACATGGAAGCTGCCAAAGCTTGGGGCTTGCACCCTCTGAAGCAACAGCCTGAGCTGTACGTATCTTGGCCCCCTTTAGCCATGGGTGGAGCAGCTTAGACACAGGGCACCAAGTCCCTAAGCTACATAGAGGAGGGGGGCCCTGGGGCCAGCCCACGAAACCATGTTTTTCCTCCTAGGCCTCCAGGCCTGTGATGAGAGGGCCTGCCATGAAGACCTCTGACATGCCCTGGAGACATTTTCCCAATTGTTTTGGTGATTAACATTTGGCTCCTTGTTACTTATGCAAATTTCTGCAGCTGGCTTGAATTTCTCCTCAGAAAATGGGGTGTTCTTTCCTGTCTCATTGTCAGGCTGCAAATTTTCTGAATTTTTATGCTCTGTTTTCCTTTTAAAATTGAATGCTCTTAACAGCACCCAAGTCACCTCTTGATGCTTTGTTGCTTAGAAATTTCTTCTGCCAGATACCCAAAATCATCTCCCTCAAGTTCAAAGTTTCACAAATCTCTAGGGCAGGGGAAAAATTCTGCCAGTCTTTTTGCTACAACATAGCAAGAATCACCTTTACTTCAGTTCCCAACAAGTTCCTCATCTCCATCTGAGACCACCTCAGCCTGGATTTCATTGACCACATCATTATCAGCATTTTGATCAAAGCCATTCAACAAGTCTCTAGGAAGTTCCAAACTTTCCCACATTTTCCTGTCTTCTTCTGAGCCCTCCAAACTGTTCCACCCTCTGCCTGTTACCCAGTTCCAAAGTCACTTCCACATTTTTGGTTATCTTTACAGCCCAACTCTACCAGTACCAATTTACTGTATTAGTTTGTTCTCATGCTGCTAATAAAGACATACATGAAATTGGGTAATTTATAAAGGAAAGAGGTTTAATGGACTCACAGTTCTCTGTGGCTGAGGAGGCCTCACAATCATGGTGGAAAGCAAAGAGGAACAAGTCATGTCTTACATGGTTGGCAGCAGGCAAAAAGAGAGAACTTGTGCAGGGAAACTCCTCTTTATAAAACCATCAGATCTTGTGAGACTTATTCACTATCATGAGACTATCATGAGAAGGACCCACCCACGTGATTCAATTACCTCCCACTGGATCCCTCCCATGACACATGGGAGTTGTGGGAGCTACAATTCAAGATGAGATTTGAGTAGGGACACAGCCAAACCATATCAAGATTATAGGAGGTTTTAACATTTTTTGGATTTTTTAAAAATTTAAGTGATTTATGATTAACTCTAAGATTAAGCTATGTCAAGCTGAGCCTTCATTTAGCCCTTGGTTTTCATGTGCCAATTTATGGATGAACTAGGTTCTACTTGCCTACAATCTTAAAATGGCTATAATTTTGTTTCTTAATAATTTCTGCTTTAGCTCCTGGGAGTTTTCTTTCTGGCTTTATGACTATGGTTGTTTCCTCTTACTCCAGCTGAGTACCAGGGACTGTGAGATCAATCATCTCTAGCCACTGACCTCTTCTGGGGCAGTCAATGAGTACAGCTCGTGAGAGCCAGGATCTGGCATCCAGGTGGGAGGAGAGGGAAGGGAGGATCAGGAGGCTGCCCGCAGGAGAAGATATCTCAAGGTTGCAAATAGGAATGATTCAAGCCAAGGAAGGGAATTTCTAGGTAATTCTGTATTAAAACAAGTGAGACTCTGCCTTCTTGTCCCCCTATGTGTATGCCTGCAGTAATAGGAATTCATGAGAATGAGAAAGGTAAAGAGGAAAAATACTGGCCTGAAAATAGATAATGGAAGCTCTGCTGGTGCCAGGGTCTGCTTTGCTGGGGTCAGCATTAAGTGTGAGTAAATGTGTCTGAATAAAAGTGAACCATGAGTATGTGTCTAAAGCATTCCCGCAAGGTGCTTTCGAGTTGTTGGAAAAGGATAATCCTTAGTCAGGATTGTGGCAAAGGCTAAAATAATCTTTGACCACAAAGATAATCATATCATCCCATGTGCTCCCACTCCTGCAGGTGCACACAGTCGGTGCAAAGGGAGTCTTCCCCTGCCGTGGATGGGCAGCTAACTGTGCCCCTTTGCTTTCCAGCTGTGTCGACTCTACAAGTTTATTGAACAGAAGGGAGATTTGCAAGATCTAATGCCAACAATAAATTCATTAATAAAACAGAAAACAGGTATTGCGCAGTTGGTGAAGTATGGCTTAAAAGACCTAGAGGAGGTTGTTGGACTGTTGAAGAAACTCGGCATCAAGTTACAGGTTTGGCAACGGTTTGATACTGGCAGTACAAATGTGTAGCATTACTAATAGCACAGGGAGAAAATGTGTTTCGTTTCACTAATGCTAGTTAGTGTTTTATTTTTCCAGAAAAACTGCTTTGTGTGTTTTGGAGCATTTGATATTTAGTAATAATTTTGGCTTAAATCAGGATTTCTTTGCAAGTGCCACTGTTCCCATCATGAAGCAGTTCTTACTATGTTAGCCTCAGAGAGGTGGTTATTCTTAAAGAGAAGAGAATTTATTTTACTTGTCAGGCTATGGTTAAACAGACTTTGAGCTAGATCTTACTGAATATTTTGTTTATGCTAAATAGATTGTTCTGATGCTATTGATGGGAAACACCATTTTCAGCATTATATTCCACATGCTAAATTTCAAACCCTTGACACATTTGTGTGGCATCTCTCTTTATAGGTCTTGATCAATTTGGGCGTGGTTTACAAGGTGCAGCAGCACAATGGAATCATCTTCCAGTTTGTGGCGTTCATCAAACGAAGGCAAAGGGCTGTACCTGAAATCCTCGCAGCTGGAGGCAGATATGACCTGCTGGTGAGGGTTTGCCCTTTATTTATTTGCTCTGACTTAATTTTATTCCTTCTAAGCTTGTTATTTTGAAATTTTCAAACTAACACCAAAAATTTGAACCAGTAATATCATTGGATACTTCTATTAATATATGTTTCATCTAGGAATAGAAATAGAATGTGAACCACATTTGTAGTTGTTTAAACTTAAAAAAATTATATTATTTTGCAAGATAGTTGCAAAGATAGTACAGAGAGGGCTCATGTACCCTTTACTCTGTTTCTATATATATATATATATATATATATATATATATATATTTTTTTTTTTTTTTTTTTTTTTTTTTTTTTTTTTGGAGACAGGGCCTTACTCTGTCACCCAGGCTGGAGTGCAGTGGCACAATCTTTGCTCACTGCAGCCTCGACCTCCCTGGGCTCAAATGATTCTCTCACCTTAGCCTCCTGAGTAGCTGAGACTACAGGCATGCACCACCACACCCAGCTAATTTTTTGTATTTTCAGTAGAGGCAGGGTTTTGCCATGTTGCCCAGGCTGGTCTCAAACTCCTGAGCTCAAGCAATCCACCTGCCTCAGCCTCTCAGAGTGCCGGGATTATAGGCGTGAGCCACCACACCACCCATTGCATAAGTACAGTAAAATATCAAAACCAGAAAATTGACATTTGTACAATGTATGTGCATCATTCTTTTCCATTTTATCACGTGTACATTCCCATAACCACTACCATAATCAAGGTACAGAACTATTCCATCACCACAAAGATTTATGGGTATCAACATCTTATCAATTCAAATGAAATGTAGAAACTTTACCTCCCTGTATGTCTCTTTACCTCATGCCCCATTTATAATATAATTGTCTTAAATATTTCTTCTAATACATTAAGATCCACATCAAACAGTGTTAAATTTTTTACTTTACTGTTAAATATAATTATAAAACTCAAGGGGAGAAGAAGGTCTATTGTATTTACCCCAAATTTCTGGTTTGTGATGAGAAATTTGCTGTTATTTGAATTACTTTTCCCCTATAGGAAAGGTATTTCTGTCTTGATGCTTTAAAGATTATTTTCTTTGTCTTTAGTTTCAAGTTAAATTATGATGTGTCTTGGCATGAGTTTCTTTGGATTTATCCTATTTAGGGTTTGCTTACCTCTTAAATCTAAAGGTTTATGTCTTTTGCGAATTTGGGGGATTTTTTCAGGCATTCTTTGAATTTTTTTTTCAGTCTCACGCTCTTTTTTCTCTCCTTCTATGACCCCAGTGACACGAATGTCCTTGAGGTTATGGGACATTTTTGTCCAGGCTGATCTCACACTCCTGGCTGCAAGCAATCCTCCTGCCTTGGCCTTTCAAAGCACTGGGATTGCGGGTGTGAGCCACCACACCTGACCTGTAATTTTAAATTATTTAGTAACATTAAGTAAAAAGAGACAAGTGGTATTAATTTTATAATATATCTTATTTAACTTAGTATATCCAAAATATTATTTCAACATGTACTCAAACTTCTAAAAATTATTAACAAGGATTTTACATTTTTTTCAAAGTCTTTGCAGCCAGTATGTGTTTTACATGTACAGCATGTGTCAATTTGGATTAGCCACATTTCAAATACTCAGTAGTCACTTGTAACTAGTGGCTGCCATATTGAACAGTGCAGAGTTAGATGTAACATTTGTTAATATTTTTTCTAAATTTGCATGTGTGCTTTCTTCTCTATTTTACTATACACACACATTTCTTTTTGTTGAACTCTTTGATGATGAGCTGCTGACAGAGTGCTCACTCTTTAATCATTGTTTTCCCCGTAATCACAGTTTCTTTGCTATTTCATAATCGTAACTGTTTGTGTCTCTCCACAGATTCCCCAGTTTAGAGGGCCACAAGCTCTGGGGCCAGTTCCCACTGCCATTGGTGTCAGCATAGCTATAGACAAGATATCTGCTGCTGTCCTCAACATGGAGGAACCTGTAAGTTCTGGCTTGGCTTCCCAGCATGCTTCGAGGTGTCTTTCATTTCTAAAAGTATGATTTGCCTTTTGCAGTCATTTACATGGGGCTTCAGATGTGAAAGCTATAGACCTAGGGTTTTGAAACTTACCTTTAGTATGATAGACAAGCCTAAGACTTGATATCAATCCCTGCATTTCAGTCTTTATCATCTGTTCTCTAGCTGGGTGACCTTAGACCAGGGGTCCCCAACCCCCAGGCGGTGGACTGGTACCCATCCAGGGCCTGTTATGAACCGGGCCGCACAGCAGGAGGTGAGCAGCGGGCAAGCAAGCATTACCACCTGAGCTCCACCTCCTGTCAGATCAGCGGTGGCATTAGATTCTATAGGAGCATGAACCTTGTTGTGGACTGCACATGGAAGGGATCTAGACTGCACGCTCCTTATGAGAATCTAACTAATGCCTGATGATCCGAGGTGGAATAGTTTCATTCCAAAAGCATCCCCTCCCAACCCCTGCACCATCCATGAAAAATTTTCTTCCATGAAACCAGTCCCTGGTGCCAAAATGGTTGAAGACTTCTGCCTTAGACAATTAATTCATCCTTCCCTAGCCTCACTTTCCTTATCTGTAATGTACCATATAAATGTGAGATGTTATAGTTATTAACAGGCTCTTAACAAAGCTTCTTGTTGAGGCCAGGCATTGTGGCTCATGCCTATAATCCCAGCACTTTGGAAGGTCGAGGCAGGCAGGTCGTTGAGCCCAGGAGTTCAAGACTAGCCTGGGCAACATAGCAAAACCCCATCTCTACCAAAAAATACAAAAATTAGCTGGGTGTGGTTAATTAGCCATGCACCTGTAGTTCCAGCTACTCAGGAGGCTGAGGTGGGAGAATCACTTGAAACCAGGAGGGGGAGGTTGCAGTGAGCTGAAATCATGCCACTTCTACTCCAGCTTGGGCAACAGAGCCAGACCCTGTCAAAAAAAAAGAAAAAAGAAAAGAAAAGAAATCCTGCTGTGGTCTACAAAGCTAGAAACAGCTTTTTTTCCCCCTTGTATTTCAGGCAAGATTAGTTTTCCTAGAGAAAAATAGTATTTTCCTGATGGCTCAGGGTAGTTGAAATAATTTCTGTCTTGAAAGACTAATATAACATTTTTTTTTTTACTATGGCCGAGCATGGTGGCTCATGCCTGTAATCCCAGCTATATCCCAATAAGGCCAAGGCAGGTGGATCACTTGAGGCCAGAAGTTTGAGACCAGCCTGGCCAACAAAGCAGAACACCATCCCTACTAAAAAGACCAAAAAAAAAAAAAAAAAATATATATATATATATATATATATATATATATATATATTTTAGCCAGGCATGGTGTTGCACACCTGTAATCCCAGCTACTCTGGAGGCTGAGGCAGGAGAATGGCTTAAATCCAGGAAGTGGAGGTTACAGTGAGCGGAGATCGTGTCACTGTACTCTAGCCTGGGTGACAGAGTGAGACTTTGTCTCAGAAAAAAAAAGAAAAAGTTTTTTGACTGTGTCTTTTATTTTTTTTTTTTACAATGTTGTTTTGAAGCAAAGTCTTTGGCATGCTATGTTTCTATGCAGGATTTCAAGAATGCCCATCTTCCCAAGAGTGCTGCCTCCCCTCCTGATGCTGGTTTCACTTCCATGCCTGCAGTCTTGCTCCTCTAACTGTAACCATTCTGTTTCTGATCCAGGTTACAATAAGCTCTTGTGACCTCCTGGTTGTAAGTGTTGGCCAGATGTCTATGTCCAGGGCCATCAACCTAACCCAGAAACTCTGGACAGCAGGCATCACAGCAGAAATCATGTACGACTGGTCACAGGTAATGGGACAAAAAGCACCTGTGAGTGAAGTGCAAACAGCTGTGGCTTTCATGGCAAATATCCTCTGCACCTATAGACTGTCAAACTCTGTTTATCTCTGTAATTCGAGTTGCCTCTATAATTCGAGTTGCCTCCTGTGTTAGTTTCTGATTGCTGCAGTAACCAATTACCACAAACTTACTGGCTTAAACACATATTTATTATCTTACATTTCTGGAAGTCAGAAATCCAAAAGCACTTTCACTGGGTTAAATTCAACAGGTCTGGCTCCTCTGGGAAGCTCCAGGGGAGAATCTGTGTCCTTCCCTTTTCTGGCTCCTAGGGGCCTCCTGCATTCCTTGGCTCATGGCCTCTTCCTCCATCATCACACTCAGCAGTGAAGCGCCTCCTTCCTCACTGACCTGTGCTTCTGTTCTTACATCTATCTCTAACTCTTGTCTGTCCAGCTGCCTCATACATGCACCCTGTGATTACACTGGGCCCACCCAGATAATCCTGGTTGATCACTCACAGGTTCTAGGAATGAGGATATGGACATCTTTGCAGGGCTGTACTCCAGCCTGCCACACTTGTGAAGGCACTTGGTGCTTAGTGTGTTTTGGGCTCTGTATCCTGAGACCTCCCACAGCATGCAGGCCTGACACTTGCTGTGGGTGTGGTGATGTGGAAAGTGGCACCCAGGACACATGCCTGCCCTTTGGAATGGGGGGTGTAAGGAGATCATAGAAGGGGTGCACTCCCAGGAGATCATCCAGGTTGTACCCACGTTCGCCCACACTAAAGGTGCCCCAGAGCATGGCGATGACCAGGGACACAGACCCACCACCCTCCCACCTGCTCTGTTTACATCACCTGCCAGGAGGCTTCTGAAGCTGCTGCTGTTTACTCGTGTGTGTGTGTCGTATCAAAATTCACATCAGAAGTGTATTGAGCAATAATTTTTAATCATTTGACAGAACAGTGTCCTCTTCTACTTGTCCACTTGTTTCATAAATCGTTAGAGAAGTGTTCTGTCCTGCAGTAAAATCCAAGCCTCGTGGCCAGTGACCTCAGTCCTGCACAGTGGCATCCCTGCAGGCTTCTCTGCCCCGTCCTGGTTTGCTTCTTCAGTTCTGCTTTTCACCTTCCCTTATTTCCTTTGTTTCCTTCATTTTCCTCAGAGGCTTTTTCAGCATGTGTGTGTGTGTGTGTGTGTGTGTGTGTGTGTGTGTGTGTGTGTGTTGTGTTGTATAATTTTAGGCATCTTTCATTAAGTCTTGAAGCTTTTGAAAACCTCTTACTATTGATGGATTATTCATGGCCCCTTTAAACAATCATGAAGGTAAGGAAGGCAAGAGAGGCATTGTTCCTCCCTTGAATTCTATGCAGCTTCTTGCTTAATATTTATATCCCCCTGAAGTCAGCATTTTAGTAATTCACATTGAGAATATAATTGGAAACAGTATTTTCATTCTCCTTAATTACTTGAAGCTGTTTCAGGTGCTCTGTGTTTATTTTCTTTACTGTGTTTGTTTGTTTCAGTCCCAAGAGGAATTACAAGAGTACTGCAGACATCATGAAATCACCTATGTGGCCCTTGTCTCGGATAAAGAAGGAAGCCATGTCAAGGTAAAGACGTCAGAGATGTTTTACAATTCAATAGTCAGGTGTTACCTGTGGAGCACCCGCCTTTCACACTGAGGCCGGGGCCGTGTGGTGGCGCGATCTCCGCTCACTGCAAGCTCCGCCTCCTGGGTTCTCGCCATTCTCCTGCCTCAGCCTCCGGAGTAGCTGGGACTACAGGCGCCCGCCACCACGCCCGGCTAATTTTTTATATTTTTAGTGGAGACGGGGTTTCACCACGTTAGCCAGGATGGTCTCCTGACCTCGTGATCCGCCCACCTCAGCCTCCCAAAGTGCTGGGATTACAGGCGTGAGCCACCGCGCCCGGCCGTTGTTGGGTTTCTTACTGAAGAAAATGTGTATAAAATAAGGAAGAGAGTCCACCTTCATTAAAGCTTTAAAAAGCAAAACAAACAAAAAAAACTGGCTGTGGTTTTTTTCCTACTTTTCTCCTCTCGTTCTCTTTTTCCAGCTAAGAAAATAAGAATAAGTAAAGTTGATATCTGCTGATAGGCATATCCTCTCATTGCTTTGTAACCAATTTTACTTTTTTGTATTCAACTAAAAGTGTTCATAAATATACCACCTCATAACCTTTATTTCTAATTATTTTTAAAGGGAAAAAAACTTTCTTAAAAATATTTTTCTCTTCTAATGTTTTTGTTTGGTTTCGATATCAGGGTAATGCTGGCCTGATAAAATGAGTTGGAGAGTGTTCTCTCCTCTTCTGTTTTCTGTAAGATATTGTATACAATTGGTATTAGAAGTCCAATCTCAAATATTTCTATATATAGAGCTATTCTGGTTACCTCTTTCTTCTAGAGGCAGCTTTCGTAGTTTATATCTTTCCCAGAACTTTTCCATTTCGTCTGAGTTTTCAAATATTCCCCTGTTATTGTTTCACTGTCTCTAGGATCTGCAGTGATGCTCCCTCCTTCAGACCTGATATGGGTAATTTGTGTCCTCCCTCTTTTTTGTCTAATCAGCCTGGCTAGAGATTGATCAATTTTGTCTTTCCAAGGACCAGCTTTTGGTATCATTGATTTTTCTCAGTTTTTATTTGTTCATGTGTTTTCTATTTTATTCATCTCCACTGTTATCCATTACTATTTTCTTCCTTCTGCTTATTTTGGATTTACTTTATTCTTTTTTTGGTTTCTTCAGGTAGAATTTTAGATGAGGTATTGACAAACTACACCTTGGACCAAATTCAGCCCATAGCCTGCTTTTACATATCTGTGAACTAGAAATTTTTACATTCTTTGTTAAAAAACAACAACAAACAAAGGAGAATGTGTGACTCAAACTATGTATGGCCCTCAAAGCTTAAAACATTTCCTATCTGGCCCTTTACAGAAAAAAATTTGAAACTTTGTTATTATACATGTTTAGGATTTTATATCTTCTTGATGAATTGTCTTCATCATTATAAAATATTCCTTATCCCTGGTAATATTTCTTGTTCTGAAATCTTTTGGTTAGTGTTTACATCACTACCTTTCTCCATCCTTTTATTTTTAACCTGTCTTTTTTTTTTTTTTTTAAGAGATAGGGTCTCATCGTGTTGCCCAGGCTGGCCTTGAACTCCTGGGCTCAAGCGATCTTCTCACCTCAGCCTCCCCCGCGATACAGGCGTGTGCCACTGCACCTGGCTAACTTATCTATCTTTATATTTAAAGTGAGTTTCTTATACACAGTCACTAGGTTGAGTTTTCCTTTTTTTTTTTTTTTTTTTTTTTGAGATGGATTCTTGCTCTGTCGCCCAGGCTGGAGTCCAGTGGCACAATCACCACTCACTGCAACCTCCACCTCCCAGGTTCAAGCGATTCTCCTACCTCAGCCTCCTGTGTAGCTGGGTTTATAGGCACACACCACCACACCCAGCTAATTTTTGTATTTTTAGTAGAGACGGGGTTTCACCATGTTGGTCAGTCTGATCTCGAACTCCTGACCTCATGATCCACCCGCCTCGGCCTCCCAAAGTGCTGGGATTACAGGCGTGAGCCACTGCGCCCAGCCTTTTTTTTTTTTTTTTTTTTTTTTTTTTTGAGACAGGGTCTCACTCTGTCACCCATGTTGGAGTGCAGTGGCGCGATCTCAGCTCACTGGAACCTGTCTCCCAGGATCAAGTGATCCTCCCACCTCAGCCTCCCAAGTAGCTGGGACTACAGGCACCCACCACCATGACTGGCTAATTTTTGTATTTTTGGTAGAGATGAGGTCTTCCCATGTTGCCTAGGCTGGTCTTGAATCCCTGGGCTCAAGTGACCCGCCCACCTCAGCCTCCCAAAGTGCTGGGATTACAGGTGTGAGCCACTGGGCCCACCCAGTAGCAACATTTTCATATTTCAGAAGTAGGACATCACTTCATTTATCCATTCAGCCAACATATTTTAAGCATTCACAATGTCAAAGGGATTGAACTTGGGGCCATCGAACATACAGAAACATTTAAGCCATAGCTCCTGCTGTCAAGGATTCTGTAATCTGGTAAGGAACATGAGACATTTGTGCATGATTATGAGCTCAAAAATGCTAAATGCCATGAGAGTCCTACAGATAAAGTTCTCCAATGGTCCCTCAGGCTGGGAGATTACATAAGAGGCAGCAGTGAAGTCTTCAGGAAGGTGCTGGGATTTATCCTACCCTCAAGAATTCGTAGGATATAGATAGGTCCTGGAAGGGCCTTTTAAGAAGAGGGAACTACAAAGGTGATGGTAGTTCTTTTAGTAGTTGTCCCAAAGATAGAGGCAGGCCAGCAGAGAACCATTCTGGTACAACCCTGAATAGTCTATTTTGGGTGAGACAGATGGATCAGAAGCAGAAAATGGTTATAGCTACATCATGGAGAGCCCAAATGCCAACCAAGGAATCTGGTTTTTTTATTTAGCAGTTATTGGGGAGGCCCCGAATGTTTTGAACAGAAGGAGACATCAAAGTTGTGTTCGAGAAAAATTAATCTGCAGGGATGTGTAGCATGGAATAGAGTGAGGGAGAAACTGAAGACAGTGATAGCAGTATAAAGAATATCAAACTAGCCTAGGTCAAGGTTGGGTGGCCAGGGGAGTGAAGATGAAGGGACAGATGCCATAAAAGTGGGATGACAGGACTTGGGTTTAGAAAGGAGAGGGAGGAGTGGTAGATAAAGCTGAGATCTGAGAAACCTTGGTGGCTGACCAGATTTAAAGGGGAAGATGTTAAAGAATCACATGAAATGAGAGCCCATTCATCTTGGCCTTTAAAAAAAAAATTCTATCATCTGTGATAAACTAGTCCAGACCAGGGTTTCTCAACAGCAGTGCTGTTCACATTTTGGGCCAAATAATTCTCTGTTGTAGGGGGCTGTCCTGTGTATTAACAGCATCTCTGACCGTTACCTACTACATGCCAGTTGCACCATCCAAAAATGTCACCAGACATTGCCAAATGTCCCCTGGGGAGCAAAATTGACCCTGGTTAAGAACCACTGACCCAAACTATTGATTTAGTAGTCTTACTGTGGTGCTCTGAGCTACTCTTCTGGGTTCAGAAACCTCCAAATGATAGATCTGTTTCATTCTTTTTAAGGTTAAGTCTTTTGAGAAGGAAAGGCAGACAGAGAAGCGTGTGCTGGAGACTGAACTTGTGGACCATGTACTGCAGAAACTGAGGACTAAAGTCAGTGATGAAAGGAATGGCAGGTAACTTAGGAAACAAAAGCCAAGAAAACTGACTTCAATTACCTATATGGAAACTACATTAATTTATTTTAAAAGTCAATTTAAGCCAGGTGGTGTGGCTCACACCTGTAATCCCAGCATTTTGGGAGGCCAAGTTTGGGGAATCACTTGAGGCCAGGAATGCAAGACCAGCCTGGGCAACATACCAAGACCCCATTTCTAAAATAAAATTTTTTTTGATTAGCCGGGCATGGTGGTGCATGCCTGTGGTCCCAGCTACTCAGGAGCTGAGGTGGGAGGATTGCTTGAGCCCAGGGGGTCAAGGCTGCAGTGAGCCATGTTCATACCACTGCACTCCAGCCTGGGTGAAGAGAAAGACCCTGTCTCAAAAAAACAAAAAGAAAGAAATCAATTTGATCCTTTTGAGAAACAAAGATAGGTCAGGATTACTTTTAATGAACCATTCTGTTGTTTCTGAATAACTCAATCAGCAGTTTAATTGTATGACCATCTTGTATGAGACTAATCATAGCTTACATTCAACATTTGTTCTTCATACCATTTCCAAGAATACTTTATCATTTTGAAAAGCCTCAGGAGCCAAAATCTATCTGTCATTATCTTATTCAGTCTGCTAATCAGTGAATTTCAATAATATTTTGTCCGTGTACTTTGAAAGATGTAACGTTCTGGGAAAAGATCTCACTTCCTCATGATGGGAGTATCAACCATATGGGTAGGAATTTGGCAAAGTAAATTAAAAGCCTTAAAACTAAACATTTTTTAAAAATTGACCCAGCAATTCCACTTTCAGGAATTTATAATAAAAATTATTTTAAAGATGTCTATATCAAGTCTCATTTATAACAGCAGTTCTCAAACTTTTTGGTCTTAGAACCCCTTTACACCCTTAAAAATTATTTGAGGATCCCAAAGAACTTTTGTTTATGTGAGTTAATCTATAAATATTAAAACATAAACATTTTAAATATATTTATTCATTTAAAAATAACAATAACCCCATTACATGCTAACCTAACATATTTCTATTGAAAAACAACTGTTTTCCAAAACAAAATTAATTTAGTAAGGAAAATGGCATTATTTAAAATATTTGCAAATCTTTTAGTGCACTGTTTTACATTTCTGTAATCTATTTTAACGCTTTAGTAGAAGAAACGATTCTCCTGTTTATGTATTCAATCTGTTGTGATACCACAAATCATATAGTCTCTGGAAAACTCCGTGGCACATTTATGAGAGGATGAGAGTGAAAAGGCAATTAATATTTTAGGATTATTATGAAAATAGTTTTGACCTTGCAAGACCCCTTGAAAGGATATGAGGGACTTTCAAGAGTCTCTAGACCACACTTGGAGAACCTCATTTCAAAATATACATTGGTAGAAGATTGTTTGAGTTATGATAATTTGGTGAAATATTGTGCAGCTTTTAAAAATGATGATTCTACTAAAGCTGAGTTCATTGACATGGAAAGATGTCCACAAATAGGATGTTTAATATAATCCCATTTTGTGGCCAGGCATGGTGGCTCACGCCTCTAATCCCAGCACTTTGGGAGGCTGAGAAGGGCGGATCATGAGGTCAGGAGATCGAGACCATCCTGGCTAACGGTGAAACCCCATCTCTACTAAAAATACAAAAAAATTAGCGGGGCGTGGTGGTGGGCACCTGTAGTTCCAGCTACTCAGGAGGCTGAGGCAGGAGAATGGCGTGAACCTGGGAGGTGGAGTTTGCAGTGAGTGGAGATCGCGGACTGCACTACAGCCTGGGTGACAGAGTGAGACTCTGTCTCAAAAAAACAAAAAACAAAAACAACAACAACAACAAAAATATATATATAATTCCATTTTGTTTTAAACAAAATATACAACCTATACATAAAAAAATGTCTAGAAGAATGTACCAAATTTTTAATTGTAGTTTTGGTTAGTGGGATTACAAGGGTTCTTAAATTACTTTGTTAAGCTTTTCTATCTATTTGCAACTTTTTTTTTTTTTTTTTTTTTGAGATAGAGTCTCACTTTTGCCCAGGCTGAAGTGCAGTGGTGTAACCATGACTCACTATAGTCTTAACCTCCCAGGCTCAGGTGATCCTCCCTTCTTGGCCTTCTGAGTAGCTGGGACCATAGTCATGTACCACCTTGTCCAGCTAATTTTTTAAAATTATTTGTAGAGACAGGATCTCCCTATGTTGCCCAGGCTGGTCTCTAACTCCTGGACTCAAGCAACTCTCCCACCTCAAGCAATTCTTATATGTATGCTCATTATCAGAAAATACAACACTGTAATTTTTCTGGCTTACATCAGCAATTCTCAACCAACAATGATTTTGCTTCCCAGGGCACATCTGGCAATGTATGGAGGCATTTTTGGTTGTCACAACTGGGGAGTTTTACTGGTATCTAGGAGAGACCAGGGATACTGTGAAAACATCCTAAAGGGTACAGGACTAATACCCCCCAACAGAGAATTTTCTGGCCTAAAATTTCAGTGTACCAAGATTAGGAAATCCTGGCTTATAGAAAACAGACCTTGCTCTGTTCTTCTCATGCCCCCACCCCTTCTTATTTGCACCTAGCCTTAATAAATTCACCATTAGGTGTTTCTGAGGGAACATAATGTTCTGGAAATCACCAGTATTGGAATTATAGATCTAAATCAAAGACAGGTTTAGAAGAGAAACCAAGAAATAGCCAAGTAGTGAGTAGGAGGGAACATTACCAAGACACTTAAAAGGCTACATGGGATTTAGTTTTAGTAGGGAAAGGTTCAAAGTTTTTCCTCCACGCAAATGATTATTTCCCTGTTTTCCCAAGATAGAGTGCTGTTGTCTCTCTCAAAGGCTATAAATTAATTCACAGCATTTGAAAGAACATCCATTCACAGCTTTTTAAAGAATATCCTTATTTACCAAATGTTCTCCTGTGGGTGGTTGCCAAGGCTGCTGCCATAATGAAGGTGGGGCTGCTGTTATTCATGTTTCCTTGTATTATGAGGGGGGCGGAAAGAACACCCATTATATTTCATTGAAATCAGCTTCTTGTGTAGATCCAGGATTTCAAGCCCAGCTGAATAAATCAGAATGTTTTCTTTAGGCATTTGTTAACTTAAAAAGACATCCTTTATAATTTTTACTTGCTCTTGACCAAAGCATAACTAAATGCAAATTTTTTGTTTTTGTTTTTCCACCCACTAATAACCAAGAAGATGTTTTTATATTTAATGGAAAAGTGGCTCACTATACATGTAGTTCACTGTAAGTTATGTGTTGCTTGTGCCTTATTGACTGTTCTTTAATTATTTTTGTTTGCTTGTTTTTAGAGAAGCTTCCGATAATCTTGCAGTACAAAATCTGAAGGGGTCATTTTCTAATGCTTCAGGTATAATTACTAATTATAATCTGAACATAATTATGCTTATATGTTTGCTCTAAGCACTTATTACTGTGGCTAACTGCTTGTGACATTGGAAATCTATTTTTAAAATAACATACACAATAAATTGTACCACATGGGATTCATCCCTATGCTTTGAAATCCACATCCTAGAAAATGATAAAACTGGAATTTAGCTGACTCTTCTACTCTATCTCTTATTTTTACAAGTGATTTAATCTTCCTTTTACTCAATTTATTGTACAAGTGAAATGTGGATAATTTTCCTGGAGATTTTCCTCATACAGAGGATTGAAAGAAGTATTTTGAAATCCCTTGAAGAAGGACACTATACACATTTTGTTTTCATGAAAGCCAAGAGGGCACAGTGGTGATAGTTATGCCTTTACTTTCGTCACCTCTAGCAACCTTACTTCTTTTGAAAGAAGTGTTCCAATTAAGGCCATGAGAAGACATATTTGGCTTTTAACAGAATTGAGTCTTTCCCATTCACTTCTGTTAGCACTAACTTTGTGTTCCCATCAGATTTCCAACTCTTGAAGGAATTTAAAGAAGTATGCAGGTTTGGCGATATTCAGCTTGATTTTCTTAGGCCCCTGAGGTTTTGATGACTCATGTTGCCTCCCTGCCCCTTCCACCACCCTCCAACCCCTGCCTAAGGAGAGAAGCATCAAAACTGCTGGGTGTTGGGGTTCTGGGCTCCTCACCTATCCAGTGCAGATGGTTGTAGGGATAGAAAATACAGCCCAGTCATGATCTAGCCCTTAGAATCACAACAGGATGTCTACTAATAAACTCTGCCATCTCTCTGTAGTATGTTGTAGACAGTGGGACCAGATAAGGCCATCAATTCTGAAACCCTCTTTGTCTCAGGTTTGTTCGAAATCCATGGAGCAACAGTGGTTCCCGTTGTGAGTGTGCTAGCCCCGGAGAAGCTGTCAGCCAGCACTAGGAGGCGGTATGAAACTCAGGTGCGCTGGGCCAGGGTTTCTTTGGCTTTCTAATATGAGTTACAGAAGAGAAAAACAACAACAGGAAAGGAAAATAAGATAAACATGGAGTTTCTTGGAAATATTTTTTCCAAGAAAAAAATTTTTCTTCCAACTTCCCTAACTGGGTGGCTTCTGAAAGTGTTATCAATACAAAGCATCTCTCTGGCTCCAGGATTCCCATCTGTCCTCCAGAGAGGGGCCATTGTGCACTGTGGGCACCTCGAGGCAGCTGTTGTCAGAGTGACTGCATCTAAATGAAAACTATCTAATCTGGCTCTAAAGGTAGTTGAGGTTTGTGCTCTAAATAGCAAAGTAGAAGAGGCCGATGACAAGACTTAAGGCAGGTTTCTCATACCATACATGGTTTCGGCATTTACTATATGCCTAATGGTGTGCTAAGGGCTGTGTAAAATGTAGAAGACATTAACATGGCCCCAGTCCTCAAAAGAGTTTATAACTTGGAAGCATATGCATTATATAGAGAATAATACAAGAAAATAAATATAGGCCAGGTGCGGTGGCTCATGCCTGTAATCCCAGCACTTTGGGAGGCCGAGGAGGGCGGATCACTTGAGGTCAGGAGTTCGAGACCAGCCTGGCCAACATGGTGAAACGCTGTCTCTACTAAAAATACAAAAATTAGCCAAGCGTGGTGGCAAACGCCTGTAATCCCAGCCACTCGGGAGGCTGAGGCAGGAGAATCGCTTGAACTGGGGAGGCAGAGATTGCAGTGAGCCGAGATCATGCCACTACACGCCAGCCTGGGCAACAGAGCAAAACTTTGTCTCAAAATAAAATAAAATAACTACAGTAGAACACTGAGTTAAATTTATAGAATATGAATGTTAGAGTATGCTGTGGACATGTGCAAAAAAGTGTTAAAAGAGAGCAGTCAATTTTAGAAATGTAATCAGACTGAAATACAAAGATCAGGTACTTTATTTTTGTAAGCTCTTCTAGCTGTTTCTCAGGATTTGGGTGGAAACCTGTTTTTCCCATCTTCCTACTGCCTTCATCACCTACCAAGTTTCAGTTCTCATGCCATGTCCTCATTGCTACCACCTCTCCCTTTTTCCCAATTTAGCTTCATACTATCATCTCTCTGTCTCTGTGTGCACTGTTTCACTGCACTGAGCCTTTATAAGGAATCATTTCAAAATTATGAAGAGATAATTGACAAGGATTATTAAACAGATGGTCAAGATAAGTTATAAAAACCTCATTTCCCCTGAGATCATATTGCTAGACACCCCTTTCTGAGTGGATTAAGAGCAAATCTTTTTTTTTTTTTTTTTGGGCAGGCTGGAGTGCAGTGGCGCAATATCAGCTCACCACAACCTCTGCCTCCCATGTTCAAGCAATTCTCCTGCCTCAGCCTCCCGAATAGCTAGTATTATAAGCACTCACCACCATGCCCTGCTAATTTTTCTATTTTCAGTAGAGACAGGGTTTCACCATGTTGGCCAGGCTGGTCTCGAACTCCTGACCTCAGATGATCCCCCAGCCTTGGCCTCCCAAAGTGCTGGGATTACGGGCATGAGCCATCGCACCCAGCCAAGGGCAAACCTTTAGACACCATTTGGAATCCTTTCTAGGCTTTGGTGTGTTACCCTGTGATTGTATCCTGGAATAGCAAATAAGATGGCAAGAAAGATGGCTTGGTTTAACATGTTCTGAATTCCATTTTCTTATTTAGGTACAAACTCGACTTCAGACCTCCCTTGCCAACTTACATCAGAAAAGCAGTGAAATTGAAATTCTGGCTGTAAGTGGCTTTCTTTCATATTTTGAAGGTGGCTTCTGTCCATACTGTCCAAGTAGTTGCCTCAGGGTTCAGAGCTTTTTTGCTCAGTGTCAGCAGAATGTGGATGCAGGCCTTATTGTCACTGATATGAACTATACGCAATTTAAAACTATTAAGAACTAGGGGGAGAATTTAAGGTTTTGTTTCTCCTCTTTGTTCCTCTGAAAGAGAGGGAGGAAAATGAAAACAAAAATCACTTTCCTACATATTTCATGCCTTTGCGTTGCTAAGCTTACACCGAATACATGTAGCAGTCAGACCTTTCGGGTGTGGTGTAGAGGGACAGGGAGTACAGTTTCCACTGCTTATTAATTCTCCAGGGCTAAGATCTTATCACTGCACAGTTCATTAAGCCCTTTTATAGCACAATAGCATCTCAGACTCTGCAAACCCTATTCATACTGCTGCATCTCACGTGACACTATGGTCACAAGGCAGTATTGTGCTGCTGAGAGTTCCCTAAGAGATGTTGTACATTTCTGTGTATTCACAGGTGGATCTACCCAAAGAAACAATATTACAGTTTTTATCATTAGAGGTAAGCAATATGAACTCTTCTGCACTGTGGCCTTTAAGATCCCAAATCTTTGCTGTTAGTTTGCCAAAAGAATACTGGTGATAGTATTTTTCTGGCAGCCCCAGGAATTTAGTAACATTTATCCTTTTATGTGACATATATGTTCCTAAATCCTATGTTGAAGGACTCATACTTTTCTAGTGACTTTTTTTCAGAGATACTTATTTTATTTAAAAAAAAAAAAAAAAAAAAAAAACACACATACTGCTTTTACTATGTGTCAGGGTCTGGCAGGCCTTGTTGTAAGCATTTTACAAGTAGTAACTCATTTAATCATAACCACCCCAAAATGTAGATACTGTTATTATCCCCACTTTACAGAGTATAGAAGTAGAGAGGTTAAATATCTTACCCACGGTCACCCAGCTATTAAGTAGTAGAACCGGGATTTGAACCTAAGCAGACTAGTAGAATCGGTGTTCTTAACCACTATACTATACTATCTCTCAAACAAACCTCCATTCCAGCTAGGGAAGCTCATTTGCAGATTAGTACTATACAAAAAAAAAATCCTTTTGTAAAAATTAATTAGGTCCTTTATAAATATATATATATATATATATATATATATATATATATATATATTTACAGCTACATCCCTTTATCATCAAATACCCTAAATAAGAACTTTAAAAATTTGAATAGTTATCTTTGCTATTAAGAACACTCAACTATAGTCATAGCTACAGGTGACTTTTGCAACATGTCATATCAAAGAATACTTTTTTGTCTACCCAGAGTGTTTAGTCACAAATTAAATTAGATTAATAGTGAACTTAGCCCTAGAACTAGTATTTTATATATCATTTGTTGTTCTCTTACAAATAAGCATATACCACTATACTGGCCGTGTACTGATTTATGATCCAGTCAAATGGATATACTTAAGAGCTGCTAACACCATTGTACAAAAAGTAAATGGAGGCCAGATGCAGTGGCTCATGCCTATAATCCCAACACTTTGGGAGGCCGAGGTGGGGGGATCACCTGAGGTCTGGGGTTCGAGACCAGCCTGGCCAACATGGTGAAACCCTATCTCTACTAAAAATACAAAAAATTAGCCAGGTGTAGTGGCAGGCGCCTGTAATCCCAGCTACTTGGGAGGCTGAGGCAGGAGAATCACTTGAACCCGGGAGGTGGAGGTTGCAGTGAGCCGAGATTGCGCCACTGCACTCCAGCCTGGGCAACAAGACCAAAACTCCATCTCAAAAAAAAAAGAGTAAACGGTAGGCAGAACTAACTAGTCTAAAGTCACATCAGCACACTAGGGCTGCAGCACTGTTAATCAGGCTCTAATTAGGGAGTCTTGTTTTAAGGAAAATTGGTGCTTCAAAGGAACCCCAGCAGTCTCCTAACCGGTTCTACTATCTCCCTATTACTGATTCTCCTGGTATACTTGAAGAGGGAAATGACACTGGAATTTCATTAGTGACCCAAAAAAAGCCAGCTAGTAAACCCTAGTGACCTGTTGTAAGGGCTTATCTATTTTTTTCCTAGTGGGATGCTGATGAACAGGCATTTAACACAACTGTGAAGCAGCTGCTGTCACGCCTGCCAAAGCAAAGATATCTCAAATTAGTCTGTGACGAAATTTATAACATCAAAGTAGAAAAAAAGTAAGTTATCGCTTGGGCATAGCAGGTTTCACATGGTTAAAATTCAGGGAGGGGTTTCAGAGTGACATTATTTTGTTGTCTTGTTGAGGTTTCACGCCTGATAAGCTGTTCTTAGAACTGTAGCTGACAACCAATAAATCTTGCTGGGACTGTGAATCACAGTCATGATCTCGTCAATAACAAAACACAGGGGTCTTAGGAGTAGCTGTCCCAATTACAAGTTTGTTCACCCAGGTAATTCACTTTCTAAATATGTTTAAATCAAAGAAAATAACCATGACTACTTTGCTGTATGTCCTTATGTCAAAATGCCAATCAATCATTCATGTTATCATACACTTAAAAGGCAACAAGGAAGCCTACTATGAGGTGAATGGTTATCTCCTTATTAAGATCTTATACTACAGACCCCCGTCAGTCACACCTTGTATAAGACCTATATAATTTTTTAATGACTAGCCTTCCATCTTGTTTTTGCTTAAATAAAAAGCTCCTACAGGTGTTATAAAAATTTATTAGCTCTGTTCTTCACTCATTAAACTGAGTCCTTATAACCTTTTCTTTTGCAGGGTGTCTGTGCTATTTCTGTACAGCTATAGAGATGACTACTACAGAATCTTATTTTAACCATAAAGAACTGTCGTTAACCTCATTCAAACAGACAGAGGCTTATACTGGAATAATGGAATGTTGTACATTCATCATAATTTAAAATTAAATTCTAAGAAGAGGCTGGGTGCAGTGGCTCACACCTGTAATCCCAGCACTTTGGGAAGCCAAGGCAGGAAAATTGCTTGGAACCAGGAGTTCGAGACCAGCCTGAGCAACAAAGCAAGACCCCACCTCTATGAAAACTAAAAAAATTAGTTGGGCATGGTGGTGCATGCCTGTAGTCCCAGCTACTCCAGAGGCTGAGATGGATCATCTGAGCCTCAGGAGGTTGAGGCTGCAGTGAGCTGTGATTGTGCCACTGCACTCCAGCCTGGGACAACAGAGCAAGACCCTGTCTTAAGAAAAAAAAAAAATTTTTTTTCTAAGAAGCTGTCCTACAAAGTTGAGCTTTGTTAGTTTTTCATGTGTAATATATTATAAATTTATCTTTTGGGATATAATAAATGCTTTCGTATACCTGCTGCTTTTTAATTGTAAATCTATTAACCCTAAAGGTTTTAGGGAGCTGGAACATAAGGTAATAGCCTTTTCTTCCCTTGGCTGTAATGACTAAGCACATGAAAATATCCAAACTAAAGGGCATAAAGAAACCAAAAATCATTATTACTTTGGAACCTTTATTCTTGATGACTTTGTAGTATGTTTCTCCTAAGGTGGTTAAACAAACTCTCATTTGACTATGAGAACTCACTGAAACTTGGGGAACCATGATGATAAAATTATACAGCCAGGAAGGAAGCAGTTCATGAGATAACATGACTTTTTATAAAACTGTCAGGTTTCAATTCTAATAACCTAGAAGATATTATAGAGCTAAAGCCTATTCATTAATCACATCATTCTAGAATTAGTTATTGCCAGAACTATTAAAATGGGGTGGGAAAGGAATAAAGAGACAGTGCTGATAAACAGACATGTTTAATGATAGCTTGCTCTTCACAGAGATGTCTACAGAGACTTTTAATCTATAATCCAGGAGTATATAACCATGCAGCACAGACCAATTAGCCAGATGCAAAATAAACTAGATTCTTACCACAACTATCCTATAAACACTGCAACTATTCTTTCCAAAAGGACCCTAATCTTATGTGAAAACACCTACTGTGGGGGAACCAGAAACCTAGCTATGTGGCCAAAAGGAAAAAATAGCAATTCAGCGGTTAATTGGTGAAAGCAGGAAATGTATGCCCTTTACTGTGCTGCTGTTGCTGCTGTTGCTGCTGTTGTTGCTGCTGTTGTTGCTGCTGCGGCAGGTGCTGCTGCTGCTGCTGCTGCTGCTTTGGTCTTCTTAGTTTTGTTCTTTTTGTCTCTCTTCTTCAGCCCATCCATGTTAGCTCTCAGGAGGTTTGAATAAGCCTGAAAGATACAACAGAGCATACCTTAGTGGGAAGATGTGCAAATCGGCAGAACAGCAGCCCTATTTGCATAATGGATTTAGGGTAGCCAAAAATCAGGAAGCCTACCTGATAAAGAATATAGCACCATTGGACACTTGTACCGGAAAATGGTGTAAGCATAAAACACTCTTTCACATTATAGCAGCTTCTGCAACACCCACAGACAGTTGCACACATTTTTTACGTTTTCCAAGGGAAAATTGCAGGCAACTTCTTGTTCAACTATACTATAGGTAGCATATATCTACAGCCTAAGACAAAATCTAACTTAAAAAAACTAGAAAGGAAGACAGTATTAGCGTTGAAATTCACACCCTGGCAGCTTTTACTTGAAACATACTGGTAAAACTTATCTCCGGAGAGCAGTGAACCCAGGTATCAATCTTACCCAGTGTTCACCATCATGCTGACTCTTGCCCTGAGAAGGGTGACATAAGGAACACCCAAAACTCACCATCTGAAACTTATTCACTTCCTTGGAGCTCACCTGAAAAAGAAGGAAAAAAGAGGTCATACCTATTATCCATAAAAGCATCCTCTTCTCCACCCCAGATAGTATCTCAAAAGTCCCCAGAAGACAATATCCTTATCTTTAAAATACTTCTTCCCAACTTCAGGGTTCATAATACACGAATGGTTATTTCTCTACTCTACTTTCCTCTGCCTAGAGAACAAGAAAAGGAGCTCTGCATCTTTTTCCACATGAGAACTGCACCAAGAGGTGAAAGGCAGTAGGCTCCTTTAAAAAAAAAAAAAAAAAAAAAAAAAAAAAAAGCTTTGTTTCTCACCTCTTGAAATCCCTTAGAAAGGTGGCATTGGGTTTTCTCCCTGGGTTCTGAGAAAAGTCAGAAGACTTCTCAGTATTAATTTTTTATACATGAATACAAGATATATTTAAACTACTCCCTCCTCATCTTATTTTTAAACCTGCCTTCCATTAATTCAAGCATATTTAAGCACAATGCAAGCTACCACAAAATAAATTCTACCTCTGAAGAACACTCCTTAGGTTTTTGTTATTTCATGGTATCTAACTTTATCTGTAAAACCACATAAGCTTGTTTTACTGTAAAAGTCCTGTTAAGATAACTTGTCACGGGAGACTTAGCCACTAAGTATAATCTACATTTTCATGCAGTCAGTATCCTACACGAACGTGATTTCTGCCACAGCAGAATAAAGTAGTATTAACTCAATTCAAGGAGTCTCCTCCTTTGCCTTATTCAACCTCCACTGAAAGACTAGGGCTCTTGACTAAATGTATATTTTCTCAAGTGTCAAACCTAACATTTAGCTGCACATTCGCCATGTGAACCACAAAGATAAGGAAATAATAGCATCATCTGGTACCAAGAAACTGCTTATTGAAGGCCCAGCACAGTAAGGGGCTAAGGAACCAAATATTTATGCCAGCTGCTCCTTACAGTACTGCGAATAAGGACCAATATGCTACTTTTATTTCCACAAAAGTTTTAGCAGAACTAAGGACTGTTTGATCTCTACCTTCTTATTTTATTCTTGAGGTTTCCACTACTAAAGTATACGAAGGTCCTGGTCTCAAAAATAGCCACACAGGGCAAAAGGGAAAAATAAATAAAAGCCTGGTTCAGAAACGCCCCATCCTCTGTTAAGTTCAAGTCTTTACATTTCAAAAGATAACCTTAGAAACTGAGCTCACCACAGTGCTGATCTTCTTCTTCCCATCGGTAGCTCTTAACAGACACTTGTTGTCTGCGGGCTCAAAGCCCTCCACAGTACCTTTCTTTGGAATGGGTTTGGTTCGACCGTCATCTGAAGGAAAAAATGCATCCTGGTGAACACGGCCGCGTACGTGGCTGAGCGGCAGACAAACAGTTAAAACAGAGGAGGGGGGTAAGTGATGACCTAATCCAGCCCCGCTGCTCTAGTTCTGTTAAACACCTCGTCTGCTATCACGGTCTGGCGAAACCCTGGAGAAACTATTATTTCCACGATGGAAATATGTAATATCGAAGCACGTTAAATTCCACTCAAAGTGGCGGCATTTGGGATCCCTCACAAAGAGCTCTGGGTTGCTTGGGGCCCATTGTTACCAGAAGCAACCTAGGCGGCTCAGTGCTGGGGACTGCGCCAGCTACAATCCCTACTATTTTCCGGGCCCGAAGCCCCGAATGTGCCCAGTACAGGGTGGCGGAAGGTAGAGGAAGGCGGCGGTCCGCGGCAGACAGACTCCGGTGGCTCCCAGACACCGGGCACCCAGGGAGCATCGCCCGGCTCCCCTCCCGCTGCTTACACTTCTTCAAGGTGATATAGACGCTGCCCGACGTCCGGCACTTCTGGAAAAGTCTGGTCAGCTCCGTCAGGAACTGGAAAACAACAGGCCCAGCCCTGTTAGCCAGCCCCAAATCCTCGCCCCGCCGCGTCAAGGCCCTGGTCCTCCCGCAGGAGGTAGAGGTCTCGAGCAACGCCTGAGCCGCACCCTTCCCTAGGCTGGCCAGGCCTAGCCATACCTGCTCGCTCTCCAACAACACCATCGCGGCGACGCTGGCTAGACTCCCCTCCGCTTAAGCCTCTAGCAGTGAGAGCCGGAAGTTCGGCCTAGGCTGGGCGGGACTTCCGCTACTAGACTTCCATTGTCTTCCACCAATCTCTTCTCTTCCACCAATCCCGGCCTGCGCCCTCCCCCGGCCCCGCCCGCCTCGCGCTCGCGCCCTGGGACGTCCGGGGGCCTGTGACCCGGAGGCGTTGGGGCTGTCCTGGGCCGTCACATGCGAGAAATTGTCTCACCCCAGCCAGTGTGAGGGAGTGAGAGAAAGTTTTGATAGCAGCGTACGATTTATATTCAGCTGTATGCTGGGCAGGTTACCTAACAACTCAGTGACTCAGTTTCCTTATCCATAAAGGGTAATGATAGCATCTACCGCGCAGTGTGGTCGTGAAGCGTAAATGAAACTCAGATTAAATAGGTAGAACAGTGCCTGGCACATACAGCGTGTTCAGTAGGTATCAGCTATTGTTCTTTTCATTATTGTTATTGTAAGTTCCTGTAGAGATCCTTTAAACTCTCCCTAAACGCTGACCTGCAGCTCTAGCCAGAAGGGCTGGGCCGGGCGTGGTGGCTCACGCCTGTAATCCCAGCACTTTGGGAGGCCAAGGCGGGTGGATCACGAGGTCAGGAGATTGAGACTATCTTGGCTAACACAGTGAAACCCTGTCTCTACTAAAAATACAAAAAAGTTGGCCGGGCGTGGTGGCGGGCGCCTGTAATCCCAGCTACTCGGGAGGCTGAGGCGGGAGAATGGCGTGAACCCAGGAGGCAGAGCTTGCAGTGAGCCGAGATCGCGCCACTGCACTCCAGCCTGGGCGACAGAGCAAGACTCCGTCTCAAAAAAAAAAAAAATGAGGGGCTGGAGCCCAGTCTTTAGCTCTACCTCTGATTAGTCAGGAGAACTGAGTTGTAAGCCCTCTCTGCCAGTAGCCAACTTGAACCCTGGGCCCGCTATAAAGTCAAGCATTCCACCACACAAGAAGTTTTTGCTGAGTGCCTCTCAGTCTGTGCCAGGCACCGTTGTAGAGGTTGGGGATGCGGCAAGATAAGAAAAGCTAAGTTCCTGGTTTCCTGGAACTTGGGTTAAAGGGGCAGGGAGGAAATAAACAATGAAGCAAACAAGTAAGTAGTACAGCTTCAGATAATGAGTTCTGTGAAGACAGCAAGCAGGGCTGTATAATGAGTGGGAAGGGGACTGCTTGGGTTGGGGTCAGGGGAGTTCTCGTCGAAGAGGAGAACTTTGAGTTGAAAGCTGAAAGGACCAGCCATCCAGATCTAGGGACAGTGTTTCAGACACAGGGAATGGCTAGAGCAAAACCTTCAAAGGGGAAACAAGTTGCCCTGTGTCTGTTAAGACTGGCAGGTGCGGGTGGGGGTGAGGAGGGCTTGTGGAGCAAGGAGTGAAGGAGTATGGAGAGGTAGCCGGGACCAGATTATGTAGGGCCCGTTGTGTCCGGAATTGGTGGGTTCTTGGTCTCACTGACTTCAAGAATGAAGCCGCGGACCCTCGCGGTGAGTGTTACAGCTCTTAAGGTGGCGCGTCTGGAGTTTCTTCCTTCTGGTGGGTTTGTGGTCTCACTGGCTTCAGGAGTGAAGATGCAGACCTTCGCGGTGAGTGTTATAGCTCATAAAAGCAGTATGGACCCAAAGAGTGAGCAGTAGCAAGCTTTATTGCAAAGAGCAAAAGAACAAAGCTTTCACAGTGTGGAAGGGGACCCAAGCGGGTTGCCGCTGCTGGCTCGGGCAGCCTGCTTTTATTCTCTTATCTGGCCCCCCCCACGTCCTGCTGATTGGTAGAGCCGAGTGGTCTGTTTTGACAGGGCGCTGATTGGTGCGTTTACCATCCCTGAACTAGACATAAAGGTTCTCCACCTCCCCATCAGATCAGTTAGATACAGAGTATCCACACAAAGGTTCTCCAAGGCCCCACCAGAGCAGCCAGACACAGAGTGTCGATTTGTGCACTCACAAACCTCAAGCTAGACACAGGGTGCTGATTGGTGTGTTTACAATCCCTGAGCTAGACATAAATGTTCTCCACATCTCCACCAGAGTAGCTAGACACAGAGTGTCGATTGGTGCATTCACAAACCTCGAGCTAGACACAGGGTGCTGATTGGTGTGTTTACAGTCCCTGAGCTAGACATAAAGGTTCTCCACATCTCCACTAGACTCAGGAGCCCAGCTGGCTTCACCCAGTGGATCCTGCACTGGGGCTGCAGGTGGAGCTGCCTGCCAGTCCCGCGCCGTGCACTCGCACTTCTCAGCCCTTGGGTGGTCGATGGGACTGGGCGCCCTGGAGCAGGGGGTGGCGCTCGTCGGGGAGGCTTGGGCCTCACAGGAGCCCATGGAGGGGGTGGGAGGCTCAGGTATGGCGGGCTGCAGGTCCCAAGCCCTGCCCTGTGGGAAGGCAGCTAAGGCCCGGAGAAATTAAGCACAGCGCCGGTGGGCTGGCACTGCTGGGGGACCCAGTACACCCTCCACAGCTGCTGGCCTGGGTGCCAAGCCCCTCACTGCCCAGCCGGCTGCTCGGAGTGTGGGCCGCCAAGCCCACGCCCACCTGGAACTCCAGCTGGCCCCCAAGCGCCGCATGCAGCCCTGGTTCCCGCTGGCGCCTCTCCCTCCACACCTCCCCGCGGGCCGAGGGAGCCGGCTCCCGCCTTGGCCAGCCCAGAACGGGGCTCCCACAGTGCAGCGGTGGGCTGAAGGGCTCCTCAAGTGCCGCCAAAGTGGGAGCCCAGGCAGAGGAGGCACCGAGAGCGAGCGAGGGCTGTGAGGACTGCCAGCACACTGTCACCTCTCACCGTGACCATGGTAAGCTTGGATTTTGTTCTAAATACAAACAGAAGACTCGTTAAGGAAGTTTTCAACAGAACACTGGAAATCTGATTTATATTTTTTAAAGATCCCCCTGTCTGTGTTGTGGAGAATACACTGTAGAGAGACAGGGCAGGAAATGAGGAGCCCAGTTAGGAGATTCAAACTTAATGGCTTAAATATGTTCGCTTTCTGATTTCACATTTTCTTCCAAATGGCCAGCGCCCTTTGCCCACTTCCTGCCCTAGGCTGATGACCTTGTGTAGTCAACCTGTATTGGCTTTTGGTTCTCCAGGATTTGAACCTGTTTGCAATCCCTGTTGTGTGGGTTTTGGTGAGAGGCAATAAATAAATAAAAGGGTCAGAGGGTCACTCTGTCACCTGCCCTCAGAACCTGGGCTCAAGCGTATGACCTAACATGGGTCAATCTGGTGCTCTCAACCAGGACTTCAACTTCTGAGCTAGTAATACCAAGGCCCAGGGCTCTTGCATGGGTGTCCAGTCATTTGAATGTGAGGATGTTTTTGCTCATCTGTATTGGCAGATATCATGAAAATTATGCATGGGCCCTTTTTTAAAAAAATTTTTTATCTCATCAGCTATCATTAGTGTTAGTGTATTTTACATATGGCCCAGGACAATTCTTTCAATGTGGCTCAGGGAAGCCAAAAGTTTGGACATGCATGCTAGAGGTTATTCATATGGCACCATCACAAAGTGGTCTTGTGTTGGCGGCCCTATAGGAGGGGTTTTCACCAGACTGTTCTAATCTTTGCTAGTCCTGAGGTGTACGAAGATGACTCCCCAATTCTTAATTATAGCTTTTACCTCTGCATTGAGCTCCAAACTTGCATATTCAGCTGTCCACTTGGTAGTTCTACTTGGATGTGTAATGAGCATCTCAGATATTACATGACCAAATCAAAACTTTTTACTTCCCACATCTTTGCTATTTATTAAATGGCACCACCATCTGCCCAGTTACTCAAATAAAAACACCCATGAATCATCCTGGATTCCTTTTTCTTTTTGAGGCAGAGTCTCACTCTGTCACCCCAGTCTAGAGTGCAGTGGTGCAATCTCGGCTCACTGCAGCCTCCACCTCTCAGGCTCAAGCTATTCTCCAGCCTCAGCCTCCTAAGTAGTTTGGTCTACAGGCATGAGCCGTTGCCCCCAGCTGTTCTTTATCCTTTTAATTTTCACATCTATACCTGCATGAGTCCTGTTGGCTATCTTCAAAGTTTAATCTGATTGCAATCACACTAGCATCTGGACTTCTGCAAAAATCTCAGTGGCAGGCTGGATGATCCCCCAGAGATGTCAATGTCCTAGTGCATGGAATGTGTGCATCGCACTGGAGCCAGTACAATTCAGCTACTGACAGAATATTCTTTGGGCTTTGTTTTTCTGTGGGAAATGACCAAGAGCACCTATTCAGAAGTCAAAGTGATCGGGGTTCAGATCCTACCTCTGCTACTTACTAATTATGTGGCCTCAGGCAACCTCTCAAGGCCTAAGTCTCTTCACTAGCAAAATAATAATAATAATGCTTACTTCATTGAGGTTATGAAGATTTTATAAAATACTATATGTAAGACCCTTAGGCTTGCTCTAATATGGTTTTTATAGATGTTTAAATTAATTTTAAAATTTTAATTCCTCAGTCACACTAGCCACATTTCAAGGATTCAGTAGCAACATGTGGCTTGGATAGTGCAGATGTAGAGCATTTCCATCATCACAAATTCTATTGGACAGCGCTATCATTGATAACATTGGGCCTAGCACATAGTAAATGCCCAATAAACAGTATAGTATCAAATAGTGTTATTATTTATAGACCACACACCTTCCATCATTTCAACATCACCATCCTGATTTCTGCCATTATCTTAATACCACCTGTACTGTTAGTTAATATTTTTCTTTACATTGACTAATTTTATACTTAAGTGTATTTAATATCATGATCGTAAGTGGAAAACCGGTATCATTTGCCATAAATAAAAGGGATCATAAAAGGAAGTACTATGAAGTAAAATAATGTTGCTAGATTTAAATTTTTGTGATTAAAAAAATTAAAACAATGAGTAAAAGCAATGATAAAGTTCATTGATTTATAAGACTATATCTGAAAATAAATTCGTCAGTGAGAAAAATGGTATTGTAGGTGATCAATCAGGAATAAAGGTAGCTCTGGGTACAATGAAATTGAGAGTTTATGTCAGTATAACATGGTTAAATTTTGATGTTTTCCAGCACCCCAAATCCTAACTTGCAATTATGTGTGATTAGGGTAACATATCATTAATCAAATTGTAATTTAAATGCATAATAGAGGTTAATGGCTTTTGGCCTTGGAGCAGAGCAGTATGTATGTGAGGCATGGAGCTGGGTCACTGTCTCTAAGTCATGCAGGCCACATACCTTCCTGCTCCCTCTCCCTCAGTTTTTCCTCTCCCTTTCTCAGTTCTAGGAGAACCATGACATTAAAATGGTTCCCAAATCCCTTCCCACATCATGGGGGCTTCATCAGAGGCCTAGGCGGCACCAAGAGCAAAACGAAGGCCCTGGGCACAAAACACTGTACCAGCTTTGGCCACTTCCCCATGGGAAGACGGGCAGAGAAAAATACCCCTGCTCCTCAGGGCCTAGCAGACCTGAGGGACCTGAATAAGTATGCTTGTTTGTACAACCTGAGATTGTCTCTCCCAAAATGCAGGGGTAATGTGTTTTTTCCTCAGACAGAGCACACTTTAATTTATTAGGTTTTAATTAGAGTTGGGTTTGAATTAGGGTCAGGAATTCGGTTAGGGTTTGAATTAGGGTCAAGGATCTTGTTCAGGTTAGGGTTGATTAATTTGCAGCTGCAGTTACTCTAATGCAATTACACTTTGCAGTGCCTGGAAAGTATAATGGTTAAAAACACAGTCGCTAGTTCCTGGATGGGGTTCCTAGCTAGGGTAGTCAAGGCTGCAATAAGCCATGATTGTGCCACTGCACTCCAGCCAGGGAAACAGCGAGATGCTGTCTCAAGAAAACTTTTTATTTTGTTTAACCTATTATTAATAAGGAAACCAGATGTATGTTACAATCCATTCAAAGGAGAATCCAGTAAACATCAGGAATTCTGGAATGAATTTGTATATGGAAGCAAAATTGGATTTTGCACAGGAGGGACCCAGGGTTGTCCCTTCACTGAACAGAAGCATTTGTATGTCCATAGACAAGAATCCTCTGCATTGCCATTGAGTCTCTACAACCTATAGAGTTGTAAAATAGCGCAAAGGAAATGAAAGGCTAGAAATCAGCTAATCCAGAAGGCTGTGTTCTAAACAATGTATAATTTTTCATTGGAAACATCCACTATATTTTGTTTTGTTTTGTTTTTTGTTATTGTTGTTTTTGAGTTTATCTTTTTCTTTAATGTATTTGTTTCCACTAATCTTTTTTGCATATTCCAAAATTGCTTAAGTCTCTCTGTGCCTCAGTGTCCTCATCTGTAAAATGGGGAAGTCATAAAAGTGCCTACCTCATGTCAAGGGGAGGAGTAAATGAGCTAAGGTATGCATTATTACACCGCAGTCCCTTAGATGGGAGTGGGCTGTTCCCATGTCGTCCTTGTCAAGGTGGATTCATTCTACAGGAGCAGATTGCAATAAGACACTGTGCACCTTACGGAGGACTGGCCTCTGGGCTACTTTAACTTTTCAGTTTCAGTCTGAGGGGAACCACACCTTGGGCTCTGAGCTGCCTCACTGTAGCTCCAGTGTGCTGATTTAACGGTTAGTTCTGAAGGAAGGAGGGTGTCATCTAAACACATCGAGGAATGGCACTGGGCAGGTCTGGCTTTGGAATGACAAGTTTTAGAACCTAAGGCTGGGAGACCTCCTATGTCAGCGGGAGGTGGTTAGCTCTGGTGGAGCCATCCTAGAGAAGGCCAGAGTGGCCAGAGGGAGATGAGAGTGTGTCCTGGAAGCCTGGGTGCCTGGAGAGAGTAACCACCCTGAAGCCACGTCAACACACTCCCTGGACTGAATCCACTCCAACACTGGCAGTTCCCAATTCCTTTATTCTTTCCTGCAGTCAGTTGGTCAACAAGTTTTCATTGTATCTGCTCAGCCAACTCAGAGCTCCAGGAACTCTCTCCATCCCCACCCCAGGATGAAGTCCTGGATTTAAATCCCAAGCCCCAGTGCCCTAGAGAGACAGCACAGGTGCCCTGGACTGTGAGTCAGAGGCCCCAGGCTCACCCTGCTCCCCACCTTGCTGTGAGGCCCTGCACGAGATACTTGCCTGTGCCTTATCCTCCACAGGGAACCTGCCTCAGAGGGTTGTTGTTGGCTTTCAAGGACATAATCCAAGTAAAGGGCTCATAGTAAACACCCAGTTGATGTATTTTTTAAAGTTTTTTCACTGTTATGTTCAGGACTTAGGCTAGATTGCTAATGTCACTTCTACTTCCAAAATTCTGAGAACTGCTGCTTTTCTCCCCCCAGCCCCTTCTGGGGGCCCTAGGGAAGTTTCCAGAGCTCACAGGTGTCAGTGATTAACACTGGCCTTCCCCTCGCTCAAGGCGAGGAAGTAGGCAACGCCACCACGCCCTCCCTCCAGGCGCCATCGCAGCGGTGAGGAGTGGCCTCGACCTGCCTGCAGCACCTCGGGCCAGCAGGGGACGCCCTGGCCTCACCAGACGAGCGCAGCCATGGGCAGCAGCCTCAGACGCTCCCAGATCTTGCCCTATCATTTACCTCAGGTCAACCCTAAGAATATCCAAGATGGTGGTCGTTATTTTTCAAAATTACTTCTGTGGAGGCTAGAACTTTCCGTGTTACAGAAAGATTATCATTCATCCATTCACTGAACAAGGCTAAACAAGCAGTGTTAGGCACTGTTCTAGGTGCAAGAAGCTGACTGAATTCTCCACTAGAGAAGAGACTATTTTTTTCTCAGATAATAGCTTGCTTGTATTTATTGAGAAGTTACTAAGTGCCAGGTTCATTTCTAGGTGTTTACATGTATCCTCTTTTGAGCCCCCAATAGTCCTGTGAGGTGAGCGTTGCTCTACGCTGAGGAGCCTGCCACCTCTGTGCAGAGAAGAACTTGCAAATGAGTGTAGTCTGCAGGCAGCTCAGGAGTGCTGAGCTTTCAGCTGTCTTTCAGCTGTCCAAAGAGGTGACAAGAAGGGAGGGAAGGCAGAAAAGAGGCCAGCTCTAGGCAGAGTGGAACAAACTGGGACTCTCTCTCCACTCCTCGTCTTTCTCTCCCTCTGGGTGTGGGTTCCTATCCCAAGCCCCTGTCCCCCTCCCACTCCCATGCAGAATCCTGTCTCCTTAGACCTGTCTTTGGGTTCAAGGACCAACTTGGCATTTCTTGGCTGTATCTCTGAAGGAAAGTCATCTTAATCTCTATGGGCCTCCATTTCCTCAGCTGTAAAATGGGAAGATCTTCCTCACACTGCCGTGGTGAGTTCAGTGTGACAATGTGAATATAAATACCTTATAAGTGAGAAAGCATGGCAGAAAAGCTAGGTTTCATTGTTCTTTTCCTCTCCTTCTCAAGCAGTACCCTGAGTAGAAGTATTCCGTCCTGCAAAACACCCCTCCCTCCATCCCCACCAAAATCCCAGTCTCTCACTAAGCTCAGCTAGCTGTGTGGAGGCAACCCATCTGGTAGCTAAATCACGCGAACATGTTCAGGACAAATGGTTAGTACGTCACATGCCCTCCATTTGTGGAGGAAACTTAGGTGATGTTAAACAAAGAACAGACTCTAATGGTGGGATTTCTGGTATAGGGGCTTTGGGGAGATACAAAGGAATTGCCAGTACCCTCTAGGCTGCACCCCATGGGCAGCCCCTGGCCCCACATGCCTGGAAGGCCATCCTTGTACAGAATCAGGTGGTGGCACTCAAGAAACATGTGTGAACTTTAACAGGTTCTCCCCTTCTCATCTAGGATTTCCTTCCTTGCTGAACCTCAAGAAAGGGGCCAGCATACCCCATAATGTACGAGGGGAAACTGAGGCCAGGAAAGGCAAGCATAGTTATTGCTCAAGTATTCCCAGCCAGGCTGGAAGTCTGGGGCATGAGCACCTATTCCTGCCTTCCTCCTTCCCACACATTCATGGGTTTAGTGGGTGGGGGAGGGGCTCCCTTATTCAGGATGATTAGGGGTCCCAAAATTAAAGTTTCCTGTCTGAAAGTCAAGGACAGGAAATTATATAGCCAGAGTTCTGCACAAATTGCCCAACAGGTGTCTCGACTCTCCAAAGCAACAGATGCTGTTCATCTCTTGGCCTCTGTGTCATCATTCGTCCTTGATTGTTCAGGGAAACCCACTCCATCTCCATCTCTGTGACAGACCCACAGATGCAGATTTACACAGGGAATCCTAGACAGACACAATGAAGAAACTCCCATCTGATCAGAGCCAAGTCCCGGTAATAACATCAATGAATCATTGACTTCAGTGAGTCACAATATTGAGCTGGAAGAGGCCTCCAAGACCTTTTTAGTCCAACCCTTTACCTGCTAGTTATTCACAAGTGAATAGAAACTGAGTGAGGTCCAAAGAGGGAAAATGACTTGACCAAGATCACAAAGCTTGGTAATGCCAAAGGCGAGACTGGAAGCCCTGGGCCCTGAGCCCCAGGCCCATGCACTTTCCACACACCCCTCTGCCTGCCACCGCCTGGCTGGCACAGAGAGCAGGAGGGAGGGCATAGGCCCCTCATGACTTAGCCAAGGGCAGCTCAGTGTCTCTATGCAGGTGGACTCCGTGTGTCAGCTTCAGCCCTCCCTTGGGAAGGGAAGGGCCTGGGGCCGTCCTCACACCCCAGGCGCCAGGCCGCGGAGCTATAGGAGGCAGCTTCCTGCTTGGCCCTTATCCAAGGCCATTTCACAATGGGGGGAAGAGCGCTGAGCTGAGAGTCCAGGGTTGCTGCTCACGCCACCCCCACTCCAGCCCCTTTCAGACCCCCCAGGGAGAATGAGCCAGGCCCCGCCTGAGGCTTGGGGTGAAGAGAGCTGCAAGAATGGAGACAGGCTGAACAGCCCCTATTGGGAGTGTTCTATGAGCCGTGTCCCTGGAGCTGGACGAGGGCACCACCTTGCATGTTACCAGCACTCTCCCCCTTCCCTTGCCGTCCACCTGCAAGCATTCACGATGGGGAAGTCCCTTCTAGGACAGGAGTGGTCGCTTCCAGTCAGCCCCATAGCGCTCTCATGATTAGTCAGAGAGGAACCTGGAGGCAAGGAGGCCCACAAGCTGGGAGACGGGCAAGGCCTGGGCCACTTCCTGCAGTGAGGCAACGTGACTACCAGGCAGAGAAGCGCAAATTTCTCCTCCCAACATGCTGCATGGTCTGGGGTGAACTGCGGCTCAGCTGACTGAAATTCAGGCAGGAACCAAGACAGAGACACTGAGACGGGACATTCAGCCAGGATTTATTATGCCCTTACACACAGGGTCGGCTCTGAGCTCAGCTCTGTAAGGGATCTCGTTTGAAGTAGGAGGCAGTGGTTAAGGACCCAAATCATCCTGTCTTCAAGTCTTGAAGAGGTGACAAAACAAACCTAGGTGAAATGTCAAACCACAAGACAAGGCAGTGTGAAGTGAGGGCCCACACTCTCATGCTGGACAGTCCAGTACGGCCAGTGAAGCGGGGGTGGGGAGGGAGTCACTGCAGACAAAGCTTCGGGGAAGAGATGGAACCGAGAATGGTGGTGAGAACTTGACTTTGCAGACGGGATGGGAAAGATCTTTCAGACAGGGAAAGGAAGACAAGGCAGAAATGAACCCGCATACGTGAGGACAGGACCCTGTTTGCACCAGGGGTGGTCAGCCACGAGGCTGGAAATGTGCCTGGCCACAGGGCACTTCCTCACTCTGAGCTCTTGCTACTTGAACACAGCCTTCCTTGGTATCCGTGGGAAGTTGCTGGCCTATTGAGGCAGGATACCACACGGAGAACTAGGCAGGGCCGTGGAGGTGTCAGGGAGCTCAGCCCCTTGGTGGAGGAGCCCTCTGACAACAGGAAGCAGCTGCAACAGGCTCCAGGGTTGTACTGGTATCTGCAACTCTCCCCCTACCCTGGCTGCACCCTGCAGAACAAACTGTTCTTCAAGAAGTTCTGGGGACAGAGGGCCCACACCTGCTCCCAGGTCGGGCTGGATAAACCCCCATCAGCCAGGCTGGGAGCCCAGCAGAGACATCACACAGCTCAGCAGCCCTCCTTACCCCTGGCCCCCTGCCTCCTCCTACCCCAGACCAGGTTGCAGTTGACTATGGCAATATAACACAAAACAAGAGCTTTATATTATTATTATTATTATTATTATTATTATTATTATTATTAATTTTATAGAGATTGGGGTCTCACCATGCTGCCCAAGCTGGTCTCAAACTCCTGGCCTCAAGTGACCCTCCTGTCTCAGCCTCCCAAAGTGCTGAGATTACAGACATGAGCCACGTTACCCAGCCAAAAGCTTTGGAGAGGGAAATGAGAACTGAATCTTCATAAATACCTCATCCTGGAACTTCCAACAGTGTCTCCAAAAATAGTACTTAAACTCCAGGCCTCAAACTCTAAATTGAGTGGGGATGTGAAGTGGTTGTGGCCTTACAGAAACAGCACTGGAGTAGCAGCCGAAGTGCTGAGTTGTAATGTGAATTCTGCCACTCATTGGCATGAGACCTTGGACAAGTCACTTTTTGCTGGACTTGAGTTTCTTCCTCTGTAACTTGGGGAGTGGGGATTGAGCTATAAAGTCCCTTCCAGTTTTAAATGTGAGACTCCGACACTCCCAGGTAACTCTGGGATTGCTGTAGTGACTGTTTGGGGGCTAGTATAGCTGGGAGAGAAATTAGGATGAGAATCCAATTGAGGGCAAGATAAAATGGAATTGTATTCTATTCAGAACTTGAAATAGGATGGGATTTTGTTTTCCCCAGATCCTCACTATAAAGAGATTTGGGAGAAAATCTTGGGAGATTTGGACTCAGAGTATCTTAAGAGGTGGTGTTCTAGAAGATTCCCCAACACTTGGTGGGGAAGAGCAAGAATTCTTCCAGATTGCTTGACAAGCAGAACATGGGGAGTGGGGCACAGTAATACCAGGAAAGACACATCCCATCCCCCCAACCCTCTTTTCCACTGAAGCTGCTCCTTACAATTCCTGTAACTGGGGACCAGGTCTTTCATTCCAGTTACAGCTAAAACTTAACATGGCCATTTAAATTTCCCTGAGGGTATAAATGGCTAATATTCTCTCCTTCTAAGACCCAGCATGTGCTGAGAGAGGCCTTCAGAGGAGGTGGGGGCTGGAAGAAGGAGTGAAGGTGGAGGCCCAAAGATCACACAGGAGCCATGCTTTTTCTGAAGCCAGATCTAGGCCTAGCAGCTCAGAGCAGTTCCCCGTGGGCAGTGATGTGGAAGAAGGCCCTGGGCTTCCTAAGTGCCTCTAGGTCACTTTGTGAAACCTCTCACATGGGCCTACCTGGGAGGAGGAGCCCAGTGTAGCCCCCACCTGTCTACTGCCTGCTCATCTTGCAGGGTGTTGAGGGGATGGGTAGCATGGCTGTCTGCCCCCACCAATTACCCACATGGCTTGGGTCAACTAGACTCTGTCAGAGCTGTTCAAGGAGACACAAACCTAGGCTTTTGGAGGCAGCCTCAGGGAAAGGTGGAGTGTGTGAGGTGGAAGGTGGGTGAGAAAGTGTGCAAGAGGGAACCCACTGTTCTCTACTGGCCCTTTGCCAAACAGCAAGGGAGAGAGGAGTAACCAAGGCCAGACTACAGCCACGTTCAGTGGTTTTCAACTGCGGCCCAAAATGAGGCAGACATAGGCTAGGCATAGTCTGGCCCCTGTGTGTGTGTGTGTGTGTGTGTGTGTGTGTGTGTGTAGGGGGAGTGTGAGGGGGTTGTGAGGGTGTGTGTGTGGTGGGGAGGGTGGGGGGTGTGGTATGTGTGTGAGGAGTGTGTGGTGTGCAGGGGCGGTGGTGTGTGTGGTGTGGTGGGGTGTGGTGTGTGCGTCTGTGTGTGTGGTTGTGTGTTGTGTGTGTGGGGTGTAGTGTGGCATGTGTGGGGGGTTGTGGTGTGTGTGTGAGGAGTGTGTAGTGTGTGGGGGGTTTGTGTGTGTGTGGTGTGTGTGCATGTGTGAGGGGGTGTGATGTGCAGGGGTGGTGGTGTGTGGGGGGTGGTGTGTGGTGTGTGTGTGGTGTGTAGGGGTGGTGTGTGGTGTGTGTGTGTGGTTGTGTGGGGGTGTGGTGTGTGTGGGGTGTGGTATGTGTGTGATGTGTAGTGTGTGTGGGGGTGTGGTGTGTGTGTGAGGAGTGTGTGGTGTGTGGGGGGGTGTGGTATGCAGGGGCAGTGGTGTGTGTGTGGGGGGGCATATGGGGGGTGGTGTGTGTGTGGTGAGGGAGGGTGTGATGTGTGTGTCTGTGTGTGGTGTGGGGGGGTGTGGTGTGTGTATGAGGAGTGTGTAGTGTGTGTGGGGGGTTGGTGTGTGTGGTGTGTGTGCGTGTGTGGGGGGGTGGTGTGGGGGGGTGGTGTGGGTGTGTGTGTGATGTGTGGGGGTGGTGTGTGGGGGGTGGTATGTGGTGTGTGTGTGGTTGTGTGGGGGTGTGGTGTGTGTTGTGTATGTGTGGTGTGTGGGGGTGTGGGGTGTGTGTGTCGTGTGTGTGTGGGGTTGGGTGTATGTGTGGTGTGTGGGGGGTTGTGTGTGTGGTGCGTGGTGTGTGTGTGGGGTTGTGTGTGTGGGGGGTGGTGTATGGGGAGTGCGGTGTGGGGGGTGTGGTATGGGGGGCTGTGTGGTGCAGTGTGCATGTGGTGTGTGGGTGTAAGGGGGTGGTGTGTGTGGATGTGTGTAGGGGGTGTGGGGTGATGGTGTGTGTGTGGTATGGCGGGTGTGGTGTGTGTCTGGAGGGGGGAGTATGTGGTGTGTGGGGAGGGTGGGGATGTGTGTGTGGAGTGTGGGGGTGTGTGGTGTGTGTGTGGAGTGGGGGTGTGTGGTGTGTGTGTGGTGTGTGGGGAGGGTGGGGATGTGTGTGTGGAGTGTGGGGGTGTGTGGTGTGTGTGTGGAGTGTGGGGGTGTGTGGTGTGTGTGTGGAGTGTGGGGGTGTGTGGTGTGTGTGTGTGGAGTGTGGGAGTGTGTGGTGTGTGTGTAGGGGGAGGGTGTTGGCCTGGGTGAGTAGAGAAGATGCCAAAATTTTGTATTTACTGTCGGGGCAATGATGCTGGAAACTGCAGAGCCAGCGCACCCAAAACCCGGCCCATCCCAAGACACTGCTTCTCACAGCCAACAGAGGAAGGAGGGAGGGGGAGAGGTCTGAAGCAGAGGCTTCTTGTTGAGGAGTGCGCGCCAGGCCAGCAGCCTTTCTCACTTCAATGCAGCCTTCCCCTGCTATCCACCGATGAGCATTTAGTGAGCAATTCCTTTGTCCAGGGCAAGCCTTCCCCAGGTCTCTCTTCAAAAGCAGATGCTACCTAGTGGGAGGTGCGGAGTTATACATGCAAGGAAGGGCCACAGGACAGCATCACTAGTACCAAGCTGTCAAGGAGGTGGACTTTGAAGGGAAGAAAGAATTTAGAAAAACAGACTAGTGGACTAGTTAATGCGGGGAGCAGAGAGACATTTCAGGCAGGAGAAGGAGTGTGATGTGAATCTTAGGGAAGAGAGGCCTCTGTATGTTCTGACAACTATTCTCTGACACCAACGGGGCATGCTGCAATTGGATTCAGTGTCAATTCTGACACTGACTACCTGCAGTTAGTGCCCGTGATATTGTGAAACAGGTGTTAGGTCTTCATTCCTGACATACAACTCCTAAAATCCTTGGAATCTCCCGAGTTTTAAGTGTCTTTTTGCACGCTAAGCCCCTAGGAAGCTTCAGGATGGGAGCTGGCCGCCAGAAAGAGCAAGACAGGGTTAGAGGATTGGGACTTTCAGCCCCACCCGTCAACCTCCAGGGAGGGAAAAGGGGCTGAAGTTTAAGTTGATCACCAGTGGCCAATGGTTTAGTCAATCAGGCTTATGTAATGAAGTGTCCATAAAAACCCAAAAGGGCAGGGTTCAGAGGATTTCTTGATAGCTGAACAAGTGGGGATTCCTGGAGGGTGGAGCACCCATGGAGGTTAAAGAAGCTCCACCCCTCCTCCATAGCTCACCCTATGCATCTTTTCATGTATATCTTGTGGAATATCCTTATAATAAGCTAACACATGTAAGTAAGTTGTCCCTGAGTTCTGTGAGCTGCTTTGGTGAAACCCAATTAGCTGGTCAGATAGAGCAGTGGCAAAACAACCCAGGGCTTGCACTTGGCATCAGAAGTGAGGAGAGGGGACTCAGTTCTCAACCTGTGTGATCTGACACTGTCAGCAGGTAGAGTCACAGTTGAACTGGAGGATGCCCCACTAGTGTCTGCTGCAGAAATGACAGCTTGCTTGGTAGGTGGGGGAGACCCCTGCCCCCCCATCTGGTGTGAGGAACGTGTTGAGAGAGTATAGTAGGAAAAACCGAGTTTGGTTTTTTTACAGTGTCAGACCCCACAAGTTAAATGTCAAAGTCCCCAAGACTACCCTTACTTCAGAACTCAGGCGCACGCAGGGTCCACAGACTACTGGCACTTCTATCTGACTTGACTACAAATTTGAGTTCTCACCACCCAAACTTAGGGTTCAGTAGTTGGCTAGAATGGCTCACAGAACTCACTGAGCACGCTATACCTACAATTAGTTTTATTATCATATAGACTCAGAACAGCCAAAGGGAAGAGCTATGTAGGGCAAGGTGTTGGGTGGGGGCGGTGTGTGTGCAGAGCTTCCATGCCCTTTCCTCATGGAATGTGGCATGTCCCTCTCCCAGCACATCAGTGTGTTCACCAACCAGGAAGCTCCTCTCAGTTTCAGTGTCGAGTTTTATATGGGGCTTTACTCCACAGGCACCATTGATTAAATCATTAACCACATGACAAACTCAATCTCTAGTCCCTCCTTCTCGCCCCAGAGGTTGGTGGTGCAGTGGGGATGGGAGTAGGGACGAAATTTCCACACTCTGATCACATGCTTGGTCTTTCTGGCATGGCCAGTCTCTCCCTTAAAATTAAGGGCCCACCTTGAGTTGCCTTCTTATCATAACCTGAGGTATGATGGAAATGCTCATTACAAATGACAAAAGGTGTTCCTGTCACTCAGGAGATCCCAAAGGTTTTTAAAGCTCTGTGCCGGGAAAGGGGGACAAAGACCGAATGGGCTTTTTAAAAAGTCGTAGCAGAGATTGTAATGGGCAGTTCCCAGGGAAAGGACATGGGAGCTGAGGATGGAAAGGCAGGGTGGGGCAGATGTATAAGGTCAGAAGTTGATGGGTACGGGGAGGAGAAATCAGCCCTGCCCTCCTGCGGAAGTGCAGGCACAGGAGAAGCAGTAGACACCACCCCTCACTTGAGTGTCTTGGGGAAATCTTTCACTCTTCCAGTAAGTTTAATTTTCCCCTGGGTAGTTCATCCAGGAGGAGGCATCCTTCAGTTTCTGCTTTGGCACCAAGGTCCCCACAACTCAGGTCCAGGTTCCCTCGTGCAGCCTCCTGACGTTCCCCACAGTTCAAATACCACCTCTTTCTAGAAGGCTTCCCTGATTACCCAAGTGGGAAAAGACCCTGCCCTGAATTCTGAAAGCCCTTTGAAATAGTCCCCTACTGCCCCACGGGGACGTCAAGACAACTTACTGTGACTCATTCCTATCTCCCCAGTTTGATCCTGAGCACTTTGCCTTACCGCTTTCTGCTTCGTTCCAAACAGCCAGCACTGTGTGCTTCATAGAACATTTGTGAGCTCTGCAGACATTCTCTGTCATCATCGGCCCCTCCTCTGCCCCTGACGAACTTGCTGCCTTCCCTTGCAGAGCCCTGCCTCTGAATACAGTGTGAATGTCTGCCCTGCCAGCCTGTGAGCTCTTCCAGGGAAAGAATGTGTGTCTACCTTCAAGCCTGACAAGCAGTGGGTGCCCATGTGTGCGGAGTGAACTCAGTCACTTTTCTCCTAGACAGCGTCACCTTTCTCACATTTAGGGAAAATCAAGAGTAAGGGAATGAGTTACTTATTCTCGTAGAAGAATGGGAAGAGTGAGAAGAAAGTTGAGGGTGAAGCAGGACTCACACAAAGGCAAGGCTGGCCTCTTCCCGCAGGGGCTGGGTCCCCCCGGGCCTCTCGCCAGGACACTGTTCTCGGTGGGTGCTCCACCAAGACGCAGGTAACTGGCAAGATGAGAGGTCAGACCAACCTGGACCTGTGACAGGCAGGCACATGGGCAGCAAGAACATCCCACTAGCCTCTGGGGACAGCATGGCAGAAAGGAGCCATTCTGGGAACCTGTGAAACTTTCCCCTTGAATGGCTTCCAGCCCTTTTAACAACCCCAGAGCAGTGTCCCAGCCTTGGTGAGCTGGGGTTTACTCACTCACACTCACGGTTATCACCCAGAGGCCCAAGCTGAGGGGGAAGGAACCGCCTGCTCAGCCTCCACTGAGGCCGGCCCAGTGCACTCCTCTTGGCATCACTCTGAGGGTCTTCAGTGGGCAGACCCCAGGTGGGGTGAGTGGCACAGCCCAAGAATGAAGCTCCCTTCTGCCTCCCCTGGGCAAGCCCATGACTTGGAGGAAATTGCTCCAGAGAGTGGCAACTAGACATGAAGTGGGACACGGTGCCCAGGGTTTCTCAGTGGCCTCTGAAGCCACCCAGAGTCAGTGAGAGTATCTTGGCCTCTCTCTGTGGGCTTCAGGGCCTCTCAGGCAGGGGTTTGTCTCTGGGATCCCTGGATCACAAGCCCTGTGACTCTTCCACGGCCAGCTTCCCACCCCACAGCCCTGCTGAGCATGCTACCCCGCATCCTGGGGGAGCCACCATTTGGGAATAGATGGGATGGAGAAGGCCTGCTCCCAAGAAACAGTTAATCCTCTCCCCTTCCCCCAGGCCCCTTGCACCTGCAGGCTGTGGTGTGTGGTTTCCCACAGCTGCAGCTGGCTCTGCAGAGCCCCTCCCTTCGAGGGAACCTGAGAGGCTCGGGGCCTGAGGCGCCAGGAGGGCCTCCTCACCCTCTGTCCAGCTGCTGGGGATGGCATGGGAGGGCCTTGCTGCCCTCTGACCTGGACATACCACAAGAGTGCTCTGGTTGAGTGACCCATATGTGATTCCTGGCTTGCAAGCCAAAGGCAGAGATTCCAGTTTGGGAGGTCAGAGAGGTTTCTGAGAAGGGAAATCAGCCATGAGGCCCCTCAGCTCCAGGCTTGCTCCAGCTCTGCTGCCTTCTGGAAGAAGCTGACTGGCCTGGGTGTGGGCTGGGCATTCCCCTGGGGTAGGATGCAGCACTCCAGAAAGAGAGGGTGAGTGGAGGGTAAGAGGTGAGTGGGAAGGACTGGGAGGAACAGGAGGAAGTGAGATGTGGCGGGGCCAGGCCTCTGCTGGTCAAGACAGCCTTGAAGCCATGGTGCTAAAACTCTGGCAGGGTCAGCCCTCTGGCTATCCCAGAAGAGGGCAGGTTGCCACAGAGCCTGGGCAAATACCCAGCTGCCCTCTGAGCCAGGTGTTCCAGGGACACCTCTGAATACTGCTTACGCTGAGACAATGAGACAAAAAGTGCCAGGAGCTTCCTGACTGGGACACACCTTCAGGAGCATTAGCCTGGAGCAGAGGCTGAACCCATCCTAACATCTTGCCCATGTCCCAGCCCCGGGCTACCGGGCAAGTGCTCACATCCCCCAGGGACAGGTGGATGGCACACAGGGTCATGGCGGAGGGCTGCTCACTGGGTCCAGAGCCAGGGCCTGGGAAGAGGGAGGGAGATGCGGGAATCTGACAGGCACAAGCCTCACGGGGCCCAGGGCTCTGGCTTCTCTCAGATCCAGCTCTGGGCAATGCTTCAGTTCAACACTCTCCCTGGGAGGCCGTGTAGCCTGGGGCTCAGGGCTTTGGTGGCGTCCTGTCTGCAGAAAAGCCTCACTCCCCACTCAGAGACAACTCCCCATCCCAGAGCAGGAAGAGAGAGGGTGATTGAGCAAAGGAGGCCTGAGGGGAAACAGAGACACCCATCTACAGGAGCCCCTGAATCAGGTGTGGGAGGAGGGAGAGGCAGGGCCCAGCAGAAGCCACCGTTTGCGCCACACTCCTCTACCTCAGGCGGAGACCAGCTGCAGGGTGGCAGCCAGGGCTTGGAGGAGGTGAGGGAGCGTGCCGGTCCGGCACCCAACAGGCTTCAGTCTTGGCTCCCACACAGCTCGTTGCTCCTTTCGGGGTATAACTGATGCCAACCATCCAGGGCCACTGCCAGGAGTCCACTGTGTACTCAGACTGTGCTTGGCCCATTCGCAGCAGTGCCACAGGGCCACAGGCGCAGAGCTCTGGCTGGGAGTCTCTGCCAATTTACAGTTTGCCCTCAGGTGTGTGGAGGCAAAGTCCTATGAAAGATTAGCTCTGCGCTCCTGGGGAGAGGGCGCGTGGCAGGTGATCTGCCCACAGTGGCTTATTTGTGACTTCATCACTGTGATGACACTATGTTTGGCATTTACTCATTATTGTTATCCAGACCCCATGTATCAAGAAAAGTACAGGAAATCTGCTGTTGGGAGAGCAGCAGCACCCATGTGGAGTGCCACCTTCTGATCTGGGACTTAAACAACATTGCTATTTTCCTCCTTGCTCCAAGTCATCCATTTTGACAATTTTATATCAGCATGGACCCTTCGCCAAGACTGAAATAACTCTGTTATTGAGTTAGGAATCTTTCTATTAATGCATTTATTTAGTATTTCATTCCACAGACATTTAGTGAGTGCCTGCTGTGTGTCATCCATTGTGACAGTGTTGGGAACACGGAGATGAATAAAACAAGGCCCCTGTCCTGGGTGAGCCAAGAGGCCACATGTCAGCTGACATCTTAGGGAGGACACCATCTACATCCAACCCTGACTACTGAACACTTTCAGTTTCTTGGAAGGAAGATTTTTAAATCTTCAGAAAATGAGAACTCCTCCAAATAGGATTTTAATTTGTTTCATATATTTTAAAATTTTATATTTTAATATGTAAGTCATATGGTTCAAATATAAAAATGACATCAATGGCTCCGTAAGAAGTTTTCCTCCTAATTTTTCCCTAACAGCTCCCAATTTCTGATATAAAAAATGTTATATCCTTGCAGGATTTACTTAGGTAAATACATGTTCTTAGTTTTCCTCTTCATTATTCCAAAGGTTGTTTACTGCAAGCATGGTTTTTCTTGCTCATACATCCTGGAGATTGTCTCATATCCACAGAGAAGATTCCCCATTTTTTTCTGCAAAGTGTTCCTTGTTCTAAACCAGGTTTCAATTGATAGTACCGGGTGGCTGGTCCTCAATCTTTTGCTCTCAGACTGTGCCATGTATGTCCTTTCAGAGGGGGGCAGGTACATCTGTAGGATGGGTTCAAGGGTTTGTAATTGAGAAAGAGATTGCAAATTGTCCTCCACAGAGGTTGCACTGCTTTCATCCCCACCAGCAATGTATGAAAAGGCCTGTTTCCCGTTTTCCCTACCAGGCTGATATTTATTTATTTGTTTATTTACTTATTTATTAGAGCCAAGGTCTCACTCTGTCACCCACGCTGGAGTGCAATGGCGTGATCATAGCTCACTGCAGCCTCAAACTCCTGGGCTCAAGTGATCCTCCTGCCTCAGCCTCCTGATTAGCTGAGACTACAGATATGTGCTACCACACCCAACTAATTTTTCACTTTTTGTAAAGACAGTGTCTCGCTATGTTGCCCTGGGGTATGGGGTGTTCTCTAATTCCCGGCCTCAAGCAATCCTCCTGCCTCCACCTCCCAAAGTATTGAGATAAGCTAATATTTTTAAAGAGAAAGGAAGGAGGCAATATGAAGCCTCTAAAGAAGAGAGATAGGAAGAAGTGGAAGCCCAGATGCCTGGAGCACACAGAGCTGCAGCCACTGCCTGCAGCTTTGCTTGTGAGGCTGCACAGATGGCTGGGGACTGAGTATCTTCAGGCCATAATGTTTGATTTGTGTTTGGAGCAGTAAGCCTTACAGCTGATAAATGGGTTTTTTTCTCCTGGGAGAGCACGAGACTCTAGGAAGATAATCTATGAGGAGAACCTGAGGGAAGAGAGTTCAGTTGGTGCATGTGGGTGTGAGGCTGTGTCTTGGTCCCTTCAGGCTGCTATTGCAGAATACCATAGACTGTGTGGCTTAGAAACAACAGAACTTTATTTCTGACAGTTCTGGAGAGTGGGAAATCCAAGATTGAGGTGCCATCAGATTCGGTGTCTGGTGACAGCCTGTTTCCTGGCTTATAGACGGCGCCTCTCACTGTCCTCACCTGGTGGAAGGGTGTCACTGGGGACTGAGTGTCTTCATTTTTATTAGTGCTTCTTTTGTAAGGGCACTAATGCCCTTGTGCGGGCTCCACCGCCATGACCTAATCACCTCGCAAAAAGCATCACCTCAGGGATGAAGATTTCAGCATGTGAATTGTGGGGGACACAAGCATTCAGAAAGTAGCAGGTAAAAGTGCAGACCACAATATCCAGCAAATACATATGCATTTCCAATAGTCAGGGGAAGAGACAGAGGGAGAGGTGGAGGAGGGTGGAGAAGAGGACAGTCATCTCTGAGGAGGTAACGTTTGGGCAGAATCCAATTCATAGATCTGGGAAGAAAAGTTCCAGCAAAGGGACAAGCAAGGGTCAAGGTGCTAAGGGGAAGGAGAAGAGAGGGGTCTGCTCAAGACAGTGAGTGACCTTGGAGGAATTGGGACAGGGAAAGCAGTCAGCAAAGCTGGGAGTCCGGGGGGTGCTGGACCATGGAGAGCCTGGAAGGCCATGGCAGGGAGTTTGGGGTTTATCTTAAGAATAATGAGAAAAAGAAACTGGTCAGAAAAACCACATATTGCCTTTTTCCATTTCTACAAAATATCCAAAATAGACAAACCCAGAGAGACAGAAAGCAGATTCGTGGTTGGCTGGTGCTGGGGAGATTGGGAGGAAATGGGGAGTGACTAATAATGGGTGCTGGGTTTCTTTTGAAGGATGATTAAAATGTTGATTTTAATGTGTGCCACTTCAAAATGATGATTAAAAAGTTGATTGTGGTGATGGTTGCACAACCCTGCAAATACACACACACAAAAAACCCATTGAATTGTATACTTTCAGTGGGTGAATTATACAATATGTGAATTACATCTCAATAAAGCTGATTTATTTATTCATTTATTTATTTTGAGACAGGATCTTGCTCTGTCACCTAGCTGGAGTGCAGTGACGTGACACAATCACAGCTCACTGCAGCCTCGACCTCCCAGGCTCGAGTGATCTTCCTACCTCAGCCTCCTAAGTAACTGGGATTATAGGTGCATGCACCACCATACCCAGCTAATTTTTAAGGGTTTTTTTTTTTTTGTAGAGACAGGGGTCTCACTATGTTGCCCAAGCTAGCCTCAAACTCCTAGACTTGAGTGATCCTCCTGCCTTGGCCTCTCAAAGTGCTAGGATTATAAGCGTGAGCCACTATGCCCAGCCTTCTTATTTTTTAAAAAAGGATTAAAAAAATAAAAATATAAAAAGGATAATAGGAAGCTGTTAGAGGGTGATTTAATCAGCAGTAACATTCTCACTCAGGCTGTTGTGGGAGAACAAACTGTAGGGAGGGGAGAGTGAGGGCAGGAGATGGTTGGGAAGCTAGTGCAGTGGGCCAGGCAAGGAGAAATAGTGACTTGGCCTGGGTCAGTCGCTTTGTGATGAGGATTAATGAGAAGGCCAGACTGGGGTATTTTTTGAAGCTAGAGTTTGATAATTAATTGGATGTGAGGGGTGGGAGAGAGAGATGAATCCTGGCCATTTAACTGCAGTGAAAAGACTGAAGGAATAGTTGGACAAAGGGAGGGATGGGGCATGAGAGTTCTGTTTTGGACATGACAGGCCTCCGAGGTGTCCACTAGGCAGAGGGGATGTCAGGGCAGGGTCACCACCATGTAGATGGTCACTGCTAAGAGCCGAGCACTCCTCCAAACACATACATTAAATCATTTAGTCTTCTCAGTAACATGAGGCGAGAGCTGTAGCTATCCCTGTCCATATGGGGCATATCCTGTGTGCCACTTCAAATGCCTGTGGCCTCACCTCTTGTTCCAGCCATTGCCCCAGTGACCAGTATTGCACAGGTCTTGACCAGCACTGTGTAAATGTGGCCTGACAGGGCCTCTCCACATGCCTCTTGCCTAACACCATGATGGGGGGACACCCATGGGACCTGCTTGGCATTGACACATGAGCTGCCCAGAAGTGAAGGGGAGCTAACATTCCATGGGATGACTCGAGAGGAGCCAATGAATAACTGTACCCCTTCTTCCAGTGAGTTCTGAAGTACATTTCATAAAGCTTCACAGAAAGACTGAGTGGTGTTCACTCAGAGAGTTGTTAACACACTCCCATATTTACTCCCCCCTTTCTCTGTTTCATTCCTCCTCCCCCTCACCCCTGCTCCCTGGGATCATGTTCCCAAATAAACTACTCATGCTTAAGCCTTTGTCTCAGGCCCCATGTAAGACCCGATCTTATATGGAGAATTTAACAGCAACAACATCACACCGGGGCATGCTCACCAGGGGCAGAGCAGGGGTTCACACCCTGGCAAGCTTCTCTACTCGCTTCCATGTTGCCTTTCAAAGATCCCAACCTCTAGAGGACATTTAAAGGCACAGGCCTAGATGGAATCTAACCATCTGACTGGGAGAGACTGTAAACAAGAAAAAAGTCCCCAAACCACGCTCACATTTAGAGATCAAGAACAGGAGGAGCCAGTGAAGGAGCCAGAGAAAGAGCTGCCATCCGGGTAGGAGGAAGCCAGACCAGTGTGGAGTCCTGGACTCCAAGGAAAGACAGTGTTGCAAGGAGGAGCGAGTGCCCTACTGTGCAAACGATGCTGAGAAATTGAGGAGGTGAGACAAGGAGACAGACCTTTTGGATGCGCCAATAGGAGGTCACTGGTGACTTGGACAAGGGCAGTTTCAACGGAGTGACGCAAACAAAAACTTGGCTGGTGCAGGCTAAGAGGAAATGGAGGTGAGGATTCGGAGAGGTAGGCAGCAGGGACAACCAGTTTAAGGAGGAGTGCGTAAAAGGGAGGAGGAAGTAGAGCAGAAGCTGAAGAGGGTGTAGGGTCAAGGAAGAGTTTGTTTTGAAAATGAGAGAGATCATAGCGCGTTTATGTGCTGAAGGGAATGGTCTGGTAGAGAGAAGGAGCTGGATAGTGCAGGAGGGAGAGATATGATTTCGGGCAAAGTCTTGAGTAAGTGAAGGGATGTGGTGCACAAAATGAAGGGATTGGCCAGGGATGCAAGAGGAGGCCATCCCTCCATCCGTCTGTCTATCCATCTGTCCGTCTGTCCATCCATCCATCTGTCTGTCCGTCCATCTGTCCACCCATCCATCCATCCGTCCGTCCGTCTGTCCATCCATCTATCCCTCCATCCATCCATCCATGCATGCATCCATTGTGAGAAAGAAAGGCAGCAGCAGGCATAGATGCAGGCACCTTGGGAGATCTGATGGTGAGAGGCAGGTATGTTCCAGCTGATGACATTTAGTTTCTCAGCAAAATAAGCAGCAAGATCTTTAACAGTGAGAAACTAAGGGAAGGGGTTGAGGGTTGGAGAAGATGTGAAACACTCATCTGGAGAGTGGCACAGTGAATTTAGTAGAGAAATATTACTGGGCAAGCTGAGTGCCCACTTGAAGTTTGTGGTCAGAAGCGTCAGGTGTGGCTACTCAGCATGACTGTGAGTTTCCCCAGCAGTGCTCGGCTACTCAGTGCAGGTGCAGGGTGTTGGGTTTAAGCAGGGTGGAGGCTGTGTCAGGAGATTCCAATGGAAGGAAAAAGAGCAAGAAAGGAGAGGACTTCCACAAATGGGTGATTCTTGTCAAGGCCTACACAATTGAGCTAGAGAAGGGGGTTGAAGGCAGTGAAAAAGGACGAGTTCAAAGGCAGGGAGTTCCCAAAGGGGACACATCATTGAATGGAGGTAATAGAGTAGATAAGCTGAGAGCCCAGGAAGGGGTGGTCAGGGAGCAGGGGGTTCAGAAGTGCTGAGGCAAAACCCTGGCCATGGGAGTGGGAGGCACAGGCAGCAGAATGAGAGGTGGAGAGTGAGGAGGCCAAAGACCAAGAGTGGGAGGTGCTGGGTCGACATCTACATGGATGACCTTCCTTGTCCACCATCTCACGAACAGCTCCCCTGTCCTGCCACTACCCCTTCATCTGCCTTTTCCTGTCATAGCCCCTCTAACATTATTTTACACAGGACTGGTTCATTGGTTAATTATCCTTGCTGCCATCAAAATGTAAGCATCTGAGGGCAGGGACATTTTCTGTCTGGTCTACACCTATAAACTCTATTCTAAGAACAGCACCTGGCACACATTTGGTGCTCAGAAACATGTGCTGGACAAAAGAATGAATTAATGTTAAGGTCTAGGGAAAGCATAGAGGAGTGGTGGAGAGGAAGACCGTGGGCTAGGTACTAAAATCTGTGAATGAGCAGGAGTGGCCTAGAGTATGGTAAATACTAGAAGGGATAGTGGATGGTCTGGTCTGATGGCATAGCTGCAAAGGAGATGCAGACTTAGGGTGAGGAGGAAGGGGGAGAAACCTACAGGTGGCCATGAAAGCAAGGACGACAACTCACTGCCTCCAGGCATACTGGTGTGAGGGATGTGGAAGAAGAAAAAAGAGCCAAGACAGGAGGTGGCTGCAAGGAAGCTGTGTGTGGGGATCAGGCAGGTTTGCAGTAGAATAGGATGGTGAAAGGAATGTTCAAAAGGAAAGTCGAGTGGATGAGGAGATTTTGCTGATGACAAACCACAAGTTCCCGAGAGCAGAGTGAAAGGATCTGGGGGATTGTGTCAGATTAGGGGAATAGAGCTATATGGGGGTGAAAGTCTTGGGGGTGAAGGATGACCAAGAGTGTCAAGCTTCTGGAGGTGTCTAGGGACACAAGGCCACAGGGCATGATAGGCTCTCCTGAAGGTCTCTCTTGGGCAAGTGGGTACCCCTGCTCATGCCAGCTCCTCCTCCAGCCAGAGCCCATGGGCCATGGACCACAGTGAGGCAGTGATATTGGCGTTGGAGAGGCCTTGCCAGACACTGAGTGTTTGGGGTGGGAGGAGAGGGCAGCTTTGGGTACTGAAAGGAAAGTTGAGCAGGCACTCCAGAGACTAGATTGTCATCCCAATCTTTCCTACAAACCATGATGTAACATTGGGCAAAATGGGCATGATTTTCCTTATCTATAAAATGGAGAGGAGAGGAGGTCTCTCTTAGCTCTGCAAATCCTGGCCTGTCTCCTTCTTTCCTTGACTTCTTCTAGCTCCTGTCTCCTCAGCCCTCCCGACTTGTAGCTAAGCCCTGGCTTTGTATTAACCACCCTCCTGCTGTCAGCATCGCCGAGAGGCATAGCCAAGGCCTAACCTCTTCCTCCTCCCTGGCTCCAAAATGCTCCATGCACTGTCCCATGCCACTCTGATCCTGAGCAGCCAAGTGGGCAGAATGACACTCCTTTGGGCACGGAAGTGAACATCAGCCAGGAGTAGGGAGAGGAAACTGCCCACAGAGAGAGCAGACTCCATCAGGGGCAAGTGACAAAGCCACAGACTGACATGAAGAGGCTTCCCAGGCCCTCTGGAAGGGAATGAAGCCAGCAGCCTGGCTCCTGGGGTGGGCTGTCCCCTATTCAGCAGCTCCATGGGCCTGGAAGTGGGCCCAGGGAACCAGCCAGAAGGAGGCTGTGGCCAGAGGCTTGATTTGCAGCCCGGGACTAGGAAGCAGGGTTCTCATCCAGGCTTCACCCACAGTAAATGTGTGACTCTCCCTGGCCCTCTGGGTGGGGATTATAATAACTACCTTGCTTACCCCAGTTGCTGTAGGCCAATATTCACTGAACATTCATCATGAGTCAGGCATTCAGTAATCCTCACAATGGCCCTAGAAATTGGCCTGTACTATTTTCACCCCTTAGGGAGGAGGTGACAGACACATAGAACATCTAAGTAACTTGCCTGACACTCCACAGCTTGTAAGTGGCAGGGCCAGGATCTTAGCCCTAAACCATACATTAGAGATTTATTATCATTTAGGTCCCTCAGCAATCTTGTGATGCAGGTATTACCATCCATTTTACAAACATGGCAATGGCTCAGAAGTCTTCAGTTCTGGTCCAAAAATTCTGGTCAAAAAAAAAGGTTCCCAGGTAAATGCATTTGCCCAGGGTCACTTGGCTGACTGTAGCAGAATCAGGATTTGAACCCAGGCCTGACTTCACAGCCAGTCCTCTTCTCACTGGGTTGCACCCCCAGCATTAGCACAGGGACAATTCCTCAGGCTGACTGCCCAAGGCCCCATCTGTGAAAACAGGAGAGGAAATGGCAGCCTAACTCCAGGCAGGGCCCAGGCTCAGAAGGGGGTCTACAGGGCTGAAGAGGCAGCTGGCCAGAGATTCCACAGGAAGCATTTTGTTGACACATCTTCATCACTTTGGAATTTGAGCAACAACATTTACCCCTTCTGAAACTCACCCAGAGGAAGTGGATTTTCTGACGCATATGAAGAGTGAGAACTGTCTACATCTAAGTCTTCTTTGAGAACAATACCAGCTGAGCAGCTATTTACATTCCAGCTTCTTTTGAGAATCCCTGAAGATGATTAAGTCATTGTCAGCTGGTAAGGGTTGGTCTCACCACTTCTCATGTTGGATCATTGAGGCAAGAATCCTTCAAAGAATCCTTTTTGGGTATCTTTCAGTGAGAAAAAAAGTGGGGACAAAGATATGTAAGGCAGTACTTGCCAGAAGTCGCGGGGTGGGAAGGGGAAGTGTGCAGAGTTCTAAAGCCTTTCTTCACCTGGGGGATGTGCACTGACGATGCATATACTTGGCTGTGAAGGCCCAAATTTAGGACAGGGAGTTAGAACCACCCACATTGAAAGTCTAAGGACCTGTTTCATCTTACAGCCTCACCACACTCCCACCAATAGCACAAATACTATAGTACAAATGCTATGCTCAGTAAATGTTAATCAGCCTCATAAATGGTTCAGGGAAGGCTTTGAGGAGGAAAAAGGGTGGAATTTCACCTGGACCTTGAAGGGAATTTGGGAGGCACAGAGATGGGAAAAGGAAGAAGGCTGAGAGAACAGCATGAGCAGGGTACGTGGTGCACTGTGGGAGTGTGTCGTGGGAGATGAGATCAGACAACTCCAGAGTCTGGAGTCCTTTACTCCAGGCACTTGGTGACCACGTGGTGATCTGCATCTCCTGTTCTCTACACCTTGACTTCTCCTAGGCCCAGAATCATATCCTGCTCCACGAGGCTCGTCCTTGGCAAGAAGTTGCACCTGCCCAGAGAGAAAACCTTTTGAAACTGGCACAAAGGCAATGGAGAGACTGGCAGGGCCCCCTACTTGACGATCTGGCTCATCCATCTGCACACTGACCACGCTAAGAGCTGTCTGCAGTGATGGAAACTTTCTCTAGCTGTGCTGTCCTCTATAGTGGCACTAGCCGCCTGTGGCTACTGAGCACTTCACTGTGGCGGCAGAGACTATGTTAAATTGTATTTAATCATAATTAATTTAATTGTAAACAACCACATGTGGCTAGTGGTTTCTGTACTGGGCACTGCAGGTGCACATTTCCTACCTGGCCGTGGACAGTAAGCTCCATAATAGGCTGATTGTGCCTGGTTTGCTTATAGGCTTATCCTCAGCACCTGCACCAGCCTAGAATATGATTGGCACTCTATTAATTAAAAGTTCCCAGGTAAATGAATTAGTGGATTCTCTGTTTCCTCCATTATGCCACAACCTCCTTCAGGGCAGAGATGGTGTCTTCAAAAAAAAAAACTCTGGTCAAAAACACATAAGATCTACCACCTTCATCATTGTTGTGTCCAGTTCAGTAGTATTAACTACACTCACATTGTGATACAACAAAAGTTTGTGTCTTTTTACATTCTTAGGACCCAGCACAGTGTCTGGCATATAATCTTAGTAAACACTGGCAGAGCAAATGCCTTTGCCAAGGCCAGAACAGAGGTTCAGTGCCATCCATTACCACCCTTTCACACATCCACTGGGGCTTTAAAAACAACCTTGAAATGAAAGCTGTTGAGTGTAGAGAAATGGGCTACAAAGAAGGCTTACAAGATAATCTATTAAGAGTAGGGAATACAGGCCAGGCACGGTGGCTCACACCTGTAATCTCAGCACTTTGGGAGGCTGAGGTGGGTGGATCATTTGAGGTCAGGCGTTCGAGACCAGCCTGGCCAATGTGGTGAAACCTGTCTCTACCAAAAATTATCCAGGCATGGTGGTGCGTGCCTGTAGTCCCAGCTACTTGGGAGGCTGAGGCATGAGCATCGCTTGAACCCGGGAGGCGGAGGTTGCAGTGAGCCGAGATCGCGCCACTATACCCCAGCCTGGGCGACAGAGCAAGACTCCGTCTCAAAAAAAGAAAAAAATCTAAAATAAAGCTTAATACACGACATATGGATTGGCAGTCACACATAAATATGATTGATAAGGATACAAATATTTGGAAGTGCTGCCTGACCATCTGTTGCTGATTATGTGGAGATCACTTGTCTAGGACTCTGAGATAGACTGATGTTTCTAACTCTGCCAAACACGGTGTCTCCCAGCCTCCAGTCACTTTCTTCCTTCAGTTCAGGGAACCCTCAATACACAGTAAGAATGAAGAGGTTGCAGGTCTGAGCTTGAGGAGGACTGGACTAAAGGGAGTTTAGCCCTGCCAGGGCATTCTGAGGACTGTGAAGAACTGGAATATTGGCCACAGGCATCTATGTATTTGAATCATATCCATTTTTGAGCTCACTCCTAGCAGAGGAGTCAAAACTTATGTTCTGGCCCCCAGGTACATTTCCAGTCTCTTACTCATAAAACTGTGACATACCACCAAGGGTGCCCAACGGGGTTTGTGAATCAAGATAGTTTGAGGAGAATCGATTTTCTGATCCTCAGTTTTTCTATGCTCTTTTTCCTAAAAGCGATCTTCCTAAAAAGGCATCTAAGACAAGGCATCCCCTTTCCCATTTGCTGGGGAAGACGGCTTTACAAAAGAAAGCTGCCCCTCTCACCCATGTGACCCCCCACTCTGGGGCACTACCCTAGGGGAAGAAATCTCGAAGGCATCAAACAAAGTGACTCCTGGGGGTCAAGTGACAGAGGAGCAAGTCTTTCTGCAAGTCAAGTGGTTTCCAGCTCTGCTTTCAACAAAATTGAAAGAGGCACTAATCAAATTGTCAGCGGATCATAAAAAAACATTTTGATAATAATGTTATTAGGCATATAACTTGGAAGAAGTTCAAAGAATTGAATGACATTCTCATAACAAACACATTGGCTTCCATTTATTTATTTATGTGGACGGTGTTTCTCAATGTTTAAACCTACAAAAGACTAAGCATGGGAATAAAATTCATGTTGAACCTTGTGTGAGTCTAGCAATAAGTCATCCACATATACATACACTAATTGGGAAGAAAACCTGTCCCAACCCACAACTATTTTATTAAGAGATGCATTTCCAATAAAAATTTACCTTTTATGTTTAATAGTTGTTTATCAAATTTCATAATTATTTACATTGCTCTGATCAATTGGGTATAAACTATTCTAACACTAAAATCATAACCAAAAAATTAATGCTCAGCTTTGGGAACAGGAATTTTTTTTTTTTTTTTTTTTTGAGAAGGAGTCTTGTTCTGTCACCCAGGCTGGAGTGCAGTGGCTCAATTTCAGCTCACTGCAACCTCTGCCTCCCGGGTTCAAGCAATTCTCCTGCCTCAGCCTCCCGAGTAGCTGAAACTATAGGCGTGTGCCATCACGCTTAGCTAATTTTTGTATTTTTAGTAGAGACAGGGTTTCACCATGTTGGCCAGGATGGTCTTGATCTCTTGACCTCGTGATCTGCTCAGCTTCCCAAAGTGTTGGGATTACAGGCGTGAGCCACCAGGCCTGGCCAGAAGTTTTAATGTTTACATTTTATTTAATACAATAAACAATCAAAGATTTTTCTTTCTTTTTTCTGTTTTTTTTTTTTTTTTTTTTTGGAGACAAGTTCTCCATTTGTTACTCAGGCTAGAGTGCAGTGGTGCAATCACGGCTCACTGCAGCCTTGACCTCCTGGGCTCAAGCCATCCTCCTGCCTCAGCCTCTCCAAAGTACTGGGATTACAGTCATGAACCACCATGCCTAGCCAATAAAAGATTTTCAAGCATAAAAAATAAATACAGGCTGGGTGCTGTGGCTCACACCTGTAATCTCAACACTTTGGGAGGCCGAGGTGGGTGGATCATTTGAGCCTATGAATTGAAGACCAGCCTGGGCAATATGGTGAAACTGTGTCTCTACAAAAAATACAAAAATTAGCAGAGCATGGTGGTGCACACCTGTAGTTGCAGCTATTCAGAAGGCCGAGGTGGGGGAATCACCTGAGCCAAGGAGGTTGAGGCTGCAGTGAATCAGGATCACACCACTGCACTCCAGCCTGGGCAACAGAGCAAAACCCTGTCTCAAAAAAAAAATTTTTAAAAACCCTTACATTAGCATAAAATCTGTAACAGGAGTGCAATGGAAATACAAGTTCTTGGAGAGAACAAAATAATGTAAACTTCTAAGCTATTTAATTAGCGTTTGTTCCCCTATTTTTTTTAATGGATAATGTTGGACACAAAATTGCTCTGGGATTTAGATTCCACTGGACATTTAAAAGAAAGATACAATTTTTATTTGAATATGTCAATATTCATTTTTCTTGAAATTTTTGTGACTATAAAATATAATAAAGGCATATAGAAAGCGAAAAAATATAAAATGCTAAAAAGGATATCCTTTGGAACTATTTAAATTTCTGATGGAAAATTTCAAATGCCAACTTAAATACAAGAGGGCAGGTCATGTAAAAAAATTATTTAAGGGGCTTCGAAGGCAGCTGTCTGGGGAGTTAAGGTCTTGTGTCCCAGTGTCCTCTCTCACCCCTAAGGTACTGGGTGGGCCTCTGGAGGTGCATCTGCCTATACAAGGAATCTTTGATGTAACAAAAAAAACCAAAAAACCCCACAAAACACAAAAAACCCTCACAGCATGCCCTGCCCTTGGGCTCTGGAAACCACCGTCCTGCCTGCCCCACTCCTGCTGTCAGCCCCCTTCTCAGGCCTAAGCCTCCCCAACCCTCCCCACCCCCCACTCCACTGCCCCGCCCGCAGTCCACCCCGCTGTCGCCTCCCAGCCCTGGCCCGGCCAGCCCTGGAGTAAATAAACCACTGGGCAGGGACCCAGACAATGGGCCTTGGCAAGGAGTTAATGGGGTGGGCCTCTCGCGTTAGCCGAGTGTGACCGGAGCTGGCAGGGGGCCTGGCCTGGCGCCAGCATCGATTACGACCAGACGGAGCCAGGGCAGACTTGGCACAAATGGGCCCCACAGCTGGCAGATTCAGTCACCCTGGCCACAAGGGCACGAGGCCTGCCCTGGGCGCCGGCTGCCACCGCGGCTGCGCTCCCTGCCACCGCCTTCGCTGCCAGTGTGGCAGGGCCGCTTGTCAGGCATTCAGTCCCTAGGCCCTTTTGGTCTTCCCCAGGGGACTGTCCCTGGTCAGGCCTCTTCCTGTCCCAGGCTGCCTCTGAAGCTGCTCTGTGGCCCCACAGACTGGGTGCAGAGCAGGGGTGGGGTAGGGGGAGGCTGAGGGTTGGGCCGGGGGGATGCAGCTGTGACCACTCCCCCACCTCCCGCCGCCCCCACCACTCCAGGACAGAGGGAGGCTGCTGAGCCAGGCTGGTGTTGGTCAGCAGGAAGAACAGGTGAAGCAAATCTCATTTCTGGTGTCCAGATGGAGGACAGGGTCTTTCTTCCCGTTTCTCAGAAACCTTCATGGGCCTGGGCTCTGCTCTGGCTCGGCAGTTCCACCCTGCAGGGGGATCGGCAGGGTGGCAGGGACCACCTGAGGGCTCACTGCGTGTCTGCTAAGAAGCTATTCGAGTCAGGGTTTGCAAGCGGGGCTTGCCTGGGGGAAAGGGCATTTCTTGCTTTTTGGGTTTACTGCTCCTCCCAGGCTCTCTGGGTCCCTCTCCCCTGGGCGATGGGCTGTGGCATAACGTCCTCAGGGCAGGGCAACGGCTCCATCTGGAGCTGATGGGTCCTCCAGTGCTGAGGAGCTCCACAGACCCAGTCTTGCGGAGCAAAGGTTTCTTTGGCTTGACTGCTGGGAGACAGATCATTCCACTGGGCAGAGTCTCCAAATTTTAGGGGATGGTCAGTATCTCTCTGAGAGAGATACTGAGAGGTCCAGAAAACCCCACAGAGGAGAGAAAACACCAGGCCAGAGTGAGAGCCCCTGCTCTCTGAGGTCACAGGTGGAGAGCAGGGAAGGTCAGGCCCTGAGGGCTGTGGCTGCTGGAGCCAGCTCCATCAGGCCTGATAATCCCTGCAGATGAAGCCAGCGCCCATCCCAGTAGGCAGTGGTAATCCCCACCCAACCCCACTTCCCCGGGGAGGAAGCTGACACTGGGGTGAGGAGGCACTGGAAACACGGGAGAGCAGAGCAACGGCAGCTGGGGCCCTCACCCAAGCACCAGCTTCTGCACCTACCCTCAGTTTCCCTTGTCCCCCTCCAGAAGCTCTCGGATCTTTACTTTTTTGTGAGCTCTGTTCTCAGAGAAAGTTCTAATACATGTATAATACCAACTGGCTAACTGAGTGGGGTGGGTTGGGGCTTTGGGGGCCGGGGAAATGTGTGGCCCACCAAAGGACACTAACCCAACAACCCTGCAGAGTTGTGGTCTCCAAATTGAAAGAGGACACAGTGTCAGATGACAAACAAAACTGGCCTGGAGCCAGGCATGGTGGCTCACTCCTGTAATCCCAACATTTTGGGAGGCCGAGGCTGGAGGATCACATGAGCTCAGGAGTTCAAGACCAGCCTGGACAATATAAGGAGACCCCCGTATTTACAAGAATTTAAAAAATTAGCTGGGCTAATGGTGGTGCACACCTGTAGACCCAGCTACTCGAGAGGCTGAGGTGGGATGGTCGCTTGAGCCTGGGAGGCAGAGGTTGCAATGAGCCGAGATTGTGCCGCTGCACTCTGGCCTAGGCAACAGAGCGAGACCCTGTCTCAAAAATTAAAAAAATTAAAATTAAAAACTGGCCTGGACTAGGGTTGTGAAATGTCCAAACATTTTGAACAGATAAGAGGGATGGTAGGAGGGATGAATTTTTATAAAAGAAATACTGATATTTGGTGGCGAAATATAAATATATACAAACCTTTTCCTCTACAATACTTACTTTTTTATTGTCCTTGAAGGACCTACAAAAATCACTTAGGTCGTTTAGGCACATAAAATGTGCTATGCATAACTTGGCTCATAAAATTGTCACCTTTGTTATATGGTTCCAGAGATGTGCAGGTCTGTTTAAAAGTTAAAAACATGCTGTTAATGGAGACTCTATTTTTCCCCATTATTTTTTAAAACCAAAAGTCTCCTCAAGGAGTCTGATTTTTTTTTCCCCTGGCCCTTCATCTGGACTCATCCTTTTGGTGGCCTTTTATGAAGTAGGTTGGAGACCCTTCATATTGGATAACCTCACACCTTGACCTGGGTAGTCAGTAGCACAGGGCCCAGTGCTTAGAAGGGCCTTGGGTTTGGTTTAAAACTCTGTTGCCACCATAAATATATATATGTCTTTTTTGAGACAGGGTCTTGCTCTGTCACCCAGGCTGGAGTGCTGTGGCATGTTTGTGGCTCACTGAAGCCTCCACCTCCTGGGTGCAGGCTATCCCCCCACCTCAGCCTCCCTAGTAGCTGGAACTCACAGGCATGCACCACCACACCTGCTAATTTTTTATTTATTTTATTTATTTTTTTGAGACAGGGTCTTGCTCTGTCACCCAGGCTGGAGTGCAGTGATGCAATCTTGGCTCACTGCAATCTCTGCTTCCTGGGATCAAGCGATCCTCCCACCTCAGCCTCCTGAGTAGCTGGGACTACAGGCACGTGCCACTGTGCCTGGCCTAATTTTTTATTTTTTGTAGACAGGCTCTCGCTATGTTTCCCAGGCTGGTCTTGAACTCCTGGGCTCAAGTGCTCCTCCTACCTCAGCCTCCCAAAATGCTGGGATTACAGGCACGTGCCATCACACCCAGCAAACGCTTCATAATTTTTTAATAAGGGGCCCGTATTTTCACTTTGCACTGAGCCCCACAAGATAAGTAGCCAGGTCTGGTGATACCCCTGCCTGAAGCCAACACTGACCTTCCCCAGCCCTCGGAGCTGTCCCCAGCCCTCACCAGTGTCATCTCTCCAGTAGAAAGAGGCCTTTGCCCTTGTGTAACTCCTGCTTGTTCTAGTCAGGAGTGCCTGACTGCGTGCCTCACTTCGAGCCTCCCCTGTCCCCCCGGCCAGCGCAACAGCATCTCCTTACATTCCCCTTAGGCCCTGGGGACCACTGGGAACACAACAAAACGCAGCCTGTTCCCTTGTGGTTGTCAAGCCCTGCTCCTCACTCCAGCTGGTGTACCCCTCCGGGAGCCATGCCTTGCGCGGAGCGGGAAGCCTTCAAAGAGGCCGCGCCTTCCTGGCTGCTCCCTTCGCATCCTGATCCAGTCCAATGATGTTTTTGCAATTTTCCTGTCAGCTTGGTGGGAAAAGTTCAAAGAGACTCTGTCTTCCTTTCTGGCTTCCTTTCCAGACGGCGCAGCTTTCTCTCAGCTGCTCCCCTGCCCCACCTCTCTCGAGGAAATCGGTCTCTTTCCTCTCCCCCTCACCCAAAATGTCCATTCCTGAGGCTTACCCTGAAATCAAGCCGTAGCGGGGCAGTGGGGGATCTGAGGCACAAGGTTGGTCGGAAGTTGGCCAACCACCTGGCTTGGGGCCTCCCTGCCAGTGCCACCTGTGGAGGCAGACTGTTCGGAGGATCCGTGAGGGAGACAGGGAAAAAGAGAGCTCCTGGGGCTGGAAGAACATTAGCACCTCTCATTAGGGCTCCCACAGTACCCCATCTGAAAGAAGGTGATGGGTTGTTCATAACCTGCTTCTCCTGGAAACACTTTCTAGTGGCCGGGGACAAACAGGAATGTGTCCCCTCTGTGGCCTTTCTGTTGAAGAAGCTTGGCTACCAACACTATTCCCTGGGAAGAGCCTGGCATCCCAGGGGTCTCGGAAGGGGCATCAAAGTTCAGAATGTATGACAGTCACTCCCAGCCAATACCATCACTCTCCCAAATCAGGAGTTTCCAGTTCTCCAAGGCATCAACTGTACCCTGAAACCCTAGTGCAGTGCTCGGGGAGTGCCCATGCCCCATTAACATCACTCCTCCGTCCCTCTTTCCTCCTCTATTAAAAGGGATCCACAGGACTTGAGAGTAAAGGAGGCTTGCCTGCTGTCTCCACCCACTGGAGGAGAGCCTGCCAGGCCCAGGGACAAGCCCGGGGCTCCAAGCCTTCCCTTTTTTTTTTTTTTTTTTTTTTTTTGCAGCAACGGGTCTCATTATGTTGCCTACGCTGTTCTCAAGCTCCTGGATTCAAACAATCCTCCCACCTTGGCTTCTCAGTGTTTTGGGATTACAGGTGTGAGCCAGCATGCCTGGTCTCCAGCCTTCGCTTTCGAGATCAGCACTGAAGGCAGCCAGAAACCAATCGTGCACCACCCCAGACCTGAGAAACAAGTCGAAATAGGTAGGACCGTAAGCAAGCCAGAAGCCCAGGTGAACAGTGGGCCCGGAGCCAACAGGAACTTGCTCTGAAACTCCAAATCCCAAAAGAGTAGAGGGACTGGTTTCCAGAAAGGCCGCAAAGTAAATCTTATGGAGAAGACTCCAGCGGCTCTGGAGAAAGGGGGAAGCAACGTGGGGCAGCAGAAGGGCACAGGACAAATGAGTCAGCAAAAATGACTTCCTACCTCCCAAAGGGGAGGGGGGTGAGGATGGGAATTTCCAGTAAGAAAGACTGGCAAGATGCTGGGTAAAAGCTGAAGGGGAAAGAGGTACACGGGGCAGGAAAATAACACCATTGGAATGAAAACGGTTCCCCTGGAGTCTGGTGATAAGAGAAGGAGGGAATTGAGTGAGTTGGGGGATCTTAGCCATCTCGGCCAATCGCGTGGCACAACAGCACTGGGACTTTCTTGGCAGAATGAATACACAGGGGCTTAGAGACGTGCTGCTACTGAGGGGAGCACCAAGTGAGAAATGGAAAAGACCAGGAGAGTGGTGAACGGCCTCACGCTCACTTGACTTCACTCATGCAGAAGGGCTGCAGGAGCAAGATGGAAGTCCTGACTGACCATCCACACGCTGGGTCTTCAGGGAAGTGTCAGCCTCAGAGCTGCGGTCAGTGCGTGGAGCCGGCTACCTGTTGGGGAAGAAAAACTGAAGGTAGCTCCTGACCTCACACGTGCCAATTAGGCTAAATAATTATTATTTTTGAAAGGAAGCAATTTAAAAAGAAAAAAACCGAGAAGAATGTATAGGTAAAGACTTGAAAAAAAATATATATATATATATATAGTCAAGACAGGGTCTTGCCATGCTGCCCAGGCCAGAGTGCAGTGGCTATTCACAGGCATGATCATGGCGTGCTACAGCCTTGAACTCCTGGGCTCAGGTGATCCTCCTGACTAAGCCTCTCAAGTAGCTGAGACCACAAGTGCATTCCACTGCGTCCAGCCTTCTTGAACATTTTTATATGAAAAGTTATATAAGCATAAACGCAACAGAAGTCACAAAGGAAAGGCTTGATTTGGCTGCATTGAAAAAAATTTGTGACTCAAAGAAGTGAAATTGTAAGACAAATAGCAGTTTATAAAGAATTCTCATAGACAATAAAATGCTAATTCCAGAAGTTAAAAACAGCCAAATACTAAGGAAGAAACAACTCACAGAAGAAACAATGGCAATTAAGTTATTTAAATATTTCTTACTAATTTAGAAAATAAGAAAGTGGAAGTTAAACAATGAAATGTCTCATTTTGGGTGGACATTGTAGCTCATGGCTGTAATCCCAGCGACTGGGGAGGTAGAGGTGGGAGGACCGCTTGAGCCCAGGAGTTCTAGACCAGCTTGAGCAACATAGGGAGACCCCGTCTCTACAAAATAAAAAATTAGCGCCGGGCGCGGTGGCTCACACCTGTAATCCCAGCACTTTGGGAGGCCGAGGCGGGCGGATCACGAGGTCAGGAGATAGAGACCATCCTGGCTAACACACGGTGAAAGCCCGTCTCTACTAAAAATACAAAAAAAAAAAAAAAAATTAGCCAGACATAGTGGCCGGCGCCTCTAGTCCCAGCTACTGTGCTCGAGAGGCTGAGGCAGGAGAATGGCGTGAACCAGGGAGGCGGAGCTTGCAGTGAGCCGAGATCGCGCCACTGCACTCCAGCCTGGGGGACAGAGCAAGACTCCATCTCAAAAAAAAAAAAAAAAAAAAAAAAAATTAGCGAGCGTGTTGGTGCATGCCTGTAGTCCCAGATACTTGGTGGTGGAGGAGGGGCAGGGAGGAGGGCAGGCTTTTTGAGCCCAGGAGCTCAGGAGGTCAAGGCTGCAGTGAGCCATGATCATGCCACTATGCTCCACCCTGGGCGACAGAGTGAGATCTTGTGTCAAAAAAAAAGAAAGAGAAAGAGGGAGGGAGGGAAGGAACGAAGGAAGGAAGGAAGGAAGGAAGGAAGGAAGGAAGGAAGGAAGGAAGGAAGGAAGGAAGAAAGGAAGGAAGGAAGGAGAAAGAAGGAAAAAGAAAGTCCCTTTTCACTCGTAAAATTAGCAAAATAAAAATGTTTCAGGCTGGCCATGTTGGCTCACAGCTATATGCCCAGCATTAGATGGAAATGTGGTGATTTAGGATCCAGGTTCTGTTTAGCTCAACAAGCTAGAGGCCCTCCCCTGAGGAGGGAAGACAGCTTGAACCCAAGAGGTCGAGGCTGCGGTGAGCTATGATTGCGCCATTGCAGCCTGGACAACAGAGTGAGACCTGTCTCAAAAAAAAAAAACAAAAAAAGTTTCAAATGATAATACAGTTGACCCTTGAACAAGGGTTTAAACTGCGTGAATCCACTTATGTGCATGGTTTTTCTGTTTTTTTTTGTTTTTTTTTTTTTTGAGACAGGGTCTCACTCTGTCACCCAGGCTGGAGTTCAGTGGCACGGTAATGGCTCACTGCAGCCTCAACCTCCCTGGGCTTAGGTGATTTTCCCACCTCAGCCCCCCGAGTAGCTGGGACTACAGGCATGTGCCACCACGCCCAGCTGATTTTTGTATATTTTTTGTAGACACAAGGTTTCACCATGTTGCCCAGGCTAGTCTCAAACTCCTGGGCTCAAGGGATCCTCCTGCCTTGGCCTCCCAAAGGGCTGGGATTACAGTCATGAGTCATGGTGCTCAGCCCAGATTTTTTTCAATAAAAGTTACACCAGGTGTGCCTGCCTCTCCTGCCTCCCGTGCCTTCCTTTCTACCTCCTTCATCTCTTCTGCCTCTGCCACTCCTAAGACAGCAAGACCTACCCCTCCTCTTCCTCCTCCTCAGCCTATTCAATGCGAAGATGATGAGAATGAAGATTTTGATGACGATCCACTTCCACATAATGGATAGTAAATATATGTTTTATTCCTTATGATTTTCTTAATAACATCTTCTTTTCTCTAGTTTATTGTAAGAACACAGAATATAATACATATAACACACAGAATATATGTTAATCGACTATGTTATCAGTAAGGCTTTTGTCAACAGTAAGCTATTAGTAGTTAAGTTTTGGAGGAGTCAAAAGTTACATATGTGAATTTTCAACTACTGGGGGTGGGGGTGGTCAGTGCCCCTAACCCCAACATTGTTCAAGGGTCGACTGTACTGTATTCAATTTTGGTGACCTTGTGTTAGGTAGGACTCTCATATACTGTAAACAAAAGTGTAAAATGATAAAAACTTTCTGGAAGACAATTTAGGGACAGGTATCAAAGGCTTTTGAGAAATTCATACTCTCTGTATCCAGAGATGGTTAGCAGTCCACTGATCATGCTTGCTTCCATAGTGTACAAATGATGCAGGGAAGTGGCTGCCCAGACAGGGACTATATTCCTCAGTTCTCCTTGCAGTAGGTGTGGCACCATGCGACCAGCCCTTCCTAATGAAAAATGAATGGAGGTGATGTGTGTCCCTTCCAAGCTGACATGGTAAAGATGTGCCTCCTCCACCCTCTCTTTCTCTGTGTATAGTGGCTTTTCAAGGTACATGCTGAAGACAGCAGAGTGACAAGCTAAATGGAACCTGGATCCTAAATCACCACGTTAAAGGCCACCCACCAAATACTCAACATTGAACAGCTCTGTGAGTGAGAAATAAACTTTTATTGTGTGAAGTCTTTGAGATTTGGGGCCTTATCTATTATAGCAATTCTTGTTGCTTACTATGACCCAGAAATTGCACTTCTAGGAATGTTTCCTAAAGAAATAATCCGAGATGCAAAGACTGACAGAATCTGAGAACAATGGACAAAACCCAAAATGGCTATAATCACAATGGATGCTGCAAATGGCTCTGAAACATGGGAATGGAAAGTGAAGAGCAGAGGACAGAAAATAAATTACAAAATTGCTCAGTAGTACAAATACAGTATTTGTGATGGGAATTAAGACGAACAACAGTTGAAAAGAAAATAAAAAACTGATCAGCAAGCCTGGTGTTTAATAAGTGTATACACTGACCCATTTGCACAAACATTTTGGAATAGATTGGTGAATGGATCCTGGCATGGAAATACTTTGTTAATTGTGATCAGAGAGTTATCAGCTCTTTTTCTCTAAGAAATTATTTGACATATGATTAAATTGCCAAGGTCTCTTCTACCTTTTATATGTAGATTTTTCCAGCCCAAGTCCTCTAACATTATTGTTTTCATAACTCCGAAGGCTTTTTTTCTCCTCTTCATAGCTGATCCTTCTCACCATTCTCCCTGGCCTCAGGCAGTGATGGTAATATGGGTAAAGTAAGTGCTACTACCAGAAATTATGTTAAAAATGTATTATGGGCTGGACATGGTGGCTCACACTTGTAATTCCGGCACTTTGGGAGGCCGAGGCGGGCAGATCACTTGAGGTCAGGAGTTCGAGACCAGCATGGCCAACATGGTGAAACCCCATATCTTCTAAAAATACAGAAATTAGCCGGGCATGATAGCAGGTGCCTGTAATCCCAGCTACTTGGGAGGCTGAGGCAGAAGAATCACTTGAACCCAGGAGGCGGAAGTTGCAGTGAGCCAAGAATGCGCCACCGCACTCCAGCCTGGGTGACAGAGTGAGACCCCATCTCAAAAAAAATACATATGTGTGTATGTATATGTATATATATATATTTTTGAATATGTTTATACTTTCAAATTACTTTCACATATATTGCCACTATTTTGGATAATTGTAATCTCTATGTCAAATAGCATCTTTCAGACTGGTGAGTCATACATATACCAGAGTTGATTTTCAAGGTTTTATCTTTCAGTTTTTGAAATAGTAATCTCTAATATGGACACAAAATGTGAAGAGAAAAAAAATTGTTCCTCTTTGACTACTATATTATTCAGGATAGGCCAGGGTATGCTGCAGTAATAAAGCAACCCCCAAATTTCAGTGGACACAAAAAAAGATTGATTTCTCTCTCTGCTGCATGTTTATTCCAGATTGGCAGGGACATGACTCCACATAGTCACTTAAGGACACAGGATGAAAAAGGCTATTTCATTTTGTAGTTGTGCTATTGGAACAAGGGGCCTCTTCAATCACTGGAACAAGGAAAGAGGAAAGTAAAGAAGGGCACGTGGGTATTTTCTGTCTTAGCCCAGAGGTGATCTGCATCATTTCTGCTTATATTTCATTGCCTGGAACTTGTCAAATGGCTCACCTAATATACAGGACTAAATACAATGTTTAGCAAGCACCACTGTTTCTAGTTACTTCTCTCATTCTGTCTACCATTTCTTTTCTGGGGCTGTTTTCTACTTATCTTTGAATATATATGACAGTCTAACTTTCTGAAATTGTGCTAGATAAGGGACATCAAATATGTGCGGTTGTTTCCTCCTCCCATGCCCAGTAGACATTGCTCTTTGGTCATGGTACTCTTTTGGGCTAAGCCTAGATGTAGCATCAGAAACCTTCCCAATACAGCTGGCTGCCAATTTCTCATTATCGCTAGAGATGAAACTTATTTGTCATCCCCTGCCTAAGGAATTCCGCTAGCCCCGAGGACGTGGAACTGACTTGCTTGGCTCTAATCTACACTACTCCATTACTTTCTTCAGGGATGGACATGAGACTAGGAGGCACCTGACCAATTCTGTTATCTGTACTGTTCACAAATACCTAATCTCGGGACTCCAGAGTTACCATCATTTTGGGGCTCTGGTATTTTCCCTTCCACTGTCTGCCACTTTGATCAGGGTAAGAACAATCAAAGGAAACTTGACTTCCTTTACAGCTAACATGGGCTACTACCCATAAACTGGGAGAGAGAAAAAAAAAGAAGAAGAAGAAGAAAAGAAAAAGGAGACTTTAGGGTAAAAACAAAAACACAAATCTTCCCCAACCAGAATTTTGAAATGGATTGGCCCAGGCTTCCTCTCCAGAAGCCTCCACAGTTTCACAGGCCATTCCCCAAACCCAGGGAAGGGAATATTTCTTTCCTATCCTCAGTGACATGGAACAAAGAGAATAGCCCTTGTAAAAATAATTTTTTTAAAAAACTTAAAAAAGAAAATGCCACTTTCCTTAAGGGTTAAACAAAGTAGGATATCAGGAAAATCTAGAATGTTCTTCCCCTCAGCCAGGAAAACTGCTCACCATTTTCTGTTTCTTGCAAGCTTTATCCCGAGCCCCCTGGGGGTCTCTGGTAAGAAATACTTTAGAAAATAGAGAAGTTGGGGCAGGCTGCTGGCTTGCTTGTGTTTTTTTCCTCTCAGCCATTTCCCAAAACTTCTTAAAGTCCTCGCGTTATACAAAGTGAAGATTTGTTCTCCCTACACCAGTAGTTGAGAAGTCTCTCCCGACAGAAGTTTTCACTACTGTTGCTGTTTGGAATTGGCTCAGCAGACGTAAACAGGGTCATCTGGGGCCAAAGAGGGTGGGTGTTTAGTTTTAAAGCTCCGGGGTTAAGAGTGAAAGCATGTGACTCCAGCCCAGCCAGAAACAGAGGAGGCTTTGTGTGCAGCGAGTGAGCCAGAGGCAGTCCACAGGGGGAGCGGGAAGGAGAACGCTGACACAGGTTCAGAGGGGCTGACAGGATGCCACTGCAGGGAGATTAACTCTTTGTTCCACAAGGGGAGCTTCTGTTCGTGGCTCACAGTAGAGCAGAATACTTTTAAAAATAAAACAGTGAGCTTGCGGAGGGACACACATATTTCTGTAGCCAGAGTTGAGATGAGAGGCAGACCGAAGCAACTGGAAGCAAGAGCAATGTCCCAGAGGGAGTTTTTGGTCGATTAGCCTGGGTACTTCCTTGGGGTCCTCCCATCTAAACACTGCAGGCTATTCCTGTGCCGCTGCTCCCCTCAAACACACCCCTTCTCCTCCTGGATGGCTGGGACGAACCTCAGGGGATAGCAGGGCAGCCTGGACCACACCTCCTCTGGTTCTGCTTCCTCAGGAGCAGGGAGGCTGGTGGTTGGCAGGACCCTGCCAGAGGGAAGCTGCCAGGCTGCTGATTCAGCCCACCCTGGCCGCACCCTCAGGCACCAGAGCCCACTGGTGTCATCCTTCACCAAGGTGCTTCGGAACCATGGACATTTGGTGAGCGTGGGCTCTGCTGGCACTGAGCAAGGAGATGGCCCTCAGCCTGGCTCACCAGCCTACACTGCTCAGAGCCCACCTGCCCCAGTGCCAGTGTGCCCTTCCCCCAACTCCGCTTCCACCCAGAAATTGCTGCATTGAACCCTACTGAAGTGAGCAAGTCAAATTTCCTGAAAATCTGCAGAATGTGACTTTCAGACTTTGGCAGGAGGAGGAAAGGAAACAAGGTTCATTTTGCCCTCGCCCCGTGGGACTGCTCAGGAGTTCAGAAGTGAGGGTGGCAGTGAGTGGCACGCCTTGCTGAACATCACACCACGAGCACTCACACTTCCTCCCACTAGTATTCTTCACTCTTTGCTTACATGAAGATTGCTGAGCTCCTTGCAAGCGTCAGGTTCTTTGCTGGATAGCGGGGCTACAGTGGTAAATGAGACAGATCAGTGCCTGCCCACCAGGGGCCTTCGGTCCATCCAGACATGTAAAAAAGCCACTCGCACAATAATGTCCATTGGTGGTCAAGAAAATGGTGACAGTTGTACTGAGTAAATGGTGACCATCGGTGGTAAGAGGTAAAAGGGAAATTTGCTGGTCCTTAATGGTATGGAATCCAGTCTTACAGGTGTATTTCGGTTTCCCTAGTCTGTGAAATGTCATCAGTTCTCCTCTACATTTTACAGAGGAATCATGGAAATTATGGGTCTAGAATGGCTGTAAACTGCAGAATATTGAGGCAATACCAAGCCCTGGTGCTCAGGCAAGTGGCTCATGACCACAGCCTTTGATCTACCAGACTCAGGAGCTGATGAATTTTTTTTGTTGTTGCTTTTTAGAATAGTAGCCAGCCCTTTCAAGTGTGTGAGTGTGTGTGTGTGTGTGTGTGTGTGTGTGTGTGTGTGTGTTCAGCACCTATGAAATTGGTACTCAAGGGCTCAGTACCTATGAAATTGGGCTCAAGGGCACTGGGCAAACGTAATGGTGTGTTAGAAATGAGGTTGCCACCAGGCACCAAACCCTCTCCACTTCAAAGACAGAATCACGGGGCAGAACCCTACGCTCACTCAGGTGCAAAGCAAGCAGCTTTTATCAGGGTTGCCCAGAACTCCCAGGCCTTTGCCCCTGTCCACTCTTGAGTCTTCCACAGCCCCCAACCATGTTTTCCTGCCCCTCCAACGGTTGACCGCTCCCCACCAGTTCATTTTGCATGAACCTCAGAAGCCTCTTTCTGAGCTCATGGAAAAGCACCCCAGGTTCATTGCCTGTCTTCCAACTGGATAAGACAGAAGGCTGCAAAGACCATTGTGGCTACAGATACTCTCTGTGGGCTGAAGTTGTGACCTCCAAAAGGACAGGACCATTTTCACAGCCTCAGTCTCTGAATGTGCTGACAGGAAGTGTACATCTCCAAAATCAAGAATGCAGTACAGTAAACACACGTGCCTCCAGAGGTTGCACCATCCTCCATCACCGTGTACACAGGGTAAAATGTATAGGCGACAGCAGTAACTGCCTGGAGTATGAGGAAAGTCAGGTGCGCAATGAAGAAAAAGCTTGCTTTGGTTTCGAAGTTTTTGCAGTACTTGTTCTTTTGCTTTTTCCTTTACAAAGAAAACCATAATTCTGAAGCCTAGAGACCAAGTGACAGGTTCAGAGACTCAATAATTTTCCTGAAATCTTATGCAAAAATTCTTGAGTCTAAGCATGTCATATGCCTTTTCCCTAGGAAAGGATTCCTATCGTAATTCAGCAGAATCTCAAAAGAGTTCAAGACCTCGCCAAAAAAAAAAAACAAAAAACAAAAAACAAACAAAAATTGCTGAGGCTGGGGGTGGTGGCTCACGCCTGTAATCCTGGCATTTTGGGAGGCCAAGGTGGGTGGATCACTTGAGTCCAGGAGTTCGAGACCACCCTGGCCAACATGGTGAAACCCCATCTCTACTAAAAATACAAAAAATTAGCCGGGAGTGGTGGTGGGCGCCTGTAATCCCAGCTACTCGGGAGGCTGAGGCAGCAGAATTGCTTGAACCTGGGAGGCAGAGGCTGCAGTGAGCCAAGATCGTGCCATTGCACTCCAGCCTGGGCAACAGAGCAAGACTCCATCTCAAAAAAAAAAAAAAAAAACAAAACAAAAACCTGCTGAATAAAATGCTGGGGCAGGTCACAGAGATGCAGTCTGGTCCTGCCCCATTGATAGATAAGGACCCCAAGGACCAGTGAGGTGAAGTCACATCCTTGCCCAAAGTCATTCAGTCAGCTAATGATACAGTCAGCCAGAAAACCCAGTCTCCTTAATCCCCACCAGGTGTTTTATCCACTTTTCCACACCACCTGGATTTCTTGTAGGGCATAATTTTGAGGATGGGGACCATGTAGCTTATTTCTTTCCAATCTTTGCACTGGGCTTAGCGTGGCACCTCGCTTCAGTGCCAGTGACTCATTCAGTGTATCTCATCTTCTTAGGAGCAGGATTGGTGCTCGAATGAGCACTCGAATGCTGGCGACAGATCCCCCTGCAGAGTAGCGTGGAGCCAGGGGACATGTGAATGGTAGCAAAAGCATTGGCCAGACAGGACATCACTAACATCACTTACTTTCACCCTCCCTTTAGGACAATTCCAATTCCAATTCCACACCGAGCCTTCCCAGTTACAGAGGCAGAAGTGTCTCCTAGGAAGCAGTGCGTTAAGGGCAGCATGGTTTGGGGTTTGGGGTCCAAAGGAGTCTTATTGTACACAAGGACTAGTTCCAAGACCTGTAAAGCCAAATCACATAAAGTGAAAATTTCCCTTGAAAATCCTTTAAAATGCCTGTGAAGCACAACAAGCAGACATGATCCCTCCACAGGACATCCCAGCCAGTCAGCTCTGCCTTCAGGCTGGAAGAGAGTCCTGTTACCTCAGCTGAGCAGCAGAGGAAAACATGGGTGGCATTTAGGGCTGTGCTGGGCCAGAGAAGCTTATCTTCAGTGTGGTGAGATGCTGCCGTGAGATGAGGCCAGGGAAGGGCGGCTGCGTGTGCTCCCGTCTCACACACCCTCCGGGCCCTGCAACCTTGCCCGGCTGCTGCACTGTATCACCACACATCAACATATCACTGTATGTGTCCCTCCCGCTCTCCCCACCTCTCAGCTGAGCTCCTGCAGTTGACTTCATGAAAATTAAATGGGTGCTTCAGGAGTCTCCACCTTAATACCAGCACCTTATCACACAGCCACCTTGGGCTGCCACTTCCAAATTCCTGGCCCACAGAAACTGTGAGATAATAAATTTTTGTTTATTTGGTTTTTAATTTTTGTTTGAGACAGAGTCTTGCACTGTTGCCTGGGCTGGAGTGCAGTGGCGGGACCTCGGCTCACTGCAACCTCCACCTCCTGGGTTCAAGCGATTCTCCTGCCGCAGCCTCCCAAGTAGCAGGGATTACAGGTGCCCACCACCATTCCCTTCTAATTTTTTGTATTTTTAGTAGAGATGGGGTTTCACTATGTTGGCCAGGCTGGTCTTGAACTCCTGACCTCATGATCCACCTGCCTCGGCCTCCCAAAGTGCTGGGATTAGAGGCATGAGCCACTGCACCCGGCCATGTTTGTTTTAAACTGCTAAATGCAGGGGTAATTTGTTTTGCAGAATACAAGTACAGAATACTAATACAAAGGAGATATCTGGAGAGGCAGGCTAAGGATCTGGTAGGGCAAGTTTTCCAGTGGGGGCGATGGGATTGAGTCTGCCATTTAGGAAGTTTCCCTGGCAACACGGAAGACCATGCTGTGGAAGGGGCAAGGCTGATGAGAGAACAGTTAAGATGCTCCACAGTTGTTCAGGCAAAAGAACTTACATTAAGACGGTGCAGCAGAGACGGAAGATGGGCTGCAAGAGACATTTCCAAGTAAGAATGGCCAGAGCTTATTGACCAACTGCCCACAAATAATTATATCATTAATATTAATAGCTAACATAAATTGAAAACTTAATATGTACCAAGCACTCTTCTAAGCACCTTACACATATTTACACATTTAATTCTCACAATAACCTTATGGGTAGGTACTACTATCTCATTTTATAGGTGAGGAAACTGAGGCACAGAAAGATTATGTGGCCTCCCAATGCCACATAGCTGGTGAGCAGTACAGTCTGGGTTAAAACTTGGACAGCTGTGCCTTTAATGTCTCTGTTCTTCCTCTGGAGGGATCAGAGAGAGAGAAGGGAGGGAACAAGGGGAACAAAGGTGAGCTCTCAGATTTCTAGCCTGGGCAACCGAGTGCAGCCTTACCCAAGGCAGGCCTCGCTGATGTGAAAGACATCACTATCACCAGCCACCTACTAATCCCCTGTGAACCTCATAGGAACTGCTTAATGGACTCAACTACAACCCAGCAAGTGAAATGTGGAATAACATCCGGACATGGCACCAGGCCCCACTTATACCACGCTCCAGTAAAAATAAACCTCCCTGTCCAAATACAGAGTGGTTGGAAGTGCCATACTTTACAGAAGAAGAGGCAGTTATTTGGCATTAAAAATAGATAAGTTTTGGCTTACTTGAAGATCTGGGCATGAGCAGTGCGATTCCCAAATGGAAACAGATGGATGGGGTGAGCCCCCCCTCAAGACTGACTCAGCTATTTAAAGAGACCAAATAGAAAATTATATCCCCTTTCTGGGCCTCAGTTTACTCACCCATAAGACAGAGAGGTTGGACAAAAGATCCAATGTCACGCCAACCTCCAACCCCCTATGAGGGTCGGAACTGGAGGCCAAGGCTAGATCTGAGAGCTGACAACCTCCTAAACCAAGGACAGCCCAACAGATGCAGGGTGGGTTGGCCCCTCAGTTCATAACTTACTGCTGATAGGATCAGGAGTAGTTTTTCCCAAGGATTTTCAGAACTCTGTCAAGAGCTTTAAATCACCGCTTTGAATCGGACACATTGTTAATCCACAAAGAAATGCAAGCCAGGAAGTCCTCCTACAACTAGCTTGCCTCCTGAGGGGCTACCTTGATAGAACGGAGGGGTAGGGGAGTGTGTGCAGGAGGGGCTGCTGGGGTCCTTTCCATCACTGGGTCCCAGCGGCGGACAAGCCCTTTTGACACATTCCCTTTAATCCTGCAAGGCAGGCACAGTCGTATTTCACACGTGGAAGAACTGACGGCTCAAAGAGGTGACATAACTTGCCCAAGATCATTCAGCTGGAGGAGGAGGGAACCGGGTCCAAAGCCTGCATCTTTCCCCCTCACAGGGCCTCTGCTGTGCTGCCTACCGTGTGGTCGGAATCACTCTTCTCAACTCCAAGAGGGGAAAGGAAGTCACGGCAAAAGCTGAGCACCTCCGGGTCACTCAGGCTGGCAGCTGAGAAAGCTAGAAGCCTTTAATTTCCTAACTGATCTCCTTGCATTTTTACCACACCTTGAAAAATAAAAGACCAGATTTGCTTTAAATGATTTTATTAAAAATTGTACCAATTGATGGGGGAAAGATATACACACATACACACATATGCATGTGAAGAACATAGACACATAAAGCCAAAGGCTCTGTACAGTTTTTTTAAAAATGGGGCCCCTTTCTTCTTCCTCTCTCCCGGAGGCAGAGTGCCCAGACCCCAGGGCAGCTACCCTGGGGATGAACAAAATGCTACATTCTCACTGGGTCTCCCCCTGATAGCCCCTGTGGATCCAGGGATGGGGTAGAAGGCTAGCAATGCTCCCAGAGCAGGGAGGGGCACTGGCCACCTGCACAGAGAGAGGGGCAGTGGGGCTCTGAGCACCTTTAGGTGGGAGGCTGGCTGGGCACCTATGAGCTCAGCTTTTTCCCCTATCCCCTCAAGACTCAAAAGTCCCCACCAGCCCTCAGGCTGCCTAAGGGTGACAGGTGAGCCCCTTCCTGCTAGGGTGTCTGGCCAGGATGGCCTGCTTCCAAGAGTCCTCACCTTCACACAGAGAGCTGTTTCCAGCCCAGGCCAGCACTGATTTGCAGAAGGCCTGCAGAGCCATGGTGACCAAAGTCTTCCCGCTTCTGCCATGTCCCTTCTCCCTACCCCACCTCCCCATCAAGTCCCTCAAAAAGAAGTGCTCACTGGGGTAGCATGCTCCTTGCTGCCCAGGACAGTCACCGTGGCTCCACAGCACTCTTCCTGGGAGGCCCTGGCTGAACTGTCCCGAACAACCCCCAGGCAGGGGCCACCTGCCGATGGGGCTGGGCTGCCAGGAGCAGTGAGACAGGTCAGCTGGGCCCCTCTGGGCCCTTGAAACAAGCCTGCCACATAGCTTTGGACACAGACCTACTCCCCTGGGAGCTGAGGGAGGTCACTGGGAGGTGATCTTTTTCCACCTCGGATTGAGCAAGAGAAGGCTGCCAGGGAGCAGCTCTCCAGTGGCCCAGACTTTGAAACAGGCCAGGCAGAGGCCAGGCTGAGTCCTCCACCCTCACTGCAGGAGTCCAGCGTCTGGCCTGGGGAGTTCCCTCACCAGATCTGTCGACCAACTTCTAGAAACCCCTGCTTTGGGGTTGTGAATTAGAAGGGCTGTTTTGATCCTGAATATCAGGCTTCCCTTCCTCCCAGGCATTTCTTTGCCGAGGAGGAAGGTTTCCAGTCCCTCTCCCAACCCCCACCCTCAGCAAGCCACAAAGCCTCCACCGTCTTCAGCTGGTTACAGGTCAGGATCCAGGTCAGACTCTCCCTCCCTCTAAATCTGATTCTCCACCCCTCGCTAGAGACAGCCAGGCTCCTGGGGGTGGGGGATGGAGTCTGAGGGGGTGGAGGTGGCGGGGAGGGGCAGGTCTCCTGAGGCTAGACTTGAGGAATGTTTAGGCCAACTCACCAGGCAGAGGAGGAAGGGGCCAGTTTAGATCACTAAGCCAATTAAAAACAACCAGCCAGAAAGAACCTTTCTCCTTCCTGACAGCTACTCTGCCAGCTACCTCCTGGGTTTTGTTGGTGGGGAAGAAGGCAGAGGGAAAAGTGAGGGGTGTAAATTTTGCCCTGGCTCACTTAAGACAGTGAGTGAGTTCCTGGCTTTGCATAAGATGGAGACAGTGCAGTCAGACCACCTTCCACCTGCCCCAGGCTTGATGTTGAGGTGGGTTTGTCAAAGCCTGGGCTCAGTTCTCAGGCCACAGGGCACCCAGCCTGGGCCTGGCAAGGTCTCTGAAGCTGATGGCCTTGCCTCAGCACCAAGATCTAAATCATTTTCTCTCTCACTGAGCTCAGGTGGAGAGTCTGCCAAAAGGGGTGAATAGTTGGCTGCTGTAAATAATCCCGGTTTTTTGGTGTGTGCCACTGAAGCATACGGCAGCAGCCTGCCTGTCACCACCTTGATCTAGAGAGGGGAAAACAACATATGTCCCATACACATCATAAAATGGTATGGAGACCCACAGGGAAGGCTGAATTTCACAATGGTCAGTGTGTCCCAGAGCCAGTCTTCACGCTGGTCCCTGGCTCCTTCTCTGCATAGCAGGAACCCGTCTTCTTAGCAGACAAATCATGGTACACACCCTGAGAATAGAATTCTGACCAAGAAGAGGTAATATCCAGAATATCTGAGCAGAACAAAACAAAGGCTTACACACACAGTTTGAGGCCCTTCTCCTCCAGGGTGCTGTGAGCCCATATGGCACCTTTGCAAATTAGGAAAGGCACCCCTTCTTCTTGGGAGAAGTAGCCCCACACCAGGGCACACAGCTTAGTGAGCAGAACACAAGCTGAATTCCAGCCTCCATTAGCTCTCTCTGCAGGTGCCCTTGTGCAGTGAACAACCTGCACAACTGTACATCCAGAAGATCAATGTCTCCTTCAATAGTACTGAAGACCTTCTCTCTTCAGAACTGGAAGAGCTTGGGCTTGTTCAGATTTGTGAGTCTACTCTGGACTCCTCCTATTTCCTTGGGTAGCCCTGAGGTCTTCTTCGTCCAGGGAAGCCATCTTTTCTTTGGGCCTTACTTCACTGTTAGCACCAATGTTGTCTTTTCTCACATATGCAAAAGTTATAATTTAGTTTCTAGCGTCTGGTTAACAGATTCCCTGTGCCTGCCATGGGAGCTGCCACACCGGCTGCTTTAGATCCTCTCCATAAGTGCCACAGCAGGGAGAGAAGGGAAGACATGCAGAGGCAGCTGTGATCCTGCTGGGTTCCAGAGCATGCCCTTCTGGCCTAGCTGGAAGCGGGAGGATGATAGGAAATGTGTACCCAGCTTTGACGGTTCCCCACTCTAATCATTATCTGTTACTCTAAAAGTCACTTAGCTGGCAAAGCCACTGTCCTGGCTTCTTCTGTATCCCACTAGGTATGAAAAAGGATTGGGGATAAGGGGGAAGAGGTATGTTGTTTCCAAGGAAACCAAGGGGTCTGGGGTCCTCTAGGGCTGACTCTTATGGTGGGGTGGCCCCACATTTTCCAGCCCCACTGCAAACCTGCCCCCGAGGTCCCTCAGTGCTGATGTTGGGGGTGGAATGTGGTCTGTCGGCGGGGTCTTTTTAAAGAAGAGCTGACAAAGGCACCGGCTGCCGGCAGCAACACGCTGACTGGCTATTCGGCTCATCCCGTGGCTGACACCCAGCTGGTCCCAGGCTGCCAGTGGTGGCATGGCTCTGTACCTCAGGCCAATCCTGGGGCCTCCAAGTGGGACCAAGTCAGTTTTGAGGCCTAGCCAGAAGTTTGGTTCATTTTGCGACATGTTTGAGGGGTCCTTAGAGAAACCCAACCCTCCCTGAGGTCTGCTGGAGGTGACAGGAGCTGGCCAGGAATCCTTGAGCCCATGGGGCAGGTACTGGCTGGGAAGTAAGAACCCAGTCAGCTGTGGAGCTGGCCGGCCAGCCTAGTGAAGCTGCTATCCTCAAGTGGAGAGCCGGTGGCCGAGGCCCTGCTGGGTTAAAGCAATGTGACCATCAGGATCATGGCCCCCATCCACAATGGAAGACTCATAAGTTTGGTGGAACTGGGAGTCTAATCCACTCTCGATTTCTTAACTGAGTTCCTCTGGAATAAACCACAGTCCACTTCCCAGAGAACATCACTAACGGATCATCTTCCACAACTGGTAGATTCCTCAGTCGAAGAATCTACTTGTCAGAGCCCTTGGGAATTCTCACCATCACAGACACGTCAGCCTCTCCTTCAACAGTGTTTGACAAAGGCCCCCATTCCAGGTCAAGGGCCTGACAGAGAAAGAAGGTCCCACTTGAGTACGTTGTATGTACACTCAGAGAGAAATTTAAAAAAATTAAAACGCAAAATAACAACAAAAAAACAACTTCACAAGACACAGTGTCAGTCCTGCCCGATGTCCTTCCTGTTCCAGACGGTGTTCCTGGTGCCCCATGTGAAGAGGGCAGCCCAGCCTCACCTAGGGCCTGCCCCATTCCTGTTCTCTTCTCCATTCAAAGCAAGGTTGTGCAGGAAGAGGAGGATCTGCCACCACACGCGATTTCGGTTCTGCTGGTGCTGAAGGGAGAAAAAAAAAGACCAACATAACTCCCAAACACAACCTTAGACGACTCCCTCTCATTTCCAATAAAAGTTCAGATCTCCAAGTCTCACGGCTGGCACTTTAATCCTATCAGTACAGCTCACAGCGGGGAGGAGGGGGAGGCGAAAAAAGAGACACTGCCATGTAGAGGAGATAGTTGAGTTCTCCAAAAACAATTACAGTTTTAACATTAAAAAGAAAAGACTAGGCTCTATATGCACTATGCACAAGAGGATTAAGCTTTTTCCCCTGCTTGCAGGATTTTCCAGAGTTTAGCCAAGTGCTGCTTTTAATCAGATTGGCTCCCGAGCCCCTCAAACCTCAGCTGCATGAACAACAAACTGGCTTCAGAAAGAGAAGAAGTGCCCCCCTCTCTCCCCCAACTCCAAAGTAACATAGAGAACAAGGGGAAAGGGGGGGCCTCCATCTGCAAGTGATTTGACACTGTGAAGGTCAAAGGGTTAATCTTCAATTTAAACCACACTGCTGAGGCAGCAAAAATCTGATTTCATCCAGTGCAAACACGCACACACACAGACTCTCACACACACACACACTCTTGTGCGCCCGCCCGCTCTCCCTCCCCAGCATCTCCAGCTCAGTGCTGCCCTTTTTATAGATGCTCTTGACAGTAAGCCATAAATAATCCCTCTTGGAGCGCTCTCCTACTGACTGGAGCCAATTAAACATTAAGCAAGAACATACTTGAAAACAAAACAAAAACAAAGAATATATACTATGCTCTGGAGGTTATCCCAGGTCTTACTGTCAGGCTGGGAAGCTAGGGGCAAAGTTCAGGGGTCAGTGGCTCACCAGATTGGGGCTGGTGCCCTGCCCACACAGGTACCATTTCCCAGGAGAGGCCTGGGGGGTGGAAACTGGGGGGTGCTGGAAGAGGCGGTCTTTGTTCTCTCTTTGTCTGCCAGGGCAGGAGGACTGGGCGGGGGCCTCTCCACAGGGTTCTCAGTGGACAGGGGAATAAAAACCTAGTGTGCAGAAAGGAGCCAGCATGGGCTGGACTTGGATTACTTCAGTGGCCCCATCAGCAAGCAAGTTTACATGAGGTGTCCGGGGGAGCTGGAGCCCTCTCTTAAACTGTCTTTAACCACAGCACCAGCCCCCACCAGGCAACTACTCCTGGTCAGATGGGAAGAGGAGAGAGGAAGCCAGCAGCACAGCTGGAAAGGGGGCCCAGGTTGCCTGGACTCCCAAAGCTTCCAGGTTCTGTCCAGCCCCGGCCTCCCTGACCTTTCCCAGGGCTGCCGTGCAGGTTGCTGGCTTCCCCTTCATGCTGCCCTAGGCCACAAAAAGAGAGGCATCCAGGCAGCTGGCCTCAGGGCCTGACAACCCAGGTGAACACAGAATGCCCCCGTCCATGGCAACAGCATTCCTCCTTCCCCCGTGGAAGAGCCTGGAAAACAACCCGGCAAGCTGGAGGCGCAGCTCCTGCTCAGAGGGGAAGGGAAATCGGGCGTGCCACAGAAGAGGCCTGGCAGACAGAGGGTGGGGAGATGGATGGCTTCCTCGTGTTTTGTAAACAAAGATGAGTAAAAAGAGGAAACACACCCGGCTTAACAAAATCTGGTTAGAGTAAAACAGCGTGAAAATGGACTCAGCTGCAAACCCGAAGCCTCCGGCCTGCGGCAGCTGGGCCAAAGACCCTCTCTCCTCCCCTCCCCAGCTGCTGCCCGAGACAGGTGCAGAGGTCATGTGGCCGAACAAGAGGAGAATCCAGGAGCAGACTCATCCCTGGAGAGGCCAGTCTGCTGGAATTCCAGATCTCCTGAGGTGCTTGTCTGAGAAGACCGGTGGCAAGAACAATCATCACCATAATAGTAACATGGGCTAGGGTGGCAGTTGGGGGTGGGGAGGTGCCAGGCTCTGTCCTGTGTGTTCTGCATCCTTGCTTCTCAAAGGGTGGTCCATGGACCAGCAGCCTCAGCATCATCAGAGAGCTGCCTGGAAATGCAGACCCAGCATCAGAAGATTCCCCAGGTGATTTTGAGGCACATTATCATGCCCATTACTTAGCGACCACATAGCTAGTTTAAGTGGCAGGGACTGGACTGAACCTAGACCATCTGGCCCTAGAGCTATGTCCCTTCCCATTATCTCTGTGCTCAGAGTGCCACTACCTTTCTTTATACCAAAGCAGACCCTCTAGCTTCCCCTTCACTAAATCATCTCAAAACAGCTCAATGGCCAAGGAAAGCAGATGAGAATTCTATGATTTGGGGCTGAGGTGATTCCCATCTCTGTATGCCTCAGTTTCTCCCAAATTCCACTAATGGAGGCCACCTACTCCCTGGGCAACTTGAGATCTCTGAAGATGACGCACAGACTCCCATCATCTGGGAGCGTTGGGGGACTCAGAAGCAGCCGTGGGCCAGAGAGTGCTTTCAGACAGGAAGGCTGAGGTCTTGCACGGGACCCAGGCAGGCCTAGGTGCAGGAGGCAGGGTACATAGGCCAGCCCTTGGGAAGGATCTAGTTTCCATGCGTCTGCGTGTGACAGTCCTTAAGGCTCATGAATTGGCAAGAAAGGCTCTATGGTGCATGGATCCCCAGGGACCAGGAATCAGAGGACCTGACTTTAGAGTTGGATCTCCCATCAACCTGCTCATGAGTTCTCTCTTGGCTTATAAGGAAAATGCAGGTATTGTACTAGATCAACAGTTTCTAAACCCAACTGTGTCACTAAGCCAGCTGAGGTGCTGTTGTAAGTACAGAGTCTCCAGGCCTCTCCCAGACCCACTGGGTCAGATTTTCAAGGAAGGGTCCCAGGAATCTGTATACTGAACAAGCTCCCTGGGTGACATTTTAGAGATCAGAAATCATTTACTGTATATTTTAATCATAAAAGCAATACATGTTAATTGTAGAAATATTGGAAAATACAAGACATTACAGAGGAGGAAATAAAGTCACTCATGATCCTCCAGCCTAGAAGAAAACACTGCATATGTTGGTGTTTTCTTCAGTCCCTTTCGATCTCTTCCCACCAAAGTAATGTCTTACCCCACTGGCCAAGCCAGAGGTCAATCCTGCCCAGGTGGTTCTGTGGCAGCCAGGACACAGCCTTTTGGAAACCGCAAAGGTGCTCTCCAACCCTAAGGAGTTTGTCATCCACAACTACCTTCAGGATTACAACTCAGAGCTCCAACAACTGAATTCTGTCAGCTGGGTGTAGGGCCTGGGAACCACCCATGGGCCCATGAGCCCTCTCTGGCTACAAGCAGATACCACACAGGCTCCCTATGGCCTTCTCCTGCCTCAGGGCAGCCCTCACAAGACCCTTTTCCATGAGGAAACCAAGAGAATCAAAGAATGCCCTGATTACAAAATACAACAATAAATAAAATCTTTCCTAAAAGTTTAACAAAAGGGCCTGACTAGAAAGGAAAGAAAAAAGACTTGAAGGGAGGCCAGTGGGAGAAACAGTGAGGAGGAAGGAAGTTGGCCTTCACCGAACAGGATGAAGAACACAAAGACACCAAAACACCAGAGAACGTGGGTCCTTCCACAAGAGGGTGTGGAGGAGAAGGGGAAGAGAGAGGAACCAGGAATGAGCGTACTTGGCCTCTGACCCTCAGGCACCTGGCACAGCACCCAGCGCACAATCTGAGATCAGTGAGGGCAGATCCCCAGAACCAGGCCTGCTCTCCTAGACTCAGCTAGGGAACCCCTCACAGAATGGGAGTTCCCAGAATACAGTCAGGGTCACCCAAGGGTGGGGTCTGGGATACAGAGGAGGGGAAGCTCACCCTAGAGCCCTCGGACTCACATGGTTTAGAAGGCAGGGCCAAGGCATGGAGGGAATGAACAGAGGTGAATGCCCCCAGGGAAGGCGCCCTAACATGGTAGATCACGGTGTTCTCTTCAATGAAGACAGCACAAGCAGGCGTCAGAGCCCTGTGCAGCTTCTTTGGCCCAGCCTCATTTTCTTGCCATGGTCAGGGGATGAAGGCAGTCGGCTGACAAATGTTTCAATCCCTACTGTGTGCAACACCCTACACCTGAATGCACAGTTGCTCATCCTGTGTAATGGGGAACATGGAAGGCAAACAGTAGGCACTCAACAAGGGCATGCTGGACCAACTACAGAGGAGTCAGCCCTGAAAGATAACCCACTTGTCTGAGGCCAGGAACAACTGATGTCTGGCCAGGTCTAAAGATGTACTTTATGTGATAGTATCAGCCTCTCACCTGGGGAGAGGCCCAACTAGTAAAAGGCCTCCCTTTTTTTTTTTTTTTTTTTCCTCTAAAGAGCTGGCTGTGGTGTCTGACAAGGTTGGATTACATAAATCAAACTACGTTTCATCCCACACAGCCTCTGCCCTAAGCACAAAGCGTGTTCCCTACGCTCCCTGGATAAGAATCTCCCTCTGCCTTTCCCCCTTTCAGATCCAATTCATACCCTCTGGGGGCTTTGTGTGTCATCAGTGTTCCAGATGCTCCAGCTAGAGCTAATTCACCCCAAAGTATCAGAGGAAGAAGCAAAGCGAAGCCCTGTGCAGCTCTAAAAGAACCTAACTCACAAAATGCAAATTTACCAAACAGAGAGCAACTTATAATATCTCAGATATAGAACAGAGCACTTTCCTTTCTTCTCATGTGATCCTCACAATAGGAAGAGCAGGTATTATCAACCCATTTTAGAGCGACGGAAACAATGGCTCAGAAAAGTGATCCCAAGTTAGTTGGGAGGGGTGTTATTTGAGGCCCTGACTTCTGACTCCAAAGCTATGTTCCTTCACTAAAATTTTACAGTGTGTTTATTCACATTATGAAAATAGTATTACCTTTTCAAAGCAAATCACCACTGATCTGCTCCCCTAGTATGTTTAAAGACATTGTTTCCAGATCATTAACTATTTAGTAAGGATGCTGTGGACCAGAAAAAAATAACCCTTTCAGAGGCAGAGCTAACTGAAGATCAAACAGAAATAAAGCTAAAACTTTAGGTCTGAAATTATAACTTCAGACTGTGATCTGAAACCACACTCAATCTCTTCAAAATGCAGAATTGTCTATACTCTAGGGGAAGGTACACAGTCCACGATGTGAAGTTTTCCTCCCTCTTCCCTTTTGCCTGTCATTCTCTAAACCTACTCAGGCCAAGGCTGAAAGAGCCTGGCAGTTGAGAACAGGAACATTGAGATAAGAGAGACTTTTGAAAAACTGCACTTGAAGGAAGCTAGGAAGATGTTTTCTGTTGAAATAAGGACATTTTAATGAAGCACCCAACTGAGCTACCAAGCACCCAACTGAGCTACCAAGCACCTAACTGAGCTACCAAGCAACCAACTGAGCTACCAAGCACCCAACTGAGCTAAGAGTTATGTGGATACAAAGATGATTAAAATATTATAAACTTGATTCTCAATCATTTTACAATATAATGGGGAAAAGAGCAAAAACACCGAGCTAAGTATCACATGAGGCAGAGCGGGTTGGGGCAGCAAATGTGTGCTCCCTTGTACCCTTGTTTTCTGGAATGTGATTGCTGGGCAGCAGGTATGGGGCGATTGGACCATGGTTCCAGAATCCATCAAATCTGTATGACGCCTAGCTCAGCAAATGACAGTGTGACTTGGGCATGTTACCTCACTTCTCTGAGCCTCAGTTTCCTATAACACAGTGACAAAGGAGTCTAAAAGTACAAGGTTGCTGTGGTGATTACATAAGAAAAATATACATAAAGCACTGGGCTTGGGGGCAGCAATGAGCAGGCTCCTCCTTCCCTGGGGAGCACAAGGAAAATCTGGGATTCACTGGGTTTGCAGAGCACTTCTCTCAATATGCTCTGCAACAGGGCCTGCCTGGGGAGCACCAGCTTCCCGGCAGACTCATGAAGTCCCTGGGAGATCCCTGACTTTCTGCTTTGAGACTGCCCACAGCAGCCACAGGCCATGGGGCTCAGGATTCTAGGCTGCCAGGCTAAGCCAAGGATTCTGAAACCCAGAGGGCAACCCCTTGGACCCAGTGGGCCCACTGCCTCAGACTGCTTCTGACCCAGAGGCCCGAGGAACGAGCAACGTGGCAAAACGGGAAAGGAAAAAAAGACTCATTGCCAAGAGCTTCCTCAGCCCAGCCAGCAGTGTTAACAGGACATTGAAGCCACCATGGCCACGCCCATTGCTTCTCTAAGGAAAAAAGAGCAGTAGGAAGCCAGCCAGCTCTCAGTGGAAGATGGCAAGGCTTCCTCTAACACAACTGGAAGACACTGGCTCCAGCCACTGGGGGTGGAGGGGTACGGGTGGGGGACAGAGCTGTGCTGCACCATCCATGTCCCCAGACCCTTGTTTTGCACCTGCACAGCCTGGAGGGAGAAACTACTGAAACCCTTACCCAGTTTCCTTCAAGCTGAGAACAGCTCCATCAAACTACTGGGCAACTTCTTCAGAGCTCAGAAGGGCACGACGGTGTGTGCCCTGGTTAAAGAAGGGAGAGGGAGGGGGTTGGGGGGACAAGCCTGTTGTGTGTATTATGCTATGCAAAATAACCCCAGGTTCTGAAAATCAACTTGGGGTCTTTTCAGCTGACTGTTCATGTCCTGTCCGGGACCAGGTCAAGGCAAACCAGGCAAGGAGGAAGGTTGGAACGGTCACCTTCACACACGGACTGATCGTGTGCTCTGGTCATGGAACATGACCTCTTGGCTGCCAGACATGGATCAAAAGGCAAATCAGACATTTTTCTTTAACCTTCTTTCTTTGTGTCTCCCTTAGTCCCCTCCTCCCATCACTCGCTTTCCAAAAAAAAAGCCAATTTCCATCGCATGGCCTGCCTTGGTGGGGAGGGAATGAACTCTCCGGAACTACAAGGCCCTCTCCTGGAAGAGGGAGCAGTCAGGTGCAGAGTGTGTGGGGAACTCAGCCTCTAGTCTGCCACGCTGATGACTCAGAAGCTAAATATAGCGAGCGATATAAACAGAGCCAGCCACACAGCAAACACAGGCCCCAGCCCCGGCCCCGGCCCCGGCTCTCACGCACACTGGCTCTCCGCAGTCCCTCCCCCAGCCTCAGTCTTCCCCTGGCACTGTCCTACGTGGGCCTCCCACTCCTGGGACAGAGGCTGGCTTCCTAGGGACCCTTCTCACTCTATAGCAAACCTCTGGGGCCCCTGCCCGGGGCTGTCCCATCTAGACCCTCAGCAACCTAGTTAGCCAGCTTAAGTTCCAGAAAACCACTCACTAATAACTAGAGAATCCCAAAGTGTCAGGAAGCAATCAGGGGCTCCCTGAACAAACGATCCAGTCTGCTAGGCAGAGAAGCTGCTAGTGAATAAACCATGTAAACACCAAGTCGGGTACAACATCCAAAAGAGCTCCCCAAATTACAAAGTCAGGTCCAAGCGAAATCCTAAAGTCACCTTTTAACATATTTCTAAAAGTACTCAACTCTCCCTGACTTAATAGTTATCTGTAGCACAACTCCTAAAGGCCTTTCACATCAACTAGGCAAGGTAAGTATTAGAAACCAAGGCTGAGCCGGGCGCGGTGGCTCATGCCTGTAATCCCAGCACTTCGGGAGGCCGAGATGGGCGGATCACCTGAGGTCGTGAGTTCAAGACAAGCCTGACCAACATGGAGAAACCCCGTCTCTACTAAAAATACAAAACTTAGCCAGGCATGGTGGTGCATGCCTGTAATTCCAGCTACTCGGGAGGCTGAGGCAGGAGAATCACTTGAACCCAGAGGCGGAGGTTGCAGTGAGCCAAGATCGCACCACTGCTCCAGCTTGGCAAGAAGAGTGAAACTCTGTCTCACCAAAAAAAAAAAAAAAAAAAAAAGGCTTGGAGAGATTAAATGATTTGCCCACGAACACACAACTTATAAGTGGCAGAGCTGGGATTTTAACAGATCTGCCTACAAGTCTAGGATCGTTTTTGTGATATTACAGCTAAAGATGGTTTCAACTGAGTAGCTGAAAGTTTTCTCAGATTTCATTTGCCAAAAAATCTAATTACTACTCAGGGATTTCCAAACCCAGCTTTTCTGAATGGAGCCACTCCTGGTCCAAGTGAAAAAGCCATTTCCAACATGAAGAATTCCAACCCTCCTGTAGCTTTACTTACTTGACTGTCTACAGTAACTACTATTTTTGAGGATTCTTGGCTTCTTAACATTGCCCAGAAATATCCCCAAATGTCATAATGGGCCATTGGGACAGAAGACTCTCCCAAGGGGAGGGGATACCACTTCCCGCCCCTCCTTAGGCTCATGCTGAAGGAGGCCATGGCACAAGGACAGGAAAGCTGGGGCTCAGACCTTCTGGCCAGGGCAGCCCAAGGGCTCAAGGAGGAAGTACATCTGCACCACGCTCTTCCACGCAGAAGCTGGACACAGAAGCACCACAGCACCACCGTCAAGATAAGTCATTATCAGCAGACCATCGGGGGTCCCTGCCACAGTTTGTCAGCTCACAGAGGAGCAAACAGGGGAACCTCCACTCCTGCCCCAGCCAAAGAAAGGTGGGATGTGTGGTGAGGTTCGGAAAGGTTTTTACCTCCACTCACTCTGCCTCCAACTCTCTTGCTGCTTTGGAGACACAACGAGCTGAGGCGGAGCACCCTGATGACTCTGATCTTCTGCCGCCGGTTTTTTGCCTGTGGATCTGGAAGAGTCACCCTGAACTGGTAACTCGGGTAACCAGGCTAGTCCTCCACCTAGCAAGGCTCTTGGGAAATGTGCTGAAAGTGCAGATGGCCCGCGTAAAATGACACCCAGGGAAACTTGGAACCTGTTGCATCTGGAGCCAGGTCGATACACTCAATTGGGATTTCATGGCATCATCACGCCCCCTCCCTCTGCTCCATACCTCCAAGGGAGAAGGTTGTTCTGGTGCAAAAAAACGAATAACTCGGGTCTGTAACCAGGGATAAAAAGGGGGAGTTCACACTCTCCACAGGACTATGGACCAGTGGCCACTGTCTGGCCCCAGGACACTATCCCAGATGTAGGGGAAAGGTGGTGGTCAGGCCTCCTCAAGCCCCATCTGCCTCTAGGGTTGCTTTTCTTGGCTCTCTAAATCCAGCCCGCAATGATGGGGAACGACTATCATTCCCTGAAGAGAAATCGATAAGGCCAAGGTCCACAAATGATCAGTCTGGACACTAATTTCTCTGGACCAGGCAGGTGGAGGGAAGTTCAGGGGAAGCAGCTCTGCTCAGGGAGTGCCCTGCCAGGTGGAGTGGGAAATGAATTGTGAACCAACAAGAACAAACGTAGGGGCTGATCAGGATCATAAACACAAACAGGCATTAAAGAACATCTACTGTATGTCCCCAACTCTCATAGGTATTTTCTCACTTAATTATCACAGTAAAATTCTGTGGTATTAGCACTAATTCATAGAAGAGGAAATAGGCTCAGTGAAGTCAAGTGACTTCCCAAAAACTAGTAGGTGGCAGAGCTGGTATTCAAACCTGGGCTTTCTGACTCTGAACTCAAAGCCTAGAAACTAAATCCTAAATAACCTCCTTCCCACTACCTCAGTTTCTTTGCCTGCAAAAATGAGGGAAGGGAATGGGGAAAGAAGATAAAGGATAAGAATGTAGGAGTGACAACAGTACTTTCTAGATATGAAATCTTAGACTGTAGTTTATATAAGAATCAAGCTTAGAAAATGACTCACTTCTTAAAACCAGCTGCTGAAACGTTCCAGGAGTACCAGTGTTCCACCTGCCTGAAGCCATCACCTTAGCCCTTCCTGCAGGTTGAGTTCCTGGTGAAGGTCTATAAGTAGGGTCAGTGGGAAGGAGGGGGTTAAAAGCAAGAAGACTCTGGGGAGAACTGTTCAAGAAGACAAAAAGCCTGGCTCTTTGTACTGGAAAATTTGGGAAAACCAGCTCTTTGAGCTAGAAAGGGCTCACTGGCCAGCCTCTTACCCTTGCAAGTAAGAAGAAGTAGGTAGCTGGCAGGAGGGTAGGGGTACAGGGAACCTGGGAGCCAGTGTGGAGTAAGGTGCAACGCAGAGGAGACTCTCATGCCTTGCACCTCCACTTTTCCTTCTCCCCAGCTTGGGTGGCTCTGGCTAAAGGCATAACACCTTGTCTAAAACTAACCTGTGCCCGCAAAGAGGCAGCTCTGAACTGGGAGAAGTGATGCCAACCAGCAAAAAGCAGGGCAAGGCCGGGCACAGTGGCTCACACCTATAGTCCCAGCACTTTGGGAGGCCGAGGCAGGTGGATCATCTGAGGTCAGGAGTTCGAGACCAGCTTGGCTGACATGGCGAAACCCCGTCTCCACTAAAAGTACAAAAATTAGCCGGGTGTGGTGGTGGGCGCCTATAATCCCAGCTACTCGGGAGGCTGAGGCAGGAAAATCACTTGAACCAGGGGGAGTGGAGGTTGCAGTGACCCGAGATCGTGCCATTTCACTCCAGCCTGGGCGAAAGCCAAATTCTGCCTCAAAACAAAACAAAACAAAACAAAAAGCAGGGCCAGACCTTGGGATAAGGGCCTCCTCCTCCTCCTGTTTAGGACCAAGTTAGGAGGGTCCCCAGGACTGTATCTGGTCTTGTGCCGGGGAGGGCTCCCAGCCTATTCCCAAGCCTATAGAGGCTCACCAGTGGATGGGGGAATATTCTGGGGAATAACTGGTGAGAGAGATCAGATTATTGCAAATGAAGCAAGCTGCCTTCCACGTAGCCCTCTAGATGAGTCTAGGAGAGCCACAGCCACTGTGTCCTCCCATCCTCTCCAGTACCAGGACTGGAAGCTGTGAGGTGGGCTCAGCCATAGGCCTGTACAACCACGGTGGAGTGAATGGGCAGGAAGGAGGCCAAGAAACTGAAAACAAGAATCAGAGTGAGTCCACACAGGGACTGAAGGGGAAACTCTAAGCCAAGTTTCCACCAAATAATCAAAGGAGAGAATAAGAACTGGAGCCTAAGTCTATTATCTAAGCATAGGGCCACCCTCCCTTCCTGATCACTAAGGGACTGGGAGGACTTACCAGGGCCAGGCCTGGCCCCAAACTGTCCTTAGAACTCCTTGGCAGAGGGCACTAACCATATCTAACCCACAATGTCCTGTTCTTAGGAAACCCAAGGTCAATTCCCCTTCCCCTGGCACTGGTAATGGTTTGACCCTTAAGTCAACCTATTATTACCAATAGCTCTCCTCCAGCCACCTGAAGCTACCCATCTAACCTCGGAGTCTGCCCCGTCATGGTCAAGCTATTTATTCCCTTGATTTCCTCACAGTCAGACACACAAACACACATTCAGAGCCAGCTGGGCTGGGGACACAGTCCCAGAAGTACAGAATGTGTTCGCTTCCAGGTGGCATGCCTGTGCTTCAGCTGTGGCTGTATCAGCACGGATGCAGCCTCAGGCTCCTCTCCCAGCCTTGGCAGCCATCCAGAAACCCTGACGAGGAAGGGTTAAGTGCCTGGGGGCCCAGCCCAGACAGCGGCTGCTGGAACAGGGAGGGCAACCTCCAGTCCATGGCACAGAGGGCTCCTCCAGCACGAGCCTGCCAGCCGCCGCCTTTGTTGATGGACTCTGCCACATGCTCGGCTGACACGCGATGCTCCGCCCTGGCGGGGCTGGTGCCAGGCTGCCGGCCAAGCACCCGGCTGAGCGCCCGGCTGGCCGCCGGTCTGAGGAGCCTCTCCGAGGTACACTCTCTGGAGTCCCAGACCCTGGTTCCCACACAGAGACAGTGAGGAGCGGCCTCCCCAGCTGGAAAGTGTCAGGTTTCAACCGGTTCCACCACTTTCCCCAACTCAGGCCCCATCCCTTGGCCTGGTTACCCGGTTCCCACTGTACCTTAGCCAGGCACCCCCCAACTGCCCAGTTTCATTGCAGCACCCTGAAAATCTTCCTCTTAGGTCTGTGAGGGGCAACCCCCCAGCCACGGCCATAAGAAGAGACAGGTTGTCAAGCAGAGCTGCAGAAAGCCATCCTATTCCCAGACTGTAGCTTCTCCCGAGAGGGCTCTTATGGAACATGAGTTGAGAGTGGGCAGTTAACCAATGTGGAGCTCAGAGATGAGGGCAAGATGCTCAGCCAGTTAGGCCCCTCCTGCCCATGGGAACCGCCATAACCAAAACTCTGGGACAATATCCTTGAGGTCTGGCAGAGACAGAGTTGCTGACAAGAGGAGAGAGGCAGGCCTTGGCCCCCAAGCCCCAGCAGACTCAACCCTCCTCCCCTAAACCCCCGTGCCTACTTGCTGCACATGAAGCCGGTGGAACTGGTCTGCAATGCACTGAAGCTTTCGGGCAATCTGTACCTCTGCTCGATGTTGCCACTGCCCTTCGGGGGGCTGCTCCCCGATGGGCAAGACTGCCGGGAAACTGGCAGGGAGAGGAAGCCGGTAGCCAGCATTGCCTGCAAAGATAGAGGACCCACATCTCAGCATTCTCCACAACTGCTCCAGCCTCCCTACGCCTGCCTGACCTGGCCAAGATTGGAGGCTGAGGGTAAATCCTCATGTGAGAAAGGATAGGAGCCAGCCCGCCTCTATCGGAGCACTCTGCCAAGCTTGGACAGCCTGCTGCCCAAGTGCATAAAAGTTGCAGAACAGAAAGAGTGGCCCCAGCCTTCTCTTTGCTTCTCCATTCACTGACAGTGCCATGACAAAGGGCAGGTGGTAACGTGTGGAGGCGAACATGCCAGCCTTCCATACTTATTTATCAAGCTACCCTTGACCACAGTTGGTTATTCACATAGTAGCAGGTTGAAGCTTTTCTCTGGAAAAGCACTGGAGGTAGCTCTCCAGTTTCTGGGTTGAGCAAAGTAAGAGGCAGAGAAAGAAAAAATCAAAAAGTGTCTTCACTTTTTTAGTGCAGTAGAGAAAGGCTGGTCTCCCGAAGCTCCTGGGCAGCAGCACAAAAAGAGGGAGAGAAAACTCCTGAGACGCACAGAGCTGCCAAGTTGCTCTCTGGAGACAGCCCCAGGCAAGACCTCTAGACCAGCGCTCCACACTTACCCGGTGCACGCGTTAGACCCACCGCTAGGGGCGCCAGTCCGCCGGACTCCTCGCTCCTTTCCCTCTTCCCCGCCTGCCCGCCTTATCCAACTTCTCAGACTCCTGCCAGAACTGCTTTGCCAGAACTGCCCGAAAGAGCAGTTCCCTCTGGGAGTAACTGCAGTGTCTCCTCAATCTGCTCGTCAGACACAGTAAGCCAGCCTCCTTGACTTTACCCTCCCTCCATAAGCTGCAGTGCTAATAGAAGAAAACAGACTGTCTAACCCTGCCCTTTTGCCAGAGGAGGACATATTTCTCATAAAACAAACTATTTAAGCCCACAAATGAAGGGGTCTTGTCTTAGCCTTGGAAGCATCCCCTCTGCTGGCACTGGGCCCAGGCAGGCCCAACCTCTTTCTCCAGTTCCCCTTTCACGCACAGAAAGTCCCAAGTGGCAACTGGGGGCCACCTTCTGCCTCTGGGAACCCTCCCTCCCAGAACCGGCTGGGTTTTTCCCTTCATTGTCAACAGCCAGTCACAGATCCTCCAGCCTTCTCCAGGGCAACAGGAGCCACTTTATAGTACGCAAGTCACTGCTAGGACACTAAAGGCCAGGCCACTCAAGGGGCACAAGATGTAAAAGGAGATACCATGGACCCAAGGATCCCTCCAGGAGGGGACAATTTGCCCTTTGGGGGGGTCTGAGGCACAGGTGAGGAGCACTAACAAGCCGAGAGGCAGCAGGTGGAAGTCAAGGAATCAACAGCCCCGCTGATCACTTTGGGGAAGGAAACAGCAAAGGGCAGGTTTGGGGAGGGAAAGTCCCCTCTTTTCCCCCAGTCTCTATGGGAGGAGTCTTGAGGCTGAGAACACTCACCATAAAAGAGTCGCTGGGGTTCCTCAGTCACCCCACAAGGCAGCATGACACCTTGGCTGGGGGAGGCTGGGCTGAGGGTCTGGGTAGCTTTGTCTTCCTGGCTGGTGGGTCGAAGGCCAGGGCCACAGCAGTGGGTGAGAGGGAAGAGCTGAAGTCGGCTGAGGGGGCAGTCCAGTAGGCTCTGGGCAAACAGGTCAGCAGAGAGCAAGCTCCCGGGTTGGGTGCCCGGCTCCCCATCCTCTGGTTGGAACACATCATCCTCTAGCTCCTCCACACACTGAGATGGCTCCATCTCTCCTGTGAGGGGGCAACGCAGGCATCTGGGCTGCTGCCCCACCAGGGCCATACCTGGAAGGACTCCCCTTCCCTTCTTCTTTCCATGCTCCCCCTTCTTATTTGAGGTGGCCGGGCCACATACTGATGACATACAACCCTGGTAATAAAGCACTGCTAAGGGTGACATTCACTCCTCAAATGTGGACTGCCTGAATGTTCAGGGGCTCTCCACACCTCTTCCCTGGGCCCGCCTGGAACCACCCTTTTTCTTGATTACGTTTTCTGACCTAGGCCGGTCACAAAGTTTGGCTCTCAGGGTTGTGAGCAATAGCAGGAGTAGAATCAGCAGCTATATGCATGCATGGTACCTGGGAAAATATAAACAAGACTAGCCTGTGTAAGTTGCTGTCAAGGGTGCTGTGACTGGCTATACATACAGTGTTCACAACACACACACACACACACACACACACACACACACACACACACATACAGAGTCATTGTCCCAAGGAAACTCTTATCTCTGTCTGAGTTGAGCTCCAGGCTCAGCAGCAAAAACAAAAGCCAGCAATCCTAGGGCAGCCAGGTTCCCTCCAAACCTCTAAGCTCCGCCCTGCTGCCCATCTACTCTAATCTCCACCCCTTGCTTGCACAACACAACAAACAGGCTCTGCAGTGTGGTAAGAATGTGTCCTGGGAGAGGGGATAAAGACCCAAGCTAGTCATTGCAGCTGCTGTCTCGGCTCTCTTTGAGCAGAGTTGAGCTGTCTGCCCACCAAAGTTTGGCCTAGAGGGTAGGTCCAGCCTCTCCCAACTAAGTCTCCTCACTAGTCTCCACGACTTCAAATCCCTGATTCCACAGCCTCCCGCTCCTGCCAGCTCTGAACCTGAGACTGGTGCAACTGGTCTTACAGAAGGAAGTGAAATTCAGCCCTCTCCCTGTGACCTCACTCACTGCCTATACTACTCAGGTTATTGATATGAGTTTCTTGGTGATAAAGAAGTTCCTCTTGCTCTGCCTGATGGCTCTTGAAAGTCTGAGCTTGGAGCTACTCAGCATCTTAAGCTTCCAACCCAGCTCCCTACACATACCAGGAACCGCTTAGGGCCCCTGCAGCAGCCAGAAGCAGCAACCACCTGAACAGCTAAGGATAAAAAGAGATGAATTTCATTCTTGTCAGATTCAATTAGAGATTCCTGGGGGTTCTGTCCCCCAGTCTCTTGCCTTTGAAGAACAAGCCAAATGGTCTATGGATTGGTGAAGTAGCTAAAAGAATCTCAGTACAATTCAGAATCCTGCCTTTGCCAAATGCAAGCTCTCTGTGAGGTGCTTGCTTGGTCCCTGCCTTAGTCCCATCCCATCCCTGTCCCTGAGCTGTCTATGGTCCTGTCTGTGCCCTCTTCCCTGGAGAATGAGGAGATGCCTGCTAGGATGGCAAGCAGCCATGTGGTGTCTTTGAACAGTGTTTCCCAAGTGTGTGTGTGTATGTGTGTGTGTGTATGGGGAGGGGGGTGGGAGGGTGCACTCCAGCTTATTAACAACAGGAAACAAAATTTCCTGATGAAAGGACCAAGTGCTGTCCCGCCAGTCACCTGGCAGGGGCTCCTCTCCAGCTCTCCAACCTCCTCTTCTCAGGCTGGCAATCTCGACCTAAGAAGGGGCCCTCAAAGCCAATCACAAGCATTAGTCATTGTCTTGGTTTTTCCTTTGAAGCCTATCACCTTCCCCTCCCCCTCCCAGCAAAGCCCCAAAGTTCGACCTTTGCCTGGACTGGACAGTGGGGGAGGTGCAGCAAGAAGGTGTGGCTCTGCAAGCCCCAGGGACCCCTCTCACGCTCCACAAACTGTAGGTGGCTTGCCTGTAGGTGGGCGCCTCTGGAGGGGTGGCCAAGGTCAAGGGTAAACTAAGAGAGGGTGAAGCTTTTCTCCTGAGCTTGAGAGGTGATGTCCAGAGTGGTGGGAGGAGGGCACTTCCTGAAAACAGGGCCAGGGAATGCTTTATTCCTAGCAAAGAAACTCAAGCCCAGCTGCAGCCATCCCAACTCCTAAGGGCTGGAAGAGGGATGCTGAACTTAGACTCCTTCTCCTCTTAGGAGAAGGCAGTAGTCAGACAACCAGATCCTCGACAGTGACTAGGAACACACACACACACACACACACACACACACACACACCCCAGACCTGGGTGACTCCAGGAGAGAGTCTCGGCCTCCGAGTTCTGATGCCAGGGCTCCGCGCCAGGGTCCAGCGTGACGAACACTCGGGGGCTTGACGCCCAGACTCGATTGGGAAGGAGGGAAAAAGCCCAGCTGTTAAGGAGAGGAGCCTTCAGACTCCGCAGGGAGGCAGGATGCCCCACAACTCCTGTCCTACCCCAAAGTCAGACCCAGAGGCTGGGCCGTTCTCGGGCGCCCAGGTCTGCTCAGCAGTGCACCCCAGGTTCCCCTGCCTACCTGGACCCAACTCCTTCGAGTCCCAAATGTTACCCCCAAGTTCCCTCTTGGAGCAGCGCACCCAACTGTGCGTTCTGCACCCCGTTCCCTCACCCCAGCGCCCCAGTTCTTCATGGTCACCCCAGACGTCCGCAGCCCAAACCCTTCCCGGGCCCCCGTGCGCAGCGCGACTCCGCTCCCCACTTCCCCAAGGAGCTGCGATCCAACTCCGCCCGGCCCCTGGCCGCCACCCGGGCGCTCACCGGGCTGCGGCAGGAGGCGGGAGGCGCAGGCAGGGGCGGCGGCGGCTGCGGGCACAGGCCGGGGCTGGAGGAGGCCACTCCGCACGGTGCGGTATTGTTTCCAAAATACGCCCGCTCGGGGCATCCCGCAAACAGCTGATGAGGCCCCGCCCCCCCTTCGCGTCACGCCGAGGACTGGCCAATGGCGAGTGAAGCGCCAAGTCCCGGGCTGGGCCGCTGCCAGGGACGGTCACGAATGTACGAACCTTCCCATGGAAACATTGCAAGGGGCCAAGCAAAATTCCGACCGTCGCCAGAAGCGCAGTTGGAGCGCCGTCGCCAGCGCGGATTCTGTCCCCAACACAGGCTCTGGAAGCGCCAGAGAGTCCCTGAATCCTCTGTATTAGGTGTGGGAGAGGGGGCGCCAAAGTAACTTTTGTCTTCTTTTTCACGGGAATGGGCAGAATAATTGCTGCGCGTCCAGAAAGGGAGGGGGGAAGGAGGCGGGGAGTTTTTTGATGAGGCTGGTGCGTCCAGTGGGTGCAGGGTGCAGGGTGCGGGTCCCTATGGGATCCCAGCCTCAGAGGAAAGCTCCCTCCCGCCTGCCGAGCAGGTCAGAAGAAAACTGCAGCCCCAAAGCTGAAGGTGTGTTTGAAACAAACACATCCAGAGGAGCCCTTAGGTCCTCTTCTTGACTGGGCGTGGGCACTGGCAAAATAAGCACCTGGTTGAGAAGAGCAGCGCTCAAGAAGGCCGGAGCTGCTTGAGCGGTTGACACATATCTCGCATATGGCAGCGTTTAGAGACTGCGCTGGTGCCGCCAGGAGAGCAGCATGTCCTGCAGACCGCGCAAGGGAGTCTATGGGCTACTTCACAGACACTTACCGAGCACCTACTCTGTGCCAGATATTGGGCTGAGTGCCAGAAACCTGGCGTCTGCCCCCAAGGAGCTTACAGTCTACTAGGAGAGGTAGCCCTGAAAATACTGAAAAGTCATTGGAATTGTATTCATTCCAAGGATAATGACTATTGAGGAATGCAGAAAAATTCAGAATACAAAGGCTGGAGAAGGCCTCAGGGAGACAGCTTTTAAATTGAATGGGAAATATTTTTCAATAAGGAAAACCAGATGCATGTGGCTCACGCCTGTAATCCCAACATTTTGGGAGGCCGAGCCGGGTGGTTCACTTGAGCTCAGTAGTTGGGGACCAGCCTGGCCAACACTGCGAAACCCTGTCTCTACTAAAATACAAAAATCAGCCGGGCGTGGTGGCGCATGCCTGTAATCCCAGCTACTTGGGAGGCTGAGGTAGGAGAATTGCTTGAACCCAGGAGGCGAAGGTTGCAGTGGGCCGAGATAGCGCCACCACACTCCAGCCTGGGCGACAATGAGACTCCGTCTCAAAAAAATAAAACTAAAATAAAATAAAAAAGAATAGCCCAGGCCTAAGGGTAGCAGACTGAAGTGCTGAGCTGGAGAGCTTACCTGTGCAGGGAGCAGAGGGAGGCTTGGTGACTGGATCATTGGGTGCACACTGAGATTTAGGAACGGTGGGCATGGGCAGGTGGGTTCAGGTCAGACTGAAGAGGTGTCCCTGGAATGCCAGACTGAAGAATCTGTATTTTGTAAAGGGGAGGTGGCGAAGATTTTATTGCAGATGAGTGACTTGACCAAGCCTGAGTTTTAGGAAAGATAAAAATGATGAGTCCAGAGAGCAGTGAGAGGGAGCCAGTCCTGCAACAACCCTGACCCACCAGGGGCAGTAGGGCTCAGCAGTGCTCTGACCACCGAGCTGCTCTCTGGGTTGTAAACTTAGATTTAAGTTCAGAGGAGCTGGGACCTTCAGCCCAATACAGCCTGAAGTCTCCTTGTACCTTTTTCCCATCCATTCTTTCCTTAGCTCCCTCAGAAGGTACCTGAAACAGAATGAACCAGCCATATTGAGGGCTGTGGTTGCTAGAATAGAAAAATACTGTCTCCAAAGGACAAAGAGGGAAAAGGGAAAGAGTGGGGAGTCAAGGTTGGCCAGTAGCACAGTCCCCCCGAAATTGATAGATGTCCAGCAAGAGGCACTAAGCCAAAAAGAGGTATATTATTTTACCCAGAGGCTTGGCCAAAAGTGCATGTCTGAGCTGGTCAGAGTGACCTTGCACTCCTGCTACATGTAGGGAGATACAGAAACCAAACCTAGCCTCTGTGAAGGGCACTGGCAGCCCTCCGTGATTTCCAATGCACCGACTTCCTTCTGCTCCTTCCTTCCATCCTTCTCTTCTCATTTGCCTTCCTATCAGACCAGTGTCTCAGGCTGGCCAGTGGTGCCCCTGAGCATTCCTTCGGTTCAAGAGTGAAACTCAAGGACACAGCAGCTCTGAATCTGCCCTCTGGGACAGCACAGGCCCTGAGGGCTGGGGCCATCGTAGCTCTTCTGACCCACCTGAGATGCTAAAGCTCTGTCTGCTTCATCACAGTCCTGCATGGTAAAATTGGGTCCACAAGGCAAAGAAGCTGAGAGAATGGGTTCTTTTTGTTTGTTTTGAGACAGGGTCTTGCTCTGTTTCCCAGGCTGCAGTGCAGTGGTGCAATCACAGCTTATTGCAGCCTCAATCTCCCAGGCTCAAGTGATCCTCCCACCTCGGCCTCCCAAGTAGCTGGGACTGCAGGTGTGCACCACGACAGCCAGCTACTTTTTAAAATTTTTATTTTTGTAGAGACAGGGTCTCACTATGTTGCCCAAGCTGGTCTTGAACTCCTGGCCTCAAGCACTCCTCCCACCTCGGCCTCCTAAAGTGCTGTGATTATAGGCGTGAGCCACCACACCCAGCCAAGAATGGGTTATTGACATGGGATCTGTGTACTCATCAGGCTCATCAGGGTCCTGAGCTTTAGGGTTTATGAACCCCTGAAACTGGCTAAACTGTGTTTGTGGGTACACACAAACATTTTTGTGAGTGGGGTGGATCCATAGCTTACAACAGTTTCATAAAGTGGTCTGTGGCCCTATAAAGGTTTCAGAAAATCGTCACTGTGACAGAATGGGGCTGAGGAACAGGAGGGAGTATCTCAGGGGGTCTGGCAGTTTGCAAGATATGGGGAGGGTCACATCACTATTGATATTTATTTTAAGACCTCTCTCCCAGGTCTTCACAGCCTGCTCCCTCAGGCTGGTTCTGAAAGACACCTGTGGCTTTGCCTCCTGCGCTCTCAGTCTCTAAGGTCAAGCAGCAAGGGGCCCAGCCTTCTGAGCTAGAGGGACCAGAGAAAGACTGTCAGGGATAAAGGGGTCAGGGAGGTCAGGAGCCTCACCCCCACCTCTCATCACTGTCAAAGCAGACTCCTCCCTCTATGCCCTTTTCCCTCTTTCAGCACAGCATGGACTCAGCAGTATCAGGACCTGCTGTGCTGCAGATCTGGGCTCTGAGCCCCCTGACCAATAGCAGCACTCTGGGAACGGATGAACCCTGAGCTTTTGACTGGGCTCGGAGCAAATACACAGTGCAGTCACAGCAACCTCTATTTTGGAGAATTTCCTGTCTCTCATTCTCTTCCCGCCCCTTGCCTCAATTTGTTTTCTCCTCTGCTAACTGATGCTGGCTCTGGGGAGAAGGGTCCCCAGAGAAAGGCATCAGCACGGAGGCTGATAGGGAGGAGGGCCTTCCCTGACAATCTTGGAGGGATACAAAGAGTTAAGGGGAGGCTGCTCTCAACCAGAGAGAAAACCCAGCTCCTGTAGAAAGCGGGCAGGAGCTCTCTCCATTGTCTCACCTGGCTATAGGATTTCTCTCTGAGACAACAAATGGCTCTAAAACTCCAGTAACTGGATCACTGGAAAGGGCGGTTTTTAAAAAACCAACTGACAGCTGAATAATAGGAATTACCAGGCAGGCTGCCCTGGGGTTACTGAGGTTTGTAACTCAACCCCCAGGGAGGGGTTAGATTGGAAACTGATTTATGGGTAAGGTTGGGGTCTTGCTGGGGGAGCACATGGTGCCTGACCCCCTTAACTACTTCCAGAAGAGTTCATATATGTAAGAAAGACCAGGGATCTGCAAGACGTGGGTGTCCTTCCCTTGCTGGACTTGCCCTATCAAAGGGAATTTATCTCTGTTATCCGTCTGTCTGCAAAGGATAGTTCCTCTCTTCTGAGTTGTAGAGAGTGTGTGTGTGTGTGCGTGCGCGCGCGTGTGTGCGCGCACGAATGTGTGTGTGCATGCGTGTGTGCGTGGGTAGGTGTGTGTGCATGTGTGTGTGCGTGGGTAGGTGTGTGTGCATGTGTGTGCACGTGTGTGTGCGCGGGTAGGCGTGTGCGTGCGTGCGTGTGCGTGTGGCCCTGTGTGCCCTCGTGTGCGTGTGCATGCGTGTGTTGGGGTGTGGGTGCATGTGTGCGTGTGTGCGTGGGGGTGGGGGTGTGTGTGCGTGTATGTGGGGGTGTGTGTGCGTCTGCGCACACACGTGTGGGGGTATGTGTGCGTGTGTGTGTGTGTGTGTGTGTGTGCCAGAACAGACAGATTGGCTTCTACTAACTGGGCAAGTTAAGAAATTCGATTGCTTAGTCAATGAGCTCACTTCTTGCCAATCACTGATTCAGAGGGATTCAAATAGGTACTCTGATAAAGAGAAAGCATCTGGGAATTCAGAGACCTGGATGTAAAGGGAAATACAGAAACTAAGGACTAAAGCTGGCATGCTACAGTCTGGGAAAGCTTGGAAGATAAGATGTGAAGTCCAGGATCCCATGAAGTATGACAACAGCATATGTTCAGTTTCATTTGGGGGGACTACTCGGTAAATATTTGTTGAATGAGTAAATGAATGTACATTCCCACGTTTAAAAAGTACAAGTAGTTCTGTATTAGGAAGTGGGAAGAAAGCTACAGTGGGGGATTCCCGATAAATGTCCTGTCTACATTGGGTTTGCCATTTGGGATGCCTGGTCTTATCTTAGTTTCTTTTTTTTTTCTTTTTAAAAAATTATTTAATAGAGATGGAGGTCCCCCTATGTTGACCAGGCTAATTTCAAACTCCTGACCTCAAGCGATCCTCCCACCTCGGCCTCTTGAGTAGCTGGGATTACAGGTGCAAGCCACTGCACCCAGCTTATCTGACTGAGTTTCTTCTCACCAGCGAGACGATCCTCCTAGAAGACAAGGGTGATGCCATCTACTCCTTGATACCCTCCGACTGCTCTGCTCCAGGCTTGGCACATGAGTCACTCACTAAGTCTTTGGAGACAAATTTACTGAAAAACTATGAGCCAGGCCCTCAGGGCAGTATCCTCAGCTCCCCTCTCCTCAACCCAGTGGAAAAGAAGTTGGCTTTATCCTGCCAAGGAATGAAGAAATCCAACAGAAATACACTTTCTTTCACTCTACTTCTCCCAGGATGGCAGCCTTTTTCCTGGTCAAATGTACATCATTACAACAGTACATACTTCTTTTTGGGATTGGCAGGGAAATCTCAGAAATTTCTAGCTGAGGCCGGATTTATTGCTATCAAGGAAACCTGCCACCCGGAAGAGCTGGGGACAAGTCCCTTCCCGGCTTCAAGTGTCCCAGGTTTTGAACTTCGTGTTCAAGATGATCTGGGCTGAGAAGTGAGTTAGATCAGCCGGTTTTCAGCCAACTCCTTAGTCCCCACTGTCCTGGAGGGGAACAGGGTCTCTCTCTGGAAGGGGCTTCATGAGAGAGAGGTTCAATCCCTCAGGTGTGAGTTTATCAGACATTTACTGAGCACTTGCCATATGTTAGGCTCCATGCCAGCAGCTGGAGGTACAGACACAATCCCCGTGGGGATCATTGAGTATATCAGAACCCTTTTTTCTCATACATGAACTTGCATATACACACCTATACACATGCTCCAAGAGACACTGAGGATAGGAGGAGGGTATAGCAAGAAGAGCTGGAACTAAACAGGCTAAGGAAAAACAGCCTTCTCCCAAATGGTCTTGCCTTTCCTCGCACAGAAGCATCTGGAAATGTCTGAAGCCCCACTTCCCTGCTCTCAAAGCCCACCTATCATCAGGTGGGGTAGAAAGAGCTCTGGGCTAGTGTGGCCAGGTGCAGTAGCTCATGCCTATTTATCCCAGCGCTTTGGGAAGCCAAGCCAGGAAGATTATTTGATGCCAGGAGGATCACTTAAGACTAGCCTAGGCAACATAGTGAGACCCTTTCTCTACAAAACATTTAAAAATTAGCTGGACATGGCGGTGCACACCTATGGTTCTAGCTACTCAGGAGGCTGAGACAGGTGAATCACTTGAGCCTAGGAGTTGGGGGATACGATTGCACCACTGCACTCCAGGATGAATGACAGAGTGAGACCCTGTCTCTTAAAAAACAAAAAACAAAAAAACAAAAACAAACAAACAAAAACAGAAAGAGCTCTAGGCTAGATGTCAGGAAATCTGGATTCAGCTCCCAGCTCTGCTACCACAGGTGATCTTTTCCAACATGCATTTATGTGCCCTTATGGATTCAGAGGTGGCATAACTCGGGTAAATAGTCTGGCTTAGCAGGGGTTAGCTGACGGGACGGGCATGGTGGCTCACGCCTATAATCCCAGCACTTTGGGAGGCCGAGGCGGACAGATTACCTGAGGTCGGGAGTTCGAGACCAGCCTGACCAACATGGAGAAACCCCGTCTTCTACTAAAAATACGAAATTAGCCGGGCATGGTGGCACGTGCCTGTAATCCCAGCTACTTGGGGGGCTGAGACAGGAGAATCGCTTGAACCTGGGAGGCAGAGGTTGCCGTGAGCCGAGATCATGCCATTGCACTCCAGCCTGGGCAACAAGAGCAAAACTCCGTCTTAAAAAAAAAAAAAAAAAGAATTTTGGGCTGACACGCACCTCTTAGCACAATCCTGCCCAGGTCCCTGGGCTGTAATGAAAACAACTCCCACCTGTTGAGCATTTATTATGTGCCAGACATGTTGTGTCAAACGGTGTCTCATTCAGGCTTTAACAACTTCAAGATAGACCTATTACCGTCAGCCACGTTTTACACTTAAGAAAACTAAGGTTACTTCTCCAAGTATGGGCCCACAGCAACACACAGTCTGAAGCCACCCTGGCATGAAAGCCAGTGCTAACATCCCCTACCTCTACTGCCTTTAGGCACACTCAGTCCCTCCCCACAGACAGGATTCACTCCCCTTCCTCCATCAATAACACACTGTCCCCGGCTGCCCCTTGAACAGGAAGGCCAAGCCTGAGGCAGCGTAGCGAGGTACATTCCAGCTCTCTCAGTTGCAAACACTCCCACCGCCACCACCACCTGTGGCAGAAGCGATTGCATCACCGCAGGAAGCGGTCCAGTGGCCCAGCATCAGCTCTAAGGCACATTTTCGGTTCCTACTTCTATCCTTGACTACATTCAACAGGCTGCCTTGTCTTCCAGCCCCTGCCCTGGCCCTGTAGCTTTAGGCTAATGTGATGACTGGACGTGGGACTACAGTCTGCTACTTAGATGAGATTTGTACAGGTACATTTTCTCATCACTGCTGGGTGGGTGAGGGGGTCCGGCTAAAGGGGATTTCTCAGCTAAGGACCATTCGGAGATCCTGTGGGCTCAGAGAAAAATCCTCTCGGATGCAGGAGACAAGCAAGGGAGGGGAGTCCCAGGCAGGTACCATAACCTTATCGCTACCTTTCAAGGACGTGGGCCAGCGAGCAGGCCCTCAAGAGCCTGCCAACACAGCCAGGATGTATCTGATGTGGGGTCTCAGCCCATCCAACTGGCAGACATGCTACACTGGGCTTTGCTTTCCTCCCTCTATTATTATTTTTTTTCTTGAAACAGGGTCTCACTTTGTTACCCAGGCTGGAGTTCAGTGGTGGGATCTTGGCTCACTGCAACCTCGGCCTCCTGGGTTCAAGTGATCCTCCCGCCTCAGCCTCCCCAATAGCTGGGATTACAGGTGTGAGCCACCATGCCTGGCTAATTTTTGCACTTTTAGTAGAGACAGAGTTTTGCCATATTACCCAGGCTGGTCTCGAACTCCTGACCTCAGGTGATCCGCCCCTTCTGCCTCCCAAAGTGCTGGGATTACAGGCGTGAGCCACCACGCCTGGCCGCTTTCCTCCCTCTATTGCCATGGAATCTTCTGGAACTGAGGAGAGATCCTTGTCCCTGTAATTTCTTTTCTGCCCATCCTGGATGTTCTTTCCCTCTCTGCCAACTTCTGTCTCCCTCCTCCTCACGTAGCACCCTTCCTTTATCTCTTCATCTCTCTTCCTATCGTGGTGTCTTCCTGCATGCACCACCTCTCTCTGGCCTCACCCTGGGTCACAGCAATAGCAGTCAGCCTTTTAGGCTCATAAAACACTCAACATTTTAGTGGAAGTCATCTTGTGTGGAGAGGCTGCTTCTTTTAATGTTATCGTCCCCATTTGAAAATGGTTCACTTGAGTCTGAGCGACATTTTAAATGCCTCTACAGGTGGGGTTATCACTGTCTCTTCACACAGAAATCAACCCTAAGCCAGAGACCAATATGGGTTTCTCCCAGCTCTCAGCTCTTCAAATGCTGAACCTGACTGACTCCTTGGTAGGGGTTAAGGCACCTGGATCAGTGATTTGAATAAATATCAAGTTGTTCTTTTAGGATCAGCCCAGCCTTAAATTATCAACACTGGTTTACTCTGTTTAAAGAAATGTCAAACTGCAGTGTGAACCTGGATAATGATAGGACCATTTCAGAATCACTCCAAAGGTTTTCAGGTCACAAAGTTGCACTAGATGTAATAAACCCTAAAGAAACAAACGGGGTCCCCAAGGACTCTGAATTCTTCCCCAGAATTAGGCTAGGTTATGAGATCTATTCCAGGTTTCATGGAATCTTTAGTATCAACTGAGGCTATGCAAACTCGTGATAAAAAATAAAAATAAAAAATATAAAACTGACTGGGCACGGTGGCTCACGCCTATAATTCCAGCACTTAAGGCCAGGAGTTCGAGACCAGCCTGGCCAACATGGTGAAACCCCCTCTCTACCAAAAATACGAAAATTAGCCAGGCGTGGTAGCACATGCTTGTAATCCCAGCTACTCAAGGGGCTGAGGTAGGAGAATCACTTGAACCCTGGAGTCGGAGGTTGCAGTGAGCCAAGATCTCACCACAGCACTCCAGCCTGGGCAACAGAGCGAGACTCCATCTCTAAATAAATAAATAAAAACTATCGAGATCAATCTTGAAAGTTACGAAATACAAAAAAGGAGGAAAATTTAAAAAATTCCCAGATGCTTCAGAGTAGAGTAATTCTTTTTTTGCCAATCTTGACCCCTCTCACAGTGAAGGTGTAAAATATACAAAAGTGACCCCTGTATAAGCTTCTGGCATAGATTCTTATTGACCTGAAGGATAAAATACTTCTCTAGTTTATATCACCACTGAGACAAGATCATAGGCTATGACCTTTACTATGGTTTGGAGAAGTTCTCAGAGGTGAGGAGAAAAGAACCTTGATGTTGCTTTGGGTATGGAACGTAGTTCCTCAGCAAAGCATTTTTGGAGTTTACTAGTTTCCTTGTCTGCAGGAAGTTTTTGCTTAATATTTGTTGCTCAAATATTCCCTGTCGGTAGAGAGCTTCTGTATTCCATTTCTTTGGTACTTACAACAAAGTTTGTGTCATTTCCTTTGAAATGCGATTTTTAAAAAATAATTTAGTTTTATATTTTGGGGACCTTGTTTCATTTGATCATGTTTTCCCCTTGGCAATGGGGTCCTTTCCTCTTTCTACATATTCCCCACAGGTTTAACTGAAATAATTATTACTTCCTCTCTGAAAAAAACTATTTCCTTTACACTAAGTATTTATAGGGCACATACTATGTGCTATCCTCATCAAACCACATTAGGAATTTTAGGAAGGCCATGAGGTATAAGACACATCTCCTACCTGCCTTCCCACTGGCCTGCCCCACCCCTCCTCCACTTTCATCATGCGCAGGGGCCTCTGAAGGAGCCAAGATTCCTTGGGGATTTAATTGGGTGGCTACAGATAACATAGTGAAATAATACTATGACCACAGTGAGATAACACTGTGACTCAGTTAAGCCAGTGTTGGCCAGGCTCAGTGGCTCATGCCTGTAATCCCAACACTTTGGGAGGCCGAGGCAGGCAGATCACTTGAGGTCAGGAGTTTGAGACCAGCCTGGCCAACATGGTGAAACCCTGTCTCTACTGAAAATACAAAAATTAGCTGGGCATGGTGGTGCATGTCTGTAATCCCAGCTACTCGGGAGGCTGAGGCAGGAGAATCACTAGAACCTGGGAGACGGAGGTTGCGGTGAGTCAAGGTCATGCCACTGCACTCCAGCCTGGATGACAGAAGGAGGTTTCATCTCAAAGAAAAAAAAGAAGAAGAAGCCAGTGTAACAGGGTAAGAACAAGGAAGGCTTTGGAGTCAGACAAATGGGGTTTCAAATCTCAGCCTTGGCACCTGCTGGTGATTTGGGAGTAGTAAATTAACCGCTCTGAACTTAGTTACATCACTTGTCAGATGGAGATAATTATAACATCCTGATGTGGTTGTCCGGGAGTAGAAATTCTATTAAACTATACAAAGCACCTATTAGAGTGCTTTTGTATAGAATAGATGCTCAACAAATGGTAGAAACTACCATGTGTTCAGCACTGCGTGACAACTGTGAGATAGAGAAAGAGTTGAGCCAAGTATGGAGGGGTGTTCCTATAGTCCAAGCTACTCTGGAGGCTAAGACAGGAGGATCACCTGAGCCCGGGAGGTCGAGGCTGCAGTGAGTCAAGATTTTGCCACTGCACTCCAACCTGGGTATCAGAGCGAGACTCTGTCTCAAAAAAATAAAATAAAATAAAATATAAAGTTGGAAGAAAAACGAAAAAACCGTTGGCCCTGTTTATAGAAGCTGTTCCAGCTGAGGAATCAAACCTAGCACATACAAAATAACTGTAGCATGTTAAAAATAGCATATAAGGCTGGGCTTGGTGGCTCACACCTGTAATCCCTGCACTTTGGGAGGCCAAGGTGGGCAGATCACAAGGTCAGGGGTTCGAGACCAGCCTGGCCAATATGGTGAAACCCCGTCTCTACTAAAAATACAAAACTTAGACAGGCATGGTGGCAGGCGCCTGTAGTCCCAGCTACTCGGGAGGCTAAGGCAGGAGAATTGCTTGAACCCGGGAGGCAGAGGTTGCAGTGAGCTGGGATCGCACCACTGTACTCTAGCCTGGGTGACAGAGCGAGACTGTCTCAAAAAAAAACAAAAGCATACAAATTACCTTAAAAATCATATTCCAGTCGGCCCTCTGTATCCAGAGGCTCTGCATCTGTAGATTCAACCAACCTCAGTTCAAAAATATTCAGGAACAAAACAATTGCATCTGTACTGAACACGAACAGACTTTTTTTCCTGTCATTATTTTCTAAACAATCCAATGTAACAACTATTTATATAGCATTTACATTGTGTTAGGTACTATAAGTAATCTAGAGATGACTTGAAGTATATGGGAAGATGTGCATAAGCTAAATGCAAATACTACATCATTTTATATAAGGGACTTGAGCACCTGTGGATATTGGTATCCAGGGGAGGCCCTGGAACCAATTCTACACAGATATTGAGAGATGACTATAATAGAATATAATGACTATAGAAATAAAGTGAGACTATGCATGTAAAATGCTTGACACCAAAGTGCCTTACATATAGTAAATACTCAATAAACGGTAGTACAGTAGTTATTATTATTGACAATAACATTCTCCTAGATTCTTTCTGGAATAGTGGTTTTCAAAGTGTGATCCCTGGTTCAGCAGCATCAGCATCACCTGGAACTTGTTAGAAATGCATATTATTGATCTCCCTCCCAGACCTACTGACTCAGAAACTCTGAGAGTGGGACCCAAAAATCTGTGTTTTTATCTATCTATCTATCATCTATCTATCTATCTAGAGACAAAGTCTTGCTCTGTTGCCCAGGCTGCAGTGCAGTGGCATCATCACAGCTCACTGCAGCCTCTACCTCTTAGGCTCAAATGATCCTTCTGCCTCAGCCTCTCTAGTAACTGGGACCACAGGTGCACACCACTATACCCAGCTAATTTTGTTTAGAGACAGGGTCTCGCCATGTTGCTCAGGCTGATCTCAAACTCCTGGCCTCGCTAATTTTTAAATTTTGTTTAGAGACAGGGTCTTGCCATGTTGCTCAGGCTGATCTCAAACTCCTGGCCTCAAGCGTTCCTCCTGCCTTGGCCTCCCAGAGTGCTGGGATTACAAGCATGAGCCAGCATGCCCAGCTCAATCTGTGTTTTAATAAGCTCTCTGGGTGATTCAGAGGCAATAGTTCTCCATATTGACTGCGCATTAGAATTACTGGGGAGTTTCTTTAAATCCTGATGCTGGCTGGGCGCGGTGGCTCATGCCTGTAATCCTAGCACTTTGGAAGGCTGAGGTAGGCAGATCACTTGAGGCCAGCATTTCAAGACCAGCCTGGCCAACATGGTGAAACCCCGTCTCTACTGAAAATACAAAAATTAGCTAGATGTGGTGGTGCACACCTGTAATCCCAGCTACTAGGGAGGCTGAGGCACATGAATCACTTGCACCCGGGAGGCGACGGTTGCAGTGAGCCTAAATCACACCGCTACACTCCCGCCCAGGCAATAGAGCAAGACTCTGTCTCAAAAAAAAAAAAAAAAAAAAAAATCCTGATGGCCATGCTTCACCTAGACCAATCAGGATTTCTAGGGATGAGATCCAAGCATTAGATTTGTTAAAGCTCCCCCATGTTATTCAAATGTACATCTGGGATTTTGGAATATATCTGTACATACAGCTTTGAGTTTACAAGAAGAGAAGACTATTCAATCTTTACAATGAGTAAGTTTTCTAAAGTAAATTATGGAAAGGACCCTAAAATACCCTTTTCCATCATTTCACCCCTCCTCCCAAATCGGCCCTATGAAAAAGACCCAGGAAGAAGACAGAGCCCCTTCTGTAACCTGAGGTTGAGCAGAGGGTCATGGAACAATTCATCCTGCTTCCTCCCTTTAGAAGAACAGCCATCCCAGGGAAAAGACATGGAGAGCTTGAACCCGATATTAATTTTTAATCATCCTGTGCTATAAATTCCCTCTGGAGGACAAACAGGCATCTGTCTTGATGTTAAGAGGTTCTTGTGTCACCCAAATCCTTTAATTATTCATGGAACAAGGAAGATCCTTTATGAGCCCTAACCAAGCACTCCAAGAGCCTGATCCAGTCGTCCCTAGACGCAGCCTGTCTACCTGGCCACAGTTGCCCAACCTGGCTTATCTTTGGTGTCTCCAAAGTCCAGGATGATATCTCAGAAAGAGAACTTGGTGTGGAGTTTAGCAGAATATGGAGTGAAATGGAAGGCAGGATAACCTAGAGCTCATGTGCCATCCTGTGTAAGTGATTGTACAAGATGAGGTGTTTGGAAACAGTGGGTTTTCATCCCAACCATGCCTGTGATTAGAGGGAATAGCCACTGGCCCCTCAGTTGCGCTTCCTGGTAAAGTTGCTTTCCTACAGGCTGTTTTAGGAAAGTAGCTAGGAGTGAAAGAAAGGTGAGATTTGGAATCCTCAGGCAGACAGAAATCCTACTGTGTGTACCTTATAAGTTACTTAAACTTATGTCTCAATTTCTTCATCTATTTATAAAAATTGGGGCTTCAATGAGATGACAAATGTATAAGTCCTAAGCATAGTGCCAACTATGTAGATGCTTAGGAAATGTTAGTTTCCCTTCCTTTTCCCAGAAAAGGGAAGGAGTGGCAGAAGTGTGATCAGTCAGCTGCCTGAGCCTCCTCTCTGACCCCCCAGAACCTCTAGTGAATCTGCCACTCAGTGTCACTGTCTTTTGGAGCTATTGCTAGTTAAAAACAGGGAAGATTTACATGTTAAATGCTTCTCTGATAATTCCCTCACCAGGGCTGCAGCAAATTTGTGGTTGAATCCACTTTTAGTTACTACCTACTTTTCCAGTGCATAACTTAGAAGCTCAAGTAGCAGAATATAAAGTTTAATTCTAAAATTACTATTGTAAAGATGAATATGACAATCCTGTGACCTCTGCTCCTTCACAGGGAAGACAACGTCTCTCGGGCTGGACCCATTCCTAGGATGGCTCAGGGCTTTCTTCTAGGCTTCCTTTGTGGGTTTGGGTTCACATTTCTCCATCCCCTCACAGGATCTAGGGCTGAATTTCTAAAGAAGAAGGAGAAGTAGAGGGAAAATGGGCTGTTGTCCTTACAAAGGAAATGGTCCCATCTTTTCAATGCCCCAGGCCCTCTGGAAAGCCCAGAGAGACCCCACATTGCCAGCCTGGGAATCTGAATAAAAATAACCTCAGGCCTCTTGGAATAGCCACAGATGTTGTGCTTATTTTCATACATTTAGAAGCAAACGTAAATAATGAATTAATTCTGGCACCCACTAGTGACTACAATCAACCCCAGTGTTACAAGCTGTCCTGTGGGAAGCAGATGGCAGGAACGCAGCACAGGGCAGGGCGGGGCCCCAGGACAGGACAGTAGCTGCAGCCCAGATGCAGTTACTGTTCTGGGACCTTCTTGAAGTAAGGGGCAGAGGCCCAGTGCCTCAGAGACCTAATACCTCTGAACTCTCTCCCCTCTCAACTCCCGCTCCTTCCTCCCTGATATCCAGGGGAGGCCATGGCTCATGCACTCCCTGCATGAGCCCCAGAGGATCTTCTGAGAGCTGCCCAGCCTGGGAAAAAGAGGCTGGACACACACATCTTCACCGCGCCCAGCCAATTTTTTTTTTTTTTTTTTTTTTTTTTTTTAGAGGGAGTCTCGCTCTGTCGCCCAGGATGGAGTGCAGTGGTGCCATCTCAGCTCACTGCAAGCTCCACCTCCTGGGTTCTCGCCATTCTCCTCCCTCAGCCTCCCGAGTAGCTGGGACCACAGGCCTCTGCCACCATGCCCGGCTAATTTTTTTGTATTTTTAGTAGAGACGGGGTTTCACCGTGTTAGCCAGGATGGTCTCGATCTCCTGACCTTGTGATCCGCCTGCCTCAGCCTCCTAAAGTGCTGGGATTACAGGCGTGAGCCCCCGCGCCTGGCCTAATTTTTATATCTTTAATAGAGATGGGGTTTCGCCATGTTGCCCAGGCTGGTCTCGAACTCCTGAGCTCAAGTGATCCACCTGCTTCGGCATCCCAAAGTGCTGGGATTACAGGCGTTAGCCACTGAGCCCGGCCATCAGCCTAGATTATTTAAAAATTTTGATCTCTTAAACTGTGTGAGCTATGAGACCGTGAGCCGGTGTGAGGCTTATGAAGGATCACACCTACTACCACAGTTTATTCACCAGGACCTGAGCCAGTGCTTCTAAGTCCTAACTGGCTGAATTTGCTTATGCCTAGAGGGACCAGAACCTCAGTCAATGACACATGTTCACAGCCTTGTGGCTGGAGTCCCCAACTTGCACTGAAGTAAGATTGTCCACAAATATATTTCACATTGTTTTGAAATTTCACCTAAGCTAGGGTGTCTCAATTTCGGCATTACTGACACATTATGCTGGGGAATTCTTTGTTGTGAGGGGCTGCCCTGACCCTTGTAGAATGTTTAACAGAATAACTGGCCTCTACCCAGTAGATGCCAGTAGCACTCCCAGTTGAACAAATTCTGCAGATAAAGTTTCCCCAAAATATAATGCCCCTCCATAAAAGAAAATACAAGCACATTTGTATGGTGGGGCCTAGCTACATAACCTGTGGGCCTCAAACTAGCAGCCTGAAGGATGCCTGGAAGCTCATTAGAAATGGAGAATCTCAGGCCCCACTCAGACCTAGAAATCAGGATCTGCCATTCACCAAGATCCCCAGGTGATTCATCTACACAATCAAGTTTGAGAATCACATTCATGGAGTTTATACAAACTGCACATCTGTGTGTGAATAAAGTGGGCCCAGCTGTGTTTCTCAAGGGTGGGAGAGGGATTACTGCCATTTTGGGTGGGACAATGTGGTGTTGTGTGGGATTGTCCCATGCTTTGTAGGACAGACTATCCCATCCGCATTAAATGTTCACAATGCTCCCCAGTGCTCAAGACAACTAGACATTCCCTCTAAGACTCTTGGTGGAGTAGAGCTGCCTTGGGGTGTGAACCCCGGAAGAGGAGAGTCCCTTCACTCTTAAGACCTTGGATGAATGCCATTTGCCTGACAATAGGACTGCCTGTCCGCAGATGGGTCTGGGAGGAAAGGAAAGATGCAGAAGTTCAAATATCACAGTGCTCTTCATCACGGCTTCAAGGGGTTAGGGGCTTGCTAGGAAGTGCCAGGTGATAAGTACTGGCCAAAGGGGAGCCAGGGCCATGAGCCTGGCATATCCCAGGCAATGTCCAAGCTAGGAGCATTGAGGAGTGGAACAGAGGAGATATAGGAGCCCACCTGGAGAAGCAGGAATTACAAAGTGCTGCCCAACCAGTCAGACCAGCTGGGCCGGTTCCCCCTGAGTCCTGGCAGCCTTAAGGGGCTAGTTAGAATAAAGCCAATGATTGAAAACAGTTTGGCATCCCAGAGCGGTGTCTGCAGAGAGGAAGGAAATGCATACAGGTGGGTGAGGTGCCCACCCCCTTCTCACCTGCAGGCCCTTCCCAGAAGTGGGAGGAATAGGTGGCTCCACAGCTGGGAAACATGAGAGCTTAGTGGGATAAGCCCCTGCTTTGAGAATGCAGCTGGACGCCCACCCTGGGCTCAAAACTGAAGGGGCTGGGTTTGCTACCCACCTGCTGCTTGTCAGGCACAGTGAGCCAGGGTCTCCTTTCAGGTCCTCACAACTCTCCTAGGCTCCTGCCATTGTAACCACCTGCACTTCCCCAGATGCCAAATGCACTCTCACTCTCCTGCCTCCCAGTCCCTCCTGTGCTATTCTCTCCACCTGGAAACCCCTTCTCTCCTTTTAGTAACTCCTACTCATTTTTTAAGACCCCTCTTGGCAGCACTCCCAACCTCCCTTTCTCTTGTTCTCTCAGCCCCCATGCTTGGGTGTGGGAGGGCCCCCATCCTCTTTCAAGTTCCCCTAACTCCAGGCTCCGGCTGGTGCTACAGCTCATAAGCTGTTATATCATAGATTGTTTTGTTTTTCTTGAGCATAGGACTGGTGCTTTTTTCATATTTATATCCCTTTTTTCATATTTATGTGCCTGGCACAGCACCTGACACAAAATATTCAAGAAATGTTTGTCAAATGAATGGTGGACATCCTAGAGTGCTTGGTCTAACAAGGTCATGTGCTAGCTATTCTCTTTTGTTCATTACTGTCCATCAGTCAGTTAACCAGTATTGACTGAGTACCTGCCTCGGGCCAGGTCCTAGGGATGAAGAGTTAGAACCCATCTTCTCATAGCTTTTCTACACCAGTGAAGAAAACAAGGCTAACTGGAGCCTTTGACTGCTAGAAAGAGGTCAACTGGTCCAATATCTTCGTTTACCACTGAGGAGGAAGGTGCAGCCTGTGGGTAGATGGATGGGCCTCTCTCATGCTTGTCTGTGGTCTGTGTAGTGGGGTCTTCCTCATGTCAGCTGCCATAGGTAACTCATATTCATTGTTGGGAGTCTCTTCCAGGCACACATCCCACAGCTGGCAGTAGTCAGCCTCTCAAATGCCACATCTTCCTCACTGACAACAAAGGGAACCAGAGCTAGCAAAACAAAAAAGCCTTTTCTCTTGGACTGCCCACTGCCTTCTATAGCTGTGTTAGGCTGTTTTTGTATTGCTCTCAAGAAATACCTAAGGCTGGGTAATTTATAAAGAAAAGAGGTTTAATTGGCTAGAGATTCTGCAGGCTGCACAGGAAGCATGGCGCCAGCATCTGCTTGGCTTCTGGTGAGGCCACAAGGAGCTTTTACTTCTGGTGGAAGATGAAGAAGGAGCAAGAGAGAGAAAGGGGCATGCCACATACTTTTAACGACCAGATCTCAGGTGAGCTCAGAATGAGAACTCACCCGTCACCAAGGGGATGGTGCTAAGACATTCATAAGGGATCTGCCCCATGATCCAAACACCTTCCACCAGGTCCCATCTCCAACAATGGAGAAGCCTCTTTCTACATGAGATTTGGAGAGGACAAACATCCAAACCATATTAATAGCTTCTTACAAAGGGGTTGGATGGAAAACTAGAAATAGGCTCAGATAGATCCAGAGAGGTTTGCAGCCCTCCATGCCATCTTTGGCTGTTAGGAGATGATGTTTCTAACTCTGCTTGTCTGGATTCTGTTCTCCCTGCTTTAGCTTGGGAGCCCGTGTTGGAAGAAAGGCACTGAAATGCCTCAGAGCAACAAGTGTCGAAGACCTACATGGAGAAGGGAAGCTAGTGGTTCTGTCTTGGCCCAAGAGGCTGGGGTTGGCCAGGCACGATGGCTCACACCTGTAATCCCTGCACTTTGGGAGGCCGAGACAGGCAGATCACCTGAGGTCAGGAGTTCAAGACCAGCCTGGCCAACATGGTAAAACCCAGTCTCTACTAAAAATACAAAAATTAGCCAGGCGCCTGTAGTCCCAGCTACATGGGAGGCTGAGGCAGGAAGATCACTTGAACCTGGGAGGTGGAGGTTGCAGTGAGCAGAGATTGCGCCAATGCACTTCAGCCTGGGTGAGAGAGTGAGACGCCATCTCAAAAAAGAGGCTGGGGTTCTCATCTTTGGTATGTTCAATCATCCCAGAGGTGAGCCTGAAATTCTGAAACATAAAGAGTTCCTCCAAAGTTGCTCTGGGCGGGTCCCAAATTCAAGTTTCCCACTGGCCCTCAGTCTCCTAAGGTTGTTTTAAAGGGAGAATGTTGGCCAATTCTGACTGGGACCCACACCTCCAGGTAAAACTTTAAAAGGACAGCCTTTAGAGAAGAAGGCAGAGATGGGAAGGAGGCAAAACAGCTGTCACCTCTCTTAATTCTAACAATCTTCTCGCACCTAGCTGTAGCCAACTTAGTTCCCACATTCAGCCAAATTAAGTTGTTTCCAATCACTTGGCCCCTCCCAGCCTGGGGGCCTCTGACCTCTGGCCTTTCATTGGAAAAGCAATGCAGAGCCCAGATCTGCAGGAGTAGCTCCCAGCTGGGTCCCCGAGAAGGGAAGAAGCAAACTTTCCACAGTTTGCACCAAGCCCCAGGAGGCAATGTCAGAGAGGAAGTGAGGAAGCCTGCTTGGCAGAAAAGCAATGGAAGCTCAGACATATCCACCCACAGACACTCCATTCTCCTGCAAGTGTCCCCACAATGGATTGGCTCTGTCAGGAGCCATCCCTACCCCCATTCAGCTATCTTAGAATTGTCACCTCCTCAAATAAGGACAGAGCATTATGTAACCCATTTCCTCAGGCCTCAGAGCTATGGAGTCACATGCACTAGTCAGGAGAATCCCACTGGCTCTTCCATAGGCCCCCAGGGCCGCTGCGCACAGGGCTTTGTGTGAATTAGAGAGAGGAGGCCCCTCTGGGCACTTTTGAAGGTGCCTTCTCTGAGTAGACAAAGCAGAAAAATGTCCCCATTTGCGTGACAGGCACTCTTGGTTGCAGCAATATATATGCAACTGTATGTGTGGCCCTAAATGAGTCCCTCCTTTCGAAGCCTTCCCTAGGTGGTCTGGGTGTTTTCAGAGCATCTGCCATGTTCTTCCTGTCCTGCTCAAGCTCTCTCTGGTTGATGGCCTCTGTCTCCAAGGCTACTGGAGGACATCTTGCTTCTGCTGGTGTCCACTGTGGGGTGCTGATGTCTGGCTCCAGGGAGGGCCTCCTTGTGCTCTCAGAATGGCCAAGTAAGGCTGTGCCCTCAGCACCTGGGCACGAAGGCAGTGCTGTTGGAGGCTGGCATCACACAGAACCAGCTTTTTTTTTTTTTTCCTTTTTTGAGACAGTCTCACTCTGTTGCCCAGGCTGGAGTGCAGCGGCATGATCTCAGCTCACTGCAACCCCCGCCTCCCGGGTTCAAGCAATTCTCCTGCCTCAGTTTCTGGAGTAGCTGAGATCACAGGCATGCACCACCACACCCAGCTAATTTTTGTATTTTTAGTAGGACGGGGTTTCGCCATGTTGGCCAGGCTAGTCTTGAACTCCTGACCTTAAGTGATCCTCCCGCCTCAGCCTTCCAAAGTACATAGAACCAGCTCTTATGGCCACTGCCTCAGGCCCTCACTCCACAAAACCATAAGTCCTTGGGACCAGGCCAAGAAAGGGTCACGATCCAAGGTGGATATCCTGTGCCCCACTCACTCCAGTTCCCCCCAAGCCCACAGACAAACCCTGCTGCTTTCAGCATTCCTCTTCCTCAAAGGCAAACCTTGCTTGCTGGCATCTCCACCCATCAGTTCATGGGACATCCCTTATATATGGGAGTGAGTGGAAGCCCCCACTACCTATGGTACTGAGAGACCCTGAATTCACTTCTCCCTCAGAATGTGATGCCCAGAAGGTGAAGTTCATTAAATGTCAGAACTGGTCAAATCTCTGAAATCAGAGCTGAGGTTTCTGGCACCCAGAGTTTGAAGAAGCTGGCAGCATTTAGATCCTACTCTGCTCTTCCTCCGTGGGTAACTCAACTCCTCTTTGCTTCTTAGAGTTTGGATCACCTCGTGTGTAAAATGAGCACAATCATGAATACTTGGGAACTCTAAGATTCTCCAAGACCTTCCTGGAACAGAAAATTCCTGTCAGAATAATGCCAGGGCAAAACAGCCCAATTTTGCACTTCCCATTAGCTACATAGCTTATTTACTCCACATCTTTCCTTGTTTCTTTTTTCTTTTTTTTTTAGATGGAGATTCGCTCTTGTCACCCAGCTGGCGTGCAATGGTGCGATCTCGGCTCACTGCAACCTCCACCTCCCAGGTTCAAGTGATTCTCCTGCCTCAGCCTCCTGAGTAGCTGGGATTACAGGTGCCCACCACCACGCCCGGCTAACTTTTATATTTTTAGTAGAGATGGTGTTTCACCATGTTGGCCAGGCTGGTCTCAAACTGCTGACCTCAGGTGATCCACCTACCTCGGCCTCCCAAAGTGCTGGGATTACAGGCGTGACCCACCGTGCCTGGCCCTTTCCTTGTTTCTTAACAGCCCTACCATATGACTGCTTCTGAGTTTGTGATCCCTTCTGACCTTTTGCTTCTTTTTTGCCAGATGCAGAACAGTTGATACCTGGTATCTCTCCATTTATTGCATATATCAGTGTGGAAATTCTCGGTTAGGCAATTTCCAATGTTTTGAGAAGACCATGAAAAGTAGGGTACTTCTACCTAAAAGCAGAAGCATACTCCAGAAAGGAGTTTTCATGGAACTGAAGAGAGAAACTCTGTTCCTTGGAGAGTTCCCTAGAACCCTGTTAGCAACAGCTACTGTGAGATGCAACTGAGCAGCAGCCAGCAGCCCCCAGCCCTGGGCCGATGTATCTTTTCACCTTTCATCTCCCTTCCTCCTGGCAACACAAATTGGTTTGGCTTATTGTGCCCCCTTCTCATTGGTTCTTCTATCTCAAGACACCTAATCACTGGTAAATTGAAGATGCAGCTGCTGTTGATTGGCAGATCTGTTAACCACTAGGGTAAAAGACCAGCATGGTGATAATGCTTTCCCAGATGTGGCATATTTCTGGCCCTGAACACCACCCCTCTCCTTCAATTCTGTCCCCCTTGACCCTCCTCTCACCCCAGATAGTCCCTCCTTCCTTCTGTGGTTGCACAGTAAACAAGCAGTCAGCCCAACGGTTCCCTGGAGACCCAGAGATTTTCATCTTTGGAGTGTTTGGCCTGCTAAAGCTGTATTTTGTATCATCTATGAAGGCAAGGCAAAGTTGAGGAAATCAGCCTTCACACAATTAAGAACATCTATATATCCACAAGCCCTGGCAAGAGATCATAGATTTTTGGACAACTAAATCCATCTAAAAACCACTGATGAAGGTAGGGTTGGTTTTGATGTAAAGTAAATACATGAAATTGAGGAGCTTCCTAGAACAGTCAGTCCCATAGTGCTACCAGTTGCCACTGTGCCTGAAACTCCACCACTAAGATTTATTCCTGGCCGGGCGTGATGACTCACTCCTGTAGTCCCAGCACTTTGGGAGGCCGAGGAAGGCGGATTACTTGAGCCCAGAAGTTCAAGACGAGCCTGTGCAACATGGTGAAACCCCATCTCTACAAGAAATACAAAAATTAGCTGGGCATGGTGGCATGCACCTGTAGTCCCAGCCACTCAGGAGGCTGAGGTGGGAGGATCTCTTGAGCCTGGAAAGCAGAGGCTGCAGAGCCGAGATTGCACCACTCCACTCCAGCCCAAGTGGCAGAGTGAGACCTTGTCTTGGAAAAAAAAAAAAAAGAAAAGAAAAGATTTATTCCTTCATAAATTTTCTTCTCCTGGAGCCTCCTGTTAAAATACAAGGAGCCCTGGAGGGGCAACATATTGAGTAGCATGTCCCAAAAATCTGTTCTGAAAGAAGGAGTGTGGAAAGGTTTCTTTATGGTCAAGTAAGTTTAGAGATGCAAACATATTTGAATACCCCCTGTGGTAGGCAGAATAACGGCCCTCAAAGATGTCTGTGTCCTAATGCACAGAACCTGTGAAGATGTTACTTTATGTGGCAAAAGGTATCCAGCAGATGTGATTAAGGTTCAAGACCTTAAGATGGGCCGGGCGCGGTGGCTCACGCTTGTTATCCCAGCACTTTGGGAGGCTGAGGCGGGCGGATCACGAGGTCAGGAGATCCAGACCACAGTGAAACCCCGTCTCTACTAAAAATACAAAAAATTAGCCGGGCGTGGTGGCGGGCGCCTGTAGTCCCAGCTACTCGGAGAGGCTGAGGCAGGAGAATGGCGTGAACCCGGGAGGCGGAGCTTGCAGTGAGCCCAGATCGCGCCACTGCACTCCAGCCTGGGCGACAGAGCAAGACTCCGTCTCAAAAAAAAAAAAAAAAAAAAGACCTTAAGATGGAAAGCGTAGCTTGGATCATCCAGGTGAGCCCAATTTCATCACACGAGCAGAGAAATGTTCCTAACTGTTCTCAGAGATGTGGCAATGGAAACCAGGTGAAAGAGATGCTGTATTTCTAGCTTTGAAGATGGATGAAGGCAACCATGAGTTAAGGAGTGCCAGTATATGCCTCTAGAAACTGGAAAAAATGAAACAAATTCTCGCAAAGAGACTCCTGATAGAAACTCGGCTCTGCCAATATTTTATTTAGCCCAGTGAGACCCATGTCAAATTTCTGACCTATCAAACTGTAAGATAATAATAAATGTGTATCGTTTTAAGCTATTAAGTTTATGATAATGCATTACAATATCATTAGGAAACAAACACACCCCCATCCTTGGAGATTCAGGTGCACTTTGGCATATTAAGGGCTCCACGAAGCTTTTCATTTAACTCAGGACTTCAGAAACTTAGTTGAACACCAAACTCTTAATCCCCTGTAACATATTAGCATCTTAGAACATGATGTGAAAAATACTGCATCTCAGTATTAACTATTTTTAACATCTGAGTGTGATTTAGTTCCTATGTTTTCAATGTGATAAGTGAAAGAATGGGACACAGGACAGGTAAGTTTTGATGGCCCAGCATGGAGGTCTAAAGAGGCGAGGCCGGGGTTGGAAAACTCATGGCAGAGCAGTGAATAGATAGGTGGGCATGTGCTATAGATAAACTTTGGCTGCTATACAACTTGTGTTGTGTGCTCCATAGTTTGTGCCAAGGCCTCCTTGCCCTTCAGGTTGACCATCTTCTCCAGGATATTTCCCCTGACCTCTTCTCCCCAGGACTAGGTTGGAAGCCTCTCTCACATGCTTCCATAGCCTCCTGAGTTTATTTATCTCCGGCTGTGGCAACAATGTACTGAAATTGCCTGTTTGTTTGTCTCTCCTACTGGCCTGAAGTTCCTACAGGGCAAGTTCACTGTTCTCATCTTCTGTGTCCCATCCTGGTTCAGCACATTGGGATGAGCCTTTGTCTCATCCTCATTAGACCGTAAATGTGTACGAGCTTAATCCTGACTTTCTTAGAATTGGCGGGTGCAGTTAAAGCCTATCTCCACCCAGGCCCTATGTTGGCTGCCCAGCTACAGTCCAGCCTAAAAACTCGTTTTCCAAATTAAACCACAGAGCACCTTCTGTCATACATTTTGGAGGTTTGTTTTACCTACCTCCTTCTTTTCCCGTAGTGAAACAAGCAAGGGGTTTTAGCCTGAATGTGTTCTACATCATACCAGAGTTTATGGGGAATCAGACTAGGTTATAGGAAAGACTGAGATCAAAAGACCAAACGTTACATTTCCAAGATCGTTTGTAGGAAATGATCAAAATTGAGAAGCTGTAGATATGAACAGGACACCCTGTTGAAAGAAAATGAAGTGCTAGGCCAGTACTGGCATAAGGTAAGAGATAAAATGAGCCAGTTAGAGAATCCCATGCACCACACCTCATATGATCCTGGAACGCTTCCTGGATGTGGAGGACTTTGATGTAAAAAGTAACCAAAATTTCCTATGAGGAATCACCCCTTCCCTCTCTCAGTCCCAAGGTGAAACTCATGACTTGGTTCTGAACAATCAAAGCCCTGAATCCACTATCCCCAGTAACTGTTTGACAGGAAGGGGTTAAGCAGGGTGACTCCTAAGTTTAAATTTGAACCTGTAAGGATAAAGTCGTGAATCTGTTACTCAATGGAGAATGACAATAAGCCAACAACAAGAGTAGAGGCAAGAAATGGAGAGAGGCCCAGTTCACATGAGTCCTGGGTTAAGCTTTATCTGAAGTCTTTTATATATAAAAGACAGTAAATTCCTTTTTCCGACTAGGCCGATTTAAGTTGGATTTCTATTTCTTTGGAATCAAGAGTCCTGATGATTCAGAGGAAAGAAGGACTTATATAACATGAACAAAGACAGAAAGCTGGGAACTAAGAACCAGAGGGTAGTGGACAGTATCCTTAGCACCTGGCTCTGGGAAGTGCCACCTCTGTGACCATCCCCACAGTCATAAAGGAGAAATCCCCTGTACCTGGGCTTTCTTAAACGACCGTGTTCCTGCCTCAAGGTGGCTAATGCCTGTAATCGCAGCTACTGGGGAGGCTGAGGTGGGAGGATCACTTGACCCCGGGAGCTGGAGGCTGGAGTGAGCCATGATGGGGCTACTGCACTCCAGCCTGGGCAACAGAGCAAGAAGAAGACCCTGTCTCTGAAACAAAACCAATCAACCAAACAAAAAGACCCTACTGCCCTGGTCACATCTGAGCTATCACAATTTCTTCCTCAGAAAATTGAAATTGAGACGAACAGTTTAGTGTCAGTCAAGGCTAGTCTCCTGAAGGGGAAAAGAGGTAACACCTTGGGAACCATAGCATGGCTGTGTTTACTGCTTGTGGACTGAGCAGAAGAGAAAGCAAGACAGTATCATCACTTTATAAATGAGGAAAACTGACGGTCAGAAAGATTATGTAGCTTGCCTAAGGTTGCACATTTGGTATGATTTTACAGAACTAGAATCCAGCTTTTTGAATTCAAGGGTGGGGCAGGAAACAGCTAGGTCGGTGGCCTAAGAACTCTGGACGGGTGAGATTTGGGGCAGACAGCAGGGGTAGTCACTCTACAAGAGTCATGCCAAGTGCAAGCACTCAGAGACATCTCCCAACACTCAAAACAGCAAAGAAGTTCTGGTGCTTTAAGTGTTCCTCGCTCGGCTCAGAGAGCGAGCCACGACTCAAGACAGCACCTGCGGGGAATTTGTTTTGCCTAAGCCTGCTGCACTTCCACGGCCATTGACTCCCGGAAACTACAATTCCCATTATGCACCGCGTCATCGCGGACTAAACCGGTATAAACTACAAGCCCCAGAATGCCTTGGGAGAGAGGCAAGAGCACGGAGGAGCGGAGGGGCGTGGCCACGTCGACCGCGCGGGACCGTTAAATTTGAAACTTGGCGGCTAGGGGTGTGGGCTTGAGGTGGCTGGTTTGTAAGGGAGTCGAGTGCGTTCCTTGGTCGCTTCTGTAGCTCCGAGGGCAGGTTGCGGAAGAAAGCCCAGGCGGTCTGTGGCCCAGAGGAAAGGCCTGCAGCAGGACGAGGACCTGAGCCAGGAATGCAGGATGGCGGCGGTGAAGAAGGAAGGGGGTACTCTGAGGTAGATACGGGAGAAGAGCTGCTGGGGGCTGGGCCTGAGAGGACACGAAGGTGCCTGGTAGGTAATAGAAGGCTCCGCTCGGAGCAGTCGAGGGGGAGATCGGCACGGTCAGAACAGGCCCCGCCAGAGCCTCCTTCCTTTTGGAGTCGAATGCCAGAGGTGGAGGTGAAAACGCAGTGGACCGAGGGCACGTGCGAATCCTGCCGCATCCAGCTTCAAAGCGAAGAAGGCTGCGGGACCCCAGCGGAACAAAGAGTTTGGAAGTTGTAATGTGGTCTGTTTGTAACTCAGCTCAGCCACCTGCTAGTTGTTTGACCTTGGGCAAATCGTATGTATGGAAAATGCTGATGTTAATGCTGCCTTACGTGGTTCTGGGGGAATTCAAAGTATTTGTTATGTAACTGCTTCCAAATAAGCGCTCAACAAATGGCAGGTGCTATGCCAATAGCACAGAGATCTAAAAAGCCTTTAGCCAATATCATAGAGATCTAAATTATGCCAATAACACAGAGATCTAAAAAGCCTTTCTCTGCATGTTTGTGGCTTTTCCTTGTATTAAAAAAACTATATTGCAGTTCTAGATTGGAAATCTGTATGTGTTTTCACTATGGCGCCCACAATACCTAGATAAGTGCTATGTCATGGGCTCTTTCATTCATGTAACAAGTATTTTTTTGGCTAAGCTCTGAATGCAGCAAATATACAGACACAAAAATCTCAACCCTCATGAAGCTTAAGTTCTGGGATGGGATGAAGGTAGGGGAGTCAGACAATAAAGACAAACTGTTGGGTGGAGATGGTGGTCAGTACTAAAAAAAATAAAGCAAGTGGGGGTAGGGAATATTGGAGGTGGGAATTGTTGCAATGTTAGCATGAACACTGGAGCCTCACTGAGATGTCATTTTGGTCAAGACTTGAAGGAATCTCAAAAGCTAGAGGTTCTATATCTGAGGGGAGTTACAAAGGCTGAGGGTGAGAGCTGGGAGAGGAAGTTGCACCTGGCATGTCCAAGGCCATTGTCACTGGAGCAGAATTAACTAGAAGAGTAAAAGGATATTATGTAAAAATGGTGAAGATGCAGATTGTAAGGACTTAGCTTTTACTCTAGTTGTAATCAAAAGTCATTGGAAGGTTTTGAGCAAAGGAAAGACATAATCTGACTTGGGTTTAAATGGGGTCACTTTGGCTGTAGTGTTGAATACACTAGAGGCAGCAAAGGATGGAAGCAAGGGACACCAGTTAAGAGGTTATTGAAATAATTCGGCCTGAAATAATTCAGCTCAAAAGTGAGTTGAGCCAGGTGGAAAACAGTGGAGATGATGAGAAATGGTTGATTTCTGTATATATTTTGAAGGTAGAACCAGTAGGACTTGCTGACTGACTGAGGGGTATGAGAAGGGCATCAAAGTTGGCACTAAGATTGTTGGCTTTGGCAACTGAAGAATGGGATTGCCATTTATTTGAGAAAGAGGAAGACTGTGGGAGGAGCAGGTCTGGGAGGAAGTGGGGGCAGTCTTAGCTCAATTTGGGATATTTAACTGAGATAGCGTAATCACTATTTTTAAGAGCAAGAGAAGAAAGTTTAGATGAATTCAACAAACATTCAGGGCATAATAGTGTTATATCTTGTATTAGATCGTGGGCATACAAAAATAAATGGCATAGCCCTTACCTTTACAGAGTTCACACAATATAGAGCAGGTCCTGGTATAACGTCGTTTCGTTATAATGTTGATGAGAAAAAAAATCAATTCATTGCCGGGCTGCTGTGTATGTGGAGTTTGCATGTTTTCCGCATGTCTGCATGGGTTTCCTTAGGTACTCCAGTTTCCTTCCACATCCCAAAGATGTGCCTGTTAACTGGCGTGTCTAAATGATCCCAGTCTGAATGGATGTGAATGTGATTGCTCCCTGTGATGGATGGTGTCCTGTCCAGGGTTGGTTCCTGTCTGAGTTGCTGAGATGGGCTCTGGCCACCCTCAACCCCGAACTAGAATAAGTGAGTTGGAAAATGAATGAAGGAATGAATACAAATTACTGTAAAATAAAAATCTGTAAAGGCTGGGAGCAGTGGCTCACACCTGTAATCCCGGCACTTCAGGAGGCTGAAGCAACAGGATTGCTAGAGCTCAGCGGTTCAAGACCAGCCTGGGCAACATAGTAAGACCTGTCTCTATTTAAAAAGTTTATATAAAGTGTGTATGATAATCATACAAATGCATGACAATAAACAATGCCTTATGAAAGTGCCCAGCATGCCCACTATAATGTTACTGTTTGTTTTTTAACTTTGTGGTGGCAGGAGGTACTTCTTGAAATTTTCACTCTCAAACATTTATTCCTTGAGTTAACCCACCAACACTATGACTGCAGTCACTCACTGATTCACCAAAAATTGAGTAAATGATTATTTTTTGTTTTCATTAATTGTTCTTAAGTGTATGGATAGCTCACATTTATTTCAATGTTTAATATTAAAAGTGTTTGTTTCGAGTCTTTATTCAGAAGTTTGGTGATGTTTTTGTGACCAGAAATATGCCATAGGAACTTAACTCTTGTTTATGTCGATCAGCCTGTGGTAAAATTGGTTTTGTTACATGTCATTTTGATTAAAGTCATAGTTTCCAAGAAGCTGTCTCTAACGAGTTTTCAGCGCTCATCTAGACTGAAGTCCCATATAACTTTCACTCTATTTCAAAGATTAGTGCCAATATGTCTCTCTTTTTAAGTCCAGAGGTAATGTCTCTTAGAAGTAGTCTTCTATCTAACCATTGCAGGGCTCTGAATTGCAGAATACGTAATGGTAATTACCTCCAAAACATTTCGGGGATTTTCTCAGTAGGCTTGATAGAATTGGGTGTGAGGATGCAGGGAATTGTGACTAGTAAACTGTGTTTGTTTGCTTCTGCTTTTGGCTACCTATATGTACAAACTTCAGTTTTGAGTCATCATTGAAACATGGGACATTAGTCTCACCCACACTTTGCTAATTTTAATGGTTTTTTTTGAGACAGCATCTTGCTCTGTTGCCCAGGCTGCAGTGCAGTGGTGTGATCATGGCTCACTGCAGCTTTGACCTCCTGAACCTAAGCAATGCTCCCACCTCAGTCTTCTAAGTAGCCACAACCACAGGCGTGTACCACCACGCCTGGCTAATTTTTCACCTTTTGCAGAGATGGGGGTCTTCCTATGTTGCCCAGGGTGGTGTTGAACTCCTGAGCTCAAGCACTCCTCCTGCCTCAGCCTCCCAAAGTGGTAGGATTACAGGCATGAGCTACCACATCCGGCACTAATTTTAAATTAAACTAGATGATGCATTCAATGGTAGGTATAAAATTACTTGTTGCCTTTTTGTCTACTTTGCCAAATTTATAACACTTTTGTTCCCTTCTTTTCTTTCTGCCTTAAGCCCTATTCATTTTTCTTTTCTTTTCTTTTTTTTTTTTAAAGAAAGAGGCGGGGTCTTGCTATGTTGCCCAGGCTGGTATCAAACTCCTAGCTCAAGAAATCCTCCCACTTCAGCCTCACAAAGTGGTGGGATTACAGGTGTGAGCCACTGCACATGGCCATGCCCTATTCTTATAGTACTGTCTACAATATCCTTGCCAAATTGTCTTCCATCAGGCAATACTGTAGCCATAAACTTGAAAAACAGCTAACAAAGAAGCTTAGGCATATAATAATAATAATAATTCTGTGTCAGTCCACTATATTCAACCCAAGACCATGAATAATCACCTATTGGAAGACATTTACAATAATCTAGTGCTATAATAGTCAATGTTGGTATGAGATTTACATTTGTTTCCTTCTTCACAGTGAAGCCATGTCCCTGGAGGGAGATGAATGGGAACTGAGTAAAGAAAATGTACAACCTTTAAGGCAAGGGCGGATCATGTCCACACTTCAGGGAGCACTAGCACAAGAATCTGCCTGTAACAATACTCTTCAGCAGCAGAAACGGTGTGTAGAATGGCTGAGTCTCAACCTGTCATCATTCATCCCAAATGCTGTAGATAACATGGGTGTGGATCCATGAGGGATGGCATAATGAGTACTTTTCAAAAATTGGTAGTATGAGAATCTGTTCTCTACCTGCTTTTGTATCACATGACAGCTATCTGAAGATGTCCTCAGGTATAATTAAGAACAAGGGCTATAGGATTTCATTTCACTGTGGTGCAGCCAAACTCTTTTTATCAATAGAAATACATTTTATACAGGGGACAGTGATAAGCATAGTAAAACAAGTATTACATTGCAATGCTTCCCAAAAGTATTATGTTAGGAAGTTATTTTTGAGAGTATGACAAAAAAAGAAGTGGTCTCCAAAGACTTGTAAACCTCAGAACAATTGAATTTATACCAGAAAGTTCTCAATAATGATTTAACAAACTCTGGATAAATAAAAGCTGAAAAATACTCTTATGTTATTCAAATGGACCTGTGGATCTTGTTCTCCTTTAACTAATACATGTTTTGATAAATACGCTTTTTTAAAAAAAAGGTAAATCAGAGTATCAGTTTCTACCTTCAATCTCTGACAAAAAGAAATACTGCCATTACAGGCAAAATATCATAATTTGGGATTATAATGTAATGACTATTCTTATTCATCTCTTTGGATTTTTTTTTTTTTTTTTTAAATATGACAGGGTATCCCTCTATCACCCAGGTTGGAGTACAGTGGCCTGATCTCAGCTCACTGCAACCTCTGCCTCCCGGTTTCAAGTGATACTCCCACCTCAGCCTCCCAAATAGCTGGGATTACAGGCGTGTGCCGCCACGCCAGGGTAATTTTTGTATTTTTAGTAGAGATGGGTCCTTGCCATGTTGGCTGTGCTGGTCTTGAACTCCTGAGCTCAAGTGATCCGCCCACCTTGGCATCCCAAAGTGGTGGGATTACAGGTGTGAGCTACCGCACCCAGCCTCATTCATCATATTTTTTCATTTTACATGCATCAGTAGATTGCTCTTTTTATTGAATAGGATTTCATTTATTTATTCACCAATTGATGAATATTTAGATTCTTCCAGTTTTGTGCTTTATGAATAATATTGCTGTGGACATTCTTGAACAAGGCTTTTTGTAGGCATAATTTTCTCTCTCTCTCTTTTTTTTTTTAAGAGACGGAGTCTCGCTCTTTCGGCCAGGCTGGAGTGCAGTGGCACGATCTTGGCTCACTGGAAGCTCTGCCTCCTGCGTTCACGCCAATCTCCTGCCTCAGCCTCCTGAGTAGCTGGGACTACAGGCGCCTGCCACCACGCCCAGCTAATTTTTTCTATTTTTTAGTAGAGACAGGGTTTCACCATGTTAGCCAGGATGGTCTCGATCTCCTGACGTTGTGATCCACCCACCTCAGCCTCCCAAAGTGCTGGGATTACAGGCGTGAGCCACCGCGCCTGGCAGTAGACATAATTTTCATTTCCCTTGGAATGGAATTGTTGGCCCATAGAATAGATGTATGTTTAACTGTTGAAGAAACTGGTTTACCAAAGAGGTTGTAACATTTTACATTTCTACCAGCAACTCATGAGAGTTCATTTGTACCAAATCCACTCCAGTATTTGGCGTTGTCGGTCTTTTTCATTTTAGCCGTTCTAGTTTTGTGGAGTTATGTCTCATTACTTTGCATTTCCCTGGTGACCAATAATGGTGAACGTTTTTTCACATGCTTTTTGGCCTTTTGTATATCTTCTTTTGTGGTGTATCTGTTTAGATATTTTGCCCAGTTTTCAAATTGTGTTGTAGGGGTTCTTTATTTACTTTTCCCAGGAGTAAAGATTCAAGTTTCCCTGATTCAAGTTTCAGGAGCATAGATTCAAGATTCCCTGAATCTATGCTCCCCAGTAGGGGTACTTTATGTAGTCTCTATACTAGTCTTTTATCAAATACATGTGTTGCAAATTTTTTTTCCCTCACCCATGGCTGTTTATTTTCTGGGTGTTTTTTTTTAAAACTGCTAAGTTTTAAATTTTGATGAAGTTCAATTAATTAGTGTTTTTGTTTTATGGTTAGTACTTTTTGTGTCCTCTTCAGGAGACTTTTGCCTACCCCAAAGTCACAAAGATACTGTCTTATGTTTTCTTTTACTAGCTTCATTATTTTAGCTTTTTTTTTTTTTTTTGAGATGGAGTTTTGCTCTTGTTGCCCAGGCCGGAGCGCAATCTCGGCTCACTGCAACCTCTGCCTCCTGGGTTCAAGTGATTCTCCTGCCTCAGCCTCCCGAATAGCTGGGATTACAGGCGCGCACCACCATGCCTGGCTAATTTTTTATATTTTTAGTAGAGACGGGGTTTCACCATGGCCAGGCTGGTCTTGAACTTCTGACCTCAGGTGATCCGCCCGCCTCGGCCTCCCAGAGTGCTGGGATTACAGGCATGAGCCACTGGGCCCAGCCAAGCATTATTTTAGCTTTTATGTTTAGGTGTATGATTTTTCTTAAATTTATCCTTGTATATGGTGTGGGGTTGGAGTAAACAAGTTTTTTTCCTCCCATATGGGTTATCTTTCTAGTTGTTCTGCCTCCATTTGCTAGATTTTTTTTTTCCTTTCCTCATTGAATGCCTTGGGGCCCTTTTCAAAAATCATTTGACCACATATGTGTGGGTTATTTCTGGACTCTATATTCTGTTCCATTGATCAAATTGTCTATCTTTTCACCAATAAAATACACTGTCTTGATTAGTTTTACATAGCAAGTCCAGCAGAGTGAGTTCTACAGCTTTTGTTCTTTTCAAAATTGCTTTAGTTATTCTTGGTCCTTTGCAAACAAATTTTGAAATCATCTTGTCAATTTCTAGAAAAGAGCCTACTGAAAAAGAAAAAAAAAAAAGGCTGGACATGGTGGCTCAAGCCTGTAATCCCAGCACTTTAGGAGGCCTAGGCGGGCGGATCACCTGAGGTGAGGAGTTTGAGACCAGCCTGACCAACATGGAGAAACCCTGTCTCAACTAAAAATACAAAATTAGCCGGGCGTGGTGGCGCATGCCTGTAATCTCCGCTACTCGGGAGGCTGAGGCAGGAGAATCACTTGAACCTAGGAGGTGGAGGTTGCAGTGAGCAGAGATTGCGCCATTGCACTCTAGCCTGGGCAGCAAGAGCGAAATTCCGTCTCAAAAAAAAAGAAAAAGAGAAAAGAGCCTGCTGGGATTTTGATTACATTGGTTTGAATCTATAGATCAATTGGTAGGATTGCTGATTTTTATCAATAGTGCCTTAGATTTTATCGTTTCACCATTTCTGCAGATAATCTCATTATTTCACACTTTAATTGCCATATTAGCCTCATAACTGTGGTCCCTTCTTCTAATGCCTGGCTATCCTTATAAAGTTGCTTGATTAATCTTTCTGAAATCTTATATTTAAGATGCCCTCCAATTAAAGAACCAGTAGTGGCTGGAGTAGATGGAATCCAAAGTCTTTAAATTTACATTTAAAGCATGTGCTTCTTACTTCTCCAGGGGCCTCCATTTGTTCTCGGTACTGACTTTATTTTATAGCTTAGGGTCCACTCACCTTCCTTTGGAAAAGCTCTTCCACCTTCGTAATTTTATTCAATATTAGTTTCCCTCTGTCTTGAAAACACTTTTTCTTTCAAATTCCCTGGTTCTTTCAGAGTCTCACCTTCTGAGGCTACTTCTGTGATACCTCCTTTTGACTTCTTAAAGCCTTTACTATCCATTCTTGGTACTGTAATTTAGTATCCTGCTTTGTATTACTAGTTCATTTTTCATTTGTGTACTTTGTTTTTCTTATTAGAGTATAAGTTCCCATGTGTCAGGGACTAATTTATTATTTTTAGATCAAACATAACTGCTTATCTAATTTTGATTAATCATTTATCCAAATTCTGGCTTATTACCTAATTCTTCCCCTCTATTCTAACTGGTCAGTCTTAATTTGGTCTTAGCCCTCTGCCTTTTCCAGCTTTTTATAGTCATATTTTACCCTTTTTTTGAGGTGTTCTCCAAATTATTTATGGTATTATTCTTCTCTGACCAATGTTACCCATGGAAGTTTTTTTTGAACTTTAAAATTCTTATTTATATATTTGTTTATGTGTGTAAACCCTTTACATTTAAGACTAGTCAACCTAATAAGAAAGTACTATTATTATCCCCATTTTACAAATGAGGAAACTGAAAACAGGGTTTAAGTAGCTTGTCCATGTTACTCAGCTTGTGATTGGTGGAGCTGAATTTGAATCTAGGTTGTCTTGTTCCAGAGTTCTTAACTGCTGTGTAATATCAATACTGTTTTTCTGTATGTTGTCTTGAAATTTGTTTCTCTAATTTCTATATATTTCTCTCTCTTCTTATGTTAAGTAGAATCTTAATTATTTCTATTCTTTTTTTTTTTTTTTTTTTTTGAGACGGAGTCTCGCTCTGTTGCCCAGGCTGGAGTGCAGTGCTGCAATCTCTGCTCACTACAGCCTCTGCTTCCAGGTTCAAGTGCTCCTCCCACCTCAGCCTCCCGAGTAGCTGGGATTACAGGTGCTTGGCACCACGCCCAGCTAATTTTTGTGTTTTTAGTAGAGATGGGGTTTCACCATGTTGCCCAGACTGGTCTCAAACTCCTGACCTCAAGTGATCCACCCCACTTGGCCTCCCAAAGTGTTGGGATTACAGGCATCAGCTGCTACACCTGGCCTTTTTCTATTCTTTAACAAACTCATAAACTCTAGTGCAATAATTTAGATCAATATTACCTACTTATTACATGAATAAAAATGGAAGTGATACTTGTTCATTGGCTGTTGTCACTATTGCATATGCTAACTTTTTCTGTTTAAATTTCAGGGCATTTGAATATGAAATTCGATTTTACACTGGAAATGACCCTCTGGATGTTTGGGATAGGTGGGTCTTTTTATTTCACAAGGACAATAGAAACATTAACAGATAAATCCTTATGGCCATGTTTCTCAAATTGGGGCATATGGAGTGTGTGTCAGAGTAGACAGTGGTGTCCCGGGGGCACAGAGATCCAGAATAATCATAATATATCTTCCTGAGGTGTTTAAGATTCAAGAAATTTCGAGTTGATGATGTATGACTTTGAACTACACCCTTCTATCCCTATCCTCAGTTTTCCCCAGAAGCATGTGCTGGAGATACTTTGGAGAAGTTTGAGGGATACAGGCTTAGGGTATGTCATTGAGGACCTCAAAAGAAACATACTTTACTTCTGCTAAAATCCAGAATGGGTCTTGGAGCAAGAACAAAAGTACATGTTCAATTTAAAATGTGTTCTTATCTTTTTCTTCCCATTTAGGTATATCAGCTGGACAGAGCAGAACTATCCTCAAGGTGGGAAGGAGAGTAATATGTCAACGTTATTAGAAAGAGCTGTAGAAGCACTACAAGGAGAAAAACGATATTATAGTGATCCTCGATTTCTCAATCTCTGGCTTAAATTAGTAAGTCTTTCTCAAGTGCCATCTGAGTTTTAAATATTAAACTAAGAGATTTTCTCTAGAGGTATCTGGTATACCAAAAAAAAGTAAAACAGCCATTTTGAACCATTTAGTAGATTGGAAACATTTAATAAATATGCAGTACTTCTTAAATTGGTTCTACTTAAAGGTGGACTTAAATATAGTATAATAAGGTATTTTCGCCCTTTTAAGATTGATCGCAAAGTCTGTAGATCTCTCAATGAGTATGGATTAATAATTTATTTTATGTTTTGAAACAAGGTCTCACTCTGTCACGCAGGCTGGAGTGCAGTGGCTCCATCATGGCTCACTGCAGTCTAAACCTCCTGGGCTCAAGCAATCCTCTCACCTCAGCCTCCTGAGTAGCTGGGACTACAGGTGCTGTGCCATTACATCTGGCTAAGTTTTAAATTTTTAATAGAGATGACGTCTCTCTCTGTTGCCCAGGCTGGTCTTGAATTCCTGAACTCAAGCCATCCTCCCACCTTGGCCTCCCAAAGTGCTGGGATTATAGGCGTGAGCCAACACCCCTAGTCCGGATTACTTACTTATTTATTCTAAACATAACTGGGTGCAGTGGTTCATGTCTGTAGTCCCAACACTTTGGGAGGCTGAGGTGGGCTGATCGCTTCAGCCCAGGAGTTCAAGACTAGTCAGGGCAAAATTGGTGAAACCCCATCTCTACAAAAGGTACAGAAATTAACCAGGTGTGGTGGCACAGCACCTGTAGTCCCAGCTACTCAGGAGGCTGAGGTGGGAGGGTCGCTTGAGCCCGGGAAGTCCAGACTACAGTGAGCCGAGATTGCACCACTGTACACCAGCCCAAGTGACAGAGCAAGATCCTGTCTCAAAAAAAACAAAAACCAAAACAGAAAAACATAATTGGGCCATTCAGCTGTACTGGAGGAGGAGTGCAGGAGCTAACATTTGGCAGCAGTGTGGTTGTTTGGGGAAAAACTTCCCTCTGCGATTCTGATATCCCTTTCACCCCTTTATGAAAGTCATCAACATAAAGAAGTAATATTTTAGTTTTTTATTGGTCTTTGGACTTTTTTCACCTAGTATATTGCTACTGCCAAAAATGTCTGCCTCAGCTGGGCATGGTGGCTCATGCCTGTAATCCCAGCACTACTTTGTACTGTCTCACTTGACACGTAGGAAAAACATATTTTTTATTAAAAAAAGCTCACCGTTTCTTAGACATTAATATTACTGCTTTTTTTTTTTTTTTTTTTTTTGAGACGGAGTCTCGCTCTGTCGCCCAGGCTGGAGTGCAGAGGCACAATCGCGGCTCACTGCAAGCTCCGCCTCCCGGGTTCACGCCATTCTCCTGCCTCAGCCTCTCCGAGTATCTGGGACTACAGGCGCCCGCCACCACGCCCGGCTAATTTCTTTTTGTATTTTTAGTAGTGACGGGGTTTCACCGTGGTCTCGATCTCCTGACCTTGCGATCCGCCCGCCTCGGCCTCCCAAAGTGCTGGGATTACAAGCGTGAGCCACCATGCCCGGCCTAATATTACTGCTTTTATTCTAAAATAAATTTTAAAAAATAAACAATAAATATTTGGAATTATTTACAACCACTACAATATGATGAAATATTGAATTTAAAACTGATAAGATTTCTTACTAAAATAAATCTCTTGACATTAAAACTGATAAGATTTCTTACTAAAATAAAGTAATAAAGTAATAAATTTCTTACTAAAATAAAGTAATAAAGTAAGAAATAAATTTCTTACTAAAATAAAGTAATAAAGTAAGAAATAAATTTCTTACTAAAGTAAGTCTTGAGGAGGACTGATTTTAAACTTCCAATACAGTTGACTCCTGAACAACACAGGGCATAGGTGTGCCCACCCCTCACCCAGTTGAAAGTCTGCATATAACTTTTGGCCCCCAAAATTATTAATAGCCTACTGTTGACCAGACGCCTTACCAATAACATAAAGTTGATGAACACATAGTTTGTATGCTATATGTATTATATCTTTTTTTTTTTTTACAACAATGTTAGCTAGAGAAAAGAAAATGTTATTAAGAAAATGATAAGGAAGAGAACGTATATTTAATAGTCATTAAGTGGATCATTATAAAGATCTTCATCCTCGTTGTCTTCACATCGAGTAGGCTGAGGAGGAAGAAAACGGGTTCGTCTTGCTGTCTCACGGGTGGCAGAGATGGAAGAAAATCTGTGTATTTGTGAACCTATGCAGTTCAGACCTGTGTTGTTCAAGGGTCAACTGTAGTTACAAGTATAGAAAATTAGGTAAATCCTGAAGTCATAAGGTATCTTGATTTCCTCAGGACATTCGACAAATATTTTTACATCCTTAGTGAAAAGTTGGAGAAATTACCTTATGGATATTAGTTACAGAAACTTATAATGAAGAATGGCACCCAAAGAATGCTAAACAGATTTGTTAGCCTGGAGTCTGTGGACTCTGGTGGTGTAACAATGGATTTTGTCCTTCATTTGTCACTAGCCTAAATAATATCTTTACATGTAATTTATTAAAAGTGTATCATCTGAGGTTAGGAGTTCGAGACCAGCCTGGCCAACATGGTGAAACCTCATCTCTACTAAAAATACAAAAAATACAAAAATTAGCCACACGTGGTGGTGCGCACATGTAATCCCAGTTACTCGGGAGGCTGAGGCAGGAGAATCGCTTGAACCCAGGAGACAGAGGTTGCATGAACTGAGATCATGCCACTACACTCCAGCCTGGGCGACAGAGCGAGACTCAGTCTCAGAAAAAAAGATAATAATAAAAAAAAAAAAGATTGGACTAGCTGCACCTCTAAAGTGACTTTTAATCCCAGGATTCTATGATTATATTTAATTGGAGTTGTTAAAAGTAACAATTAATTAGAATAATTTATCTGTTTATTTTTGATAACCTGGTGCTTGTACTGAAGAAGAATAATATCATGAAGTAAAAAGCATAATCTAGATCAGTGCTACTGAAAGAAGGGTTTGCATACTGTTTGAGATAAGTACAAAAATTGAAAGTGAGCCTTTAGAAACTTTGGTAACAATTTGATATTGCCGGGACATCCAAGCACATCATCATTCTTTGAGTAACTTCTGTTTCTATTGTACTTTATATCAGTCCATAATGGAACACACACATACACACAATAAAACTGGCCCCTTCGCCACAGATTATTTGAGAAGCACTGGTGTAGACAACCATCAAATTCAAATGATCAGCACTAGAATGATCAGCAATAATCTGAACTTTGTATGTGGCTAACGAGGTACATATTAAACTATTGCTTTTTCTTTGTGGGTCTGGTCAAGAGGAGTAACAGATGAATTCTTCACACTACTTTCTTTTGCTTTGCAGAAGGATTTCTCCAGTCAGTTATTTTATGTAACTCCTACAGTCTAGCTAAGGAAAAAATTGTTTCTGGAAAACATCTGGTACTTTTATTTAAAGGTATAAAATTATTTTAGTTTGGCAATTTAAGGGTTACCAAAAAAAAGGTTTATTTAACTTTTAGATCTATTAATCTAACCATATAGTACTTTTATTTATGTTATTTCTTAAGTGATCTTATTCAGCACTCTGAATAACCTGATCTTTACTGGCTGTCCCATGCACAAGAACACCAGAACCATTCAGAAAGCTCTCAAAGTAGTGAACTCAATGTTAAGCTATATCTATGTAGTGACAGATATCAAAGACTGGATCTTATGCTGGTAGCACCTTCAGAGTTATAACTTTTCTTGAAACACCATCACGTATGAGAAAACATCACTAATTTAAATAAGCAAGAAAAATCCACTTACTGAATTACTGCAAAATTAAACTATAAAATACTAATTATTTTTGTTAAAGATATAAATAAAACATTTCATTTATTTAGCATTTGTTGTACTAGACCATGATTAAGGGCTGGCATATAATAGCAATGTCTTCTGAGTTTGTAAAGCTTAGTTTATCTGAAAGACAAATGTGAAGCCATTAACTGTAACTGTAACAAAGAGAAAATTACGAGTTCTATAGGAACGCATACAAGAAGGACTTAACCTGGGCTAGACAATTAGGAACAGATAAATAGGAGACATTTGGTAAAGTAACAAATGGTAGCTTCTCTACTAGTAAAAGAACTCCTAACTAGATCATTGAAATGCTATTTTTGGCCGGACGCAGTGGCTCACGCCTGTAATCCCAGCACTTTGGGAGGCCGAGGTGGGTGGATCACGAGATCAAGAGATGGAGACCATCCTAGCCAATATGGCAAAACCCCGTCTCTACTAAAAATACAAAAATTGGCCAGCCGTGGTGGCAGGTGCCTGTAGTCCCAGCTATTCGGGAGGCTGAGGCAGGAGAATCACTTGAACCTGGGAGGCGGAAGTTGCAGTGAGGCGAGATTGCGCCGCTGCACTCCAGCCTGAGCAACAGAGCGAGACTCCGTCTCAAAAAAAAGAAAAAAGAAAAAAATGCTATTTTTATGTGAATTTAGGAATTGTTTTTAATAGCTTCTAATGCTGATTAGAGTCTGGTGGAATGAATATTTTTGCGAATTATTAAATTTTAGCATTAACAATTTTTACAACCTTCTCAGAAAGCAATTTGTTACCTTTTAACATAGTTCTAGGAATTTCTCTTAAGGGAATAATGTAAAATGTGAAAGGTTGTGTGCATGAAGTTATTTTTTATAGAATTATTTATAATTGGGCAAAATTAGAAGTTGTTTAACTATCCAGAAGTAGATGAACAATTAAATTATGGAAGCTCTATTAGATGAAACATGATGCATTCATTTAAAAATAATAGTGGAAAGAATTCGAGGTTGCAGTGAACTATGATTGCATCACTGCAGTCCAGCCTGGGCAACAGAGCAAGACCTTGTCTCTAGAAATAAAAAAAAATAAAAAATAATGGTTAAGTGTAAGCAGCAGCGTGGAAAAGTGAATGATGCAGTATTATAGTGGAATAAAAGCAAATTTTATTATGATCAAAACTTTATAAGATAATATATATCCTTGTATCCTTAAGGGAAAAAAGACTGAAAAAATTTATCAAAATGTTTGTGGTGTGAGGTTTTTAGTGATATTTTCCTCCCTCTTGCTAATAGAATTATCTACATTGTATATGGTCTCATAATGTCTCTTCTAAAACACAGATTTGACTATGTCATTCCTTTGCTTATCGCTCACCCACCCTAACACATATAACAATTACTATTAGGCAGATTCAGAATTGATTAGCTTGATATTCAAGACCTATCACAGCCTTTTTCTCCAGACTATTATCTTGCCTGGACCCCTACATAACTTTTAATTTTCTGTATCTTTGCTTATGCTATTTTCTCTGGCTGAAATACCCTTCCCTTCCCATTTTCCACCTGATGAAAGTCCATTTCTCCTTCAGGGCTAAGCTCAAATGTTAACCCCTTCCTCCCCCTTTTTTTTTCTTTTCTTTAGAGACAGGTTCTCACTCTGTCACCCAGGCTAGAATGCAGTGGCACCATCATAGTTCACTGCAGCCTCAAACTCTTGGGCTCAAGTGATTCTCCTGCCCCAGCCTCCTGGGTAGCTAGGACTACAGGCGCCTTCCACCATGCCCAGCTAAATTTTTAAATTTTGTTGTAGAGACAGGGTCTTGTTATGTTGCCCAGGCTTGTCTCAAACTCCTAACCTCAAGCGATCCTCCTACTCCTACCTCGGCCTCCCAAAGTGCTGTAATTACAAGCATAAGTGACTGCACCTGGCTTATTACTCCTTCTTGAAGCCTTTACTCTCCAACTCTTCTTACAAATCACTCAATTTTGTCTCTTTTTTAGGTCCTCCCAGTATGGTCCTTATCACATTGTAATAATAGATTTTTTTTCAATACAGGAATTGCATGTAGTATCTCCAGTGATTGTTTGGCAACTAATAGGCATTCAATACGTGAGTAGAAATTGGTTAACTGTTAACACTTCTGTTACAGGGGCGTTTATGCAATGAGCCTTTGGATATGTACAGTTACTTGCACAACCAAGGGATTGGTGTTTCACTTGCTCAGTTCTATATCTCATGGGCAGAAGAATATGAAGCTAGAGAAAACTTTAGGAAAGCAGATGCGATATTTCAGGAAGGGATTCAACAGAAGGCTGAACCACTAGAAAGACTACAGTCCCAGCACCGGTAAACTTTCTTTGGAGCTTGTCTTAACTCTAAAAATAATAGAAATAAATTATCTCTTTTTTGCATCTGAATAAAGTGCTTTCTGGTGGATTGGCATGTTACGTTTACTTAGTTACTATTCAATTTTTTTAAAGATTTATTTTAAAAATTTATCATAGAGTAAAATCTACTCTTTGGTATATAGTACTATGAGTAAAAAAACTTGTGATCATCATCATTACCAAGATACAGAATAATTTCACACCCCCTAAAAGAATTCCCTTTGTAATTAGTACCTATGCTGAACCCAAACCCCTGGTAAACACTGATTTATTCTCCAGCCTATGGTTTTGCCTTTTCCAGAGTGCCATATAAATGGAATCGTATAATATATAGCCTTTTGAGTCTGGCCTGTTTAATTTAGCATAATGCATTTGAGTTGTAAAAGTTCTTTATAGATTGTAAATATAAGCCTTTGTCAGATATGTGATTTGAAAATATTTTCTCTCAGCTTAAGCCTGTTCTGTTCATTTTCTTAACTGTCTTTTTTAGAACAGAAGTTTTTAATTTTAAAGAAGTCTAATTTACAAGCTTTTCTTGTATGGATCGTGCTTTTGATGTTGTGTCTGAGAATTTTTTGTCTAGCCAAAGGTTGTTACAGAGATTTTCATCTTCAAGTTTTATAATTTCACTTTTTACATTTAGATCTCTGATCCATTTTGAGTTAATTTTTATAGAGGATAGTGGTTAAGGTTCTTTTTTAGCATATTAGTGTTCATTTGTTCCAATGCCAATTGTTGAAAAGACTAACCTTTCTCCATTGAATTGCCTTTATACCTTGATTTTAAAAAAATCAGTTGATCATATTTATGTAGGTTTATTGCTATTCTATTTTTTCTACCGATGTATGTGTCTATCCATTAGTGTTTACCATGCTATCTAGATTACTGTACCTTTTATAGTAAGTCTAGAAATCAGATAAAATGAGTACTCTTTGTTCTTATATTTAACTCTGTAGTTCATTTGACTTTCTATATAAGTTTTAGAATCAGCTTTCAGGGATTTTGATTAGGATTATACAGGAATATGGTATAATTCTCCATTTATTTAGGCTTTGCTTTTTTTTTTTTTTTAAGTAAACTTTGGCAGATTTTTGTCTTTCAAGGAATTGATCCATTCATCCACGTTAATGAGTTTGTGGGCATAGAGTTGTTCATAATATTCCCTTATTATGCTTTTAATGTCTGTAGGTTATGTAGTGATTCTCCCTCTTTCTCCTGATACTGGTAATTTGTGTCTTCTCAGTCTGGCTAGGATATCAATTTTACTGATTGTTTTAGAAAACCAGCTTTTGGGTTCATTTCATTGATTTTTTTTTTTTTCTCAATGATTTTCTGTTCTTAATTTTATTTCTGCACTTTATTTCTTCCCGCTTGCTTTGGATATAACTTGCTCTTCTTTTTGTAGTTTAAGGTAAAAGCCTAGATCACTGATTCTAGACCTTTCTCTTTTTCTAATATAAGCATTTAATGCTCTAAATTCCCTTCTAAGCACTGCTTTAGTTGTATCCCACAAGTTGTGATATACTGTATTTTCATTTTAATTTAGTTCAAAATATTTTCTAACTTACCCTGTGTCTTCCTTTTGACTCATGAGTTACTTAGAAGTGTATTACTTCAGTTAGGAAGTGTTTTTGTTACGAAGTGTTTTTGGATTTTTCAGATATCTCTGTTATTGATATCTAGTTTAATTCCATAGTGGTCAGAGAACATAAGGTATATGGTTTCAAGTCTTAAATTTGTTAAGGTTTGTTTTATCACTCAGATTATGGTTTATCTTCGTGAATGTTTCATGTACACTTGAAAAATATGTGTATTCTGTGTTTTAGAGTGTAATCTGTAAATATAATTTAAGGCAAGTTGACTGGTAGTCTGTTCTGGTCTTCTGTATCATTGATGACTTTCTGTCTACTTGTTATATCAATTACTAAGAAGGGTTTTGAAGCCTCTTTGTGATTTTGTCTATTTCTTTTAGTCCCATCAGTTTTGCCTAATATATTTTGAAGTTCTTTTAGATCCATAGACATTTAGAATTGACCCCTGTATCATTATATAATGTCTCCCTTTATCCCTGATAATACTCCTTATTCAGAAGTCTACCTGGTCTGATATTAGTACAGCTATTCCAGCTTCCTTTTTGTTTGCATGGTACATCTTTTCCCTTTCTTTACTTTTTAAAAACCACATTAAAAAAAAAAAAAAACCACTCTTAGAGTTGTATAATCATCATTACAATCTAATTTTAGAACATTTTTAACACCCTAAAATGAACCCCATGCCCATTAGCAGTCACTCCCCATTCCTACTTACCTCACTCCTAGACAACCAGTACTCTGCTTTTTGTCCCTATGGATTTGCTTATTCTGGACATTTCAGTTAAATGGAATCCTACAATACATGGTCTTTTGTGATTGGCTTCTTTCACTTAGCATACTATTTCCTTTTTTTTTTTTTCCAGGGAGGGGAGGGTGGAACAGGGATTTTCAGCATACTATTTTCAAGGTTCATCATAAATGAACATAATTGTGACATATATCAGTAGTTTATTCCTGTTTATTGCCGAATGATATTCCATCATATGAATATTATTTATCCATTCATCAGTTAGTGAACATTTAGGTTGTTTGCACCTTTTGGCTATTACAAAATAATACTGTTATGAATATTTGTGTAACAGGTTTTTGTGTCATTTTCTTTTTACCTTTTTGTTAAGCTAGTCAAATTTAGCAGTGGAGGGTTATATACCAACTTTAGTGACACTTATGTTAATTAGCTTCTTTAACTTTTAACCTATGTCTTTATATTTTTTAAGTGGGTTTCTTATACACAGCAAATAGTTGGGTCTTGTTTTTTCCGTGAACTCTAACAATATCTTTTTTGTTATGTTGAGACCATTTAATAGAATTTTTAATATTGTTGGGTTTAGGTCTACTATTTTATTATTTGTTCCATGCCTTTTGTTCCTCTTCGGCCTCTTTCCTACCTTCTTTTGGATTATCTGAGTGTTTTTTAGTATTTCATTTTAATTTGTGTTATTGACTTTTTGCCTGTTACAACTTTTTAAGTGGTTGCTATAAGGTATATAATATACCTAAACTTTCACATTCTACTTAGAGGTAATGTTTTACCATTTAAAGTAAAATACAGAAGCTTTATAACCATAAAGGTTCCTTTATACTCCCTACCCTTTTGGTATACTTGCCATATGTATTACATCTATATGCATTGAAAACCCCACCAGACAATATTTTGTTTTGCTTTCAAAAGCCATATATATATATCTATCTTAAATAACTTAGGAAAATAGTCTCTTGTGTTTACCCTTTTTTGTTGTTGTTGTTCTTTCTTCATTCCTGAAGCTCCAGGTTCCCTTCTAGTATCATTTCCCTTCAGTCTGAAGAACTTCTTTTAGCCATTTTCTTTTAGACCAGGTCTATTGTCAATTAATTCTCCTAGTTTTTCTTCATCTGAGAATGTCTTCATTTCATCTTCTTTCCTGAAAAATATTTTTACTGGATATAGAATTCTGGGTCAATGTTTCGTTTCTTTTTTTTCTTTTTTTTTTTTTTTTGAGATGGAGTCTCGCTCTGTCACCCAGGCTGGAGTGCAATGGATGGCACAATTTCAGCTCACTGCAACCTCCACTTCCCAGACTCAAGTGATTCTCTTGCCTCAGCCTCCCGAGTAGCTGAGTAGCTGGGACTATAGGCATGCACCACCACACCCGGCTAATTTTTGTATTTTTAGAAGAGATGGGGTTTCATCACATTTGCCAGGCTGGTCTCAAACTCCTGACCTCAAATGATCTGCCCACCTTGGCCTCCCAAAGTGCTGGGATTACAGGCATGAGCCACTGTGCCCAGCCAACATTTCTTTTCTTTCACCTCTTTAATGATGTTATCCCACTGTCTTCTGGCCTCCGTGGTTTCTTTTTTCTTTTTCTTTTTTTTTTTTGAGACGGAGTCTCGCTCTGTCATCCAGGCTAGAATGCAGTGGCGCAATCTCGGCTCACTGCAAGCTCTGCCTCCTGGGATCACGCCATTCTCCTGCCTCAGCCTCCCAAGTAGCTGGGACTACAGGTGCCTGCCACCACGCCTAGCTAATTTTTATATTTTTAGTAGAGACAGGGTTTCACCGTGTTAGCCAGGATGGTCTCAATCTTCTCATCTCGTGATCTGCCTGCCTCGGCCTCCCAAAGTGCTGGGATTACAGGCATGAGCCACTGCACCCGGCCCTCCATGGTTTCTAATAAGAAATCTGTAGTCATTTAGTAGTTCCTGACCTATACATAATGTGTTGATTTTCCTCTTGCCTTGTCCAAGATTTTTTCTTGTTTAGCTTTGGTTTTCAGAAGTTTGATTGTGATGTGTCTAGATGTGATTTTCTTTTTTTTTGGGGGGGACAGAGTCTAGCTCTGTTGCCCAGGCTGGAGTGCAGTGGCACGATCTCAGCTCACAGCAACCTCCACCTCCCGGGTTCAAGCGATTCTCCTGCCTCAGCCTCCTGAGTAGCTGGGATTACAGGCATGCGCCACCATACCCAGCTGATTTTCTAATTTTAGTAGAGATGGGGTTTCTCCATGTTGGTCAGGCTGGTCTCGAACTCCTGATCTCAGGTGATCTGCCCGCCTCAGCCTCCCAAAGTTCTGGGATTACAGGCATGAGCCACCACGCCTGGCCTAGATGTGATTTTACATTTAATCTGTGGTTCACTGGGCCTTTTGAATTTGTAAATGTATACCTTTCACAAAATTTGACAAGTTTTCAGCCATTATTTTTAAAATGATTTTTTATACCTATATTTCTTTCTCTCTCTGAGACTTGAGTTGCACAAATTTTAGACCATTTCCCCCGACTCTGCTACCAATAATCTGTCCAAGTTAAACCTTTTGATATCATTCCATAGGTCCCTGAAGCTCTGTTTAACCATTTTTCTTTTTGTTTTTCAGATTGGCCCATTTTTATTGCTCTGTCTTCAGGTTCACTTATTCTTTTCTCTTCCATCTCCATCCTGCTGTTGAAACCATTCAACATAAATTTTTTATTTCAGATACTGTATTTTTCAATTCTAAAATTTCTGTTTCATTCTTTTTTATAATTTCTGTTTCTCTATTGAGAATTTCTGTCTTTCCATTCATTTCAAATGTTTTTACCTTTATCTCATGGAACATAGTTATATTAGGTACTTTAAAATCTCCAGGCTGGGCACAGTGGCTCACACCTGTAATCCCAACATGCTGGGAGGCCGAGGTGGGCGAATCTCTTGATGTCAGGAATTTGAGACCAGCCTGGCCAATATGGTGAAACCCTTTCTCTACTAAAAATACAAAAATTAGCTGTGCGTGGTTGTGGGTGCCTGTAATCTCAGCCACTCGGGAGGCTGAAGCAGGAGAATCGCTTGAACCCGGGAGGCAGAGATTGTAGTGAGCCGAGATTGCACCACTGTACTCCAGCTTGGGTGACAGAATGAGACTCCGTCTCAAAAAAACAAAATAAAATCTCCATCTGCAAACCATACCATCTGGGTCATTTTATGTTTGCATTTGCTTATTGTTTTTTCCTTTGAAAGTTGGTCACATTTTTCTAGTTCTTTGTGTGTCAAGTAATTCTTGTACCCTGGACATTTATCCTGACCCTATGTTAGAAGACTCTGATCCTGTTGGCCAATATTCTCTGGAGAATATCTATGTTTTTTGTCTTAGTAGACAACCACACTTCAGATATTACAAGTTCTTTGTCATCTTGTGTGGCTGTTGGTTCCACTGTCAGTTCGGTTTTCAAGACCTTTGCTATGTTGCTTTGGGTCTGTCCCATGCACGTCCTGCTTAAGGGTTAATCTGGGGCTTGGGCAGTGGTTTATATCATAGTTCAGTTCTCAAAGCCTTTTCTGTGCTGCTTGGAATCTACTCTGTGCATGCATAGCTCAAGAGGGAACCTAAGATGTGTGCCAATTCACATACAGAATTAGGAGATCCTCTTGTTCAGCTCATTCCTTTGCAGTTCTCCTCCCATATTCTTTGGCCTTCAGAGTACTCTTTTCCCAGTCCTCGGGCCAGAAAGATGGGGTTTCTCTAGGAGTTTTACATTCACATACCACCACTGCAACAGTTTAAAACCACAAGAGAAAATAGAAGAATAAAAAAACAGGAAACAATCCTGCGTGGGTTGTTTCTTCAAGTTTTGACCCCTCTCCACAGTCTGCGTGCTTTTGTTGACTTTTCAGAGCCCTCAGTTAGTTGCTTTTTTTGTATATTGTCTACAGTTTTTAATTCCTATCAGTGAGGGAGAGAGAGAGAAAAGGTATAGTGGGCATACTCCATCTTGGCCAACACCTGCAATTTATTCTGGGTTTTTGGGGTTTTTTTTTACCCTTATGATAATACTTTTTAAAGCTAGTTAAATGAAGCAGTGGTAGGAATGGAGAATCTTCTGATAATACTTAAAACTGTGGCAGCAGCATAGGAAGGTTACTTTTCAAACTTCTGCCAGCTTTGCTAAAGTACAATGTCATGTCATATGCAACTTCATTTCATATAGGTCAGGAGAAACTGTATATGTGTGTGTGCGTGCATGCGTATAGGAAAAGAGACACACAGTGATAAAATAGATGTGGCACAGTGTTAATTGGTGGATCAAGTTTTCTAATAAAAAGTTAGTGGAGAAACTCTAATCTTAATAAATTCTGTGATCTTAGTCTTAATAACCCTAACCTGATCCTCAGATCAACTTAATGGTGATTTTCAGAATAATTTAAATTGGTCAAACTTGGGCATTTAAAGGGAGAGTTAAGTAATTCTAGCCAAAACTTTTCATGATCTTAAGGTGACTCTCTTTACTTCCGAGAGAATAAACATGTTCTTTGGGATATTTCTGCGTTCTTCCCCCAGCCTGTTCTTCTAATTTGTTTACTTTAACAAATTGGAAATTTTGAGTCTGGTAAAGTAGTGGTCACCTCACTAAAAGTTGTGCATTCTGCTACTTTAGACAATTCCAAGCTCGAGTGTCTCGACAAACTCTGTTGGCACTTGAGAAAGAAGAAGAGGAGGAAGTTTTTGAGTCTTCTGTACCACAACGAAGCACACTAGCTGAACTAAAGAGCAAAGGGAAAAAGACAGCAAGAGCTCCAATCATCCGTATAGGAGGTGCTCTCAAGGGTAAGTTTGTTAAACGTTATTTTGGAAAACTTAGTTTCTAGTGGTAAAACCATGTAAGTGCTAAAATCATGTAAGAAGATAATACATAAATATACCTGTGGACACTGTTCTAGTTTGCTGAATACTGAGTAGCACAAAGAAGGAAGTCAAAGGAGAGCTAATATTACAGTGTGCAGTAAAATCAGAATGCATCAGTAATTTTGTGTCTTAATTAAGAAAGACCTAACATTTAGGAAGCATCAAGATTTTCTGAGTTTGCATTGTTACTTGAAAGAAGATATGTAGTAACATAGCAGGTGTTGTTAAAGTGAAGCTTACGTATACCAAAGCCTCAGCGAATGATACTAATATGGTTAAGAACCCTGCCTTCAGAGCCCTTTGGGACCAGAAATTAGACTCTCTGTATACCCAAAGATCAGCAATAATTTTTTTTTAATTAACACGGACTTTTTTTTTTTAAGAGATAGGTTCTCGCTCTGTTGCCTGAAACGTGGCGGTGCAATCATAGCTCACCGCAGCTTCAAAATCCTAGGCTCAAGCAGTCCTCTTGCCTCAGCCTCCCAAGTAGCTAGGATTATAGGTGTGAGCCACTGCATCTGGCCAACACTGACTATTTTTTAGAGCAGTTTTAGGTTCATAGCAAAATTGAGCAGAAGGTACGGAGAATAATAAGCTTTTATTTACTAAATTTATAGCAGTTAGACATGTAAACCAGACTTTTAATCTCTTATTTCTTTCCTGGTATCAATTTATCAATAATCAGAATGTTGCCTGGTGGTTCTAGAATTAGGATATAGGGAGTGTATGGTCCCAAAGGCTGTTTCATCCAGGTCGTGATGAAGCTTGGTTAACCAGCCCCACAACAGAGAAAACCCCTAATAAATGGGTTAATTTTGTATTCTCTAGTTCCAGTATATCTCTGCTGATTTCCATTGAGAGAAAATTTAAAACTGAAGGATAAAACTTAGGTTACTTTCTGATAAAACTAGATAATGTTATAATGATGACTGAAGGAAGATGCAGAATGTCTTTTTTCGAAATCTGTGAATAAAAGATGTGGGGTGACTGGAGGAGGGAAAAGAAGGCAGAATATAAGTCACAAAGGATGGATAAAACGATTCTATTTCTGATTTATTTTTTAAAGATTATTTTTAAAATTTCTTTTTTTTTTTCTGTTGTAGTGGAAATACTCTCCTTGAGTTGAGGAAGAATAGGTATACTTTATCTGGCATCTAAGTTAATAATGAAACATTTTACATGAGGTTTTAATATTTTTGCTCCTAGCTCCAAGCCAGAACAGAGGACTCCAAAATCCATTTCCTCAACAGATGCAAAGTAATAGTAGAATTACTGTTTTTGATGAAAATGCTGATGAGGCTTCTACAGCAGAGTTGTCTAAGCCTACAGTCCAGCCATGGATAGCACCCCCCGTGCCCAGGGCCAAAGAGAATGAGCTGCAAGCAGGCCCTTGGAACACAGGCAGGTCCTTGGAACACAGGGTAAGAACTCCTAGATCCAGTGCTTTGCTGACACAACAAAGACTTCACATTTAGAGTAGAGAAGTATTTTTACCATCTCTTTTAATTCCTCTTGAATATTTAGCCATGGTCTATATATGCTGTCTGAGAACATAAAAACTATGGTAATTTTAGTTTTCTTCTTCATCTCCAGCCTCGTGGCAATACAGCTTCACTGATAGCTGCACCCGCTGTGCTTCCCAGTTTTACTCCATATGTGGAAGAGACTGCACAACAGCCAGTTATGTGAGTGTGGTTTTTGGATATTTTGAAGTGGGAATTATTAAGGGTGGGCAGTGGCGCCTATTCTACTTCCCAAAGGCAGTTTCTTCTTTATGAAGATGAAAGTAACCAGGCCAGGCACAGTAGCTCACACCTGTAATCCCAGCACAGGCTGAGGCAGGAGGATCCCTTGAGCCTAGGTGTTCAAGACCAGCCTGGGCAGCCTAGTGAGACCCTGTCTCTATTTATTAACAAAAAAAGTAACCAGACAAAGTTTTGTATATGCTTTATGTTTGTATTCCTTTGAGTATTTTAGGGTTAAAAGACCATTTGTTAATATTTTATTAAGGAATAAACATTAATTAGGTTTATATTTTCATTACTGAACATTGCTTTAGGAAAATCAATGGTGGCTATTCTGAAAGATGGATTGAACATAGATAAATAAGCTAGTGGAATAGTTCAGGCAAGGATATTAAGGGGCGGTATTTGGGCAGGGTAGTGGTAATGAAAGGAGAAGGGAGCATGGATGGGAGAGGCTTCAGCAATAAAGTTAGAAGATTTGTCTGATGGGATAATGGGGATGTAGGGAAAAGATAATGTGATTTAAATGAGACGTTCCCATTTTGTCACTGATAGTAATGAGAAATCATGATAGTTTTCCCTCTTATCCTGCTTTTTCCTTCTGGACATATTTTTCCTCTTTCTTCCTAATCCATAGCATTTCTGTTTTTAAGAAAAAGTATAGTAGCTGTTGGTTAAATAAACAAGCCAGCCTGAGATTTAGTCTAATGCTTAACATTGCCTAGTTCTTTTTTTTTTTTGAGATGGAGTCTCACGCTGTTGCCCAGGCTGGAGTGCAGTGGTGCGATTTGGGCTCACTGCAAGCTCTGCCTCCCAGGTTCACGCCATTCTCCTGCCTCAGCCTCCCAAGTAGCTGGGACTACAGGTGTCCACCACCACGCCCGGCTAATTTTTTTTTTTTTTTTAGTAGACACGGGGTTTCACCGTGTTAGCCAGGATGGTCTTGATCTCCTGACCTAGTGATCCGCCCACCTTCGCCTCCCAAAATACTGGAATTACAGGCGTGAGCCACCACGCCCGACCCTAGTCCTAATACTAGGTTGAATTCTGTCCCAGTGCAAGAGTTACCTCATAACTAATTTATAACTCCCACTACATGCTAGGAATGCAAAAATAATAATTAAGATTTTGAGCAAAAATTCTGCCTAAGTGCTCAGGACAAGGGGAAGGCAATTTTTTTTCTTTTTTTTTTTTTTTTTTTTCTTTTTAAACAGAGTCTTGCTCTGTTGCCCAGCAGGCTGAAGTGCAGTGGCACCATCTCAGCTCACTGCAACCTCGACCTCCTGGTTCAACGGGCATGGCAGCCCACGTTTGCCATCCCAGCACTTTGGGAGGCCAAGGTAGGAGAATCACTCCAGGCCAGGAGTTCGAGACCAGCCTGGGCAACATAGCAAAAACCTGACCCTACAAAACAATTTTTTTTTTTTTTTTTTTTTTTGAGACGGAGTCTCGCTCTGTTGCCCAGGCTGGAGTGCAGTGGCATGATCTCGGCTCACTGCAAGCTCTACCTCCCAGTTTCACGCCATTCTCCTGCCTCAGCCTCCCGAGTAGCTGGGACTACAGGCGCCTGCCACCACGCCTGGCTAATTTTTTCCATTTTTTAGTAGAGACGGAGTTTCACCGTGTTGGCCAGGATGGTCTCGATCTCCTGACCTCGTGATCCGCCTACCTCAGCCTCCCAAAGTGCTGGGATTACAGGTGTGAGCCACTGCACCCGGCCAACAATTTTTTTTTAATTAGCTGGGTATGGTGGTGGGTGCCTGTAGTCCTAACTACTCGAGTGGCTGAAGCAGGAGGATCACTTGAGCCCAAGAATTTGAAGCTACAGTGAGCTATTATCATGCCACAGCACTCCAGCCTGGGCAACAGGGCAAGAACCTATCTCTAAAAAATAAATCAATTATAATAATAAAGAAAAATCAGCCTGGCATCATGGCTCATGCCTGTAATTTCAGCACTTTGGGAGGCTGAGGTGCAAGGATCGCTTGAGCCCAGGAGTTCAAGACCAGCCTGGGCAACACAGGGAGACCCTGTCTCCACAAAAAATTTAAAAACTAGCCAAGTGCGGTGGCTTGCACCTGTGGTCCCAGCTACTTGGGAAGCTAGGGATCCCTTGTGCCCAGGAGTTTGAGGCTATGGTGAGCTGTGACTGCACCACTGCACTCCAGCCTAAGTACAGAGTGAGACCTTGTCTCAAAAACAAATAACGAAAATAAAAAAGAAAATCCTATGAGCCTTTATAGAAATTGATAACATACGTTTATAGATGTCTGGTTTTTCTAATGTTTCAAGTCATTTTGTAGAAACATGACTTATGTTAAAATTAATATGGTACAGGAAATATTAAACTTATTATTTTTGAGACGGAGTCTCATTCTGTTGCCCAGGCTGGAGTGCAGTGGTGTAATCTTGGCTCACTGCAACCTCCGCCTCCTGAGTTCAAGCAATTCTCCTGCCTCAGCCTCCTGAGTAGCTGGGATTACAGGTTCGGGCCACCACACCCGGCTGATTTTTGTATTTTTAGTAGAGACAGGGTTTCACCATGTTGGTCAGGCTGGTCTCGAACTGACCTCGTGATCTGGCTGCCTCGGCCTCCCAAAGTGCTGGGATTACAGACATGAGCCACCGTGCCCGACCTAAACTTAATTTTATTTTAAATTCTTTTCCATGGATGTTTTATTTGACCTCTCCACACATTTTTCTTTAGGTTGCGTTTTGCTTAATCATGTGTAGAAGCTCTTCATAGATGAAGAAAATCAGCTAAAAATCTATAATACGAGTTGCAAATATTTTCCCCCTACTTTGTCCTTGTCTTTTGGCTTCATGTAGCAGTAACCATTATGCTTTTAATTATCGTACAGTCAAATTTAAGTTTTCGTTTTTGTTTTTGTTTTTTTTCGAGACAGAGTCTTGCTCTGTCACCCAGGCTGGAGTGCAGTGGCGCCATCTCAGCTCACTGTAACCTCCGCCTCCCGGATTCAAGCAATTCCCTTGCCTCAGCCACCCGAGTAGCTGGCATTATAGACACCCGCCACCACGCCCAGCTAATTTTTGTATTTTTAGTAGAGCCATGGTTTCACCGTGTTCGCCAGGCTGGTCTCGAACTCCTGACCTCGAGATCTGCCCGCCTTAGCCTCCTAAAGTGCTGGGATTACAGGCATGAGCCACTGCACCCAGCCTTTTAAAGCTTTTTTTTTTTTTTTTTTTTAAGCTTCATCGAAATATAACTCCGCGGCTTTTAGTATGTTCACAGAGTTGTGCAACCCTTACCACAATCAATTTCAGAGCATTTTCATCACTCCAGAAAGAACCTTGTACCCATACCTGTAAGACTCGATTCCCCACCATTACCCCAATCCCCACCCTAGCAACCAACTGTTTTTGTCTCTATAGATAATTTACCAATTCTAGACATCTCATGTAAATAGTATAATATGTGGTCTTTGTTTTTTTCTTTGTTTTTTGTTTTTTAGACAGAGTCTTGCTCTGTCGCCCAGGCTGGAGTAAATTGGTGCAATCTCTGCTCACTGCAACCTTCACCTCTCCAGTTCAAGCATTTCTCCTGTCTCAGCCTCCTGAGTATCTGGGACTACAGGCATGTGCCACCACTCCTGGCTAACTTTTGTATTTTCAGTAAAGACGGGCTTTCACCACGTTGGCCAGGCTGGTCTCAAACTCCTGACCTCAAGTGGTCCACCCACCTCGGCTTCCCAGACTGCTTCCCAGACTGCTGCATGAGCCACTGTGTCCGGGCAGTGTATGGTCTTTTCTAACTGGTTTCTTTCACTTAGGGTAATGTTTTCAAGGTTCATCCATGTTGTGACATGTATCAGTACTTCATTATTTTTTATTGCCAAGTAATATTTCGTTGTGTGGTTCCACAACATTTTATTTAACCATTCATCAGTTGATACAAATTTTAAGTGTTTTCATTTTTTGGCTATTATGGATAATACTGCTGTGAATACTGTGTATACATTTTTGTGTGGACATGTGTTTTCATTTTTCTTGGCTGTATACCTAGGAGAGGAATTGCTGGATCATGTGATAACTCCATGTTTAATATTTTGAGGAACTGTCAAATTGTTTTCCAAAGAAGCTGCACCATTTTACCTTCTCACATTCCCCTAATGTACGAGTACTCCAATTCCTTCCCAACACTTGTTATTATGCTTTTGTGGTTATTGTCATTCTAACAGAGATGTGAAGTGATTTCGCTGGTTTTGATTTGCATTTTCCTAGTGACTAATGATGTCGAGCCTATTTTCATAGGTTTATTGGCCTTTTGTATATCTTCTTTGGAGAAATGACTGTTTAAATCCTTGGCCTATTTTTCCTTTGGATTACAGTAGTCCCTCCTTATCTGTAGGGGATATGTTCCAAGACTCCAGTGGATGCCCGAAACTTGATAGTACCAAACCATTTATATACTATGTTTTATCTTACACATGCACCGTGGCCATAACTTTTGCAGTTTGAGGTATGACAGCAAAACTAACTTTTTTTCCTCTTTAGAAGATTAATTCTTACTGTAAATCTTATCAACTTCAGCATGTGATTTATTTTTATTTTTTTATTTTTTTTTTAGTGAAAGTTGAGGCTGGGCGTGGTGGCTGATGCCTGTAATCTCAGCACTTTGGCTTTGGGAGGCTGGGGCAGGAGGATTGCTTGAGACCAGGAGTTTAAGACCAGCCTGAGCAATATAGTGAGACCCCATCTCTACTAAAAATAAAAATAAACTGGCTGGGCATAGTGGCACATGCCTATGGTTTCCGTTACTATGGAGGCTGAGGTGGGAGGATTGTTTGTGCCCAGGAGTCCACAGCTGCAGTGAGCCAGGGTCACAGCACTGTACTCCAGCCTAGGCAACAGATTCAGGTCCTGTCTCTAAAAATAAAATAATAAAATAAAAGTTAAGAACTTTCACCTTTGGCATATCCAAATCACTAGCATCAATACTCTTGTGCTTTGAGGCCATTATTAAGTATAATAAGGGTTACTTGAACACAAGAACTGCAATACTGGGACAGCTGATCTGATAAGAGTCAGCTGCTAAGTGACTAATATGTGGATGCTGAACAAAAGGATGATTCACATCCTAGGTGGAACAAAATGGGAATATATGGGATTTCATCAGGATAGTCAGAACGCCTTGTAATTTTTTTTTTTTTGAGAGCGAGTCTCACTCTGTTGCCCAGGCTGGAGTGCAGTGGTGCCATTGTGGCTCACTGCAACCTCAGCCTCCTGGGATCAACTGATTCTTGTGCCTCAGCCTCCCAAGTAGCTGAGATTACAGGCTTGTGCCATCACACCCAGGTAATTTTTGTGTTTTTAGTAGAGACGGGGTTTCGCCGTATTGCCCAGGCTGGTCTTGAACTCTTGGGCTCAAGTGATCCACCCGACTCAGCATCCCAAAATGCTGGGATTACAGGCATGAGCTACTGCACCTGGCCAGAATGACTTGTAATTTAAAACTGAAGAATTATTTCTGGAATTTTTCACTTAATATTTTTGGACCACCATTGACCATAGATAACTGAAACTGCTGAAAGTGAAACCATGAGTAAGGGGAAACTACTCTATTTGGTTTTTTATTGTTGAGTTTAAGAGTCCTTTATGTATTCTAGATACAACTTCTTATCAGATATATGATTTGCAAATATTTTCTCCCATTCTGGGTTGTCATTTTATTTTCTCAATGATCTCTTTTGAAGACCAAAAGTTATTTAAAATTTTAATGAAATGCAATTTATCTGTTTTTTAAAATTTTGTCCCTGAGCTTTCAGTGTCATATCTAAGAAGGCTCTGACTAATCCAAAGTCACGAAGATTTGCTTCTATACATTTTCTTCTAGGAGTTTTATAGTTTTAGCTCTTATATTTAGGTCTGTGATCCATTCTTAGCTAATTTTTGTGTATGGTATAAGGAAGGAGTCCAAATTCATTTTTCTTCATGTGCATATCCAGTGGTCCCAGCACCACTTGTTGAAGACTACTCTTTTGCCATTGAGTGGTCTTGGCACTCTTGTTGAAATATCAGTTGACCAAAATGTATGAATTTATTTCTAGACTCTTAATTCTATTCCATTGATCTATTTGTCTATCCTTATGTCAATACCACACAATCTTTTTTTTCCCCTACACAATCTCGATTACTGCAGATTTGTAGTAACTTTTGAAATTGAGAAGGATGAATCCAACTTTGTTCCTCTTTTTAAAGATTGTTTTGACTATTCTGATTCCCTTGTAATTCCTTATACATTTTAAGATTAGCCTGTCAATTTCTGCAGAAAAGCCAGCTGGAATTTTGATAGGAATTCTGTTGAATCTGTAGGTTAATTTAATGAATATTGACATCTTAAAAATATTAAGTCTTCTGGTCCATGAACATGGGATGTCTTTCCAGTTATATATATCTTTAAATTCTTTCAGTGTTTTGTAGGTTTCAGAATACAAGTTTTGCACATCTTTTTCTTTAATCAATAGACTTTATTTTTTAGGGCAGTGTTAGGTTTGCAGAAAAATGGAGTAGAAAGTACAGAGAGTTCCCACATACTCCCTCCCCACCCCTCAACCCTGTGCACAGTTTTTCCTATTACTAACATCATGCATGAGTATGGTATATTTGTTATAACTGATGAACTAATATTGATACATTAATATTGGTTAAAGTTCTTTGTTTACATTAGGATTCACTCTAATGTGTTCTACAGTTCTGTGGGTTTTAACAAATACATAATATTATATATCCATCATTACGGTGTCATTCAGAATAGTTTCATTGTCCCAGAAATCCCCTGTGCTTCATTTGTTCATCCCTTTCTCTCTCTCCCAAAATCCCCTGTAACTATTGATCTTCTCACTGTCTTTATAGTTCTGCCCTTCCCAGAAAGTCATGTAGCTGGAATCATAGTATATATAGCCTTTTCAATCTGGCTCCTTCCACTTAACAATAAGGTTCCTCTGCGTCTTCTTCTGGCACAATACCTCATTTATAGTGCTGAATGATATTCCATTGTATAGATATGCCACGATTTGTTTATCCATTTGCCCACAGGAGGTCATTTTGGTGACTTACAAGTTTTAGCAATTATGAATAAGGTTGCTGTAGACATTCATGTGTGGGTTGGTTGGTTTGTTTGTTTTAAATAGTCTTGTTCTTTTACCTACGCTGGAGTACAGTAGCATGATCCTGGCTCACTGCAGTCCTGACTCCTGGACTCAAGTGATCCTCCCACCTCATCCTCCCTAGTAGCTGGGGCTACAGGTGCATGCCACCATGGCTGGCTTATTTTTTTTTTTTTTAATGGGGTCTCACTGTGTTGCCCAGCCTGGTCTTGAACTCCTGGGATCAAGTGATCTTCCTGCCTCAGCCTCCCAAAGCACTGGGATTACAGGCATGAGTCACCACACCCAGCTAGGTTTTGGTGCAGACATAAGTTTTCAACTCATTTGGCTGGATTGTATAATAAGACTAATTTTAGCTTTGTAGGAAAGTGCCAAGTTATTTTTCAAAGTAGCTATACTGTTTTTGCATTCCTATCACCAATCAGTGAGAGCTTCTATTGTTCCACATCCTTGGCAGCATTCAGTGTTGTCAATATCTTAGATTTTAACCATTCTAATAGGTGTGCAGCAGTATCTTATTGTTTTAATTTGCAATTCCTTAATGACATCTGGGAAGCATCTTTTCATATGCTTATTACCATCTTTTTTTTTCATATGCTTATTACCATTTTTTTTTTCCCTTAGAGACAGTGTCTCACTCTGTTGCCCAGGCTAGGCTCAAGCAATCGTCCTGCCTTATCCACCCTGGTAGTTCGGACTACAGGTGCATGCCACCACGCCTGGCTACTTTTTTTTAAAGACAGGGTCTCAGCCAGCCATGGTGGCTCATGCCTGTAATCCCAGTACTTTGGAAGGTGAGGCATGTGGATCATGGGGTCAGGAGTTCGCCAGCATGGCAAAACCCATCTCTACTAAAAATACAAAAATTAGCTGGGCCTGGTGGCAGGTGCCTGTAATCCCAGCTACTCGGGAGGCGGAGGCAGGAGAATCGCTTGAACCTGAGAGGCGGAGGTTGCAGTGAGCTGCGATCGTGCCATTGCACTCCAGCCTGGGTGACAAGAGCAAGATTCTGTCTAAAAAAAAAAAAAACAGGGTCTGACTGTATTGCCCAGGCTGGTCTTGAACTCCTGGCCTCAAGTGATCCTCCTGCCCCAGCCTCCCGAAGTGCTGGAATTACAGGCCACTGTGTCCAACTTCCATCTGTATGTCTTCTCTCACTTCCTTATTTTAAATTTATTGTGAAGTATTTTACTATTTTTGAAGCTATAGTAAATAGAATTGTTTTCTTAATTTCATTTTCTTCCCTTTTTTTACATGCTGCATTGAGATGAGATTAATTTTATTTTCAGATTGTTCATTGCAAATGGATAAAATAGGTTGATGATTTTGTATACTGATCTTGTATTCTTTGACTTTGATGAACTCGTTTGTTATCTAAGACCATATCTTCTGCAAAAAGAGATAGTTTTGCTTCTTCCTTTCCCATCTGGACTCCTTTTATTTGTTTCTCTTGCCTAATAGCCTTGGCTAGAACTTCTAGTACAATGTTGTATAGAAGTGACAAGAGTGGACATCCTTGTCTTGTTCCTGATCTTAGGAGGAGAGCATCTGGCCTTTTACCATGAAGTATGATGTTAGTGTGGGTTTTTCATAGATGTCCTCTAGCAGGTTGAGCAAGTTGGGGAAACTTTTTAAGCATGTAAATGCTTGGACCCTACCATTACAGTTTTTGATTCACTGAGTCTGGGAAGGACCGGTATCTTTAGTTGTACAAAGGTATATAAGAAAATAAAAGGTATATAAGTTATTCTGACCCACAGGTTTGAAAATATCTGCTGTATCATGGTTGAAGTATCTTATACTTCATTCTTTTAAAATCTATGCTGCCACTCTGATTCTTCCCCCTCACCTGAGTACCTTGGACTTAATATTATTAGGTTCCTAATGCTATATTCTTAACTCTAATTCTTTTGGATACTAAACCATGAAAAATGGATTGTATTGCATAAGTTAACTTCTTTTTATGTACTGGTTATGATTAGGATATGGTATTAAGATTTGTTTTCACCTATAAGTAAGATAAGCTACTTGATTATCCCACTTATGGCTAATTTCCTTCCTTATCATGGCAGAGATGGTACTCAGAACATAATTTTATTTTCCCTTTTTTTTAATTTCAATAGATTTTGGGGAACAGGTGGTATTTGGTTACACAAATAAGTTACTTAGTGGTAATTTCTGAAATTTTGGTGCACCGGTCACCCAAGCAGTGTACACTGTACCTGATGTGTAGTCTTTTAACCCTTACTCCCCCCATCCTTTCCCCCAAATCCCCAAAGTCCATTGTATCATTTTTATGCCTTTGCGTCCTTATAGCTTAGCTCCCACTTTTAAGTGAGAACATACGATGTTTGGTTTTCCATTCCTCAGTTATGTCACTTAGAATAATAGTCTCCAATTCCATCCAGGTTGCTTCAAATGCCATTATTTTGTTCCTTTTTGTGGCTGAGTAGTATTTCATGGTAGATATATACCACATTTTCTTTATCCACGCATTGATTGATGGGCATTTGGGCTGGTTCCATATTTTTGCAGTTGTGAATTATGTTGCTAAAACATGCATGTGCAAGTATCTTTTTCATATAATGACTTCTTTTCCTCTGGGTAGATACCCAGGAGTGGGATTGCTGGATCAAATGGTGGATCTACTTTTAGTTCCTTAAGGAATCTCCACACTGTTTTCCATAGTGGTTGTACGAGTTTACATTCCTCCGAACAGTGTAAACGTGTTCCCGTTTCACCACATCCATGCCGGTATCTATTATTTTTTGATTTTTTTATTATGGCCATTCTCACAGGAGTAAGGGGGTATCGCATTGTGGTTTTGATTTGCATTTCCCTGATAATTAGTGATACCGAACATTTTTTCATATGCTCGTTGGCCATTTGTATATCTTTTGAAAATTGTCTATTCATGTCCTTAGCCCACTTTTTGATGGGATTGTTTGTTTTTTTCTTGCTGATTTGTTTGAGTTCCTTGTAGATTCTGGATATTAGTCCTTTGTCAGATGCATAGATTGTGAAGATTTTCTCCCACTCTGTGGGTTGTCTGTTTACTCTGCTGATTATTCCTTTTGTTGTGCAGAAGCTTTTTAGTTTAGTTTAGTCCCATCTAATTATCTTTGTTTTTGTTGTGTTTGCTTTTGGGTTCTTGGTCATGAAGTCTTTACCTAAGCCAATGTCTAGGAGGGTTTTTCCAATGTTATCATCTAGAATTTTTATGGTTTCAGATCTTAGATTTAATTAAGTCTTTGATCCACCTTGAGTTGATTTTTTGTATAAGGTGAGAGAGGAGGATCTAGTTTCATTCTCCTACATGTGACTTGCCAATTATCCCAGCACCATTTGTTGAACAGAGTATCTTTCCCCACTTTACGCTTTTGTTTGCTTTGTCAAAGATCAGTTGACTGTGAGTATTTGGCTTTATTTCTGGGCTCTCTATTCTGTTCCATTGGTCTATATGCCTGTTTTTACACCAGTATTATGCTGTTTTGGTGACTATGGCCTTACAGTATAGTTTGAAGTCAGGTAATGTAAGGCCTCCAGATTTGCAGAACATAATTATTGATGGCCCTTGTAAATTATTTTTAGCTTCTTTTATCAATCTTACTGATTTTTTTCATTTTGATCCATATGAATAATAGTAATTTTGCTTCTTTAGGACACCATGTAAAATTGAACCTAGTATAAACCACATCCTAAGCACCAGAAAGCCTGGAAAGGAAGAAGGAGATCCTCTACAAAGGGTTCAGAGCCATCAGCAAGCATCTGAGGAGAAGAAAGAGAAGATGATGTATTGTAAGGAGAAGATTTATGCAGGAGTGGGGGAATTCTCCTTTGAAGAAATTCGGGCTGAAGTTTTCCGGAAGAAATTAAAAGAGCAAAGGGAAGGTATGTGTAATTCAAGTTTGTGAAAAGGACTTAACTTAGTTGTGTGAAGGTTGAGCTGATCTATTAAGTCTGAAGAAAACTAACCTTATAGTTTACCTTTGTGTGATGTTTCTGTGGTTGTACTGTTTCTTTCTATGCATCAGCCAAAATCCCATTGCTGCCTTCTATGGTTGTACTATTTCTGTGTATCAGCCAAACTCCCATTTATGCCTTCCATGAAAACTGCCTGGGGTGTGGGGGCACTGAGTATGTTTAGAAGTAAAGGAAGAAGTTATAAACTGTGTGAACAATTTATATTCCCCAATACAATAAGCAAGCAGCTATGATCCCTGATATGCATATATGTGCATTCCATGCATCCCTATTAAGTAGTTTTCCTAATGTTATTGCTTGAAATATTTCACTTTACCTTTGATACTTTGTCTGAGATTTCTCCAAGGGCTTATTTAGATTAACATACTAGGTCATACTGCAATGATTTAGATTATAGATATTCATATTGTTTTTTAAAGACATTATATTTCTAAATTAAAGGCAAAGGTTTAAAAATTGAGATATGGGGAATTTTTGGGAAACAGGAAGCAGTTCTGATTCTGGAGTCTGGAGTACTTGAAGGCAAGAGGTAGGGCAGAATGGGCTGGGAAGTAGGGAAGTAAGGCATATGGGGCTTAAGGCATGAGAAGGTGAAGGAGAATAAAGAAGGGTACAGAAAATGAGGTATGGGAGGGTCCACTTCCATTTAGACATTTTTTATTAGGATCTGTAAGGAAAAAGTAATGTTTCTTTTATACATGCATATCCAGAATAACCTACTAATATAGCTCAGCTCTCTTAACAGGATGTGGTGTTTGTGGGGTTAGCTGGGAAACTTAACCATCACTTATACTTTGAGGAGCAATCTTTTCTGAGTTCCAGGTGACAACCTGGAAGCAAACTTTGGTAAAGCAGACTGTTAGTAAGTTTGGAATTGCCTTCATTTGTTACACTAATTAGTGTCATCCAAGATTGTCAGAAGTGCTCTGGGTTCAAATGGAACTTGTGTGTCTAGGTAGGAGAGAGGGATGGTTGCAAAGCAAGGTGTTGAGTAAGGCTTTTAAAAAAGGAGAACCACTCCAGCAAAGAAATAGGCTAGGAGGGTGGCCAAATATGAACCAGAAAAGGAACTAGGTATCTAGATAAAAACTGCTTCCTAAGGGAAAAGCTTAGTCTGTACCAGATATATAGAAGGAAAATGAAAGTCCATTTTAGGGCCAGGTACAGTGGCTCACACCTGTAATCCCAGCACTTTGGGGAAAAAAAGACCAGCCTGGGCAACATGGTGAATTCTCATCTCTATGGGAAAAAGAAAAGGTACATTTTGTTTTCAACTAGCCAAAGAAGGACCTACTCTAGATTAGATGGGATTTAATTAGGAATAAGAAGGCATTGACCTCTGAGAATTTTTTAGTACTCATTTCTATTATGTTTTGTTTTGTTTTGTTTTAAATAGAGAGATGGGGTCTCCCTGTGTTGCCCAGGCTGGTCTCAAACTCCTGGGCTCAAGCTATCCTTCCCACCTTGGCCTTTCAAAGTGCTGGGATTATAGGCATGAGCCACCATGCAGACCTTAATACTCATTTCTAAGCTGGTCTCTGAATCTATTTCATGAACTTGTATAAATTCCCATCTGTGTATAAGTTTGTACCCTTATATAAATCCTCATTTCAATAAATGCAGTTTCTAGTTACTGTCAAAAACTGGCTTCAAAGACTTGCTAACTACTTACTCTCGGGGAAGAATACAAGAAAAGAGGAAGCCACACTCGGGGCCTACACAAAGGTTGTTTTTTCTTTGCGTTGCACTTCCAAATCATTCTTTCCCTCTTCTTTCAAAAACTCTAGCTTCTTTCAGATTTCTGTCCTCTAATTCTTTTCTATCTCCTGAGCCTCCTTAGTGTACTCACCTCAGACTTTTCAGTCACACCCCATCATTCATTAATTGACTAATAAGCACATGGCTCACTATCTATGCCTCTTTACCCTAACCTGCAAAACCCTGCATGGCCAAGCATGGTAGCATGCGCCTGTAGTCCCAGCTACTCAGGAGGGTGAGGCAGAAGGATTGAGCCCACAAGTTTGAGACCAGCCTGGGCAATATAGCAAGACCTCATCTCCAAAAACAAACAAAACTCCATGTGGCTTAGCCTTTGCCTACCTCTCCAACCCCATCTTTTTCTATTCACCCTCTTACTCTGCTGCAACTACACTGGACTTCCTTTGGATTCTTAGACACAGTGGTCTTTTCCTGCATTAGGGCCTTTGTGCCACCCAGTTTGTTAGCCTAGAATCTTTCCCCAGAACTTTGGCCCCTTAACATTTAAGTTACAGCTTAATAATGTCACTTTATCAGAATGATCTTCCCTGATCACTGGTCTTAAGTAGCCCTCCCTTGGCCTCCATCTCCCTACCCAGTCAAACATTCTCATGTCACCTATTTTATTCTTTTTCCTAAACTGATTTTCTTGTGTGTGTGTTTCCCCCAGATTTGAATGTTAGCATCACATAACCAAGGACTTTGTAGTATGTACCACTGAAACCTAAGTACTCAGAGTTGTGCTTGGCACATAGTAGGTATTCAATGTGTTTTTCCTTTTAGTAGAAACCTGTGTTGTTCAAAGGTATTCTATTTTTTTATTGAATGGATAAAGAAAAGAATAGAGGCCTAGACCACAAGTTGAGGACCTTGGTCCACTTAAATCATTTTCATCTGTATTAGTAACATATATGTTGAGGAGATGAGCTCCAAAGGCAGTTTTTGACAGAATGAGTTACTATGAGGAATAATACCTCAAGCAACTTTACTGTTTCTAGCCGAGCTATTGACCAGTGCAGAGAAGAGAGCAGAAATGCAGAAACAGATTGAAGAGATGGAGAAGAAGCTAAAAGAAATCCAAACTACTCAGCAAGAAAGAACAGGTGTTCAGGTAATTTTTCTTTTTTCAATACACAAAACTAAAATTTATTGAAACAAACTTAAACATTATAAAAATATAGAAGGTTAAAGTCCTCCCAACCCCCACTTAGAGTTTCTGGTAGTTTCTTAGCTGTTAGTAGCAGGAAAGTTGAGCGGGAAAGTAATTTAACAGGTGACTTCAAATGGAATTTGTGGCATGTGAAATAAGTGGTGCAGTTTATTGACTTCTTAGTTATACTCCAAGTCATTATGTTGTTAATTCTGGCTTAAGCTTTTTATTCTAGCTATGTTCCATTAAAATGAGATTGCCTAAAAAGTTTAGTATTTGCCTGGCACTGCTCAGTTGAGTACAACAGTACCGGTTTAGAGTAGGAATAAAAATCATTGGAAATGACTTTTGTGGTATACTCATTTTGTACTGTTAGTGGATGTCTAGGGAAAGAGTACAGTAAAGCTAATGTTGGAGCTAGAAAATAGCATTTTCTGGATGGGAGGGACATTGATTTTGTTTATTTAATGCAAACAGCAAGAAGAGACGATGCCTACAAAGGAAACAACTAAACTGCAAATTGCTTCTGAGTCTCAGAAAATACCAGGAATGACTCTATCCAGTTCTGTTTGTCAAGTAAACTCTTGTGCCAGGTAAGACTACATTGGTGGAAGGGACAATGCGTATAGGAGGGCATTTAGAACCAACCTTTGACTCTCTAGTGCCTTGAAGTCTCTTTGACTTTTACAGTATCGAGACATCGTTTTTATAAGTCTCTGTCACAACATAAGCTTTGATGCTGATGAGGGAGGACGGAGCATTGACTATTTTCCACTGAAGAAACATGTTTCTTATAGAAACAAATACATATAATGTTTTTAAAAAACAAAATCACCCATTTCTACCACTAAGAGATGACTACCATTAACACTGTTCTGTTCTCTTCTTTTGTGTTGTATTTTTGTTTTGTTTTATAAAAATGGCAGCTTACCATTTTGTAATCTGCTTATACTATTAATGCAACTTGACATCTATTATCAAATATATTTCTGCAACATTTTTGATAACCAAAGCTTCCATCTTCTTTAAGAGAATTTGGATTGACAGTAATAATTTATCTTGGAATAAATATTATATTTAATGGAAATGCCTCTTGGACTTTTAAAAATTAAACAGTTCTTTCTGTGGGTATTGAGCACATGATTTAAAACAAGTTTCTTCACAGAGAAACTTCACTTGCGGAGAACATTTGGCAGGAACAACCTCATTCTAAAGGTGAGTTGTATTTGACAGCCTTGAGAAGAACTTGCTGACAACAGATGTATTATGTAATAAATGGTAAATATTTTTAATTATGATAAAGGGATTGAAAGACAGGGGGACCAGGATACTAGGAATTTAGTATAAGCATATGCTTTATGATAGGAAAGACATTTGAAAGAGTATGTTTTTAAAGATTCCTCAGTGCTTCAAAATATTTGGTTTAATTGTAATTTTAAATTTACACTAACCACCAAATCTTATACTTTAGTTACTGTACACTAAACAGCAAAGACACTAAGGAAAGTGTTTCTTTTCAGGGAAAAAAAAATGTTTAAGCTATTTTATATTCAAATTGGTTTTCTTTTCTTTGAAATGTGTTAAAAGTGGTGAAACATGAATATCTACTTGTAAATGGTTTGGCAAAAATAAAAATAAAAAACATCAAAATCTAATTAAACCTCTGTTTCTAACAGACAATTTATTGGAAATATAAAGCATGGAGGAACGTTGTTAAACAACACAGTGGGATGGAATTGGCAAAATCCAGCATTATGGGGCTAGCAACCCAGTTTGTTCAACAAAAATTCCCCCCAAAACTCTATAGAATAAAAGAGATTTAAGAGGCATTTGAACAGTCACAGTATACGGATCTTAACTCTGCATCCCCAATTCAAACAAACTTTAAAAAAAATTTTTTTTTATTTATGTATATTTTTTTGAGACTGAGTCTCGCTCTGTCACCCAGGCTGGAGTGTAGTGGCACGATCTCAGCTCACTGCAAGCTCTGCCTCCTGGGTTCATGCCATTCTCCTGCCTCAGCCTCCCAACTAGCTGGGACTACAGATGCCCACCACCACACCCGGCTAATTTTTTTTTTGTATTTTTAGTAGAGACGGGGTTTCATCATGTTAGCCAGGATGGTCTTGATCTCCTGACCTCGTGATCCACCCACCTCGGCCTCCCAAAGTGCTGGGATTACAGGTGTGAGCCACCATGCCCGGCCAAAACATTTTTTTAATTGGTAAAATATGAAACTTCTCACTGGACATTTGATATTATATATATATTCATAAATTGTTCGTTTTATAGGTAGGTATCATGTTTTGGGATGGGATTTTTAAAAAGCCTCTTTCAGAAATATATACTGATATATTTGCAGGTAAAATGACATGTCTGGAACTTGCTTTAAAATAATGCTGTTGGGTTGGGTTTGGGGAGTAGTGACAATGGTAGAGAATCTAAATGGAACAAGATAGTCTATGTTTAGGTAATTCGTAAATTGTTTAATGACCTTTTATATGTTTGAAGTTTTTTGTTATCAAAAAAAACAGATTGCCTTCCTGCTTTCAAGCAACACAAAATATTGATTAATTTATCTGGTTGTCTTGAAGAGTAAAGCATTTACTCCTAGAGTATATATCTAGTCTCTCTTTCTCTAGGTCCCAGTATACCTTTCTCCATTTTTGATGAGTTTCTTCTTTCAGAAAAGAAGAATAAAAGGTACTTTTTTTTGTTTGTTTGTTTGTTTTTACTTAAGAATTTTCTGTTATTATAAGTGAGGATAAATTAGGGGTTACTGTTATGAAAAAAATTGCTAAGTGAGGTATGTCTTTTTCCAGTCCTCCTGCAGATCCCCCACGAGTTTCAGCTCAACGAAGACCCCTTGCAGTTCTCAAAACCTCAGAAAGCATCATCTCAAATGAAGACATATCTCCAGATGTTTGCGTAAGGAGCAGGATCCTTAAGTTAATGTAAATGGGCTAGTGGATTGTTTATTCAAATCCACAAAAGCTTAAGGTTAAAATTGAAACCACTGACTTGAATTAAGCACATGAAAAGATGCTCAGCATTATTACTCAACAGGGAAATGCAAATCAAAACCACAGTGAGATACTACTTTATATCCACTAGGATAGCTATAATAAAAAATTACGCACAGTAACAAGTGTTGGCAAAGTTGTGGAGAAATTAGAACATACATTACTGGTGGGAATGTAAAATGGTGTAGCCATTTTGGAAACTTTGGAAAACAGTTTGGCAGCTCTTTAAAATGTTAAACACAGTTACCATATGATCCTGCAGATCTCTTCCCAGGTATATACTCAAAATAATTGAAAACACATGTTCACACAAAAAATTTGTACACAAATGTTCATAGCCGTATTACTCATGATAGTGGAAACAACCCCAAATGTCCATCAACTGATGAATGGATAAACAAAATGTTACGTATCCATACCATGAAATATTATTTGGCAATAAAAAGGAATGAAGTACTAATACCTGTCACAACATAGATGAACCTTGAAAACGTTATGTCAAGTGAATGAAGCCAGATACAAACACCACACATTATATGATCTCATTTTCATGAAATATCCAGAATAGGCAAAGGTATTATGGATTGAGGTTTTCCAGGGGATTAGGGAGAGGGTGATGGAGAGTGATGAAAGTATTCTGGAATTAGATAGTGATGATGGTTGTACAACCTTGTGAATTTACTAAAAACCACTGAAATATAGTTTAAAAGGGTCAATTTTATGGTATATGAATTATATCTCTATAAGTGGGGAAAAATCACTAATTTTAAAGCCTTTTGTACTTTTAATTTTTTAACCAACATAGCAAAAGACATTTGTTCTTTTTTATATAAAATACCTTTTGTGGCAATGCAAAAGTTATGTGGGCCAATCATTTTTCTTCAGTAATGTTCTATATTAACCACTATAGACTAATGACATAATACTTAAGGTAAAAAGACCCTGTGTAGACATTTAAGTCAAAACAAATAACCTTTATCATTGGCATTTCATTAAAGTTTTAAGGAGGAAAAATCATTCTCTTCAAACCAGCCTCTGGAAGCTTGTCATGAGACTGAAAACAATTGAGTATGTTTAATCTGAAGACTTTTAAGGGGTGATGTGAGCAGTAGCTTTAGTGACTTAAAGCAGTGTTTTCCACATCCTAGGGAATCATTTGGAGGAAGTTTTTTTAAAAACACTTCATTTTAGTTTCTTCTCTGTTGATGTATATTTTATATCCAGTAAACTGCACAAATATTGTACAGCTAGATGAATTTTTCCATGCAATTTTTTCCCATATCAAGATACAGAATATTTCCATCAACTCAGAAGAGACTAGGGAGTCTTTTGTAACTAACAGTGCTTAAGCCCCATTCCATCTAGGTGCCATTGGAATTTCCAGGGAAGAAGTCCAAATACATATTTTTGTCTTTTTAAAAATACTTTCTCAGATAATTCTGATACAGTTAGTCTACTGACTGCTATGAAAAGACAGTGATGTAAGAGTAATTAATTACATACTGTGTTCTGGAGTAAACCACCAGAGAACATGATGAACAGGCTAGATTTGAATGCAGTGGTTCTAGATTCAGCTGTTCAAGGATACGCTTAATTGTTAAAGGAGTCCAACTTCATCTACCTTTTTTTTTTTAACCAGTCTTTTACTTGAATTTTGTTAATAAGTACCTACCAGAATTTTCATCCCCTAAAAAAATCATATTTAAAATGTCTAAGCTAATAGGGCCATAAGTAGTATTTGCATAAAATGTATAGATTATAAACATCTATTTTACTTTAATCATATATATAAATACATATATATATACATATATATGTATATGTGTATATATATATATACATATATATATGTATATATATATGTATATATATATATTTTTTTCTTTTTCTTTTTTAGACAAGGTCTCACTCTGTCACCCAGGCTGGAGTACAGTGGCATGATCTCAGCTCACTGCAGCCTCTGCCTCCTGCACTCAAGCATTCCTCCCACCTCAGCCTCCCAATTAGCTGGGACTACAGGTGTGAGCCACCATGCCTGGCTAATTTTTTATTTTTTGGAGAGACAGGGTTTTGCCATGTTGCCCAAGCTGGTCTCAAACTCCTGGGCTCAAGTGATCTTCCCACCTCAGCCTGCCTCCCAAAGTGTTGGGATTACAGGTGTGAGCCAATGTACCTGGCCAAATTTTTTTTTTTTTTTTTTTGAGACTGAGTTTCACTCTTTCGCTCAGGCTGGAGTGAAGTGGCGTGATCTTAGCTCACTGCAGCCTCCGCCTCCTGGGTTCAAGCAATTCTCCTGCCTCAGCCTCCCGAGTAGCTGGGATTACAGGTGCCTGCCACCACGCCCAACTAATTTTTGTATTTTTAGTAGGGACGGGGTTTTGCCATGTTGGCCAGGCTGGTCTCAAGTGCCTGACCTCAGGTGATCCACCCACCTCAGCCTCCCAAAGTGCTGGGATTACAGGCATGAGCCACTGCACCCGGCCTATAATTTTTTTTTTAACTATACTTTGTTTCTTCCAGATGTACCTCCCACCTTTAGTTACTAAGTCAGAAATTCAAAGTATGTGTCAAATTGGTAATGATCTAGAAAATTAATCTCTAGTATCCATATGGGTTAAATCAAATAGACACTATTTGTGTACTACAGGTAAATATGTAAAGTGGTATAATCTCTGAGGACAGCTAAGTAATACAGATAAAGAACTTTAGTGTTTATAACCTTTTGACCTTACAATTCTACTTTTAGGAATCAATCCTAAGAATATTAAAGTGTTTATAAAGATTTATGTATAAGGAGAAAGTAGTTTTAAACTAGTAAAAAATAGAATAACCTGAAAGTTGGTTAATTTCTTATAGACCCACAATGTGGCCATTATGTTTTTAAAGAATTTTTAATAGCATAGGAAGGAAGAAATACAAAAAGTATGAGAAAGAGCAATACAGAGTATCATGAATGCTACAGTTTCACTGGTTTTAAAATTCCTTTTTAAATGCATAGAATATGCTATGCATGTATCCTACCAGACATACATGAATTATCTTTAAGAAATAAATAAAAATTAGGTATGTAGCATAGAGGAAGAAGACCTAAAAACTACGAGGATAGCAAATTATTAGAATATTTACTAAGTGAAAGCCAGAAGAAAAATAGTATTTGTGCTTTAGTTCATAGGTGAAATTTGTTGAGGAACAAAACCATTGCCCAATATTTTTCTTTGTATGGAGAATCTTCCTGGCACATTTTTTGGATGAAGTATAGTTTACTGTGTTCATGATATAAAAACCTTTTTATATTTGCCTAGATATTCTGATATGCTATTTCTGTACCCTATGTCTCTGAGCTAATGTGTCTCAGTAAAAAAGTTCTTCATGTATTGAAATATTTTAGCTAAACTTTATATGGTTTTTATTTCAGGATGAATTTACAGGAATTGAACCCTTGAGCGAGGATGCCATTATCACAGGCTTCAGAAATGTAACAATTTGTCCTAACCCAGAAGACACTTGTGACTTTGCCAGAGCAGCTCGTTTTGTATCCACTCCTTTTCATGAGATAATGTCCTTGAAGGATCTCCCTTCTGATCCTGAGAGACTGTTACCGGAAGAGGATCTAGATGTGAAGACCTCTGAGGACCAGCAGACAGCTTGTGGCACTATCTATAGTCAGACTCTCAGCATCAAGAAGCTGAGGTGACTGGGGATTTACAGGTTTTACAAACCAGATTGTTTACTTTCTTATTCTGCACGTGCTTGCCAGTTATAGTAATCAGTTATCAAGTTCTTACTAACTGCCAGGTACTGTGCTAAGTGCTTTACATGAGAGTAGGGCTGCCCCAGATGGAGTGTCAATGGGACTTAGTGATTGATTTGGATGTGAGGATTAAATAAATTTTGATGGTAAAAAACTAAGTGGTCTGAGAGGAGTATAGTACCATTGAGGAAACTTTGCAAAGTGTACATGACTGACAAAAAGGAGGCATTTAGTTTTTCTTTAATATTGAGTTTAAAATAGTGATAGAATAGCTTTTGTTAATTTTATTTATTTATTTATTTATTGAAATGGAGTCTCACTCTGTCGCCCAGGCTGGAGTGCAGTGGCACTATCTTAGCTCACTGCAACCTCCGCCTCCCGGGTTCAAGCGATTCTCCTGCCTCAGCCTCCCAAGTAGCTGGGACTTCAGGTGTGCACCATCATGCCTGGCTTATTTTTATATTTTTAGCAGAGACGGAGTTTCGCCATGTTGGCCAGGCTGGTCTCAAACTCCTGACCTCAGGTGATCCACCTGCCTCGGCCTCTCAAAGTGCTGGGATTACAGGAGTGAGCCACTGTGCCCAGCCAGCTTATGTGAATTTTAAATAGGCAACTAGAGATGTGTTTTTTAAAAAACTATCTTTTGATAGAGAGGTGGAAATGAACTATGGAATAGATATGAGGGAATGGCTTACAGCCAGGGTCTGACCCTTGTTTTAGGTCAGCTAATTTAACTAATTCCAGTTTTAGGAATACTTTTTAATGGCCAATTTTTGCTTTTAAAGTTACATTTTGAGAGGCCAGATGCAGTGGCTCACCTCTGTAATCCTGGCACTTTGGGAGGCTGAGGGAGGCGGATCACTTGAGGCCAGGAGTTGAAGACCAGCCTGGTCAACATGGCTCTACTCAAAAAAACTTTTTTTTGAAACTTTTTCCCTACAGGCTTTTAAGCACATTTGCTAGCATGTATTCACATTGCATGATTTGGGTTTCTCTTTTCTTTGCCTAACCTTTTCTTCTTGAAGAAAAAAAGTCCAGAGAAAGGATAAAGAGGAAGAAAGTGTCAATGTTAGTGTTTCTCAATATTATGGAATATAGAGTAGATATTTACTATAGGTAAATAAAGCATAAATCCAGAAATGTATGCTGGACATGGCTTATTCACCAGGTTTAAAGGAGGTTACCTAGATTCTGATTTGGGGAAATAATGGACTTGAAAAATGAGACTATTGCTGAGTGCATTGGCCCTTGCCTGTAATCCCAGCACTTTGGGAGGCTAAGGTGGGAGGATCACTTGAGGCCAGGAGTTTTAAGACCAGCCTGGGGAACAAAGTGATGCCTTGTGTCTAATAAAAATAAAATAGCTAGGCATGGTAGCACTCACCCAGCTATCATTTCCTGGGCTCAAGTGATTCCCCCACCTCAGCCTCCTAAGTAGTCCCAGATATTAGCTTTTTTGTTTTACATCCTTTCAGCTACTTGGGAGGCTAAGGTGGGAGGATCACTTGAGCCCAGGAAACCAAGGCTGCAGTGAGCTGTGATCACACCATTGCCCTCCAGCCTGGGTGACAGAATGAAATCCTGTCTCAAAAATAAAATGAAAAGTAAAAAAAAAAAAAAAAAAAAAAAGAGACTATCAAATAAATTGATAACAAATTATAAATTATTTAAACCTAAATTTTATTGTGTTAGAAAATAAAAGTATAACATAAAATTATAAAATTTGTACATTAAGCCTGGGTGCAGTGGCTCGTGCCTATAATCCCAGCACTTTAGGTGGCTGAGATGGGTGGATCACCTGAAGTCAGGAGTTCAAGACCAGTCTGGCTAACATGGTGAAACCCTGTCTCTACTAAAAATACAAAAATTAGCTGGGCATGGTGGCAGGTGACTGTAATCCCAGCTACTCAGGAGGCTGAGACAGGAGAATCACTTGAACCCGGGAGGCAGAGGTTGCAGTAAGCCGAGATCGTGCAGTTGTGCTCCAGCCTGGGTGACAAGAGCAAAACTCCATCTCAAAAAAAGAAAAATGTATACATTAAGAATTTATGAAATTATAACAAAGTTGATATATATTGTTCCTATAAGAATTAACTTATTTTTTATTCTTTTAGCCCAATTATTGAAGACAGTCGTGAAGCCACACACTCCTCTGGCTTCTCTGGTTCTTCTGCCTCGGTTGCAAGCACCTCCTCCATCAAATGTCTTCAAATTCCTGAGAAACTAGAACTTACTAATGAGACTTCAGGTAGGATTATACATACCACTATATCCATGTCTAGTGAACACTTGTTTATCTCAGCAAACTGAGCTGTATGTTTTTCTTTTTTTGAGACAGGGTCTCACTCTGTCACCCAGGATGGAGTGCAGTGGCACAATCACAGCTCACTGCAGCCTCAAACTCACTGGGCTCAGGTGATCCTCCTACCTCAGCCTCCCGAGTAGCTGGGACCACAACTGCGCCACCACCAATTTTTGTATTTTTTGTAGAGGCGGGGTTTCGCCGTGTTGCCCAGGCTGGTCTCAAACTCCTGGCCTCAAAGGATCCTCCCGCCTCAGCCTCCCACTCCCTGGAATTATAGGTGTGAGCCACCATGCCCAGTCTATGTGTTTTTCTTTCTTAAAGAAGTTGCCGGCTGGGTGCAGTGGCTCACGCCTGTAATCCCAGCACTTTGGGAGGCCGAGGCGGGTGGATCTCGAGGTCAGGAGATCGAGACCATCCTGGCTAACACGGTGAAACCCTGTCTCTACTAAAAATACAAAAAATTAGCCGGGCATGGTGGCGGGCGCCTGTAGTCCCAGCTACTCTGGAGGCTGAGGCAGGAGAATGGCATGAACCTGGGAGGCGGAGCTTGCAGCAGTGAGCCGAGATGGCGCCACTGCACTGCAGCCTGAGCGACAGAGCGAGACTCCGTCTCAAAGAAGTTGCCATAAATTGTGAAATTTCTAGAATAGATTAGTACGAAGTGAACACAGTTTCATAAACACCTGAGACAGGTGAGTGTAGTTAACAGTGCTGACTGTGTCATCTTGATTTTTTTTTTCTTCTACTCTGTTATAATATCCATTTTAAGCATTAGGTTTTTTTTGGTGATATCTTTTCACCTTTCCCTCCCACTGGCAGAAAACCCTACTCAGTCACCGTGGTGTTCACAGTATCGCAGACAGCTACTGAAGTCCCTACCAGAGTTAAGTGCCTCTGCAGAGTTGTGTGTAGAAGACAGACCAATGCCTAAGTTGGAAATTGAGAAGGAAATTGAATTAGGTAAGTACCATTGAACGCATGTCCTCTGGTGCATGACAGTATACAAATAAGTGATTATTTGTACTTAAGCTTGATGCTTGAGCACTGTAAATATTCCTAGATTGTATTTTTTAAAAAAGCAATATACAGGATGACACATCAGTAACTTCATGTCCTAATAATAGGAATTATGTCTTCTCCTCTTACAATTTTTAACAAATTATTTTTAAAAGTATTCTAGATACTACTAACTGGCAAATACACCAGTGCCTCTATCCCTTAAACCAGGAGGTAAAAGCTAGAGGGCTGTATATGTTCACAGTGATTTTGAAATGGAATCAAACTTTCTCTACAGGTAACGAGGATTACTGCATTAAACAAGAATACCTAATATGTGAAGATTACAAGTTATTCTGGGTGGCGCCAAGAAACTCTGCAGAATTAACCATAATAAAGGTGGGACTGATTCTTTGTAATTTCAGTTACTTTGTAAATAATATGGATTGAAGCAATAACTGTCCTCATGTTACCATCAAATCTTTCTAATAATCTCTCTCAATATGTCCAAATATATTAAGTATCCTTTCAGTTTCATTTTTTTTTAGGAAATCTCTGCTGATACTTTCTGGCCTGCTCCAATCTGGACAAGTTATACATTAGCTTTCACACAAACACCACCCACAATCACCTTGGAATTTCCATTTATTATCATCCTAGGTATTCACATTACCTTTTTCTTATATTGGATACCTAGTTTCTTTTTATCTTTGGTTTTTTGTTTTGTTTTAAAGGACACGGTCTCTGTCATCCAGGCTGGAGTGCAGTAGCATGATCACGGCTCACTGCAGCCTCAACCTCTTGAGCTCAAGCAATCCTCCCACCTCAGCCACTGGAATAGCTGGGACCGTAGGTGCACACCACCACTCCCAGCTAATTATTTTTTGTAGAGACGGGGGCCTCTCTGTGTTGCCTAGGCTGGTCTTGAATTCATGGCTCAAGCAATCCTCCCACCTTGGCCTCCCAAAGAACTGGATTACAGGCATCTAACTTTGCTTTTGAATTTTTTTGCCATTCTGAGTCTCAAAGCTTTGTGTGAAGTTATTTTTCCCTCTTTCTGGATCCTTATAGGATCTTATTCTTGTCCCCGCTATTCTGAAATGTCACAATCACATGCTTTTTCATAAGTTTGTTGTCACTTATGTGCTAGGTACTCAATGGCCATTTCAATCTGTTAATTCCCTCAGTTCTGAGAAATTTTCTTCAGTGGGAAAAGTATTTTTTCCCCTCAGTTTTCTCTGTTCTCTTATTCTCTAATTCCTTTTATTAGAGGTGCATATGGCATCTTTTGGACAGAACCTCTAAAAATTTAACTTTTTTTCTCCTATATTCTCTCTTTGTCTTTTTACTTTACTTTCTGAGTATATTATCAGCTTAATATTTTTGGTCTTTTTACTAGGTTTTTATTTCTATATTTAATTTTCAAGAGCCTTTTTTTTATTCTCAGGATTTTCTTTGTAGCATTCTATTCTTCATTTCAAAGATAGAATATTCTTTATCTTTCTGAAGTACTAATGATACTTTAAAATTTTTTTCCCCCTTTGTCATCTGTTTCTTCTTCTTTTTTTTTTTTTTTTTTTTTTTTTTTTGTCTGTTTTGATCTCTTTCACACTACAGGCTTTCTTCAAGTCTTTGGCTCTCTATTCATATTTAAGTATGGGACATTGAAAGCTCTGTGTATATGGAAAGACCTTGACAGCTGTGGACCTCAATGTAGGATGATCTAGCTTGGCCATTTTATTGGAAAACCCTCCAATCTTTAGATCTTTTCTCTTGAGCTGATCAGAGAAGTCTTCTCCCTCAGAGAAGACTTCTAATTTTCTGCCTGGAGCATATAAGCCTGGCTGCTAGCTTTCTGAAATCTGAGTGAGGAAATTGGTCTGAAGAATGGAAGAGCAGGGAGGTGCATCTTAACATCTTAACTGCTGCCTATATAACATCTGATATATATACTTTTTCCTGTTTTCCATGTTATTTCTAACCCCCTCAGTGGTGCCTAGTGCCCTCTAGTCCAGAGCCCTTCTGTTTTATACTCACTAGGTAATAAACTTCTGAACTTCGAGAATAGGGGAGAGGTAGTTGCTGGGCTGGGCTATGGGAGCAGAGGAGGGAAGCTGGAGTCTACCTTCCTCTGTTTTTTTTTTTTTTTCTTCGAGACGGAGTTTTGCCCTTGTTGCCCTGGCTGGAGTGCAATGGCACGATCTTGGCTCACTGCAACCTCTGCCTCCCAGGGTCAAGGATTCTCCTGCCTCAGCCTCCCACGTAGCTGGGATTCAGGCACTCACCACCAAAATCCTAGCTAATTTTTTGTATTTTTAGTAGAGATGGGGTTTCACCATGTTGGTCAGGCTGGTCTTGAACCCCTGATGTCAGGTGATCCACATGCCTCGGCCTCCCAGAGTGCTGAGATTACAGGCATGAGCCACTGCACTAGGCCTACTACCTTCCTCTTAAATGGGATTCGATCACTCCTGTCTTAGCACCACCCTCAGCCTCACTTCCATGGGTAATTGGTGCTGCCAGTTATATAATATAGGAAAATAGCCTTGTAGTGTAAATATAGCTCAGTTTTCTCTTCTGCCAAAATCAGTTTTTATTCTAATTGGATTGTTACCTCCTGTTCTCTTTCCAGCTTATCCTCTTTCCAGAATTTGTTGTTATTGTGTCTTTTATAGTAGATTTATGCCTTTAAAAGTATCTCTTTATTATTTCTCTATCAGAAGGGCTGGAAGGAATGTGTTTCAACCTGCCAGCCATAACCATAGACTTAATTGAACTTATTTTTAAAATACAATGTCTTACAGGTATCGTCTCAACCTGTCCCATGGGACTTTTATATCAACCTCAAGTTAAAGGAACGTTTAAATGAAGCCTTTGATCGTTTGTGCAGCTGTTATCAATATCAAGATGGCTGTATTGTTTGGCACCAATATATAAACTGCTTCACCCTTCAGGTCTGTAATACTAAAAACATAATTTAAAGTCCTCAAGTAGAGAGATTTTTGCTCCATTTAGCAAAGGAATTTAGTACAAAATTCCTGTCAATCTTCTAGAAATAGACCAATTCAAGTATAAGTTAAAAGCATTGATAATTTTCTCAAGTTATTTTGACCAAAGATCTCTTTGGTATTTTTTTAACTTTTTTTGGTCGCTTGTCAAGCATAAATAAAAGTAGAATTGTACCATGAACTCCCATGAACTAGTCATCTATGATAATCTTAGTTCATGGCCACTCTTGTTGTAGCTATACTACCCCCACTGGATAGTTTTTAAAACCTAGACACAATATGTCATTTTACTCTTTGGTTTGTTCTTAAGAAGGTTTGCTACAGATTTTGATGATAATATGAATTCTCAAAAATGGTTGGAATGAGGGTATTTTAAAACATTTATTAAGTACCTATTTTGGGCCAGGCTTATGCTTGACTCCCTTCATCATTATGTCATTAAATCCTTACAAACAATCTTATGGGAGATCGCAGTATTATTAAAACTGGGACATAGACTCAGTCTACAGAGGTGCCTACGTTCCAGTAGAGAACAAGGAAGACTACAAGCCGTCAGTTTTCAAGGTATTGAGTATAACTACAATCTGCCAAACTTGAGAAATAGTGAGTTTTCTGTCCTTCAATTTCCAGGATCTTCTCCAACACAGTGAATATATTACCCATGAAATAACAGTGTTGATTATTTATAACCTTTTGACAATAGTGGAGAAGCTACACAAAGCAGAAATAGTCCATGGTGACTTGAGTCCAAGGAGTCTGATTCTCAGAAACAGGTTGGTCCTTTTCATTCTTATAATTCTATCAGCTTTCTCTTAAAACATGGATAGTTGCCACTTTTTTTTTTTCTTTTTTGAGGCGAGGGTCTCACTCTGTCACCTAGGTTGGAGTACAGTGGCATGATCTTGGCTCACTGCAGCCTCCACCTCCCAGGTTCAAACAATTCTCCCATCTTAACCTCGCTAGTAGCTGGGACCACAGGCGTGCACCACCACACCCGGCTAATTTTTTGTATTTTTTGGTAGAGATGAGGTTTCGCCATGTTGCCCAGGCTGGTCTCAAACTCCTGGCCTCAAGTGATCTGCCCACCTCAGCCTCCCAAAGTGCTGGGATTATAGGCGTGGGCCACTGCACCCAGCTAAGTTGCCAGTTTTTAAAGCCTTTTGATAAACGCCATATCGAGGAAGGAACATATTATGTTAAGAGAGTATTTACCTAAAAGTCAAAAATCATTAAGAATAGTTTAAAATAATTCAAAGAAATAAACACACTGAGGAAATAGATTAAATCAGATAAAAGAATTAATCACTGAGTATTGTGATGATATATGTCAAGATGAGATATAAAATATGAATATTTTGAGGAATATAAAGTGGATTGTTTAGTCATTCTTTGAGTGGAACCAGTGCCAATCTAGCGAGGATGCCAGCAATATCAAGGCACTACTCAGTTGCATAGACCAAAGCTTAAGTCAGGCCTAATTGACCTGTTAGCCAAGAGAAGTGGGTAAACCCAGAGTTCAAATACAAACTATGCCAAGGAATGGGTCTTAGTGTTCAAATTAAACCCAGTGTGTCCATCAGGTTCAAGGGGTGAGCACAGAGCAGGAAATAATAAATGAATACTAAGGACTGAGAAAATACAGATCACATTCAGGCATTAACTAGGCAAAAACAGTCCAACATTTTTGCTTTGTGAAAAGGACTAGAGGACTACTACGTAATTTTAGTGATCATTGGTGTTATAGTATTTGAGTAAAAGCAGCCTGGTTTAAAGATGCTCTGTCTGCCCAACCCTATGTCTTGGGTGAGGTGTTAACTTTGTTTCTGAGGCCACTGGTATACACTAATAGCTTATTCTTTATGTGGATCAGTGATAATAACTCAATCCTCTATTTGACAAAGAAGAGGGAGAAGGAAGAGGAAGAAAAAGAAAGTGGGATAAAGGATCAGAAAGGGAGGAAAATAGAAAAAATTAGAGTATGACTCCAGGGTAGACCTGTTTTGTTGTCACTGAGTTGGTTGGTTGGTTTGCCTGTTGTATTTTTCATGTTTCGCCAAGTTGGCCAGACTGGTCTCGAACTCCTAGCCCGAAGTGATCAACTCGCCTCGCCCCCCAGAGTGCCGGGACCACAGGCGTGAGCCACCACGTCCAGCCCCCACATTGCTTCTGGCCTCCATTGTAGACCTCCCAGACGGAGCAGCCGGGCAGAGGCGCTCCTCACTTCTTCCCAGACACGGGGCGGCCGGGCAGAGGTGCTCCTCACTTCCCAGACGGGGCGGCCAGGCAGAGACGCTCCTCACTTCTTCCCAGACGATAGGTGGCCGGGCAGAGGCGCCCCTCACTTCCCAGACAATGGGTGGCCGGGCAGAGGCGCTCCTCACTTCCCAGACGATGGGTGGCCGGGCAGAGGTGCTCCTCACTTCCCAGACGGGGCGGCCGGGCAGAGGCGCTCCTCACTTCCCAGACGGGGTGGCCGGGCGAGGCGCTCCTCACTTCCCAGACGGGGCGGCCGGGCGAGGCGCTCCTCACTTCCCAGACGGGGTGGCGGGCAGAGGCGCTCCTCACTTCCCAGACGGGGGGCCGGGCAGAGGCGCTCCTCACTTCCCGAGGGGCGGCCGGGCAGAGGCGCTCCTCACTTCCCAGACGGGGGGGCGGGCAGAGGCGCTCCTCACTTCCCGACGGGGCGGCCGGGCAGAGGCGCTCCTCACTTCCCAGACGGGGCGGCCGGGCAGAGGCGCTCCTCACTTCCCAGACGGGGCGGCCGGGCAGAGGCGCTCCTCACTTCTTCCCGGATGGGCGGCGGGGGGCGGCCGGGCAGAGGCGCTCCTCACTTCTTCCCGACGGGGCGGCCGGGCAGAGGCGCTCCTCACTTCCCAGACGGGGCGGCCGGGCAGAGGCGCTCCTCACTTCCCCCCCCCCCCCCCCCCCCCGACGGGCCGGGCGGCCTCCCCTCCCGACGGGGCGGCCGGGCAGAGGCGCTCCTCACTTCTTCCCGGACGGGGGGCCGGGCAGAGGCGCGGGGGGGGGAGAGGCGCTCCTCACTTCCCGACGGGGCGGCCGGGCAGAGGCGCTCCTCACTTCCCCGACGGGGGGGCCGGGCAGAGGCGCTCCTCACTTCCCGACGGGGCGGCCGGGCAGAGGCGCTCCTCACTTCCCGACGGGGGGCCGGGCAGAGGCGCTCCTCACTTCCCCAGACGGGGCGGCCGGGCAGAGGCGCTCCTCACTTCCCAGACGGGGCGGCCGGCAGAGGCGCTCCTCACTTCCCAGACGGGGCGGCCGGGCAGAGGCGCTCCTCACTTCCCAGACGGGGGCCGGGCAGAGGCGCTCCTCACTTCCCAGACGGGGCGGCCGGGCAGAGGCGCTCCTCACTTCCCGACGGGGGGCCGGGCAGAGGCGCTCCTCACTTCCCAGAGGGGCGGCCGGGCAGAGGCGCTCCTCACTTCCCCGGACGGGGCGGCCGGGCAGAGGCGCTCCTCACTTCCCGGACGGGGGCCGGGCAGAGGCGCTCCTCACTTCCCGACGGGGCGGCCGGGCAGAGGCGCTCCTCACTTCCCGACGGGGCGGCCGGGCAGAGGCGCTCCTCACTTCCCGACGGGGCGGCCGGGCAGAGGCGCTCCTCACTTCCCAGACGGGGGGGCCGGGCAGAGGGCCTCACTTCCCGGGGGGCGGGCAGAGGCGCTCCTCACTTCCCAGACGGTGGGTGGCCGGGCAGAGGCGCTCCTCACTTCCCGACGGGGGGCCGGGCAGAGGCGCCCCCTTCCCGACGGGGGGCGGGCAGAGGCGCTCCTCACTTCCCAGACGGTGGGTGGCCGGGCAGAGGCGCTCCTCACTTCCCAGACGGTGGGTGGCCGGGCAGAGGCGCTCCTCACTTCCCAGACGGTGGGTGGCCGGGCAGAGGCGCTCCTCACTTCCCAGACGGTGGGTGGCCGGGCAGAGGCGCTCCTCACTTCCCAGACGGTGGGTGGCCGGGCAGAGGCGCTCCTCACTTCCCAGACGGTGGGTGGCCGGGCAGAGGCGCTCCTCACTTCCCAGACGGTGGGTGGCCGGGCAGAGGCGCTCCTCACTTCCCAGACGGTGGGTGGCCGGGCAGAGGCGCTCCTCACTTCCCAGACGGTGGGTGGCCGGGCAGAGGCGCTCCTCACTTCCCAGACGGTGGGTGGCCGGGCAGAGGCGCTCCTCACTTCCCAGACGGTGGGTGGCCGGGCAGAGGCGCTCCTCACTTCCCAGACGGTGGGTGGCCGGGCAGAGGCGCTCCTCACTTCCCAGACGGTGGGTGGCCGGGCAGAGGCGCTCCTCACTTCCCAGACGGGGGGCCGGGCAGAGGCGCTCCTCACTTCCCAGACGGGGCGGCCGGGCAGAGGCGCTCCTCACTTCCCGACGGGGCGGCCGGGCAGAGGCGCTCCTCACTTCTTCCCGGACGGGGCGGCCGGGCAGAGGCGCTCCTCACTTCCCAGACGGGGCGGCCGGGCAGAGGCGCTCCTCACTTCCCAGACGGGGCGGCCGGGCAGAGGCGCTCCTCACTTCTTCCCGGACGGGGCGGCCGGGCAGAGGCGCTCCTCACTTCTTCCCGGACGGGGCGGCCGGGCAGAGGCGCTCCTCACTTCTTCCCGGACGGGGCGGCCGGGCAGAGGCGCTCCTCACTTCCCGGACGGGGCGGCCGGGCAGAGGCGCTCCTCACTTCTTCCCGGACGGGGCGGCCGGGCAGAGGCGCTCCTCACTTCTTCCGGACGGGGCGGCCGGGCAGAGGCGCTCCTCACTCTCCCAGACGGGGGCCGGGCAGAGGCGCTCCTCACTTCCCCGACGGGGCGGCCGGGCAGAGGCGCTCCTCACTTCTTCCCGGACGGGGCGGCCGGGCAGAGGCGCTCCTCACTTCTTCCCGGACGGGGGGGCAGGGCTCTCCCCGGGGGGGCCGGGCAGAGGCGCTCCTCACTTCTTCCCGGACGGGGCGGCCGGGCAGAGGCGCTCCTCACTTCCCAGACGGTGGTGGCCGGGCAGAGGCGCTCCTCACTTCCCGACGGGGCGGCCGGGCAGAGGCGCTCCTCACTTCCCAGACGGTGGTGGCCGGGCAGAGGCGCTCCTCACTTCCCAGACGGTGGGTGGCCGGGCAGAGGCGCTCCTCACTTCCCAGACGGTGGGTGGCCGGGCAGAGGCGCTCCTCACTTCCCAGACGGTGGGTGGCCGGGCAGAGGCGCTCCTCACTTCCCAGACGGTGGGTGGCCGGGCAGAGGCGCTCCTCACTTCCCAGACGGTGGGTGGCCGGGCAGAGGCGCCCTCCCCCCCCTCCTCACTTCCCAGACGGTGGGTGGCCGGGCAGAGGCGCTCCTCACTTCCCAGACGGTGGGTGGCCGGGCAGAGGCGCTCCTCACTTCCCAGACGGTGGGTGGCCGGGCAGAGCCCCCCCCCCCCGGCGCTCCTCACTTCCCAGACGGGGGCGGCCGGGCAGAGGCGCTCCTCACTTCCCAGACGGGGGGGGGGGGGTCCGGGGGGCGGGCAGAGGCGCTCCTCACTCCCCGGGGGGCCGGGGAGGCGCTCCTCACTTCCCGACGGGGCGGCCGGGGCAGAGGCGCTCCTCACTTCCCGACGGGCGGCCGGGCAGAGGCGCTCCTCACTTCTTCCCGGACGGGGCGGCCGGGCAGAGGCGCTCCTCACTTCTTCCCGGACGGGGCGGCCGGGCAGAGGCGCTCCTCACTTCTTCCCGGACGGGGGCGGCCGGGCAGAGGCGCTCCTCACTTCTTCCCGGACGGGGCGGCCGGGCAGAGGCGCTCCTCACTTCTTCCCGGACGGGGGGGGCGGCCTCCGCGGGGGCCGGCAGAGGCGTCCTCACTTCCAGGGGGGGCGGGCGGGCGCTCCTCACTTCCCGGACGGGGTGGCCGGGCAGAGGCGCTCCTCACTTCCCGGACGGGGCGGCCGGGCAGAGGCGCTCCTCACCTTCCCAGACGGGGCGGCCGGGCAGAGGCGCTCCTCACCTCCCAGACGATGAGGTGGCCGGGCAGAGGCGTCCTCATTCCAGAGGGGGGCCGGGCAGAGGCGCTCCTCACTTCCCAGACGGGGTGGCCGGGCAGAGGCGCTCCTTCCCGGGGGGGGCCGGGCAGAGGCGCTCCTCACTTCCCGACGGGGGCCGGCAGAGGCGCTCCTCACTTCCCAGACGGTGGGTGGCCGGGCAGAGGCGCTCCTCACTTCCCAGACGGTGGGTGGCCGGGCAGAGGCGCTCCTCACTTCCCAGACGGGGGTGGCCGGGCAGAGGCGCTCCTCACTTCCCAGACGGGGTGGCCGGGCAGAGGCGCTCCTCACTTCCCAGACGGTGGGTGGCCGGGCAGAGGCGCTCCTCACTTCCCAGACGGGGGGCCGGGCAGAGGCGCTCCTCACTTCCCAGACGGGGGCCGGGCAGAGGCGCTCCTCACTTCCCAGACGGGGGGCCGGGCAGAGGCGCTCCTCACTTCCCAGACGGGCGGCCGGGCAGAGGCGCTCCTCACCTCCCAGACGATGGGTGGCCGGGCAGAGGTTCTCCTCACCTCCCAGACGGGGCAGCCGGGCAGAGGCGCTCCTCACTTCTTCCCGGACGGGGCGGCCGGGCGGAGGCGCTCCTCACTTCTTCCCGGACGGGGCGGCCGGGCGGAGGCGCTCCTCACTTCTTCCCGGACGGGGCGGCCGGGCGGAGGCGCTCCTCACTTCTCCCGGACGGGGCGGCCGGGCGGAGGCGCTCCTCACTTCTTCCCGGACGGGGCGGCCGGGCGGAGGGCTCTCACTTCCCGGACGGGGCGGCCGGGCAGAGGGCTCCTCACTTCCCGGACGGGGCGGCCGGGCAGAGGCGCTCCTCACTCTTCCCAGACGGGGCGGCCGGGCAGAGGCGCTCCTCACTTCTTCCCGGATGGGGCGGCCGGGCAGAGGCGCTCCTCACTTCTTCCCGGACGGGGCGGCCGGGCAGAGGCGGTCCCCACGTCCCAGACGGTGGCCGGGCAGGGGCTCGGGAGGCTGAGGCGGGGAGAGCACTCCGCGTCAGGAGCCGGCGAGCAGCGTGGCCAACATGGCGACCGCGCGCCTGCAGCCAAACGAGAAAAAGCAGGCAGCGGTGGCGTGCGGCGGCAGTCCCAGGCAGTCCGCGGCGCGGGCAGCAGCGAGCTGAGTAGATTGCAGCCCGGGCCACAGAGGGAAAGGAAAGAAGAAAAAGGAAGGAAGGAAGGAGGGAGGGAGGGAGGGAGGGAGGAAGGAAGGACATTAACATGGAAATTAAAAGAATCCTCAATGTGTTCCTGTGATTGTAACCAAAAGAACTAGAGAATCCCACCTTCTCCCCTGAGATAGCAGAGTCAAAGGCTTTCCCAGACATAATGTAGCAGCATTTCTCATCCAGGGCACCATAGGTATTTTGGATGAGACAATTCTTTGTGAGGTATGTGCCAAGCAATGCAGGATGTTTTATATTCCTATTCCCCCCACCCACCCAATTAAGTGCAAGTAACAATCCCCTAAGCCGTTGTGACCACCAAAAATCTCCCCAAATTTCCAAATATGAGAACCCCTGGTATATTTTCACTCTACTTAACATTAAAATGACAGTGCTGAAATTCCCACGGCTATGGAAATTGGAAGCAGAGGTTTTTTCTAAGCCTTTTAGAATTGGGCATTTGTGGTCCAATGAAGTCTGATAACCCTTCTCTCAGCCACCAGAGGCTCTAGGAAAGTCCATAGTATTAAAGAGGCATTGCTTTTTACTTTGTCACTGCTTATCAAATTTAATCAGAAATTTCACATAGATTCATAAGGAATTAAAAACCAGAAAGGGGCCGAGCACAGTGACTCATGCCTATAATCCCAGCACTTTTGGAGGCCAAGGCGGGCAGATCACCTGAGGTTGGGAGTTCAAGACCAGCCTGACCAACATAGAGAAACCCCATCTCTACTAAAAATACAAAATTAGCCAGGTGTGGTGGTGCATGCCTGTAATCTCAGCTACTTGGGAGGCTGAGGCAGGAGAATTGATTGAACCCAGGAGGCACAGGTTGTGGTGAACCGAGATCGCACCATTGCACTCCAGCCTGGGCAACAGGAGCAAAACTCTGTCTCAAAGAAAAGCCAGAGGCTGGGCGTGGTGGCTCACACCTGTAATCCCAGCATTTTGGGAGGCCGAGGTGGGTGGATCACGAGGTCAGGAGATCGAGACCATCCTGGCTAACACAGTGAAACCCCGTCTCTACTAAAAATACAAAAAGTTAGCCAGCCGTGGTGGCAGGTGCCTGTAGTCCCAGCTACTCAGGAGGCTGGGGCAGGAGAATGGCATGAACCTGGGAGGTGGAGCTTGTAGTGAGCCGAGATCGTGCCACTGCACTCCAGCCTGGGTGACAGAGCAAGACTCCGTCTCAAAACAAAACAACAACAAAAGCCAGAAAGGGCTGGATGCAGTGGTTCACATCTGCAATCCCAGCACTTTGGGAGGCAAAGGCAGGAGGATCTCTGGAGGCCAGGAGTTCAAGACCAGCCTGGTCAACATAGCAAGACCCCGTCTCTACAAAAATAAAATGAAAGCCAGAAAGAACCTTTTGAAATTGCTTAGTTTAGTTGCTTACTTTAGTTTCTGCATATTTTTTGTGAGGAAAATGAGATCCAAAAAAATGGAATGCCCTACCCAAAGTAACAGTGAGTGAGTAGCTGATTAGAGGGCTAGGACACCTTCATGCATGCTTCTTTTTATTAATCTATGAAACATTTTTTCCTATGCCTCCAAAGTTATATAAATATTTTACAATTACACTGGGCATGGTGACTCATCTGTAATCCCAGCACTTTGGGAGACCAAGGCAGAGGATCACTTGAGCCTAGGAGTTCAAGACCAGTCTGGGCAATATAATGAGACCTCATCTCTACAAAAAATTAAGAAATTAGCCAGGCGTGGTGGCACACACCAGTAGTCCCAGCTACTCAGGAGGCTGAGATGGGAGGATCGCTTGAACCTAGGAGGCAGAGACTGCACTGAGCTGAGATCGCACCACTGTACTCCAGCCTCAGTGACAAGAGTGTAGACCTTGTCTAAGAAACCGAACAAAACACACGCACACACATGTAATATATATATATAAAATACATATGTATGTTTTATATATATCAGAATCCACGATCCCTATGATTGTAGCAATATATATATACTCTATATATATATATTTTTTTGTTATAGTATAGTTTTATGGTGGCCAAAAAAGGTTGGCTCTTGTGCCAAGGAAAAATGGGAGCAGTTATCAATTTTAAAGTAAAATACATAGATCATTCTGTGCTGTGGAGGTATGTAATTGGAGTAGTTAAAGACTATATTTAGGAATATTGTACCAATATCAGGAGTTTGAGGGAATTAATTGAGAAAAACAGACAAAAGGAACACATGAAAACCCACTCTTTTCATTTATAAACAGTTCCTGTGTCTCCTTGGAGAATAGCATTATTGCATAGGATAGATAAACCCAAGGAAAACAAAATTAATTGATAATTAATTAGTATTATAAAGGTTTTTTTAGTAAATAAGAACTGGAATTACAAATAAGAGTAAGATAAAATGGTGTTTTACAAGAAATTTTACAATATAGACAGGACTTTATAAAACAGACTTGCATTGTTTTCCATTAAACTCTGGAAGGAAGAATCTAAACAATACTTGGAGAGCCTATCTGGAATAGTAAACAAGAAAGGCTATGACACCTATAAAATTTTAATTTCCTCCATCATAATTCCTGTCAGTGTATAAATCATTGCAATTGTATGTGTTAATGTGTACAGTACAGGGAAGAAGCCTGTCCTCTGCTTCCATACTTACTTTATATGACATGGAAGCTTGATAAATGTTTAATGGTGGCCATGTACCGTGATTGAAATATACTTTGTGTCACCAAACTGGTGACATTCCTTCCACATTCCTTGGACACTGCCACTGCTCTGAGTCTTACAGGTGCATTTTCAAAATTAACCACTGGAGGGAGTTGTTGGCATAGCTAAGATGTACCCAAGGTACCTTTTTTTTTTTTTAAAGACCAGCTATACAGCTTCTTTCATGGCCTATTTTTATTATCTCCTTCTCTTAAATCTGGGCTCAGAATCCACGATCCCTATGATTGTAACAAGAACAATCAAGCTTTGAAGATAGTGGACTTTTCCTACAGTGTTGACCTTAGGGTGCAGCTGGATGTTTTTACCCTCAGCGGCTTTCGGACTGTACAGATCCTGGAAGGACAAAAGATCCTGGCTAACTGTTCTTCTCCCTACCAGGTAAGTGTAAAACATGCCTGAGCAAATATGGAGAGGGTTTCTTAATCTCTTTATTATCTAGATAAGCTATAAAAGCTAGTGTTTACTGATATTGACTCTCCTAGAATAGATGACCTAGTTTTCAAATATCACCAAGTCAAGTAAAATGTAACATTTTTGTGTTACAGCATTGAAGAATATACACATACACGTGCAAACACATGACTAACTCTGTAACCGAGTGCCAAGGCCATTCCTACTGCCTACCACCCATGTAATCTTTTATAAGTTATTTCCTGTGATCTTCTCTGTAAAATAGGGATAACAGTCTCTGCTATGTGTTTATCAGAATTCTTATGAGGAGTAAATGAAGTAATGTATATAAAAAGAACATTAGCACAAATGTAAAGTCTTTTGTATGGTGGCATTATATGCCGAAATTCCTTCTAACTCAGCTTTAGACATAAGACATTTGCTGATTGAATATGTAGCACGAACCTGAACTAATCATGTGGACCCCATTTCGATCACAGCTGGAGTTCATGCAAACTTAGTAGGTCTACAAATTTGAATGTGATAGTCCAAATATTTCATCGTTTGTTCTTAAGGATAATTCCTAGAGTCGGCTCTATTGATCACTTCTTTGGAGAGCTTCTCCCTTTACTGTAAGGGTGAGGAACAGTCTACTAAAATGTATGTCATAAAATAAACTTAGTTAAGCACTGTAATACCTTTCAACTTCCTACCGAAATAAGCTGCCATGGTAGAGGCAGAGAATTATTTTAGCTGATGGTGCTTTTTGTGATTTCAGGTAGACCTGTTTGGTATAGCAGATTTAGCGCATTTACTATTGTTCAAGGAACACCTGCAGGTCTTCTGGGATGGGTCCTTCTGGAAACTTAGCCAAAATATTTCTGAGTAAGTACTGATAAATGTCAGGGTCTCTGCCTGTCCCAATAATTTTCTGTTTCTCTTGGGTGCTATCTCTGCTTTGGCAGCCTTAGTTTTTTAATCCAAATGCCATGATTCCAGTAGTTTCAGCCAGTTTTCATTAGAGTATCAGCAGAGCAGCTAGTGCAGGAAAAAGGAACTGCTCACTAAAAATAAGATTCAAAACTATTCAGACTTCAGGACATCATTCTGAATCTAGCTGTATCTTCCAGACTACGGCTATAGTATGGAAGCTTCCCTGTTTAGATATGTGAAAAGAAACATTTCATGAGAATAATTTTCTAACCAATTGGTGTTAGCCTTAAATTCCTTTTTATTTATTTATTTATTTTTTTGAGACAGAGTCTCGCTCTGTCACCCAGGCTGGAGTGCAGTGGCACGATCTCGGCTCACTGCAACCTCTGCCTCCCAGGTTCAAGTGATTCCCAGCCTCAGCCTCCTGAGTAGCTGGGATTACAGGCACGCACCACCATGCCTGGCTCATTTTTGTATTTTTAGTAGAGATGGGGTTTCACTATGTTGGCCAGGCTGATCTCGAACTCCTGACCTCGTGATCCGCCCGCCTCGGCCTCCCAAAGTGCTAGGATTACAGGTGTGAGCCACCGTGTCTGGCCTAAATTCCTTTTTAATAGCAATTATTACCAAAAGTTAATAAGCATCCTTTGAAAAGACTTACATTTCTAAACTATATGCTAATTTTAGGCTATTATTTATTTAATAAGTGGATAGAACCAAACCAGATAACTGAATCTCCTGGAGAAGAAGTAAGTGGTCTCTTAATAAGCACTGCTTGGTCTCAGAACCTTAGTACTCCCTCAAGCCTGCTCATAAAACTTACTAAGTCAGCCGGGCATGGTGGCTCACACCTGTAATCACAGCACTTTGGGAGGCCGAGGCAGATCACCTGAGGTCAGGAGTTTGAGAGCAGCCTGGACAACATGGCGAAACCTTGTCTCTACTCAAAATACAAGAAAATTAGCTGGGTGTGGTGGCACATGCCTGTAATCCTAGGAAGCTGAGGCACAAGAATCACTTGAACCCGGGAGGCAGAGGTTGCAGTGAGCTGAGATCGCGCCACTGCACTCCACCCAGGGCAACAGAGTGAGACTCCGTCTCAAAAAAACTTAAGTATCTATGTTCCACTTTAGCTTATCTTAGCAAATAAGTTCCCAGCCTAAGTTTGCCAGTCTGTCACCTATTGTTATATTCTTTGGTTAAAAAAAAAATGAGTGTTGAAGATTTAATGCCCCTTCTCTATTTTCATCTTTGAATAATTGAATTGTACTTTTCTCTTCATTTAATTCAGAACTTGGCCAGTGTTGTCTCTTACATGAACTTTTAAAAATAGGCTTGAAATACAATGTAAGACATATAGGATGGATATAGGCATGTCCGCTTGGCTATGGTCCAGGCAGGTCTGGCTAACACAAGCAGAAACAAGTGGGGTCAGTTGGGGTTTCCTAACAGCCCTGCCTTATCTAATAAGGGAAGTTTCTCTGATCAAAAGAAAATAATAACAAGCAAAGGTACAAATATATTAAGCAGTAGTTACTGTAGTGAAGCTTATGATTATCAGAGAATTGTAAAGATGATCCACTACTGGGGTAGGAGAAAGAAGCTGTAGCCTTTTTAATGACCTAGACTCTAGGAAAGTTAGAGGAAATAAAATTCCTTTTTCTTCTATTTGTAGAAGAAAAGTGCTATGTCTTAGTACACAGAGGAAATTTATAGATTTAGATGAGAGATCTTCTTTCCCTTTGTGTGCATTGTATCTTGGCTTTTCCCACTATGGTAGCCCTTTTTTGTAGTTCTTCCCTGGGCTTTCAAAGGACTATTTGAATGATCTCTAACCCTAGAGTTCTAGGTATTACCTTACACCATTTTGGTGCATAAATGTACCACTGAGTTAAACTAAAAGGAATTATAATTTTCACATGCCTAATCTTGATGGAAATGGTTTTATATATTTTTAGGCTAAAAGATGGTGAATTGTGGAATAAATTCTTTGTGCGGATTCTGAATGCCAATGATGAGGCCACAGTGTCTGTTCTTGGGGAGCTTGCAGCAGAAATGAATGGGGTTTTTGACACTACATTCCAAAGTCACCTGAACAAAGCGTTATGGAAGGTAGGGAAGTTAACTAGTCCTGGGGCTTTGCTCTTTCAGTGAGCTAGGCAATCAAGTCTCACAGATTGCTGCCTCAGAGCAATGGTTGTATTGTGGAACACTGAAACTGTATATGCTGTAATTTAATTTAGGACACATTTAGATGCACTACTGTTGCTGTTCTACTTTGTGGTAGAGGTATATTTCGAAGTAATTGACATTTTTTACACAGTGATATACTTACTCATGGCCTTATCTAACTTTTATGAAGAACTATTTTATTCTAAACAGGCTCATTACAAATGGTTACCTTGTTATTTAACCCATTTGTCTCTACTTTTCCCTGTACTTTTCCCATTTGTAATTTGTAAAATGTTCTCTTATGATCACCATGTATTTTGTAAATAATAAAATAGTATCTGTTAAATTTGTGCTTCTAACATGTCATGTAGTTTTTGCAAACTAAAATAACAAATGGCTTAATTTTGCAGAGAGGAGCTATTTTGCCATGGAAATTTTTGTATCCTAGACTTAGAATTGTTACAATAGGGTTGTGACGAGACAGAGTAGCCAACTATTTCTTTAGGTGGGTCTGACCTTCCAGTAAGTGGTCTAGACTGAAAAGTAGGTAAGATGATATGCATAAGACCAAATATCCTTCAATTTCAAGTGGCATGATTGTATACGTGGCTTATGTTTTAATGTTGTCACTTTTTTGGAGACAGGGTGTCCTCTGTTGCCCAGGCCATAGCCTTGATTTCCCAGGCTCTGGCAATTTTCCCACCTCAGCCTCCCAAGTAGTTGGGAGCACAGGCGCACACCACCACTCTGGCTAATTTTTTGTATTTTTGTAGAGATGGGGTTTCGCCACATTGCCCAGGCTGGTCTCGAACTCCTGGGCTCAAGTGATCTGCCCACCTCAGCCGCCCAAAGTGCTGAGATTACAGGCGTGAGCCACTATGCCTGGCCCTAATGCTTTCACTTTTATCCACCAAGCTCCTTGGTCTATTTATATAATCTAGTGGCACTGCTGCTGGGGTCTTTTGATTAAGAATGTGACTCTTAGAAAGTAAAAGCAAATGTGTTAAACAGGGTTTAGCAACCTTTCAGAAATGGAATAATCCCCATTCTATTACATGCAGAATGACTTGGAGGGGGCAAGAGTCAGTGAAGGAATAAAAGGAAATTTTGCTTGAAAGATTTGAGGAAGCAGGAGGTCAGAATAAAACGATAACTTTGAAGTATGAAATAGTTTGGAAGAGAATAGGCCTAGATAAAGTATTGGACTCCCAAAGGGAAGCGTGAATTACACCTGGCCTCAGGGATAGGGAAGCAAATTGGTAGAAAAAGGCAGTGAAAATTATCCAACTATCAGCCGGGCACCGTGACTCATGCCTGTAATCCCAGCACTTTGGGAGGCCAAGGAGGGAGATTCACGTGAGGCCAGGAGTTTGAGAGCTGCCTGGGCAACAAAGTGAGCCCCATCTCTACAAAAAATAAAAATAAACATAAATTAGTTGAGTGCAGTGGCACATGCCTGTAGTCCTAGCTGCTTGGGAAGCTGAGGCGAAAGGATTGCTTGAGCCTGGGAGTTCAAGGTTTGGTGAGCATGATTGCGCCATTGCACTCTTGCTCTGGGCGACAGAACAAGACCCTGCCTCTAACAAAAAAAGGAAAGAAAATTATCTAATTATCTATTTCATATCTAAATGCCAAAATTATCTAATGTTCCTCCATGCTAGTGCCTTATTTTTTTTTTTTTTACTCTAGTTGTCACTGTTACTGCTCTTAAGATTGCTGGAAAGCAGAAAATCCTATGTATGTCTCAACTAAAAATATTTAAGCAGATATAGTTGAAGCACTGCAACATGACTTGGATCTGAAAGATAATCAACTTAGAAATATTTGCTTTTAACCAAAATACAGCTTTCCAAACATTCTCACATTTGCTTCTCGTACTGATGATGTAAAATGATACATCTGTATCTTTTACATAATCAAGCCCCTCTCCTCTCTGCTCTCCTCATTTCTCAGTTCACTGTGTTGACACATGAAGTTATTACTCTGAGACTGGACAGAAAATTTAGATTTATTCTTAATATAGGCTTAGCTACTATGTAGTGAATTCTTTAGCAACCTTGACAGCAGGCTGCTATGAAGTAAAGCTTTGTTTCTGAAAGTAGGCTGTGAGGAAAGGGTGGGGAATCTGAGGAAGCTACTTTGTTAGAGAACTTGCATCTGTTTTGCCATCCCTCCCTTCCATTCCAATCTCTTCCAACCCCAGCCCTTCTTTGTAGAGAGGAGAAAAGGGTACCTGACCATTTAGGACTTACAATGTCTTAGGTTTTCAGTTTGCCTAAGCATAAAACCACAAAGTGAGATCCTTTACATTTCCCTTATATTTTATGCTTATTTGTCTTGGGAGAAGGAAGCCTTTCCTTTTTGGCAGAAGTTTCAAATGGTTCTTATTTCTTGTCTCACTAAGGCAGTAATAGTGTAGTGATGGACCTGGTTGGGTAGTGGGGGACAGCTGAAAATGCAGGAGTTTTACTTTTATTTGAAAAGAGACCACATAACATATAGCATCTCACCATTCACAAAGTGTACATCCACCAATACTACTCCACTGTTAGAGCCTTCGTCCTCCTATGGCAGTAGTATAAGAAACCTTCCACCAAGTCAGAGTGCTCTAACTGATGCCAAACCTGAACCTGGAAATAAAGATTTTCCTGGAGCAGTAAAACTTCAGACTGTTGGCTGAGCTATTATCTCAAGGTAGATAAGAAAGCCTTTCAGAAGGTGAGCACATGGTTCTTTGAAATAACTCATTGGTGTCTTTAAGCTGAAGCCTTTAAGCAAAGACAGCAAAGAAGTTGCATCTGAAAATGAGGAATTCTTCCAACTGCACCAGTTCTTTCTAATGTGCCAAAATTAGCTTCTAATTTGGCTCCTAACATTAAGGTTTTCCTAGTGAGGAGAATGCATTTAAAAAAAGTTTTTTTGTAATAAGGCAAACTTCTACCTTAACGGGGTCCTTGGTTCTACCAGAGACATAAGAAGCTATGACTATTTAATAGGACAAAGATGGCATTTTAAGTCAGTATGTGAAAAGATTATTTAATAACTGGTGTTAAAACAATGGATTAGGCTGGGTGCGGTGGCTCACACCTGTAATCCCAACACTTTGGGAGGCTGAGGCGGGTGGATTACCTGAGGTCAGGAGTTCGCGACCAGCCTGGCCAACATGGTGAAACCCCCATCTCTGCTAAAAATACAAAATTAGCCACGTGTGGTGGTGCATGCCTATAATCCCAGCTACTTGGGAGGCTGAGGCAGGAGAATCACTTGAACCCAGGAGGTGGAGGTTGCAGTTAACCAAGATCATGCCATTGTACTCCAGCCTGGGCAACAAGAGTGAAACTCTGTCTCAAAAAAAAAAAAAAGAAAACCCACAATGGATTAAAGCTTGAACTCTATCTCCAGTGCCACTACTAGTTCATATAGCACCTTTGTGCAAATTAGAAAAGGCCCCTTCCTCTAGTGGATTCAGTACCTTCCAATGCACCACAGCTTGACTGAATTTCAGTCCCCACTTACCCCCTCAGCCTGGTACCCTTGTGCAGCAAATACATTGTGCAGTCTTATGCATTGATCTTGCCTGTTTCACTGCTTATCCCCAAAATAATTTTGGAGAAATCAGAAATTTTAATCAAAATACAATGTAATAGATGGTTTTGCAATCTTTTGCCTGTGTGACATAAAAGCAAGATATAAACAAGAAGATTGCTATTACTATAGTAGATAAAAAATTAGATATAGCATGGCCACCTATCCTCCCCTCCAAAAAAATTAAAACCATAAATTCAAACTAGGAACATTTACTGGCAACAAATATTTACATGGTTTTTTTGCCTCGACTTAGGGATCTTGCTCTGTCGCCCAGGCTGCAATGAAGTGGTAAGATCAACTCCTGGTTTCAGGCCTCCCAAGTAGCTGGGAGTCTCGGTGCACGCCACCACACCTGGCTAATTTTTTAAATCTTTAGTAGAGACAAAGTCTCACTGTGTTGTCCAGGCTTGCATCCACTTTCAGCTGGTCTCATGACTCTGTTGTTCCTACCCACCTCCAGCCAAACTGGAACCCTCCAAAGACTTTACCATGGCCTATAAGACCCTAGCCTATCTGACCCCACTCTCTCTGACCTCCTCCCGGACTCCCCTCTTCCTCACCCACACTGCTGTAGTCGGCCTCCTTGCTGCTTCTCAAATGTGCCAACTAATTTCCCTCTCCCTCTCTTTAAAGCCTTTTGGCTTTAAAGGCCAGATGTTTTTTGGCCTTGTTTTCCTTGATCTTCGTGTAAATTACTCCCTTTGTTCCTTTCAGGTAGGTGTCTTCTCAAATCTCCACTCTATCAGAGAGGCTGTCCCTGACCATTCTGTACACTGTACAGAATAGCATCCCATCCCACACACACTGCTATCACTTTCTATCCCTTTTTAACCCTCCTTTATTTTTTTTTCTATAGCACCTGTCACCGCCTCGTGCATGTGTCTGTGTTGTGTGTGCGCGTGTATACATACACTTTTTTTCTTTATCTCTCTACTAGAATTTAAACTCCTTAAGGGTGGGAATTTTCTTTGTTGCCTGTTTGACTGCACTGTCTAGAACAGTGCCTGAATGAATAAAACTGTTTTACCTAAAGTACAAAAAACTCTTAAAAAATTGATAAACCAAAAGAAACAGGCAAAGGACATGAACAATCCACTAAAACATTTTAATGGCTCATATACCTGAGATGTTCATTCCTAATTAAATAAAATGCAAAATAAATGAGAAATTGTCATACACTCTAAATGGTTGAAAATTGTATTTGTAAGGATGATAAACAGATACTCATTATTAATTGGGATGCAAATTGGTACATTATTAGAAGTTGATTTGGCAAAATTCACTTAAATATTCCCTTTAGCTGAGAAATTTTTCTAAGAATTTATCTCACAAAAGCATTGACACAGGAGCTCAGAGAAAGCACTGTTTCTAACACTTGTCCTCTCTGCTTCCAAGACTCGACAGTCCCCAGAGGGATAATTCATGTGACAGACCCCAGGAAGGTAGTGCTGGCACTAGTGCAGAGGTGCTGGCAGGCCATCTCTGTAGGCTTCAGGGTGCCTCGCCATTGGCAGGGAACGCCCTTCCAATTTGCCATGAGCACTTGTAGATGGCAGAACCTGAGATAGGCAGACATTTTCAGCCTATGTAGGGAAAAAAGCGGTGGGGAAAAAGTGATTGCCTTTGGTGGGGAGAGCGTATGGGAGTGGAGAGAGGAAAGAATGAAGGCTCTTGCTTTTCAATTTGTACATTTGTAAGCATTTTGAATTTTCTGGCCATGTACATGAATTGCTTTTTTAAAAAATGTACTGGGTTAATCTAGGCTAAGAAATTATAGGCCATGTTTTTGCCATCTTTTCCCTCCTCTATGTTGTAAAAAATAAGCCTTGTAAGTGTTCGTTTTTTAAAAAACTGGGACTTTGGAAAGCTTTATTATCTAAACATGAAAGCAAGGTTGATATGGAATTCAAATGAGAGTAAAAATAATTTTAAATCATTGAAGATAATGTATCTGAGCTTTTATTTTTAGTATATGAAAATTCATGTTTAAATGTTTTATACTGTTCTATTAGAGATATGCTTGGTAAAATTGCCATCTTCCTACTATTACAACTTCCTATGTCTGTGAACGAGGTATCAAATTATATAAAATCCAACTATTTTCAACACAAAATACATTTTTTATGGCTTTCATATAAAAACTTGAGTTTTCACAAAGTGATGTATGTTTAAGAAAAGAACAAACAGTGATGAACTTAGGCTAAACTTCTATAGACGTGCTTTTTTTCCATCAAAGCATATTACTTCCAATAATCTTGCTCCTTAGAGGCTTGTATGGCAAACCTTTGACTTATGAGTAGTACTGTCCTGTAAATTCATGTTTGCCTTTCCATAGGAAATTGTGGTTGTCCTGTCAAACTGCTAGTTTTTAAGCCCCTTGTGAGCAGGGGACTATGTGTCTATTAATTTTATATACTCCCAGAAATGAGCACATGGTTCTTAAAAATAAGTAGTGAATTAAAATATTGGAAAAGAGCAGCCACAAGTTCAGAAAGTAGTTACATTGGCGCCTTGGTGAGAGGGAAAAATATCTGAGTGAGTCTCTAGATGTAGCTGAAGGTGTAATCTCACTTTCATTTTTAGTATGCCACTTTATACGTTTCTTTAACATGTAATAAATGACTGCTGACCTTACATTGCAATACACTTCACTGTCCTGTTTACACCTTTTTCAATTAAATGTTATTTTCACAAGTATATTCCACTGAAATGTGTACTGTATTTCCTATTAAATTGCATCAGTCTTGAAATTAAAGTGAGGATGGCATTTCATAAAAACAAATACCAGTTAAAATCTGTGGACAAAAAGATATGCATTTTATTTGTTTTCTTTTTTAAAACTTTTTTTTTTTTTTGGCATTTTAAAGCCTAGCTGTCTCCCCACACCCCTGCATTCCCCCACCAAGAGATGGGGTTTCACCATGTTGCCCAGGCTGGTCTCGAACTCCTGAGCTCAAACAGTTTGCCCACCTTGGCCTCCCAAAATGCTGGGACTACAAGCATGAGCCACCGTGCCTGGCCCTTATTTGTTTCCTTTTGCATTTTAAACAAAATTGAAAAATCTGATAACCTTAGAACAAAGTGATAACACAATTTTTTTTTTTTTTTTTTTTTTTTTTTTTTGAGACGGAGTCTCACTCTGTCGCCCAGGCTGGAGTGCAGTGGCGCAATCTTGGCTCATTCCAAGTTCCACCTCCTGGGTTCACACCATTCTCCTGCCTCCGCTTCCCGAGTAGCTGGGACTACAGGCACCTGCCACCACGCCCGGCTAATTTTTTGTATTTTTACTAGAGATGGGGTTTCACCATGTTAGCCAGGATGGTCTTGATCTCCTGACCTCGTGATCCGCCCACCTCGGCCTCCCAAAGTGCTGGGATTACAGGTGTGAGCCACCGCGCCTGGCCTGTGATAACACAATTTAAAAAGATGACATGCATGAAGCTTCAGTGATATTGTCTCATTCAAAGAAATGATAGCTAAGGGTGAATGAGTGTGCATGAGTCCAGAGTCCCAGCAAGTCCAGGGGGTCAAGCTGGCAGAAATATGAGTGAGGCAGAGTAGACGAAAGCTAACTAGCGTGGCCAGGAGGGACTTTTTCAGACCAACTGTACCCCATCACTGAACAGATATAAAAGCCATTGCCTAGGACTCACTCAGACAGGCATGTTCGATATCCTAGCATATGGACCAGTGGCTGAGGTTCCATGGTATAGGCCATTGGGGGCAGCTGTGTATCTCCTCCTTGTACCATTCCTCTGCGACATTTTATTATGAATTGCCTTGCCTTGGACTTGTCTCTATGTATGGCCTTACCTCTCCAACTCATATGAGTTTGTTGGGGGCAAGTTTTCTTTTTTTTTTTTTTTTTTTTTGAGTTGGAGTTTCACTCTTGTTGCCCAGGCTGGAGTGCAATGGTGCAATCTCGGCTCACTGCAACCTCCACCTTCTAGGTTCAAGCGATTCTCCTGCCTCAGCCTCCTGAGTAGCTGGGATTATAGGCATCCACCACCATGCCCAACTAATTTTGTATTTTTAGTAGAGGCGAGGTTTCTCCACGTTGGTCAGGCTGGTCTTGAACTCCCGACCTCAAGTGATCCACCCCCATCGGCCTCCCAAAGTGCTGGGATTACAGGCGTGAGCCACCGCGCCCGGCCAGCAAGTTCTCTTTTTATGCCCTGGTTAGGACTTCAATATAGTGCTTACATTATAAGGGGTTAACTTTATAGGCCCAAGGTCTCTTAGAACCTTCTCAGCATTGAGATGGCTCTCTGCCTATGGTACCAAACCAAACACTAGCATGGTGGCTAGAAATTCTGCCTTTAGCCAGAATATCTGGACTTGAATCCTAGCTGTGTAGCACTGGACAAGTTAACCTCTCTGAGCCAGTGTCATCTATAAAATGAGGATAACTGAAGTGCCTACTTTACGGAGTATTGAGAACTGAAGCTTTAAGTACACATACTTGTAGATGTTTGTATTGATTTAGTTCTAATGTTTAATGGCCTGAGGTTCTCTGGAAACCTCTCAAGTAATTTGAGATCTCAGCTGGTTGATCGGAGCCTTACTATCTTTTGACTTAGTATACACAGTATAGCTAAACCTGTAATATAATAAAAGTGAAACAAATGTAGTATTCTGTAATTTAGAGATAAGGGAAAATTAGTTGTTTCTATCAGGATAAGTTTCAGGGAACCAAATATTTGTACTTAAAGAGATAGTCCTTAAGATCAGCCAAATACCAAGGTATCAGGAAAGTCCATTCAGTCCCCATTCTCATTCCACAAGGCCGTTTCAGCCCAAAGGACCTCTGGCTTGCAGCTGGGCTGCTTCTGTGCCATGTTCAGAGTGCAGAGATCTTTAAAAGGCTGACTTGGGTCCTGTTTGCTCCGAGGTACCAGGCAGGGTCTTGCTGCCCACCAGCCACTTACAGGTGCATCTCAGTCTTCCTCTCTCCAACCAGGAGAAATGGCTTTCTAGCTTAGGGGCATGGCCTACTGATCCCATTTAAGGCATCTAGTCCCTTCCTGAGACTCTCTTGTTGCTAGAGCATCCAGCCACACAACAATGTTGTGGTCAACAGTGAGCCTCATATCTGACTGTAGTCTCATAAAATACCAAAATTTTACTGTACCTTTTCTATGTTTAAATATGTTTACTTTTTATTATTTTTTGAGACAAGGTCTCACTCTGTTGCAGGCTGGAGTGTGGTGACATGATCAGAGCTCACTTCAGCTCCATCTTCTAGGCTTAAGCGCTTCTCCCACCTAAGCCTCCCAAGTAGCTGGGACTACAGGTGTGTGCTACCACACCTGGCTAACTTTCTTTTTTTAAAATTAGAGACAGTGTCTCACAATGTTGCCTAGGCTGGTCTCAAACTCCTGAACTCAAGGGATCCTCCCACCTCGGCCTCCCAAAGTGCTGGTATTACAGGTGTGAGCAACTGCCTGCAGCCTAAATATGTTTAGATACACAAATGCATACCTTTGTGTCACAACTGCCTACTGTATTCAGTACAGTAACATGCTGTGCAGTTTTGTAGCCTAGGGGCAATAGGCTACACCATATAGTCTAGGTATGTAGTAGGTTTAGACCATCTAAGTTTGTGTAACTACACTCTGATGTTTGCACAATGAAACTACCTAACAACGCATTTCTCAGAACTTATCTCTGTGATTAAGCTAGTATCTGTCATTAAGCAATGCACGACTGTATTTCTATTTTATGCTCTGCTACATCCCTCACCTTAGCCAATGAATAAAAGGTGATCACTTGCTTAACAGGAAAAAGGAAAGGGGAAAATAATAGGAAGCCCTGTGAACTCAATTCAGGAACTGAAAAACCTGGGCTCAAAAGCTGCTTGATCTGATTAGGTCACTGCCTTTGCTTGCCCATCTAAACTAGTAGTGATGGCCCCTACCCCAAACGGTTCTTATGAGAATGAACACAAGACAGTAGGTGAGCATGGAAGTTCCTTGGCTTAGAGCAAGCAGTGATTCGTGTCTGCTTCCCCAGCATCTAGCCCAGGGCAAGGCACATGGGAGGCAGTAGGAGCTGGTGCAAACCACTGGTGAATCTAGGCCACTGTTGAGAGAGATGCCTGACATTCTTATTCACTCAGGCCTGCAGCTGCAACCTGTTGACTCCTGTTTTACTCTTTGTTGAACACAGAAATGTGTTCATTTTTGCCCTCCAGGGCAGCAAATAATATCTTGGAATGTAGCAAAAAAGATAAGCCCCTATATATTAAGTTTTACTGTGGCCTCCACAGTGATGATGGGTACAACAAAGAATATAACAAAATGTAAGGCATGCTCACTCCCTTCAGAGACCTTATAATTTGGAGAAACAGGCCACAACACTTAAAAGCCAAGATAATATATGAGAGAAATAAGTCAGTCAAAAACGGACATCTCGAGGGAAGCCATGAGCAGGAGCTGATGGAGTGGAGCAGTGTATATGTTAGACTGAAGTAAGGGCTAGTGTGGCATGATAGGGCCTGGAGCTGGCTTATATTAGGTAGTTTTCAGCTGCAAAAAAAACCAGAAGAACAACCAAAATATCTTAAGTGGTAAGAATATCTGTTATTTCACATAACAACAAACCTGGAGCTCAGAGGTTCATGCGGGGCCCAAGTTGTTTCCACCTGCCTATTCCTCTGTCTTCAGCATGTTGGCTTTTGTCCTTGAGCTGGTTGCCTTGTGGGTCTCATTTGGCTACCGCAGTTGCAAGTTCCTCAACAACTTGGAGCAGCATAGGAAAACTTTCTCCCAAAACCCTCCCAGCTGGCTTCCTCGCTTGTCTCTTGGCCAGACTGTCACCTATCTGAGTCTACACCAATCCCTGGCAAAGGGAAGGGCGTTACCAAGATTGGTTTAAACTTAAGATTCACCCCTAAGGGCTGGGGCTGGGGAGAGGCCTTTCGCTGGGTGCACAATTAGGAGAGGAGTATACATTCTAATAAATTGGGTTTCTTCCAGCAAGGGAGGTGAGATGGATTTAGAAAGGCAACCAAGCTGGGCATGGTGGCTCACACCTGTAATCCCAGCTACTCAGGAGGCTGAGGTGGGAGGATCAGTTGATCCCAGGAGTCTGAGGTTACTGTGAGCTATGGTGGCACCAATACACTCCAGCCTGTGTGACAGAGAAAGACCTCATTTTATTTTATTTTATTTTCTTAAAAAGCAACCAAATGTCTGCTATGTAGGTAATGTTGTTGCTGGGAAGAAAAAAGGAAGGATTTGCTAACACAATAGCATCCTAGACTCTGAAACAGATCGCCTGGGTTCAAACCCATGTCCTGTCATTTAATGACCTGAGTAAGTAAGTTAACACCACAATGCCTTAGTTGCATCATCTCTGAAATGGGATTATAATGGTTCCTACCCAGACTATAAATTTCATGGGGACAGGGTCTCATCTTGCTCACTGAGTTCCCCCCAGCACCTAGCAGAAAGCATTGTACCTAGCAGGTACTCGGTAGATATTTGTTGAATGGGTTAATTGTATTGTGAGGATTAAATGAGTTAGTGTATGGCAAGGGTTCAGCACAGCACATAATCTAAAGTATGTGCTCAAAAAAATAGTGTTTCACTGCAGGCTTTGTAGAGACCTTTGGAACCCTCTTTCAGCAGTCCCCAACCTTTTTGGTACCAGGGACCAGTCGCATGAAAGACAGTTTTTCCACAGATAGGGGATGGTGGGGGATGGTTTCGGGGTGAAACTAAATTCTCAACCTAGATCCCTTGCATGCACAGTTCACAATAGAGTTCGCATGCCTATGAAAATCTAATGCCCCTTGCAGGAGGCAGAGCTCAGGCAGTAATGCATGCTTGCCTGCTGCTCACCTCCTACTGTGCAGCCCAGTTCCTATCAGGCCACAGACCGGTACCAGTCCGTGGCCCAGGGGTTGGGGACCCCTGGTGTGTCTTCTGGCTCCTTTGCACCACCTACGCTGCCAGGCTTAGCAGCAGCCCTAGAAACAGATGTGTCAAGAAGACTCTGCTCCTGGTGGGCTGGGGCTGAGATGGCAGAGGCCCATCCCATCATATGCTAGAAAGAGGACACACTTGTGAGTCCAGGACTTGGGATTCTACAGTTTGCAGCTCTGCTCGGACTGGCTTCTGGGCAGCTCCTCACTTTGCCATTAACTCCTCAGAGTCAAGCCCCAGATGCCCCTTGGACCAGCCCCACTCCTAAGGTCATCTGGTCAGGGTCTGCAGGGGTGACGCTTTCACTGACAAAAGGCTTTTATTTTTGGTCCTATCCCTAGTGAAGTCCCAGCCAGTCTTTGGTAGTCACCCACTTTTCCTGCTCTGACAGAGATGGGCCAGCCCCTCCCATAGGGGCTGCTCCCGGGAAAGGCTCATCCACAGGCTAGGCCTCTCTGCTGGGCCTGCTGCCAGCCACTGAGCCTTTGGCAATTGAGAGCTGACTCCCCACTGAGGTGTAGGCCTCCGTCCAGCCAGCACAGAATGAGGCACATCCCTTGTAGCAGTACCCACAGCTCCTGTCACAGCAGGCTGTGGCCAGACCCTGATTGAGTGGCTCCCTCTCAGCCATCTGTTCAGTCACCCAGAAACAAGTCAAAGCTCCCAGCGAGTTCCTGCCTCAGCCATTTGGTGTCACAAGGAAAGCCAGGGTGTTGCCACTTCCTGATTTGGGACAAGATGTGTAAATACATTGAGCCTCAGACTCCTTATCTGTAGAACTTGGGGTAATAACTACTTCATGGTGTTTTAAGGATTCCATGGAATCACAGATGGAAAGAGCCTAGATGTACTATGCCTGACTCGTTGGAGACTTCACATAAAAGGGTTTTCAGCTGCTGCCACCCCATCTTTTAAGTATTTTCACAATTCCATACACCTGGTCCTGGCAAAAAGAATTTCATTCCCTGTTCACTTACTTGAAAACCCCTCTTCTTTTTTTCGAGAGGGCCTCACTCTGTTGCCCAGGCTGGAGTGCAATGGCCAAATCTCAGCTCACTGCAGCCTCAACCTCCCAAGTAGATGGGACTACAGATGTGCACCACCATGCCTGGCTAATTTTATTTTTTTGTGAGATGAGGTCTCACTGTTGCCCAGGCTGGTCTCGAATTCCTGGACTCGAGCAATCCTCAGGCCTTGGCCTCCCAAAGTGCCAGGATTAAGGCGTGAGCCACCACGGCCAGCCTGAAAACCCTTTTTCCTGAGGGAAAACTGTTCTGGAAGTCGACAGCAGAGTCCCTTGCCAGGGCCACTTCTAATACTGATGAGATTCTGGCCTGTGCTCCCCTCCCTCATATCTTGTGTAGCATTGTGACTAGAGATTGGGTAAAAAGGGAAGACCTTGCCAAATGTTGCCCACCTGCTACTCTCTCCAGCTGTCTGCTGACATTGGCCACTTGAGTCTCTTGTCACTGACTGTGCCCACCCTTGGACCCTGCTAGCATCCTCCACACACCTTGCCCACAGGAGGACAGCGGGAGCAGGGCCACAGGGGAGGGCATGCAAGGGGCCTATCTGACAAGGCCCTGAAACTTCCTTCCCACTGAGGACCCCAGGACCTAGTCATCCCCCACTTTGCTGCCAATACTTTGGGAGCAGGCAGATGTCCAGGAAGCGTCTGTTCCTCTGTACCCTCCCTGCCAAGGAAGGAGCTTGAGAAAAATCTCTTGAAGGTAGAGCCCCTGCTTCTGGCCTAGCTCTCCTGGAGGCGCAGGGCTGACGAGTGCCGCCAAGGTAAGGCCAGCTCTGGGAGTGTGGGATATACAGGCCTCCAGTGGCAACACCTGCTCATTAATCAAGCCCTTCCTTTCCGGAACCTGCCCTGGCTTGGGATGGTGGGAAGGAAGGAGGACAGAATCTGTTCCTCCCTTCCTGGCCCTGCGGTGAGAGGCGCTGACTAGTGTAGGTGGGTGGAGACAGGCCCATCAGAAGGCCTGAGTGAGGCACCCTCCGTACATGCAGCACAAGCAGGTGTGGAGTGTGGGGAGGAATCTAAAGATCTAGAAAAATTTGGCAGCAAAGGGATTTTACCCACACACTGGAGCCCTAGGCTTTGTTTCTAAAAGTTTTTATTATTCTTTAGGAAAACTTGGGAAGCACTGGTTTATGAAAATTTTTAGAACTTCATTGCTACGTGGCCTTTCCAAACACATCCCCAGATGGTTTATTTAAAACCATGCAGTGGGACAAGGTTGATATAAACAGTTGTTCCAGCTGAATCCAACTCACCATAATGGTGCAGGTGAGGCAAATTACTTTTGAGACTGCAAGTACTGTATATGTCCATTAACAAAAACACAGTAAAAGACTTTAAGAAATTGTAAAGGACACTGGCTTGACTGATTCATGTGGCTGCAAATCCCTGGGAGCCAAGATTCAAAGGCAGAAATGTCTGTGGTGACAGCACCACCACTGCCTTTGACCAAATTACAGATCTGTCACACTCAGAGCTTGCTGCTAGCATGGGGCTGCCATTGGCAGCAAAGGGGTCTGTGAGGAGGAACAGCTGAGTTCCTGACTGCCTTTAATTTTCTCTGAGGCTTTGCTGAGTCACCTAATCTCTTGGGGCTGTGGTTTTCTCACCTGTAGAAGGAGGGACAGGGCTGATATCCCTAGAGTGCCTTTCAGCTCTGGGATTCATGCATTCTAAGGAGGGTGGCTAGAGCACAGAACCTCTAAAGATGTTCATTTATTCCTTCAACAAAGTTTACATGAGCACCTGCCATGTGCTAAGCACCAGGGCCCGCCACTGGCCCAAAAGCACAAGCATCTGCTGGCCTGCCCACTGCAGCAGCAGCCATACCTTTGCAGGTCGGTGGAGCCCCCCTTTTACAGCCTGTGGAAAAAATGGTTCTAAATTTGCAGATCCTTTCATCAAATCAGGAAGTCATGAAACATGATAGAATAGAGGAACTGGTCTCAGTTTGCACAGGCCATCAGTTTCACAAGACAGGAATCAAATATCAACAATGGCTGATTATCACACTCAGGAATTGAAAATAATTAGAAAAAGAGGCAAAGATGCTGTGGCAACCATTGGCTGGTCCCCTTTGGTCTCCCGCACCCATTCCTCTTTGGTTTAGTAACAGCACCCTAACTTTCCTCCCTATATCGTGTGATAACAGAAGCACTGCCTCCAGGATACCCTCCCCTGAGCCAGCCAATCAGACTCCTTCCCTGCAAGGATGCACTAGGTGGACAGCATGGTGGGAGCACCTCTCATCCAGGCAGGGGTGATCTGTGGGACTGCAGTCAGTCCTGACGCTTAGAGACCCCAGGACTGCCATAGCTTCTGTTCTGGACTTGATTCTCCAGGCTGACAGAGAACCTGACTGATGCAGATCCAGGGGAGCTGGTTTGTTTAGTTCTCAGTTCCTTTCATGAAATGGCTATTATCTCTGCTAGCTACTATAGCAGAAATCTAGAAAACATGATTTTTCTTGATTTATGAAATTGTTGATGTTTCTTCAGGAATTTCCGCCTGCTTCTCATAAACTGGCAGAAACTTAGAAATGTTACATTTCTTAAAGAGAGTCATTGTAGTTATTATCTGAATAAGATGATAGTGTTTTGAATTTAATGTAATAAACTCTATCTCCTGCCTTAGTGCCTTCACATCTTCATGTTGCCCCTCCCTCTAACAACATTTCTGAAAATTTGAAAGACATGAAGGAAGAAAAAGTGTTTTCCATATCCCCACATTGCCTTAAAGTGGAATTTGCAGAGGAAAATGTTCAAATATACAAGTTTTAGGTACTCTCCATAGCTCTTGGGTTTCTATTATTAGGGTTTGTTTGTTTGTTTGTTTGTTTGTTTGTTTTGAGGCTGAGTCTCGCTCTGTTGCCCAGGCTGGAATGCAATGGCGCAATCTGCTCACTGCAATCTCCACCTGCCGGGTTCGAGCAATTCTCCTGCCTCAGCCTCCTGAGTAGCTGAGATTACAGGTGCCTGCCACCACGCCCAGCTAATTTTTATACTTTTAGTAGAGATGGGGTTCACCATGTTGGCCAGGCTGGTCTCGAACTCCTGACCTCAGGTGATCCACCCGCCTTGGCCTCCCAAAGTGTTGGGATTACAGGCGTGTGCCATCGCGCCTGGCCTATCATTAGTTTTAAAAACATACGTTCCTTTATTTTTACTTTCGTATTGTTTAAATACAACAATACATGTTCACTGAAACAATGCAAGAGTGTAAAAAGTCCAAAGTGAAAGACCCCTCTCACCACCACTCCTATTTCCAAGGATAACCACATTGACAGTTTGCGGTTTAAACATACAGATATAGAAATATCTTTAAATAAAAAAACTTATATGAGATTATGCCATCTCATTTTCAAGTTAACATTGATCAACCTGGTCTTTTCGCTCAACTATCGTGGTCATCCTTCCTCATACATACATATGCACATACATACCGGTACACACATAGCTGGTACATACATACCGACTGACCAAACTCATTCATTTTAAGGCTGCAGATACTTCATTGCATGGGATGTACCGTCCTGCATAGATCTGTCACCCAATTAATCTGCCCAATTGATGCACATTTTGGTGGCTTCAAATTCTTTGCAGTTACAAACAGTGCTACCGTGAATATTCTTATACAAATATCTTCAGGCCGATGTGCAACTATTTCTTAACTTGGATTCCTAGAAGTGCATTTGCTGGATTAAGTACATACACATTTTGAAATTTTGGTCAAGACTGTAAAATTGCCCTCCAAGAAGACTGTACCAATTCACTCTCCCACCTGCCATTTTTTTTCACTGTATAATGACAGGGAGTGTCATATCCCTTTTGTTTTAGTTTGCATTTCCTGGGTCATTCGTCAGTGAGACAGAGCAGAAGTGGATTATTTATAAGTTTACACACAAAATTACATTGATATACAAAAAGAAGAAAAATACAGAGTTCCTCTCCAAAAGGAACTGATAGCCTAGTTAAAGGGAAAATGTTTCATAGTGACCACAAATTGAAATTTTTTTTTTTTTTTTTTTTTGAGACAGAGTCTCACTCTGTCGCCAGGCTGGAGTACAGTGGCACAATCTTGGCTCACTGCAACCTCTGCCTCCCGGGTTCAAGCAATTCTCTTGCCTCAGCCTCCCAAGTAGCTGGGATTACAGGCACGTGCCACCACACCCAGCTAATTTTTGTATTTTTAGTAGAACGGGGTTTCACCATGTTGGCCAGGCTGGTCTCGATCTCTTGACCTCATGGTCCACCCGGCTCAGCCTCCCAAAGTGCTGGGATTACAGGCGTGAGCCACCGTGCCTGGCCACAAATTGAAATTCTTATGTTTAATGCCATGACATCTAACACTGCGTTCAATCAAAATGTCTACGCATGCAGCTTGAGACCTTTGCACAGAAGGTGCCTGGGGTCATGGTTTGGGAAGATTAATCTGCCACCAGTGGAGGGGTAGATAAAAACTAATGTTTATTGGGATCAAGATGAGCAGTCTCTGTGCCAGAAACTTTATTCATTTAATTTCCACAGCCCTGTGAGGCAGGTGAAATCATCCCCATTTTGTGGATGAGGAAATTGAAGTTCAATTGGTTCGATAACATGCCAAAGGTCACTCAACTGATGAACACGGAGCTGAGATGCGGAAGACTGAAAACTCAGAGCCTGGGCTTTTAACCAAACACAACATGGCTTTGCTACAGAAGAAAACTAGAAAGAGTTTTCAAAAATAAAATGTAGAGCCGAGTGCCACCTTGGATATAAGGGACTGAGGGACGGGAAGAGTCAAGAACTCCCAGGCTTGCTTCCCTCTGGCTGTCAATAGCCAGTGGGTCCTGGCAGTGGGAGCTGGGCCATCAGAGGTGGCGCCTGAAGTGGGGCAGGCACAAAATGGGTTTTGGGGCAAGCATTTGCCCAGGTGGTGGTCAAAGCCACAGAAAAAAGGTGTTTGGCGGAGTGGTGGCTGAGTGTGGAGAGAGATGAGCAGAAGACCAAGCCTGGAGCTTGGGCAGCCCACGATTGGACACTAGGAGAAGAAAAGGAGCCAGTGGAGGAGACACTAGGCTAGGGATGGGGAGGGCACTGTGGAAGGCTGGGATCCACCAGGTGCTCCAGGGAGCTGGCAGGGGGGCACATCGAGGAGCTCAAGCTGCCTCACCAGCAAATGCCTCTGTTTCTGACCAGGGGCAGTGAAATAAAGGGACCTGGTTGAGTAACTGGTTTCTGGTCCCTGCCAGCCCAGGAAGCCAGCACCCACCCTGCCTTACATCCCATGTGCCACTCTCAGCCTTCGAAGCAAAACCAGCTGAGACCAGCACCTGCCAGGTCTGAATGCGCAGCTCCAAGTTCTGGGGGGTGGGGGTGGGGGTGAGCCAAGGAGGTCTGGCTTCTCTAGGGCAAGGGTAGGAAGGACAGCAGGGAGGCTCACCCCGAGCCCGGCAGGCAGCCCCTCCTCCTCCTCCCCTTCAGCAAAGAAAGGCAGAGAAAAACGTGTTTTTATAAATAGCTCCAGCCCCAGCTGATTTGTAAATTCAGTGGGTTTTTTGTGTCAATGACATCACCTTCCTCCCCATGGCAACCCCCGACGATATCAAAATTGCCAAGCAACGTTGGAGCAGCTCGGCGCCCCAAAGGAGCAGGTCGATGCCTGAGGTTTTAATGGAGAAATCCCAAAGTGAGCCGGGGCGCACGGTGGAGGAGGGGCGCGCCGCAGCCGGGGCCGCTGGGCCCTGATGGGCGGGAGCGGGGTGGAGCGGCCTCGCCTGCCAGGCAGCCCTGGGCGCTGGGCTGCGCGGCCACACTCTGGAGACAGCCACGGTCCAGGCAGGTGGGGGAGGGCGCTGCTCCCGTCCTGATGTGCCAGGAGCCGCCAGCAGCCATCCAGGTGACTAAGCCGGCCCACTAGCACTGAGTCACCGCCCGCCTCGAGCTGTTCTTACTTCTTCTTTGCATCTGATTATTTTGGGAGCTGGAAACTTGGAGCTGCACCTGAGTCCCGCCCCTTCTAGCTCTCCCCTCCCTACCTTGGGCTCCAGGAAGATGGGACTTGCTGTGAGTCTGCTGCCACCCCCTAAAGATATGGAAGACGCTGTGGGGGCCAGAGGTGCCCCGGGGGCTGTGGCAGCAGGCAGAGTGCAATAGCAGATATGGTGGTCAGGCTGCCCATGTGTGTCCTCTGGAGGTGTTGGGACAGAAGGGCAGTCTTGTCCGAGCTGACTGGAGTCCTCCTGGGCTGGCTCTGAACTCATCTCCCACGGGGATGTTTCTGTAAAGGAGTGGCTTCTGGGGTCGGAGTGGCATTTGGAGAGCGAGGCTGGATTGGCTTAGGCTGGCCTGGGCAGGTAGGTGGCTCTGTGCTGGGCGTGGACCCACGTGTGTGTGAGTGCGAGAGTGTGTAAGCCAGTGTGTGTGCCGTCCCCCTGCTGGGGACAGCAGCTGGGTCCAGCAGAAAGCTGGCTGGGGGCTTGACAGGAGTTTATCTTAATTGATGCTGGGTGGGCGCAGGCCCTGAGATGGGCGTCAGGGAGAGGGGACGCCAGACACACGGCCTGAGCAGGGTGAGGAGCAGCTGCCAGCCCTGGCAGGCCCAGGCCCCGTCTGAGTCCACAGGACAGAGACATAGCAAGATGCCCAGGTAGGAAGCCGTCCGGAGGGGCTGGCCAGGGTGAGAGCCCATCACTGGGGGGCTGGACAGCCCATCAGCTGCCCTTTCATTCTGGCAGGCCTGGGTACCAAGGAAACAGCTTCCTACCAAGAACCTTGTCACTCTCTTATGCAGGGCCAGGCAGCACCCATGTGAGTATCTGCTGAGCTCACAGGGACACATTCAGTGAGAAGGGTGCTAGCCAGGGCACAGCTTCCCCATGATCAGGACCCAGCGGGTGCCACCTCAAGCCCCTGGTCCCCACAGGGCATGCCCCAGTGTGTGTCAGGAGGAGGGGGGAGGTCCCTTCTCCCCCACACAGCTGGCAGCTTTGCGGGCACCAGTGAGTAAGCTGCCAGAGGGAGGGAGGCTGTGTGCACACAGCGGCAGGACAACACTAACCAGGAGCCTTCAAGAGAAGAGGCTGGGTGAGAAAAGCACTGAGGTTTTCTTTTCCTTTTTTTTTTTTTTTTTTTCTATTTTGCCTGAAGGGAGTGCCGCTTCCTGGGCTAGAGACAAGCACCAGCCTGCAGTGGAGAACGCAGGGCCCGCTGCCCAGAAGGAGCAGTCACGGTAAGGTCCCCACTGTTGCTGCATGCTCCGGATTCCTGGGCTAGGGATGGGGGTGCCAAGGTGTCCAGGCTGCCTCCCACCTGGGACAGGGAGGCTAACTTCACAGCTGTGGGTTCCTGGGTCAAGGGGCTCCACTCCCCACCCGACCTGCTACCTTCTTTCGAGATTGATTGTGAAACAGTCCAATCCCAGCTGGACTCTGGCTCCCTAGCTAGAGGGAGAGGTGCTTGTTTCTGCTCTTCCTGCATGTGCTTCCTGCCCCTGCTGGGCCAAGCCAGTGCCATCAGGACACCCCTATCCAAGGCCCCTCTCACTTTACCACCTCTGGGACATTTCCCTTGTGTATTCATTCCACAAATATTTAGGGAGCACTGCTGGGTCCCAGGCTCCAAGTCACACCCTTTGGCTGGGTTTTACCTGGCACAGATTCTGACTCTGAAACTCAGCATCAGGGCAGGTTCAGGGAGCTGCCTGGCCGAGCATGGTCACTCCTCACAGGCCTCGGTCTCCCCACCCCTGCTGCAGGGTGGATGACCTGGTCAGCTTCGGGGACATCGGGCCCAGTGAGCTCGGGTTTATAAAGCACTGGGCCCCACCAGGAAGCAAGGCTAATGTCATGCGGTCTCCAGTTGTCCTTTCCCTGGCATTGTACACCAAGAGGTTTGTGCTATTCTGCTTGGGGTCTTCCTGAGGCTGGTTCTGGTGGGAACTGGGCTGCAGGAGGAGAGGATGAGCGTAGGAGCCGTGTGGCCCCCAGGCCTGGTGGGCCTGGGACTCAGCCCCACGGGAGCTCATCTAGCTGCGGTTGAGGCCTTTGGGGCAAGCAAGGAGTCCCCTCTAGAGGCAGGCTTCCCTGGCGGTTGTCCTGGCCCAGGCTTGGAGGTGGCACCTGGGAGCCCTAGTGACAGAGCGCCTGGTCAGGGAAGGGTCGGCACCAGAGGCAAGCCCTTCTGGGAGCAGCTGATTTAGATGGAAGCTCCGTGCACCTGAGAGGGGGAGTGTGGGGACTGCACGGCCTGTCCAGTGCCCCGAGGACAAACTGATGCTTTGTGAGTGCTCTGGGCCCTCCGGGACTTGCCAGACACAGGGAGGGTGCAGTGGGTGGGGTCTCCAGCCAAAGAAAGCCCGCTCTGTGCACAACTCCTAAGGATGACCAAAAAGTCCCCTGCCCTGGAGAAGCACGTGTGCTCAGAGTCAGGAGGAACCCATAAGTGTCTCTCATGCCAGTGAATTCCCACACCTGGCTCCCGGATGAGAATGCCCCAGCTGTGGGGGTATCTCCTGCTGCCTCACAAAAGGTGACTCTGTGCCTAGGAGTCTTCCATGCATGCAGAGCTGAGCAGGGGCTGCTGCCCAGCTGGGAGCAGAGGGGCCGAGGCTGTCGAGCACTAGGCAGACAGCAGGCCAGCAGCGGGCAGCAGGTTGGGCCAGGAGGGAGCAGAGAGTAGGAGCCAGGGCAGGCTGAGCAGGAAAGGAAAAGGCTGCCTGGGGTCCTGAGGGCTCAGGGAGGACTCCAGACAGCTGGCCTTCTTATGCCAGCCCGCTTCTGTGGGAGAGGCCCTCTGCATAGGTGACTGGGCAGGGAAGAGGCCTGAAAGACACTGAAAGATTGAATTCCTCACCCAAATGGCCCAGAGATGCCCCCTACATACAGTGTCCTGGGTGCAGAAGGCAGGAAGGACTCATGGGACGCTGTCCTGTGGACTGAAGCAGAAAGTCCTTCCCGTAAGATGCCCTCGTCGCCCTGAGCAGGAAGGCCCAGGCTGCGGAAGCAGTGCCTGAGACCTGAGCAGTAGGAAGTATGCCAGTAAAGCTTATCAGGAGGCATCTGGCCGCCTGCACCTACCGGGCCTCAAGGAGAGAGCTTATTTCTGGGAGCCTCCTTGGTAGAAAGAGGTGGACTAGCCAGCAGGTTGGGGAGGAGCATTGCAAATGGAAGCTTCTGAGGGCAGAATGAGTTCTCAACTTGCTGAAGCCAAGGCTGGCCCTCCTGCCCAGGGCGAGCAGTCTGCCTGGGCCTGGGAAGCTGTCCCCTTCTGAGGAGGCGCCCTCCACCCCACCAGAGCTCAGCCCTAGGGCCCAGGAAGGGCTAAGGCAAGAAGAGTGAGATGTGATAAAGGGGACCGTGTCTCTTCCTGGCAGGGTGTGGGGTCCAGGCATCACCTTGTTCTGGCACACAGGCTGCCAAGCAGATGACAGCCATGGCCTGACTACTAGGTGCAAGCACTGGTGGCAGGAAGAGGGCGTGGACAAAGCAGGACAGAGCTCTTGCCCTGGGGATGCTCATAGTCCTGCAGCAGAGCAGTGGAGAGGAAAGCTGAGCTGAGCGTGGGGCCAACTGCGCCAGAAACAAGCAGAGCCACAAAGCCACCATCAGCCCCCGGGTGGCTTCGTCCTTTTGCCCACTCTGGGTCCGACTCATCGCTGAAGTTGGCAGCCATGACCCATCCAGCCCAGATGATTTATAAGTTTACACCAATACTGTGCAATGGTTCTTAACATAGAACTTTATAAAGATGGACAAAAAAGATAAGTTGAGAATGACAAAGGAAGAAGCAGCTTCTATCTGCAGTTGCAGGAGGAGGTGAAGGCTCAGGGAGATAGACCAGGGTGGGAAGAGGCAGGATGGTGGTTGGTTAACATGAAGTCAGCAGTGTGAGCCTCAGGCCCGGTGCTGCCTCTTCCTGGTGACTCGGGCAAGTTACTTCATGTCTCTGGGTCTCAATTTCCTCTCCTGTCCAACAGAGATAATTATAGTACCTATGAGTTAGGGTTGTTGAGAGGATTAAATAAGATAATAAGTGAATGCTCTGAATGGCATGACTGGCACGTACGTTCATGTTCAGCAAGAGATAACTATTATCACCATGATGATAACTGGTGTCAGAGGAACAAAGTGCCAGGAGAGACCATACCTTGTTCGGGGGAATCAGGAAAGGCTTCACGGAGGAGGTGACTTTGAAAGAACCCTCCTCTGAGGAGAAACGAAAGCTCTCAGAATGCCCAGGAAAGCTGGGAAGAAACAATAATGCCAGGTGTATTTTTTTCCCAAATAGCACATTGTTTGTCCACTGAGGCTTTCTAAGGAATAACTTGAGACTCCTCCTTCTGGGGTCTAGACTTGAAGGTCTTGAGGACTTGAAGTGGGCTGCCCCTAGTGAAGGGATCGAGAGCCGGGCTGTGGCCCTGGCCCTACTCCTTTTGACACCTGGAAGCTTTTTTCACACGCTGGTCCTAACTACATGAGGAACTGTGTTCTGCTAAGCCCCATCTAAAGCATACACTTGGTGATGTGGCAGGCAGAGGGGCCAGACGGGGCCACGGCAGGCTCCTGGATCACTCTGGCAAGTGGCTTAGAAATGCCTAGTAATCGTGGGCAAGGTGCAGTGGCTCACGCCTGTAATCCCAGCACTTTGGGAGGCCAAGGTGGGCAGATCACGAGATCAAGAGATCAAGACCATCCTGGCCAACACGGTGAAACCCCGTCTCTACTGAAAAATACAAAAAATTAGCCGGACGTGGTGGCACGTGCCTGTAGTCCCAGCTACCTGGGAGGCTGAGGCAGGGGAATTGCTTGAACCCGGGAGGCGGAGGTTGTAGTGAGCTGGGATCGTGCCACTGCCCTCCAGCCTGGCCACAGAGCAAGACTCTGTCTCAAAAAAAAAAAAAAAAAAAAAAAAAAAAAAAAAAAAAAAAAATTGCCAGTAATCGTGAGGCTCCATCTCAGAGACTTTTGTTTTTTCTTTTATTCCTTTTCTTCTTTTTTTTTTCTTTTTCTTTTTTTTTTTTTTTTGAGATGGAGTTTTGCTCTTGTTGCCCAGGCTGGAGTGCAGTGGCGCAATCTTGGCTCTCTGCAACCTCCGCCTCCCGGGTTCAAGCGATTCTCCTGCCTCAGCCTCCCAAGTAGGTGGGATTACAAGCACCCACCACCATGCCCGGCTAATTTTTGTATTATTAGTAGAGACGGGGTTTCACCATGTTGGCCAGGCTAGTCTGGAACTCCTGACCTCGGGTGATCCCCTCACCTCAGCCTCCCAAAGTGCTGGGATTACAGATGTGAGCCACCACACCCGGCCTGTTTTTCCTACAAAGGATTATCTGTTCTATGAATTTAGGAAAGGTAATCCTAAAGCTTATTCACCTAAGAAAAAAGAGGCAATCCCAGAGCATTACAGGCTTTCTTGGGCTGGGGGAACTCACATGTGAAAAAACAGGTTCCCTCATAACTACGTGAGAGGCCGCAACTCCCTCGGCCCCAGCAAAGGGACACCTCTGCTGGCCAGCATTTCCTACAAAACCTCATCACGACACATTAGGCAGGGCAGAGACCCAAGTATTCACGGAGGGACAGTGATGACTTTTTTTGCACACCTGTGGATTCTCCGTGGCAACCTATTCCCCAAAAGTGCTGCCTCGGTCAGCAAATCCCAGTGTCTCTCTGCCCAGGCAACAATCTCTTGTGCTCTGGTCTGCCCACAGCCTCCATGCACTCAGCTCCTTGGGCCTCTTGCTAAGGGGCTGGAAGCAGAGCTGTGTCCTTCAGGCTGTCAAGGACCTGGTGAGGGATCCTCTGGGTGTCCAGGGAAGCAGGTTCAGAAAGCTCAGTTCAGCTGGTGCTGTGTTTTGATCTCTGATCCCAGTGCAGTGGGGACCAGCCCACTCAACTCAGTGCAGATAGCAACAAACCAGTCACCTTGCCCAAGGCCTCCTGCTGCCTGCCTGCCTGCCTGGTGACCAGGACTCCTAAAGGCTGCAGCAGCAGCAGCAGCAGCAGGGTTAAAACTTTAAAACCGGGAGGACTGGTTCTGTGGCTCAGCTTCCTCGCCTGGAGAGGCTCCAGCCTCCATTTTCTTTCTTTCAGCTTATGGAATTATGCAAGAAAGCACAGAGGGTGGAGGGAGCAAGGGGACCAGTTATGCCACAGCCTCCTGCACCACCAGAGCACAGTCCCAGGTCAGCAAAGAGGAGCTCTGAGGAGGAAAAGGCTGCCCCAGGAAAGAGCTGGCCATCTCAGATTGCTGTAGCACATTCAAGCCAAAGGGAGTTCCCGGAGAATGTTTCATCCAGCCCCCATAATTTTAGAGTGGGAAACAGAGGTCCAGAGAAGGAAAGTGGGTCCTGAGGCCACACAGCTAACTAATGGCAGAGTCAGTTTCCAGCCCAGGGATCCCCAGCTGCCTGCCCAGCACTCTTGCTACCCAGGCTGCCTCCCACCCCCGTGCTACCAAGGGGCCCATGCAGAAGCAGGCAGCGCCACTGGGTCACTTGATGGCTTGGGAGAGGCGGACTGGCCTGACACATTGGGAGGCTGGGCAGGTCCCCCCTTTGCTTCTATTGTGCTATTTGGGTGCCTCCTGCCATCCCCCCTGCATTCTGCTAGACCTGAAACCACAGCCCAGCCTACGCTTGTCAGTCAAGTGCTTCCCGAGGATAAACTTTGCACATGGCACCCAGGCCACTCTTGGGGACCAGGCCACTCTCTGATGAAGAGATCTAACTAATTTATAAATTGATTGATTCAAGTTCTTTTTGTCCCAGGTAACTTCATGTCTTAAGCCAAAGAAGGGAGTCATGATGAGTGTCAGAGATGAAACGGAGATTCTGGGGCAGAGGGTAGGGGAGGCACCTGGGAGGCCCTGTTCTTCAGGTGATCTTCTTATCAGTGTAGACTTTTGACCCCAGGCAGGCATTTACATGTCTAATAGCCACCATCAGAGGTCAGTTCCCAGAAGCAGGAGGCCTGTCACTTGTCACCGGTCACCAGGCCCAAGCTAGACAAGAAGACTTTTTCTATTCCACTAGAGTGGATCTTGATGATGATGTGTCTGGGATCCAGAAAGATGGGGAGAGGTAGAGGTCTCAGATCCTGGGGAGGGATGGAGCCGGCCCCAGGGGGAAAGAATGCAAGGCCGCCAGTGAGCAGGCATTCAGGGCTCCTGTCGAGGAGAGGGTGGTCAGGACAGGAGGAGGGGCTGCCTCATGGATGATGAGGTCCATCATCCTAGCAGAGGCTGTTGTACCAGCCATTGACGAGGGTGTGGCAGTGGTGTTACCAGAACCCTCCTATGTCAGCGTTCAAATAAATGTTCCAGCAGGCCAACCACCCCTGCAGCAGTCAAGGGGTTCTGTCCGGTGTGTTCCAGAATGCTGGGGAAGGGAGGACCCTGAGAAGGATGGCAGCATGGCACAGACACGCCATGTGGCAGTTAGACAGGTCATCCCTTCTGACCCAGGGCACATGCAGAGGTCCACAGACTCTGGGGCCAGCTAGTTAGTGTTCCTAGGGGGCTGCACAGCCCAGAGCCTGTGAGTTTTGTGCATCTGGAGCTAAGGTGTTCTGCCCAAAGTTTTGGAGGTGGGCCTCAGGCAACAAATACCTTGTTTCTTCACACCCCCTTTTCTTCCTTGGAGCTTGGGCCTGGGCCCTCACCTAGTCAGGCACAGGCCTCTGCTCCCCCACACTCACCTGTCCTTCCTGAAAGTCAGCCACTGGGCTCCACGCAGGGGTGTCACAGTCCCAGCCCTGCTCCAGCCTCAGACCTGGGGCAGTCACTGGAAGCTCAGAAGAGAGAAGACAAGACAATGAAAGTTTCCCATTCAAGGAGGCATCCAGCTGTTAGTTCTGCCAGCAAAAATGCCAGCCAGAGAGCTAAACTGCCAGCAAAAGATATTTGGATGGAACTTTGGAGGCCATTAAGAGCAGGCGCTGCAAAGCAATTGTAGCGAGAAGATATTAAATGAATCCATCATGTCTCTAAAATGAGTGTCCTTACCACGGATCTGGCTCTTGCTGTTCCCCAGCCCTTCCCAGGGTAGCCCAGGATGCACCTGGGACGGGCACCGCAGCCTGCAATGGTCCCTCCATCTGAGGGGCTCCTCCCGGGGTCACCAGGCCCCTTTGGGACTGTCAAGCTGGTTTAGCCCCCAGTGTCAGGTTGTGTTTGGGGAGGATGGTTTTATATATTCTCACTGGCACAGGAAGCCTAGTGCAGATGCAGAACCTGGAAAGGCAGGCAGAGAGAGAGAGGCTCGAGGTTCTGCTGAGGCCCAGGGTATCAGCAGGACACATCTGTCCAGCAGCCAGGTGGGGACCCATGGGCTTTTCCAAAACACCTAACCAGGCCCCAGACAGTGCTACTCCCTGGCGCTGGGCTCTCTTTCTGGAACCTGGGGTGAACAGACCTGTTGGGTTGATTTAGTAGCAAGTGGTAGCCTTGTTTTCTGGACAAATCCTGGGATTCTACTCTGTGACACATCAAACCAAGCTCCAGTGTGCATGCCCGGGGTCGGGGAGGGGAGCTTTCTCCTTGGTCCCTTCCGCAGCTGTGAGGGCTGAGGGTTAAGAACCTCTCACCACATTTGGGGGTGCTGCTCCTCCATAGCCCTGTACCCCAATGCTCTAGACCTTATTATTCCACCACCTTCCCCAGGGAGGGAAGTACTCTTTCCATTACACGCATCAGGAAACTGAGGCCAGAGACATGCTTTAAGTCTTGAGAGGCAAGAGGGCTCCCATCCGCAGGACTCCATGGCTCTGCAGCTAGACTCCGTCAACTTCCCTCCTGCCTGAGGACCCCAAGGTCGTGGCAGTGTCAGCTCCCTCAGCTCACACTTCCAGATGCTCGGAGGTTCAGAGGTTTGCACCCCCCTCTTGGTCCCATCAGCAGAGAGAGATGGGTAGTCCCATCAGGGTGAGGAGCAGGAAGAAGCAGGTGCTGGGCAGCCTGGAGGAGAGGGGGAGGAAGGGATTTTCTCCCAAGAGTGCCTCTCTCCCAGGCTTCGGGCTCCAGGGTGAGTGGGCAGCGACCCCTCTAGGAGCCCCGGCTCCGCAGGGCTCCTCCTGCCAAGCATCCAGCACACGTGCCCCCACCTCCCCGGCAGGTCCTGCTTGAGGGCCTGAGGTGACTGGGCCATTTGGGTCTGTGAAGGGCAGATGTGGGATGCAGGAACTTCAGGCAGGGTGCTGGCTTGTGGCCGGGAAAGCCTAGCACCTGATTCCTAGCAGGGAACTCAGTGACAGAGTGGGGGAATCTGAGGACCCCTCTGCCCCTCACACCCAGTGCCATGTGGGGGTCCTCATGTGTTACACAGAAATAGGGAGAGACAGTCCTCCTACCCCCGCCCCCAGCCCTCTTGTGTCTCATGTGACAGCCTTCCTGGGCAGAGATTTTTTAAAATACAAATGCCTTATATTAAGGTCTGAGTTGGTCTCTCCCCACTGCCTGTTCAAACATTCCATGGCACCAGCAGCCTCTAAGCAGCAGAGTTGAGAGCACCACCTTTGGGGTCAAATACACTTCCGTTCAAATTCCAGCTCCTCCACTCAGTAACTGGCTTACTTAGTCTTTCTGGACTGGATAACAAAATACTATGGACTGGTGGCTTATAAACAACAGAAATTTATTTCTCACAGTTCTGGAAGCTGAGAAGCCCAAGAGCAAGGTGCTGGCAGATCTGGTGTCTGGTGAGGGCCTGCTTCCAGGTTCAGAGCTGGCTGTCTTTTTGCTATAACCTCACATGATGGAAAGGGCCAGGGATCTCTCTGGGGGCCTCTTTCATAAAGGCATGAATCCCATTCATGAGGGCTCTGCTTTCATGACTTAATCACCTGCCAACAACCCCACCTCCTAATACCCTCGTATTAGTGATTAGGTTTAAACAGATGAATCTTGGGGGGACATAGTTTCAACAGATGAATCTTGGGGGGACACATTCAGTCTATAGCAGTAATTATGAGACCTCCAGCTGTTCTTTAACCACTCCAAGCCTCAGTTTCCTCATTTGTAAAATGCGAATAATAATTGTACAGGACTTCCATCCCAGGGTTCTTGTGAAGACTAAGGGAGATAGCACAGGTACATAGCTTTGTACGGGGCCTGGCCCATGGGAAGCATGCCATCATTGGCAGCCATTATTATTTCTATTATTAGGGGAGGGCAGAGTCGCCCAGAGGAAGGAGTCTGAATGGAGTAAAAGAGCTTGTTAGTCGCCTTCCTCATCCCCAGGAAACTTTTCAAGTCATGGAGCAGAAAGATGCAGGGAAGGGATAATGTGTTTGTCTTTCTAAACCACAAGCTGATCCCTATCTTTCCTCTTTGGCCCTAGCCCGAGCACTCAGCCCTGGCTGTTGGCGCTCAGATGTTACAACAGGTCCTGACAGCCACAAGCTGAGGGATAACCGGGAAGTGCCTGCCCCACCCGATGTGCCCACCTTGCTGCCCTCCCAAACCATACTGGCCTGCCAGTGCCTCTGAGATGGCACCACTCCAAGAGCCATGTCCCCTGGTGAAATGTGTTTTGGGTGTCTCTTCCAGAGATCCTATCCAATTTGTAGAATGGGAGTGCCTGGACAATTCCTTCAACCAGAAGGTCTGTGCCAGTAGCCAAGGCTCCTCAAAGGAGGATGTGCCTGGAGCCCCCTGTGCTCAGCACAGCAACCTGGGAACAAGGCCAGAGGGTGGCACATGGATGCTGCAGGAGACACTGTCCCCAGACTGCTCCTGACACTTCCTGTGCTGTTGTTCTGCCCTTTCCTCCTGGGCAGGGCTGAGCTGGGCATGGATCAGAGGAGAATAGAGAAGGGGAAGAGTCACACACAGGAATTAATCAATCATTCAGGACCTACCCTGAATGGATGATTCAGTGTGTATCCCCAGCTGTCTCAATGTGTGGGGAGGGGGGTGGAAACGGGGCGGATCGTGCAACCCAGTGCAGCTGAACCTCGTGTAGATGAGACTGTAAGTGCAGAAAACTGGCGTTGTGATGGACCTGAGGGATTCCCTAGTCTAGTCTTGTATCCAGTTCTCTGGCCTACCCAACTGACAGTTATTCTTGAATACCTCCAGTGATGGGGGACTCATCACCTCCTTGGTCAGTCTAACTTGACCCTCTGCCTCTCTCAAGGCCCAAACCCACTGTAGCTCCCAAGGGGTGGGAGGAACCCAAGGTTTCCTAGAGTTATTCTCTATAGGATGAGGATGGGACTTGGCTAGTCACCATTCTAGGGTACCTAAGCCTGGATTCAAACCAAATTAAATACCAGTTCGTTTCTGGTAATAATCTAACATTCATACTTTATTGTAGTTCTGTTCAAAAGTACTTCTCGGAGCTGTGGTTTGGGTATATAAGGCATTTGTAGCAAAAGAAAATAATTCACATGTGCATTCATGAATCAGTAAAAATAATTTAGGGTGTCAATTCTAGGTTAGACAATATAATGCATTTCATTCTAGCTTTGGTTCATGGTTCATTTCAAATCCTCGGCAACCAATCTCTCCCACCTCCATGCAGCACATTCTGCTTCTGCAGCCAGCATTCGACCAGTGCACCCATGTCCTTGGGTAACGAATCTGTGGGGGGAGCCATTCTGGTATCACCTGGTCCCCCTCCCACTGCCTCCTCATCCGAGGCCTAGCAGTCAGCTTCCTGGGTGACCACAGGCGGTCAGAGTTTGTCTAAGCGGGTCAGGCCTATAGTATTGTCCAGTCAGAGGAAAGAGAAAGAATCTGCGTGGGAAAGACACAAAGAGGAGGAGGAGGAGACGACAGAGTAAGGGGAGGAGAACAAAAACTAAATATAAATATCTGTTGGGGATGTTGGGGATGGCAGCAGGGTATGGTTAGCTGGCTGGCTCCCACACCACTGTCCCACAGCACACAGGCCAGCATCTGCACCTGGCACCATGCTTTCCCTAGGAAAGCTGAGGGCATTGGGCTTGTGGTGCAGCTACACAGGGGACAGACCTGTTTGGGACTGGCAGGTTCCCACGGGTTGCCTGAGCTCTATTTGGTGGGCGCCTTAGAGCGAACTGTGTGAAACCAATACAGCCTGTAATGCAAAAGATTGGGCCGTGAGTAGATTGATGCATCTAAAGAATCAGTGGACAAAAATAAGTGGCCATAGTGACCTCAGTTAATCACTGAAGTCTGAGGTGCCCAACAATGATTTTTAAAATCCCTGCACTGTCCTTGGTCCCCGCTCTGTGACACTGGCAGTCACCCAGCCACCACTTGAGGGCAGCCATTTGGAGTCCACATGTACTGAGTTTCCAAGCCAGAACCTTCTCAGCTCTCAGCCAGCACACAGCCTCTCTCTGGGGCCCCAAGACAAGGAGAGCAAAGGTCTTCTCACTTCTTTATCTGGGGAAGAGACAGGTGATCCCTGTCCCTTCCCCCAGTATAGAAAACACCCCGTACCCCAAAAGAAACATGGCACAGGGGCAGCCAGGAGTGAGCCCCTTGGAATGGCCATTCTGATCTTAGGCAGGGACCGCTGAGGACAAGCAGAGGATGCCGACTCTGGAACAAAATCACAGGCGGAGGGGCTCCGGAACAGGCCCTAGCCGCTCTGGGGGTGCGGGTCTCCTGCCCTAGGACTTTCAGGCTAGAAAGTCCTCAGGACTTAGGACTGCGCAAGGTCTGACAAGGGAACTGGAATCCCCTAAATCCTGCTTTCCTGCCTGTGCAAGGGGCTACCCTAGCACAGTCTTGGGGCCCTGTCCACATGGGACAGATCATCCAAGGTGACAGGTTTTCCGGCTCCCGCGTGGGCTCTCCAGGATGTGTGGGTGGGCACACGCGGCCCCGCTCAGGCCCGGGAGAGTCGGCCCGCGGCTCTGGAGCGTGCATCTGCGATGCCAGCGAACGAGGTGATTACACACAGCCGGCGCCCAGCTGGTTCTCCAGGACGGGTCTTCGCGAGGCGGCCACTGGGCCGTGGAGCCGCAGGCAGGTCCCCGCGGCTGTGGCCAGGCCAGGGCCTGGAGGCGAAGGGCGGGCTGGAGCTGGGGCCAAGCTGGTGGAGAGAAAGAGTTGAGCAGCAGGGCGCCCCTCGGGCAGAGGGGCTCCTGGCCAAGGCCCCAGCGACCATCGGCAACTTCTCCCGCGCTCTGGGTTCGCCGCCGCGTCCTACCTGAGGCCACACCCTGAAATCAAAATCGCTGTCAGGTGAAGCCGGCGCTGCACCAACGTGTAAGCGCGGCCCCTCCTCGGCGTTCCCGCGCCGAGGTCCCTCCCGCGGAGGGCGGGCCCGGCTCCCAAGACCTCTTCGAGCGTTCCCGGGCTCCCCGCCCCGCAGGTGGGTTCCCCGGCTGCCCTGGAGGGTCGCGGCGAGAGGACGGGCCTCCCAACACGCGCGGCCCCCTTCCTGGGTGCCCATGCCCCGAAGTTCGGGACCAGCCGGCGCCAGGCGAGGGGCCTTGGGCGCAGGCATCTGGAGCTCCGCGCCCCTGGAGCGGGACCTCCCTCCGCGGGCGCCCGCCCAGCGCGGGGCATTCGCGTCCCCGAGAGGGCGCAGCAGTGGGGCCTGCGAGCTGGGGCCGGGTGGCCGCGCCGGGTCGGAGTGCGGCTGGAGAGGGGCCGCCCCGGAAGCGGTGCTGCGCCCAAGGTCCCCTTCTCCCCGTAAGCCCCGCAAAGAGCCTGCCGCCTCTTGCACCTGAGCCAGGAGTTCAGTCGGGAGGCGGGCGCGGGGCGGTTCCCAGCGCCTGGACGCCAGCCAGTCGCAACACCCGCGGGAACACTTGCTACATTTGCCATAATGCATTTCTGATCTGTTTCCGCGCAGGCCTGCGGAGGACTGGCCCAGCAAGGTCCCAGGTCTTCCCTCTCCTCAGCGCCTAAGAGAGCGGCCCAGTGCGGGTGAGAAGTCGCGAGGAAGAGGCGGAAGGCGCCGGAAGGTGAGTGAGCGAGCGGCCCCCGGCCCTAGAGCCTTCTGCACCCATTTTGAAGAGCAGGCAGGGAGGGACAGTGGGCAGGCAGGTGGCCCTCCTGGGCTGGCTCCTTCCTGGTACTGCTAGGCAGCGGAGGTGGTCCCTTCCAGGTGCCGTCTCTCGATCCTTAGTGGGTGCATGTTAACTCACTTCCACCACTTTGCCCCATGGCCCCACCGTAGGCTGGTAGACGTCAAGACCTCAAATGGCCCGCCCTGTCCCCGGGCCCATCTTCAGGTCTGATGCCTGTTCTGGGTGAGGGTGTCACCGCAGCAGAGTGCAGGGAATTCATGCCGGGGAAGAGGTTCCCAAACAGAAAGGGTGGTGGCAGGCCCAGTGGCTGTGCAGGGCAGGGTGGGAGGCAGCCGCGGGAGACTCCTGCAGGAGTCACAGGTGAAGCTGCGGCTCCACACATCCCAGCCCACCGCTCATTCCCAGATCTCCAGACCTGCTCAGGTGGCATCAGATCTGGAGTGTGAGTGCTGCTAGGAGCACTGGAGGCTAAGCCATGAAGAGCTCCCAGGGTGTAGGTTGCATTTTCTGTATCCTGCCCCATTCTGGTGGTTTTTGGGGGGCTTTCCTGCCTTGTTTTTCTTGGGTGAAGGGGGCAGAGGGGCTCAGGTCTGTGTCCATGCTTGTTTTTGGTGGCCGGTGTGGCACAGGTTGCCACACTGGGTAAAAAAATGCCTGGTTCCATGCAAGGTGAGGTTGAGCCTGCAATGCCATGAATTCTCCTCCATAGTATATCGGACAGTGGCAGAAGACACATTTGGAACCGAAGAGAGTGGGGTTTGAATTCATCCAGACTTTGCCTTTGACTCCTTAGACAAGTTGCTTCACTTCTCTACAAACTTATAAATGGCCTCATCTGTAAAATGGGAATGCGAATGCCTTCCTCCTCATAAGGTGGTTGTGGGGAGTAACTGCCTCATCAGCCTCCAGCTGCTATGTTGGGAAGGGCTAAACCACTCCGAGTTCTCCCATCCTGGAGAGCTTTGAGGGCAGTCTGGCTGTTTGGCAAGCTATTGTCAGAGGGTATTAGAGCAAAGCAGTAGGAATAAAGTAAAGGTAGGGGTCCTTGGAGGGTGAGTAGTGAGAGACCCTAATTCAGGGTCTCTGGACCTCGTGGTGACCCAGGGAAGGGGTCATTTCTGGAAGAGGATCTGGCTTGGGCATCAGAAACAGCAGCATCCCCTGCACATCACACATGTTCATGTGTTCATGGGTGACCCTGGAACCTCAACTGTTGCCTGAGACAGAGGGAGCCTCTGGCTTGAGTTTCCAGTCCCATCTCTGCTCTGCATAGCTGTGTGATCCAGGGCAGTTCATTTGACTTCTCTGGGCACGGCATCGTGGATAAGCCTGGAGTTTGGAGCTGGAGAGATCTGACTTTGAATCCCAGCTCCACATTTACTGTCTTGGACAATTACTTCTCTCTGAGCCTCAGTTTCTTCATCTGTAAAACAGAGCTTGCAGTAGCTACAATTAGCCATTAGATGCACTAATAAAAAGCACCTAGCACAGTCTCTCCATGTGGTGGGCGCTTTATAAGCATACCTTTCTTTTCTCACCTCCTCCTTCTCTCTCCAGCTCCCTGCTGTCTTTAAAATGGGCCCAGCAAAGCAGGTTCAGCCCAACTCACAGTGGTGTTGTAAGTGTAAAGTAAGGAGGTGAAATAGAGGTCTGGAAAGTTAAGAGCTGTAGAAAAAAAGGCAATCTTGTGATTAGGGATGCCAGAGGTTCCTTCTAGCTAGGCATTGAGGACCCTATGCTAAGGACTCAGACCTCTGTGTGCAGAGACTGTTGAGAATCTAGGGTAGGCCGGGCGCGGTGGCTCATGCCTGTAATCCCAGCACTTTGGGAGGCCGAGGTGGGCGGATCACGAGGTCAGGAGATCGAGACCATGGTGAAACCCTGTCTCTAATAAAAACACACAAAAAATTAGCTGGGCACAGTGGCAGGCGACTGTAGTCCCAGCTACTCAGGAGGCTGAGGCAGGAGAATGGCGTGAACCCGGGAGGCGGAGCTTGCAGTGAGCCGAGATTGCACCACTGCACTCCAGCCTGCGCAACAGAGCAAGACTATGTCTCAAAAAAAAAAAGAATCTAGGATAGTGAGAGGGTCCCTGGCTTGCAGCCCTCCCAGGAAGCCATTCTTCAGGTCTTGCCTTAGAAATAACCATACGCCCAGGAAAGCCCAGTGCTGTGCAGCAGGAGGGGATAGGCAAGGGTTGGGATTCGAGGTACAATAAACGGAGGTCAGAGGGCTGTTCTAGCCTGAGCTGCTGCTGGACCGCAGCAGTGTCCATGCAGGCTGAAGCTGGGCCCAGAAGGAGGGCCTGAGTCAATATTGACCTTCCTTGGCTGGCCGGCCTGCTTTTCAGCCTGTCATTCAGCTGGAGTGTTGACACAAGCGACTGAACGAGCTGTATTATTGTATTCTTTTAAACAGCAGCCCATTATCTCTCCCCTGGGGATTCACTGGGGCCAGTGGTGTGGGAATGGTGACAAAGGCAGGGAGCCCAAACATTTTGGCAGGTTGCGTGGCATGCTGTCTGCCCTGGCCCATGCTGCATCTCTCTGGGTCCCTCAAGTGGGACAGCAGAGCTTCAGGGTCCTGCTCATCCTCCTGGGGCCTCTCCGCACTTCAGCACACTGACCCTGAGCAGGTTGTCTGAATGTTGTGGGCATCCACATGAGGGCCACAACCTGTGTCTAGGACCTTCCTCCCCTGCAGGTGACGGCTGAGCAGAAAAGCAGATGAAATTTCCTTCCCCCGTGTATTTTGGGGGCCAGGATAGGGTGCTGGGGTGCCACCTCTCCTGACTCTTAAGTCACGTGAAGAGGAGCAGATGGCAGACTCAGACCCCAGTAGGGGCTGAGGTGAGACGGTTCAGCTCCACACAAGGATCAGCGAGGGGACAGAGGGGACAGAAGGCAGGGGCTGCAGGGGGAGCTTTTCATCGCTGAATGAGTTCTAGCAGAGTGCGGGCAGCCTCCTGTTGGGAATGCCAGAGGGACTGAAATTTGGGCCAAGGGGAAGGTCAGACCCCATCAGGAGTCCCACAGATCCTGCATTACCATCTCTTCTGGCTGCAGAAGGTTGGCCTAGAGCAACCTCTGTTTGGAAGAAGCAAACTAAACCACACAGGAGTGAGGATTTCCTCTTGTTTACCATGGCCCCCAGAGCCTGGAGTAGAGTAGGTCCATAATAGATACTTTCTGAATAAAGGAATAGTATAATTTCCCAGCTGGGCACGGTGGTATGCTCCTCTAGTCCTAACCACTCAAGCGACTGAGGTGGGAGGGTGGGTTGAGGCCAGAAGTTCGAGGCTGCAGTAAGCTCTGATCGCACCACTGCATTTCAGCCTGGGCGACTGAGCGAGACTCTGTCTCTAAAAAAAATTTTTTTTTGAAACAAACTTCTGAAAGTAAAGTTTGAGAAAAATCCTTCTGGCCAATGAGAATATTCCAGTGAAAGGCTGTCTTCTGTTCACAGTAATTCTCAGCCAAGGGGTCGGGTGAGGCCTGTCACCTGTCAGAATGTGTGTGGGATGACAGTTCCCAAAGGGGGTTACAAAGAGGTCAAGAAACCCTGCTGCAGGTCTCAGCGTGTCAGGGCCCAGCCCTGGAGGTGACAGGGTCCTCTGGAGGCCACTCTGACAGGTTGGTGATGGTAGTAGGGTACTCTCCTAAGTTTTGTAGCACTCAGGGGGCTCACCTCTGTCTTGGGGCTGTGATTCTAGGATAGACCCTTCCCCAAAGTGTCTTGGCTGGGCCTGAGAATAACAGAGGGTGGTAGCAGGAGCAGATGGCCACTGCAGCCAAGTTCACATCAGGTCCTGGGTCAGACTCGTGTCTGCCCCTTCTTTGCCTCTCGGCTTGAATGAGTCACTTAGTCTCTCCTTCTCTGCGTAATGGAGACAGTACTAGTGCTACCTCACAGGCTTGTGGCGAGGAGATCACATGTGTGAAATGCTCAGCCCGGAGCCTGCTACTTACGACTTATGCTAGGCTCTTCCTGAGTGACGACCATGAGAAATATCCAAAGCTCCTCCGTGAGCAGGAACAGATGCTCCCCCTCACTGTGCCTGGAGAAGCTGGCGGCGGTGAATTAATCCATCCCTTGTCACCTACAAAAATGCCGAGGAGGCCTACAGAAGGCGAGTAGGCCAAGGTCACAAGCCGGGACTTAGGAACACCAAGCCCAAGGTCCACGCTGAGCCAGCACTCGGCCTTGTGGCCCAGGACTTGAGCCCTGATAAGCAGACCCTGAGCCTCACTGTGAGAAAGCCTGGGCATGCCACCCCCTCTCACTCCCTGGCACCTTGAGCAACCCAGGAGCTGGCCCACTGGGCAGCGGCCTCCTCTCTTCCCAGTCACCCGGAAATGGCAGAGAATTCCACCAGCTTCATTTCTAACAGCTTCCCAGCAATCCCAGCGCTTACACAGCCAACCCAATGCTGACCCCTCCAGGTGACTGCAAACCCCTTTAGACTCACTTTCTGGAAGCCAGCTTCCCAGCCTCAGCTCGTTCTTGTGAATCCGTTCCGTAGGCTGTGTCCTTTCCTTGAAAGGGACTCAATATGTGCAAACAGCCCAAACTCACTCTAGGCCAGGTCTGGAGGGTCAGGTGGGTGACCACGTGGGATACCACCACTTCTGGTGAAAAGCAGGGTGACGGGTTAGGAGGACAGCTGAGGTGGGCTCACAATGACCCCAAAGGCAGTTCCCAAAGAGGAGTTCTGGAAATACCAGAGCATGTTTGAAACAGGCAGGTGCATTCCAAGGGGTCTGCCTTGCACAGCAATGCTCATTTGAATGCCTGCGCTCTGGCTTGAGGTTTAAAGGCAGACTCATCCTCTGTAGTGCCACCCTGCATTTGTGGGGCCCTGATGGCTCTGGTGGCCCTGGCATCCCAGGGCCCGGCCCATGGATGTCTCCTCTCCAAGGAGGAGACGTTGTTGGGGAGGGTGGCCCACCCACAGTGCAGCTGCTTTTCTCAGCTGTGGACACTAGACCAGCCAAGCCTCATTGCCATGCTCTGGGAATCCCCTTGTCTCTGTGGAACAGTAGCATCCGCCACAATACTTACTCACCCCCTCCTCAAGCCAAGCCTATGGGTTGCCTGGCTTCAGGCTGAGCTCCTACAGAGGGGCTGTGGACACATCCTGTGCTGGACAGAACACACACCTGCTGTTTCTGTAGCTTTTCCTAGATGCCAGGCCCTGACCATCACAGCCCCCACCATGACCTCTTGGAAACATTTCACTCACCCCTTGCTGGGTGGAAAAACACCTGCTTCCTTGCAAGGTAATGGTCAGCCCGCAAGTTAGGACAGCCCCAGGCCCGCTGGCCTCTGACTCACAGGTCAGCCCAGGAAAGAATTTAGCAGGCTTCTTCCCTGGAGGGGTCAGCCCTGTCCTACACACCTCACGCATATCCTGCCTGTTTCTGTTCATAAAGACCTCCAGGGAGGGAGAAGAACCACAGCCGACTCAGTCCGGGGTAAGCATGGTGGATGGAGCAGGGGCTCTGGAATCAGATCTGGGTTCAAACCTCAACTCAGTCATTTCCTGGTTCTGCAGCCTCAGGCAAGCTGTTGAACCTCTTTGAGCCTCATCTGGATTTGTGGATAACAATTCCTTGTCTCAGGGTTGCTGTGAGGGTTAAATGAGCTAACCCTCAGAAGGGGCTTAGCACATAATAGGTGCTCAAGAAAAGTTTCTTCCCTTTCTGTGTCTGAGACTGCCGCTCCTCCAACACCACTGTCCCACTCCTCAGTGACCCCAGGTACATAGCTCCCTGAACTGTCCACCAGCTCCGCCCTCAGGTTTACTGGGGGTAGCAGCATTTCCTCCAGAAAGCCTGTGCCAGGAACTGTCGGCCCCCCCTGGCCAGGCTCCAGCCAGAGGAAGCCCCACAGCAGGGGAGCTTCCTTCTTGAACTGGTTTGGGCTGGACCCTTCCCTCCCAGCCCTGGGCATCCCCCCTAATGCAGTCATGGGTCAGCCAGCAGGAAGATGTCTGCAGACATCCAGAAGAGAAAAGTTCAAAGCAGTCCTCACACACGGCAGTGCCTTTCCAGCCTGAGGTGGAATCTTCAGTGTGGCCTCCCTCCCCGGTATTAAGGCGAAGTGTCAGCCAGGAGGGGCTGGGGCTGTGCCCGAGCTGGCCACCCCATTCTGCTTGTTTCCACGTCAGGGTCGTAGGCTCACATCACTTCTTTCAAGTGAGGCAGGAGAAACGGCAGGGTCTGGCCCTCTGAGGGAGAGTCCCCCTCCTTCCTCCTCCTGGTGGCTTCTTGGAGGAAAGCTCCTCCTGTAGAGGAATTGCATGCAGATGGAGATGCTAGAGGGGCGACAGTAACGGCTGGCATGGCCTGTTTGACTTATCCTTGGGGCCCCATGGCTGGTGCAGCACCCACCTCCCTCAGCCCAGTGGCCTTGGAGACATGGATGGGAAAAGGACCCCTGGAAATGGCAAGCAGAGGCCCTGGCTGACCGGGTGGGCATGCTCTGAGGACACAGCCTGATGCTGGGGAGAGGCAGGGCATGTTTTGTCCTGGGTGATTCACTCACGATGACCGGGGCAACACTGGTCCCATTCAGGTGGGCGAACGTCTCTTAGGCACTCAGTCTCCATGGATCACTCTTCTCTGTATTTGAAAATATTTTTTTTTTGGCCAGACACGGTGGCTCACGCCTGTAATCCCAGCACTTTGGGAGGCTGAAGGCGGGTGGATCACCTGAGGTCAGGAGTTCAATACCAGCCTAGCCAATGTGGTGAAACCCCATCTCTACTAAAAATACAAAAATTAGCCAGACGTGGTGGTACGCACCTGTAGTCCCAGCTACTTGGGAGGCTGAGGCAGGAGAATCACTTGAACCTGGAAGGCAGAGGTTGCAGTGAGCCAAGATCGCACCACTGTACTCCAGCCTGGGCAACAGAATGAAACTGTCTCAAAAAAAAAAAAAAAAAAAAAAAATTGTTTTTTTTAGAGAAGCAATCCGTCGTCTTTAAGGAAAACTTAGAAGAAGAGTAGAAAGATAGAATAGAAGGAGATCACCTGTAGCCCCACTAGGTAAATGGGACAACTAATATTTTGATGTATTTCCTTCAAATAGCCATTGTATTCACACTGCGTTGACAAATTACCATAGGCAAAATCTTTAAAAATCCCCAACCCTAATCTATATCATCAAGAATTCCACTTTGGGCAAAGTAAACGTTGATAGTTTAATTTGTGTCTGGGACCCATGAGTGTGGACAGGTTTAGGCCCCAGCAGGTCGTGGGCTCCAGGAGAGCCCACCAAACCGGGCCCCTCATAATGACCACACTGGACCTGAGGGAGGTGACAGCCAGGCTACGGGTGCCCGCCGTCACTCCCACCAGCTTTATTATTTTACCTTTCACGTTGAGGTCTGTGATCTGTCTGCGTAATTTTGGAGTATGGTATGAGCTCATTCTTCCGGGTTCATTTTTTTTCCATGCAGAGATCAAATTACTTCAGCTACATTTATTAAAAAGATCATCCATTCCCCCAGCATGTTGTAGGGGATCTCTATCTCCTGACCTTGTGATCCGCCCACCTTGGCCTCCCAAAGTGCTGGGATTACAGGCGTGAGCCACCGCACCCGGCACTTTTTAAAAATTTCATGTTGTTACTGGTATGTAGAAATCCAGTTGATTTTTAAAAATATTAACCTTGAGGCTGGGCACGGTGGCTTATGCCTGTAATCCCAGCACTTTGGGAGGCTGAGGCAGGTGGATCACAAAGTCAAGAGATCGAGACCATCCTGGCCAACATGGTGAAACCCTGTCTCTACTAAAAATACAAAAATTAGCTGGGTGTGATGGCATGCGCCTGTAGTCCCAGCTACTTGGGAGGCTGAGGCAGGAGAATCACTTGAACCCGGGAAGCGGAGATTGCAGTGAGCTGAGATCGCACCACTGCACTCCAGCATGGGCAAGACAGCGAGACTCCATCTCAAAAAAAAAAAAATATATATATATATATAGACCTTGAATCAGGGACCTTTTAAATTCACTCCCCTAATCCCAGTTTTACGTAGATTCTCTCGCATTTTCTACTTACACAGTCATGTTGTCCCACACAGTGTTGGCCTCACCACATTTCAGATGAGTCCTAGCTGCCTCCCTTTAGGTGGTTGACTGGTTGATTTTCCAGAGCTAAGTGATGGCCTGTGGTTTCGAAAGCTCTACTCCCTAGCCCCCAAAGCCTGAGCTCAGCTGATTGCTTCTGCCAACTCCCACCCTCACCATCACCACTCCTGGCCCTGGGACACCCTCTGGGCTGTCCTTCTTTCTTCTCCAGCCTCCCTGCCGCCTCTGGGAAGAACTTGTTGCGGAACGGCTCGCTATTAGAATGGACTCAGGAGAGGCTCCCAGAGTCAGAGACCATTTGCTAAAGATGCTCTCCCTGTGCATCCCCACAGCAAAAGCTGAGCGCTTGGGTGGGGCAGGGGAGTTGGGGAGAGGGGTGTTCTGGGGTGGGTGGTGGGGGGCGGATTCACCAGATCTTCTTCAGCTGCAGTCTGTGTCCCTGCACCTCCAGAAGACTTCACAGAGCTAGGGAGGAGGGCGAAGCAGGCAGCTCAACTAATCCAGGGATAGCAGGTCTATCCAAGAGACTGGGGGAATAGACCTGCTGAATAAAGACTCTTCTGTAGCAAAAGGCGAAGGCTGTAATCCCAGCACTTTGGGAGACCAAGGCGGGTGGATCATTTGAAGTCAGAAGTTCGAGACCAGCCTGGCCAACATGGTGAAATCCCGTCTCTACTAAAAATACAAAAATTAGCCGGGTATGTTGGTGGGTGCCTGTAATCTCAGCTATTCAGGAGGCTGAGGCAAGAGAATCACTTGAATGCGGGAGGTGGAGGTTGCAGTGAGCCCAGATGGTGCCGCTACACTCCAGTCTGGGCGACAGGGTGGCAAGATTCCTTCTCAAAAAAAAAGGCAAAGGCCAAAAGGGAGGAAGACACATTTTACCAAACCATGATGTATATATGGCAAGATCCCCAGGTCCCAGACCCCTGACATCAGGCATGACCCCTTTGACTGGTAAGTCTGAGCAGAAAGTGGTTTGGTGTTACTCCCAGACTTGTATCTGCCGAAGTGCCAGTGTCTGGAGGGCCTGAGCTCCAAGACAGGGATACAAAGAGAGGTGACATCACAAGAGAAACAGCCGTCATGTATGGGGACTGTGCTTACTTCACACCCCCTAAACCCTATGAGCTGTCTTTCATTAACCCCACTGGCTCAGATCATTTCAGTAACTTGTTCAAAATCTCTCCAAATTAGTGGGAGACTCCCTACAACTCATCTGCAACTCACACAGGTTATTTTATTCCAAAGGGCTTGGTCTGTAAGGGTCCCGCACATGTGGCTCTGCCTCTAGGGAGTGTTTGGTGGACTCCCGAACCTCAAGACCCAGAAGCATGGCTGACATTGAGATGTGACGTGGGCCCTGATTGAGTCATGCATGGTGAATTCCTAGTGGGGAACCACTCACTGGCTGTCCAGGGTCTCTGCCTTTCTGCCAGCTGCCTCCCAGATCTGCGACCTCCTTCAGAACCTGCCAAAATGACTAGGAAAATGCTGTTTCCAGAGCAAGAGCCAAAAGAGAACATGACGGCCCTGCACTCCAGATCTTCAGGCAGATGAGTAATCCAAGCTTTCAGTTCAAGAATCATGTTTCAGTTTGTTTCTTGAAGCCTGGAAGTGACCTTTTCAGATACATAAGAACCCAGTGAGCTGTTCTGAGCCTCTTCAGATCCAAAAGCATTCAAGCGGCAGCCCTGGCCCTGTCTGCCATCAACATGTGATCCCAGGTCCCGGGCTCCCCTGAAGGCGAAACTAGAGCAACCCTTTGGAAGTGTCCCTCCCCTTCCCAGGCCCCCAATTCCCCCCCTCTCAGATCTACCCATGCTATCCATTGCAAGCCTGTGTCACTTCTGTAGATGGAGCTCAGCATGACCTTAGGCAAAGCCAGAATCAGCAAGGCTCGGGACACAGGCTTGATTGCAGGTTAAGGGTTTTATTGTTTGTTTGTTTTTTGAGACAGAGTCTCACTCTATTGCCCAGGCTGGAGCGCAGTGGTGCAATCTCGGCTCACTGCAGCCTCAGCCTCCTAGGTTCAAGCGATTCTCCTCCCTCAACCCCATGGGTATCCAGGACTACAGGCATGTGCCACCAGGCCCGGCTAATTTCTTTGTATTTTTAGTCAAGACAGGTTTTCACCATGTTGGCCAAGCTGGTCTCAAACTCCTGACCTCAGGTGATCCACCCGCCTCGGCCTCTCAGAGTGCTAGGATTACAGGTGATGTTTTACATAGAGCTCCAACACCAGAGAGAAGAGTGTCAAGGGGAGGTGGTGCTCTCTGCCTTCTCTGGAGAGCTTTACCCCTAAGTTAGCTGTCCCTCACCCACCCCAGGCTATCCTCTTGGCTCAGGGCCTTTCTGGAATTGAGGTAAAGCACCTGGTAACCATGAAGGCCTTTTGGGGGCTCCCTGATACATAATAGTCCCAGACTGGGCAGCATGTCTGTGATCAGCTGGTTGGCTTTTTATTAATGTGTCATATTAACAGGTTCAACCATCCTGGGACAAAGCTGAGTTGTAATAAAAAAAAAAACAAGCCAACAAAAAAATAACTTTAATATACTGTTGGATTCAATAGTTTTAAGATTTTCATAGTTATGTTCCTAAATGATATTGAGTCAAATTTTCCTTTTCTTGTACTCTCCTTATCTGGTTTTAAGAATCAAAGTCATACTCGTTTCATAAAACAAGCTTGCTAACTTTCCTCCCTCTTTCCCCATTTTTAAAATTCATTGACAGACAGTGGAATGATACTTGTAATGGGCTTTGGATTTTATAAAAACACACCCCCAGAGTCTGCCTGCTCCGCAGGGGACTTGGCACAGACAAGAAGACACCTCTTTTCCTTGTTTATAGTCTGCATTGGCTTATTTATGGCACGTTTGTTGTTTCTGGGACTGTTCTGCTGGGAGCCAGCCATTTCCCCCAGGAAGCAGAGATGGAGGTGGAGGGAAGCCCTAGGCTTCTAGGGGAGCTGTGCTGGGGGAGGGGAGGGAGCCCTGAACCTGGTGCCCCAGCCCCTGCTGCAGCCACCCCTCTTTCCCAGGCAGCAGCTCAACCTGACTCTGCCCTTACAGGCACCATGTTCCGCAAGAAAAAGAAGAAACGCCCTGAGATCTCGGCGCCACAGAACTTCCAGCACCGTGTCCACACCTCCTTCGACCCCAAAGAAGGCAAGTTTGTGGGCCTCCCCCCACAATGGCAGAACATCCTGGACACACTGCGGCGCCCCAAGCCCGTGGTGGACCCTTCGCGAATCACAAGGGTGCAGCTCCAGCCCATGAAGGTAAGAGGGGCAGGCAGGGATGAGGTTCAGCCTCTCCCAGTACTCAGACAACCATGCCTGGCTAAACCTCAGAAAGACCCCCGGAGGAAGCACCTACTTCACAGCTATCAATTAACCAGCTGTTTTAACTCCCTCCCTGTCAGCCTGCCATTCTCTCCCTGGGTAAGCCAGGGCGAAGGAGGCTGGGGAGACCCTCTCTCCAGGGTGGTGGGGTTGCCAGATTCAGCACATGAAAATGTAAGATGCTCAATTGCATTTGTATTTCAGATAACAACGAATAGTCTTTTAGGACATGTCCCATTCAATATTTGGACCTGCAGCCCCATAGGGACTGAGGACTCTCCCAGACCAGGAGAATTTTAGTTGTGAGGGTCAGGACTAGTAGACCCAAGAGCGTTGTAGAAGTTGGGGTCAGGGGCCCTATCAGGGTTTGGAGGCTGTGAAGCCAGCGTGTGTGGAGGAGCCCCCGGCCTGGTCTCTTTTCCTCAGAGGGCTGGGCACATCTCTCCCAGACACCCGTGGAGCTAGAGAATGGAGCCCCGCCCCCTGAGCTCCAGCTCCCTGGCCCAGCCGACCACACCCCTGGGCATGCTGGATGCAGCCCCATGGCACTCGCCATCTGCTCTGCTGACGCTGGGCCTTCTCCCCGCATGCCTGCATCCAGCACAGGCGGGACCCAGGATGGGCCCTGATAAATTATGGAAAAATTAATGTGTGGATGACACAGCAGGGAAGGTCCTTAGGTGGTCCTCCCCAGGGCCCCCAAGGACATTCTGGGACCCTGATCTCCTGGCCGCCCCTCCCTGCCACAATCAGGCAGCTCCCACACACTCTTTTCTCTCCCCCCTACAGACAGTGGTGCGGGGCAGCGCGGTGCCTGTGGATGGCTACATCTCAGGGCTGCTCAACGACATCCAGAAGTTGTCAGTCATCAGCTCCAACACCCTGCGTGGCCGCAGCCCCACCAGCCGGCGGCGGGCACAGTCCCTGGGGCTGCTGGGGGATGAGCACTGGGCCACCGACCCAGACATGTACCTCCAGAGCCCCCAGTCTGAGCGCACTGACCCCCACAGCCTCTACCTCAGCTGCAACGGGGGCGCACCAGCAGGTCACAGGCAGATGCCGTGGCCCGAGCCGCAGAGCCCACGGGTCCTGCCCAATGGGCTGGCTGCAAAGGCACAGTCCCTGGGCCCCACCGAGTTTCAGGGTGCCTCGCAGCGCTGTCTGCAGCTGGGCGCCTGCCTGCAGAGCTCCCCGCCAGGAGCCTCGCCCCCCACGGCCACCAATAGGCGTGGAATGAAGGCTGCCAAGCATGGCTCTGAGGAGGCCCGGCCACAGTCCTGCCTGGTGGGCTCAGCCACGGGCAGGCCAGGTGGGGAAGGCAGCCCGAGCCCTAAGACCCGGGAGAGCAGCCTGAAGCGCAGGCTATTCCGAAGCATGTTCCTGTCCACTGCTGCCACGGCCCCCCCAAGCAGCAGCAAGCCAGGCCCTCCACCACAGAGCAAGGTAAGTCAGGAGTCTGGCCTGCAGGTGTCCACTGGGGAGTGGGTGTAGGGACACAAGCCTTGCCTAGCTTTCCCCTTGGAGGACTTTGAAAGAGGCTCCCTGGACTGCTTCCGCCTACGGCGGCAGAAATGTGCACAGTAACCTCTTCCCTAAGGAGGGTGGCTCGCCTCCTCCTTCCCTCCCTTCCTTTCCTTCTTTTCTCTGTGGCTGTTGTGTTGTTTCCCATTTCTGTCATTATTTGTTCCCGAGTGTGTGGCCATAGGAAAAGCTGGATTTGCCTAGTCCAGGGGCAGCAGGAGGCCGACTTGTGGCATGTGTGACTGCTTCAGACGCACATTTTTCTTGTGAGAAAGGAAAGGATTGAGGGAGCCCCCGTGGTGACATTTCTTGGCAGGCAGAGTGGAGCACCTTTTTGCTTCTTCCAGGCCCTCCAGCATCCTGTTGATAGTGACAGTAACCTCTTTTCCCATTTGGCAGAGGAGGAGACTGACAGAGAGAGGGTGAGACACCCCCAGGCATGATGGAGAGTGAGTCAGAGAAGGAAGGTGGGGAGTGCTCTGGGGCTGCCTCTCCGGCCCGGGCCCTGTTGGCTCATGACTCTTGCGTATGAAGGCTTTACAAGCACAGCAGCCACTTGTTCTTTAGCTCCTTCCTGGGAGGGTCAAAGGCAGGCCTAAGAAACGGCTGCTGACAGTGGCATGGGTAATGGAGCCTCCCCTCCCTCCTGGGAGGGCTTTAAGACAAGCCTGGGTACTCCCCTGTCATCAGTGGGGTGAATGTGGCCCAGCCTGCACAGGGTGTGGGTTTGGGGATGACCTGGACTACAAACTTTCTGGGTCACTGCCTGCCAGCTGAGGTACTCAGAGAAAGTTCTGGGCGGCCGCGCACGGTGGCTCATGTCTGTAGTCCCAGCACTTTGGGAGGCCGAGGTGGACGGATCACGAGGTCAGGAGATCGAGACCATCCTGGCTAACACGGTGAAACCCGTCTCTACTAAAAATACAAAAAAAATTAGCCGGGCGCGGTGGCGGGCGCCTATAATCCCAGCTACTCAGGAGGCTGAGGCAGGAGAATGGCGTGAACCTGGGAGGCGGAGCTTGCAGTGAGCCGAGATCGTGCCACTGCACTCCAGCCTGGGTGACAGAGCAAGACTCCGTCTCAAAAAAAAAGAGAGAGAAAGTTCTGGGCTTTGTGCACTCCAGTCCCCTACTAGGTTAAAGGACAGTGGGTTGGGATCCCCATGGGTTGTGGCTTGATGTATCTGTGAGAGGAGCATGAGCATCTGTGAGCTGCAGGGTGTCTGGAAGGCTGTGCCCCTGGGGAGACTCAGCCAGAAAACCAACGTAAGATCAAGACAGTGCACCCTGCTGGGAAGGTGAGAATTGGAGCCTGACCTCCCTCTGTCTCTCAGGAGTCCTGCTGGGAGGCCTCAGGGATTTGGAGAAAGGGGTTGTCAACACTGGGCTGGGCACTCATTTGCATCTTTCTGGGCTCCTGCCAGCACCCCACAGCAGGGGGAGAGGCCTGTCCATCCCTGCACAATGTACTGAGTACTCACCATGGGCCACTGCTGCTGGGTATGCTGGGATGTCTCCCATACTTGTGGGAGCAGGCAGTAGTTATCTTGAGCTCGGCAACACCATACTTCCAAATCCAGGGGAGTGGTTTCCTTCTGGGCAACTCGGACACATCTTTCAAGATTTCTACTCTGAAGCCAAGCCTCTCAACGGCAAGGCTGAGACCCCCCAAGCTGCTCTGGGCCGGGGCTTCTCAGCGTCCTCACTGCTGACCCTCAGATCAGTCCATCCTTTGTGGTGGGCTCTCCTTGCACTGTAGCAGCCTCCCTGGCCTCTACTCACTAGAAGCTGGTGGTACCCCCGGTTGGAATAACCAAAAATGCCTCCAGACATTGCCAAATGTCACTTGAGCACCCTGATTAAGAATGCCTTAAGCAAATTCAGTAACACAGATGGGGAGCATCAGCCTTCCTCCTCCTCCTCCACCACCTACCCCAGGAGCCCCCAGATCAAGCCAGCAGCCCTTGGCACTGGGGCTGACTCTGGACACTCGCAGCAGCTTCTATAACAGCAGTTAGGCCACAGAGGCCATGCGGTGTGCCAGGCATGGCTATGGGAGGGTCTGAGTACAGACTCCAGGGCTCCTGTACCTAGCCCCAGGCAGTGAGGCCTGGAGTCACTCTAGCTAAAGAGCACAGGAAGATAGGGCATGGGGGCACAGAGGCCAAAGAGGCAAGACAGTTTGTTAGGAGCTTGCAGGGATTAGACATGTTCCACTTAGAGTCAGAAGGGCAAACATTGGTTAAGCACCTACTGTGTACTCCGATATATGTCAAGGATACATGGCACCAGTGGGATTGCAGCATGGGAGTCCGCAGCCATGGGCATCCTGTGGGTTCCAGTGCCTACAGGACAACCAAACAACCCATAGGGTTATGAGGATTACATGAGATAGTACATTGAAGGCACTTGTCAAAGTGGTAAGCCCTCAATAAATGGCTTTAGTAGTAGTATTTGAGATGGCGTCTCCCTCTGTCACCCAGGCTGGAGTGCAGTGGCACAACCTTGGCTCACTGCAACCTCCACCTCCTGGGTTCAAGTGATCCGCCCACCTCAGCCTCCCAAGTAGCTGGGATTACAGGCACGCTCCACCATACCCAGCTAATTTTTGTATTTTTAGAAGAGATGGTTTCACCATGTTGGCCAGGCTGGTCTCGAACTCCTGACCTCAAGTGATCCACCTGTCTTGGCCTCCCAAAGTGCTGGGATTACAGGCGCCTGAGCCACCATGCCAGGCTGGCTTTATTATTTGTAAAAATACTATGCCATGGCTTCTCCCCTTTAGGATACTTACGGTACAGCCCCCTAAGCCCACAGCTGGGGAGCCATGGCTCAGGGCGGGAAATGAGGCATTGCTGTAAATGTATGCATGACTCTTCTAGTGGCTTTCTTCCCAAGAGGTCTATCCCGTGAGTAACTTCAGAATTAATCCAGAGCCTGTAACAATTAATTAATTCCATTGTCATGTCCCCCTTTCCCTTTCTTGTGTGGCCTCACAAGTTTCATCTGGTCCTTGCTTGTGATTACATTGATAAAAGCTCCCTCCCTGTGGAGACAGGCAGTGAAGCCAACGAAAGGACGCTAGGGACCAGACCTTGCCAGGCTGAAGACCAAGCCAGCTCCCCAGACTCCCCAGCCTGTGTCCCAGACTCTGCTTGTGCTGGGCTCCTGGCTGGGCCATTCCTCCCCCAGCCTCCAGACGCAGGCTTCGCCCTGAGCCCAGCCAGCACCTACAGCAGCACCAGCAGCAGCAGCAGCACAGGGACCTGGCCTGTGGAGACAGGGAAGAAACCCCTACCTCGGCCTGTCCACGTGGTGCCCACACATCCTCAGAGTAGAGCTGGCCCATGCAGAAGCCCTAGAGGCCAGGAGGGGAATGATCTCATTTTACAGCCTTTCTTAGGAGATTCAGGACAAGAGGTCATCAGAGCCACCTCAAGAGCAGCTTTAGGTGGTCCCCAAGCTTCTGCCCCGACCCACATGGACGGGGGCCTGCAGAGCATGTTTTCTGAGTTAAGTCCACACTCAGGTCAGCAGGCAGCCTCCTTAGAGCCCCGAGCCTTTCTACAGGCTGACTGTGTGATGCAGCGAGCCCTGCCCCACTTCCCTCCCTGTCCCTGCCTGGTGACGTCTCATGGAACCTCTGTTCCCAGGACCTGGCATCACAGCCTCAGTCATGGCCATGCTCCCTCTACCCCCCTCACAGCCCTCCCAGAGGCTCTCTGAGACCATAAGATCATACTGCCCACTCATGCAGAGCTTCTCAAAGTATGTTCCATGGGCCTCCTAGGACCCAGGGACCTTCTTCAAATGCAGAGTCTCTGCTCTCGGCTCCCACCGAATCAGGCCCTGAGGCGGGAAGTCTGCAGTTTATCTAGCTCCCCAGATCACTGCGCACATCCCTGCATTGTAGTGGAGACTGGGGCTCAGAGAGGACGACTTGCCTAAGGCCTATCACAGGGCAGAGCAGCCCAGGGCTGGGCCCCAGGTCCTGACAGCCCAGTCCAGGGGTCCCACTGCTCCACTACACAGTGGATGGTGACAATGTCACAGTGTCACAGTGGATGGTGACAGTCAGATGCTGGCAAGGACGTGGGAGAATGTTTACTGTCCAAATGCACTCATCAGGGATGGAGTGAGTCCAGGCAGTCCTGGGAGGATTTCTAGCTTCTTTCCTGTGAAGGTCAAGGACACACTCGGGTGGGCAGGCAGGTGTGGGGGTGGCAGAAGTCTGCCCCAGCATGGCTGTCAGCCAGCAGGAGTGCCTATTCCACCCTAAGCAGGCCAGGGACTTGGCTGGAGAGTGGAAGCCCTGAAGCTGCAGGGGGTTGGGGAAGGAAGGGAGTGGGGGTTGCTAAAGGCAGTAAAAAGACTCTGGTGGGGCCCAAGGCCCAGATTTGGGGTTTGGGGTCCCTGTGCAAGCATCCCAGCCCAAACTTACTGCTTGAGATCTCCTGTAAGTTGTTTCAGCTCTGGGATCAGGACCAGGACCCACTGGACACCTAAGACAATGGCTTACATGATGGGTTTGGAGAAGTTCCTCGAAGGCTTTTTCTGCAGCCCCTGAAGCATCCCTCTCCAGGTGCCCTTTAAAAACACGGAAAACCTGGGAGGGGTCATGGTGCATATCACCGCTCCTTGGGGAGAACCCAAAGATGGGCGGGCACCTTTCCTGTCAGAAACAGCAGGAGGGCTTGGGCTCGGAAAAGCAAGAAGCCTCGCAGGCTTCCAGGGCTGGGCCTGAGCAGGGCTCACTGGGGGCCCAGGCTGCCCTTCAGCTCCACCTTCCCTCCCTCCCTCTCTCCCCGCCAGAGCCAGTGAGGATAGGCCCCCTACCTTCTCCTCCCTCCCGTGGGCTCCTTAGCCAGGAGTTTCACGCCAGGGAGGAAGTGGAAGGACTCCTTTGGGGGTCCTTAAGACATCTCCCCATCCCTGGCCTCAAGGCTTAGGTTTGGCTGGACCTACCCTCCTAACTCCAGATCTCTCTGGCAACAGATTCCCAGCCCAGGGGAGACACCTGAGAACCCCCCAGATGGTGACATACCTCTGTGGTCCTCTGTCAGGGACATAACCTCCCAGCACAGATTCGCAAACTCCCTGCTGCAGGCACAAGCAGGGCTATCGGGCCCCAGATGTGGCTCCCCTGCCTTGGTTCAGGGAGTAACCCTGAACCTTACCCACTGCTCACCACCCCACTGCCAGGCCTCTTCTGCCCCCATGGGTCCTGGGGTGGGAGCGCCTTGGGAGTGAAGAATGCCTCTGACCCAGATTCTTCAAGCAGCCTCTGAGCACAGAGGAAGAGTCTGCCTTATGGCAGCCTCCCTGGGGTCTAGCTGTCAATCACCCAGGAAGAAATACCCAGTACAGGACCCGGCGGGGAGCTGGCCTTCTCTGTCTTCCCAGGTGCAGCAGAGCGAGTGTAAGGAGCTGTCTTGGGCCTGCCCAGCTTGGTGCCCTGTGGGGGGCTGCTGGCACAGGACTGTGGCTGGGCTTCAGCTCTGTCTGAAAATCTTTGCTCAGAGCACCTCCCTAGTTTGATACCCTGCCTGACCCTGCCAGAGTCCAGAGGTCATGGCGGCCAGCCCCTGCCTCCAGGAAGGTTATTCCAAATGCTCCCACAGCCCTGCCCCTTCCTGTTGCTTTGTCCCTGCAGCCCAACTCCTCTTTCCGACCGCCGCAGAAAGACAACCCCCCAAGCCTGGTGGCCAAGGCCCAGTCCTTGCCCTCGGACCAGCCGGTGGGGACCTTCAGCCCTCTGACCACTTCGGATACCAGCAGCCCCCAGAAGTCCCTCCGCACAGCCCCGGCCACAGGCCAGCTTCCAGGCCGGTCTTCCCCAGCGGGTTCCCCCCGCACCTGGCACGCCCAGATCAGCACCAGCAACCTGTACCTGCCCCAGGACCCCACGGTTGCCAAGGGCGCCCTGGCTGGTGAGGACACAGGTGTTGTGACACATGAGCAGTTCAAGGCTGCGCTCAGGATGGTGGTGGACCAGGGTGACCCCCGGCTGCTGCTGGACAGCTACGTGAAGATTGGCGAGGGCTCCACCGGCATCGTCTGCTTGGCCCGGGAGAAGCACTCGGGCCGCCAGGTGGCCATCAAGATGATGGACCTCAGGAAGCAGCAGCGCAGGGAGCTGCTCTTCAACGAGGTGGGAGGACAGGGTGGGACACAGACGGGGGCGTTGGGGATGGGCAGTCAGCAGCCAGCCAGGCTGGACATCTGTGAGCAGGGGCAGTGGGTGGCCATGCGTCTGGGCACTGTGCCTGGCACTCAGGCCCCCGCCTGCCCCCAGGTGGTGATCATGCGGGACTACCAGCACTTCAACGTGGTGGAGATGTACAAGAGCTACCTGGTGGGCGAGGAGCTGTGGGTGCTCATGGAGTTCCTGCAGGGAGGAGCCCTCACAGACATCGTCTCCCAAGTCAGGTAGGCAGCTGGGAGGGCTGGGCCCTGAGTGCAGGCTGCCCTCACCATGGCCCTGCCAAGACAGTGTGGTCTTCTGCCTGTGGCCCAGAAGACTCGGGATGCCTGGGCTCCCCTGCCTGCTGGGGTAACTGAGACCCAGGGGTCTTGGGAGTGAAGAAGAGAAGGATGGCTTCTAGCCAAGGCTCAAGCCCCAGTTTTCACCAGGGCTATGGCCTGTGCTGCCAAACAGATTGCCTGGGAGCCGTGGGGCCGAGCAGCAGGGACTCCTACTCTGCTCAGCCACCCGACGACCTGCCAGAGCTAACATTCTCTTCCATCGGGCGGCCCCACCTTCCTGTGCAGGCTGAATGAGGAGCAGATCGCCACTGTGTGTGAGGCTGTGCTGCAGGCCCTGGCCTACCTGCATGCCCAGGGCGTCATCCACCGGGACATCAAGAGTGACTCCATCTTGCTGACCCTCGATGGCAGGGTAGGTTCCATCCTGTCCCTGGCACAGCCATGCTCCCACTTCCTCCTGGTCCACCACTCACTCCCCTTTCAACCCCAGGTGAAGCTCTCGGACTTCGGATTCTGTGCTCAGATCAGCAAAGACGTCCCTAAGAGGAAGTCCCTGGTGGGCACCCCCTACTGGATGGCTCCTGAAGTGATCTCCAGGTCTTTATATGCCACTGAGGTAACCGTTCCCTCCACCCCCCCAGACCTCCCAAAAGCAACTTGGCAACTGGCACCTCTTCTGCTGTGGCCCCTCCAGTGATCTCACCAAAAGCAGCCCTGGTTTTCAGAGTCCCACCTAGTCAACACCCTCCCCCCTTTCGATGGGGCTGCTCTCACCCAATGACTTTGCTGCCAGGAACCAGTCCTGCAAGTGCTTTCCTCAGCTCAAGGGCAGAATGGGGTATGGCCGGGCCTCGCATGGATGATAGCCTTTCTCTGAGTGACTGACAGCTGTGTCCCTATAGACAGTGGTCACTCATGCAGGCAGTAACTGGCCACAGGGCAGGTGACCAGGGGAGGAAGGAGACAGACCCACCAAGGAAAGCTGGGGCCAACTGTCCCCCCTCCACCACTGCTGCCACCAGAACGCGGCTACCAAGGGGCCAGGCTCTGGCCATGGGGTCAGGGACATTTTCCTCCTGCAGGTGGATATCTGGTCTCTGGGCATCATGGTGATTGAGATGGTGGATGGGGAGCCACCGTACTTCAGTGACTCCCCAGTGCAAGCCATGAAGAGGCTCCGGGACAGCCCCCCGCCCAAGCTGAAAAACTCTCACAAGGTCAGTTGGCACACAAGGGTGCGACCTCGCAGACCCCATTCCTCCTGAGGCAAGAGGACCAGAACCTGGGCTCCCAGCACCTCCCTTCAGGGTCTGGGCTCCTGGAAAAGGCTCCTCTTTCTCTACACAAAACCTGCACCTGGGTGTGGAGCTGCATCTACGCACAAGTTGGCACGTGCGCTCCAACAAGTCGCCTCCCACAGCTGTGGCAGGAGGGTTGCTGCTTGGCAGGCACTGGTCGGAAGCCCAGTGGGGCCCATGAGCAGGGAAAGCCAGGACACCAGCAATCCCTGCTGTGCAGGGAGGAATTCAGAGAAGCTTCACTGAGCACAAACCCTTCTAACCCTTGTCGGGAGATCCATACCATGATTCGATGGCCCCGTCCGTCATGGCGAGTCGGCTCATGCTCCATCGTTGCACACCCCGACACAGCTAAGCCACAGCGTTCCCCTTAAAGCCAGTATAAGTGCATGGAAGTGTATACACGTAACCCTTTTTGCCAAATCCGCCCCAACCCCGCAGGCCTTACTGTGGACGCCCCCTGCTGGCAGGTCAGCACGGGGCTGCTAAGTAGCACCGCCATCTGGTGGCCAAAGCAAGAAATGTCTCAGAGGGCTGAAGCCTCTCCTCTAAAATAGCAAAAAATAAAATAAAATAAAAGTTCTGTGGCCCCAACACAAAGCTGGATGGGAGGACCAACAGGAAACATCTTCCAAGACAACTGGTCCTTGGAGCCCGCACCGCTAACCCCAAAATTAGCATATAAAGATGTCCAGTTGGCTAATTCCTCAGAGGATGTAGCCTTTTGCCCAAGACTGAGCCTCATCCCAAGATACTGGCTCAAAATGAACCAAGATAAGCCCTTGCCTTAGACTCTAAGGCCTAGAGCAACAAAGAAATCTTCCTTTTCAGGTCTCACTTTATTTTCTATTTTTCAGAGCACTTCCTCATCCTTGACCTGTTTGTTTCTGTTGTTGTTTTTTGTTTGTTTTTTTTGAGATGGAGTCTCTCTCTGTTGCTCAGGCTGGAATGCAGTGGTGCGATCTCGGCTCACTGCAACCTCCACCTCCTGGGTTCAAGCAATTCTCCTGCCTCAGCCTCCTGAGTAGCTGGGATTATAGGCACGCGCCACCATGCCCTGCTAATTTTTGTATTTTTAGTAGAGACGGGGTTTCGCCATGTTGGTCAGGCTGGTCTACGAACTCCTGACCATGTAATGTGCCCAACTTGGCCTCCCAAAGTGCTGGGATTACAGGCATGAGCCACCGCGCCCAGCAACCTGTTTTTAAAATTTCAAAAGCCCTATGTGGCAGACAGGGCAAGCATACTTTATCACTAGCCCATTTTACAGACGAGAAAACTGAGGCCTAGAGAAAACTGTGACTTGCTTGAGATCAGGGATAGAGCCAGGCCTGGATCACTGATGCCAATTCTCTGCCCCTTCCACAGAGCTATAGCATCTGAATGCTGAGAGCCTTGGGGGGTGGGGAGGGACAAGGGGACAGGAAGTTGAAAAACCAGCGAATTCAAGACTTTCAAACAATGATAAGACCAGGCAATCAGGTCACCCCAAAGTGACTGCAAATTGTGGCTTCATCTCACTGCCCTGTCTCTACAGGTCTCCCCGGTGCTGCGAGACTTCCTGGAGCGGATGCTGGTGCGGGACCCCCAAGAGAGAGCCACAGCCCAGGAGCTCCTAGACCACCCCTTCCTGCTGCAGACAGGGCTACCTGAGTGCCTGGTGCCCCTGATCCAGCTCTACCGAAAGCAGACCTCCACCTGCTGAGCCCACCCCGAGTATGCCTGCCACCTATGCCCACAGGCAGGGCACACTGGGCAGCCAGCCTGCCGGCAGGACTTGCCTGCCTCCTCCTCCTCAGTATTCTCTCCAAAGATTGAAATGTGAAGCCCCAGCCCCACCCTCTGCCCTTCAGCCTACTGGGCCAGGCCGGACCTGCCCCCTCAGTCTCTCCCTCCCGAGTCCCCAGATGGAGACCCCTTCTACAGGATGACCCCTTGATATTTGCACAGGGATATTTCTAAGAAACGCAGAGGCCAGCGTTCCTGGCCTCTGCAGCCAACACAGTAGAAAAGGCTGCTGTGGTTTTTTAAAGGTAGTTGTACACTAGCGTCCTAGGCCACTGCAGAGGGCAGACTGCTGGTCTCCACAGATACTTGCTGTTCTCAGCTCCAGCTTCAAACCTCGGGTCTCGAGAGGGCCACGGGGTGGTTTTTATGACCGGAATCCCACTTCCTCTCTCACATCTGATGTCCTGAAGGTGCAGTCCCACCTGTACAGCCCCTCCCCGCCCAGAACTATGAATGGCCTGCTCCAGGCCATGGCTGGGGGCAGGGAGTGAGGGGACAATTTCTGAGTGAAAGAGAAAGAATGGGGTCGGTGGTGAAGGTGCTCTCACTTTACAGAATGGAGAGAACATCGTGTGTGTGTGTGTGTGTGTGTGTGTGTGTGTAAGGGGAGGAAAGCCACCTTAACAGCCCAGGTCGGTCACCCACAGCCAGCTTCAGGAAGGCTGCCCCATCCTCTCTCCCATTAAGTTCTAGCCTGAAGGGACCTGCTTTCTTGGCCTGGCTTCCACCTCTCCACTCCTGTGTCTACCTGGCCAGTGGAGTGGTCCATGCTAAGTCTAACACATCCTGGGAGCTCAGGAGGCTTCTGAGCTTCTCCTGTACTGTGCATCGTGAGGGCCAGAGACGGGAATGTAAGAAATGGCAACTGTGTTACCTTTCAAGTTTATCTCAGTAACCAGGTCATCAGGGACCCATTGTTCTCTTCAGAACCCTATCTGGGAGAGAAGGCGAACCACCTCTGGGTTTCCATCATGTCGAGGTCACAGGCATCCATGTGTGCAAACCATCTGCCCCGGCTGCCTCCACAGACAGCTATCTCCTTGTCCTTCTCGGCCCCGCCCCACTTCAGGGCTGCTGTGAGATGGAATTCCAGGAAAGAACTTCAGGTGTCTGGACCCTTTCTATCTAGATAATATTTTTAGATTTTTCTGCTCCCTAGTGACCTACCTGGGGACAAAGAAATTGCAAGGACTTTTTTTTAAGGGTCAGAGTTTTCAAAACAAAAGCATCTTCCCTAGAAATTTTTGTGAATTGTTTGCACTTGTGCCTGTTTTAAATTAAATTGAGTGTTCAAAGCCATTGGGCTTCCTGTGTCTCTGGGAGTGGAGACTGGCCGTCTTGGAGGGGGGTCTTCTGTGGTGAGTGAATCTCCTGTAGCCTCCCCTCCTCCCCATGTGAGCTCTTCAGCAGCCACGCCACAGAACACCCAACTTCCCTGGTGGCCTGTGGACCCAAAAGGAGGGCAGAGAGGAAGGGAAACAGGAAATGAAAGGCCCTTGGGAATGGAGGTGATGAAAAATAGACGGGGCTACTTCCCCAGGGGAGAAGAGCCCACCAGGAAAGCCAGGGCCTTGCGCTGCATTTGCTGGGGGTGGCCACAGTGGCTGACGACCACCCCGCGTGTCAGCTTCTCCCGTCCTCTGCGTGCTCCTCGCCCCCGCCCCGGACCTCCAGCTGTCCATAAGTGGTCTGAAACTGCTTCCAGTGGGAGAGCAGTCCCTGCCTCATTCCTCAGGACTAGGGGAGATGGTGTGGAGTTCAGAAAGAACGGAGCAGAGCCTGGAAACCAGGGAGCCTGGGCTCTCGTCCTGGGGGTGGGGAGGTGGATGAAATTATCTTGCAACTTCCAGCTCCCACACGGATTCCCGCACGTCCTGCCTGAGATCTCCCACTGCCCAGGGTTCAGGAGCAAGCCAGGAGCAAGGAACCATGCAACCTTTCTTTCACTCCCTAGTGCATTCACACCCTGACAGGTGCCCTGGTGCTGTGGCTGGCCCAGCCCATCCCCCCAGCTCAGCAGAAGCAGCACCTGTGACTTACCTTCAGGAGCCAGCACAGTGGGACGGGCAGGGCGGAGGTTCACTAAGGCAGGGGCCTTCACAGGAGGCAAGGGCTCCGTCCATCTCTCCAAAGGGAGCCGAGGGTCAGGAGTGCTTGATAAGGCAAAGAGAGGCCAGTTCTCGCAACGGAATACTGGATTTATTAACTATTCTTTGAGTTCTAACAGTCCTTCCACCACACAATATCACTCTGAAAGGGTGTGCGTATGTCCCACAGCTCACACACAGACCACTTCTGATCTTAGGGTACCCGAGCACCAGCATCCTGGGTGACTCTTCACAATGACAAAAGCAACAAGAATTGGAAAAGCAAAATATTTAGAAAAGTCTCTTCTGAAGGTAGAGATTGCTAGAGAGGACCCAGCCTCAACACCCTGGGGCTGACAAAGGGAGTTCAGGGGAGAAAAATGTGGTAAAACATGGAAGTTCTGCACGGAGCCGGGCCTGGGAAGGAGTCTGTATGTATGGACAGCAAGGCAGTCAGACACACGATGCAGTTCAGACAGGAAAGAGCCGCTGCAGTTGTTTAGAAACATCGCTTTCTACCACCAAGCTCTTGGCAGCTTCACAGAGAAGAGCCCTCATGCTTGTTTATCCAGTCAAGAGGGCCCAGGGTGACATTCAACCAGAAAGCCGCATATCAGAGATACTGGAAAGATTACAGCACCTCTGATACAATGTGCAACCCAGACTTCATGCTGTTAAGCCAAAATACTTGCATTCCTACACCACTAAAAACGTCATTAATATTCAACACAGTTGAAAAGGGAGTACATGAGCAAGCAAGGGTCAGAAAGCAGCAGTTTGCACTTGGGGTGTCCAGTGGTCCCCACCCTACCCCAGACCCTCTCCCTCAGGCTTTTCAGGCACTTGGTATTGTGCACCCACCACCCAGACAGGGGGACTGAGGAGAGGCAGATGTTTTGGGAGAAGAGGGGAGGGAGAGGGCAGAATACCTCAGAAACCGAGGGAGAGGGCAGAATACCTCAGAAACCAAAGCAAATATCAGAAGAAAACTGCATAATCGGCAGGTGCCAAGAGAAGGGTTGGCAGCTCCAGCTTTTCGGAAGAGAGCAGTAGCTCTCAGGACACACAGCCTTAACTTGGAAGATTTAACTTGGGGTCCTTAGTGAAGGGTCTGGGCTCCTGCTACTCTCAATGCAAGTTTTTGTTCATTATCCCTCACTTCACTGCTGTGAAGTGACTTCAAGTATCCGGATTTAATATTCTACAAGAGGAAGAGGATTCCACGATAAATGCACATGGAGGACGAAGTACACACGGGTGATCCCAAAGAAAACCGGGTGTCTGAGCTCCGAGCCGGGGCGCAGCGGGGAGGACCCAGCGCTGCCACCAGGGGGCACCAGAGATCACGTCCAGTGCGCCGGCCAGCGTGGCCTAGCGGATGGGGGCAGCGGGGGGCAAGGACTGGATAGGTGTCCTGACACCTGCACGAGGCCCACTCCTGGCCGCCCACCCCTCACCGCCAGGCCCAGCAGTATCTCGGCACAGTCATTCTCGCTCTGGGCAGTTCCCTGGGAGTTGCTGGCGAGAAGCCTTCCGTACCGCAAAGGCAAACAGATCGACGTCTTGCAAAGACCTTACTGCAGGCAGGTGAAAGGCTTCAAGTTCCACCCTCAGAATTCACAAAAGAGCCCCACCTGCCGCCTCCCCGCGGGCCAGGCGCGCTGACACACGTGCTAGCGCTTCCGCAGGGTCCTAGCGCACGCGCCCCGCCGGACCCCCGCCCCCAACCCCGCTGCCTAGCTAGGCCAGCACAGGGCAGGAGGGTGGGGGCGAGAAGGCAGGGGACAAAGGACAATGTCAGCAAAGGCCCTCTGACTCACTCATCTGCCCAGTAATAAAACTGGGCCGGGCCTGCGTCCCACGCGGTAGGACCAAGGCAGGAGTCCCGGGTCTCGACCTCTAGCATCCATCATCCGCCCTGCCCCCCATTAACGGCCCAGCAAGAAGCAGGAGCCGTTTAACAGGCTCCTTCCAGCTCTCCCCAGAGTTTGATATAATTTAAACCTGGACCTGCGGCTCGTGTGGGCTCCCGACTCCCGCGCGCCGCCGTTTCACGTCGCAAACACTTCAGTCAATTATCCCCCTCGCGGAGCTTCTATTTAAAGAGATATTGTCAGGCTCTTAAGCCTCGGAATCAGACCCGCTGCTTTCTGCTTCATATACAAAGGCTTAAAACACGAGTTCTTTGAGGATTGGAAGAAATACAATTAAGCACAGCCTTCGCAACCGTTCCACCCCGCGGGAGCACCCACGTGCGGGACCGGGGAGCTGGGAGGTGTGGAGGCGGGGAAGCGCTCAGTCCTTTCCATTTCAGGCCTCTGTGAGCCAGCAGAAATAGGGCTTGGGCCTCCAGGGGTGAGGTGTTGAACCTCGATGATGGAATTCAAATGCATTTGGGCTGAAGAGCGGGCTGGCTCAGGAGCCCGGAGTTGGCCTGGGTAGGGGTTGTGTGGAGCAGTGACCCCACATTATCAATGAAGCTGAATCCTGGGGCAGAGACAGAGGGAGCTGGAGTTACCCAGGAGCTGATTCAAGGGACAATTGGTCTACCCTGGAAAATCACAACAGCCAGACCCCTTCCTCCTCAGCCCTCCAGTCCTGAAAGGCTCTAGGGCCCCCTCGGTCCTTTCGTTCTCCCACACTTCGAGGGAAAGGAGACTTTGGTAATTTGTGGGATTATTGTCAGCATCAGTAGGCAGAGAGTGGGGAGGCTGGGTCTTTATTCTCCAAGGTGGACCCTTCTACTTGCCTGGCTGCCCAGTTGTTGGGAAACCCAGCGAGGGGAGGGGGACCGCACAGGAGCGACAGGTGGCTAGGCCGACCCAGGACTGAGCCTGAGGGCTGGGGAGGGGGAATCCACCTTCCTGGCTGTAGCCTACGGAACCAGTCAATCGACACCTCTAGACCTAGGCAGGGAATACCGAGGAGCACAAAAAAGAAGATGGAGGTCCCTTATTTCTGGTGGAGGGCTGGTGAAGGTCTCGCCTTGGCAGGGAGGCAGGTTCCAAAATGGACTGCGGGGGGCGGCTGCCGAAAAGGTGAGGGACCTAGAAGGGAGAAATACCAATGGAGTAGAAACGGGAGGGTGGGGGAAGCAGGCCTCGGGCCTTGGCGCCGTTTACCGCTGAGCACGCAGCACCACAGCCTCGGTGCCCGCCTGCCAAGGGTTCGGCCCAGGCACCGAGACAGGCAGAGCGTTGGCCTCTAACTCCAGGCCACTCTCGGGCCCTGGCGCCTCCCCGACCAGGCTGGGGATATCTGGGGCTGTGGAGCGTCGGCGCAAACCCAGGCGGCCAGAGCCGGGGCCGCCCTCCGGGTGGGGACTGAGGCCAATGGGGGCTTGCACTAAGGTTGGGGGCGCTCCCTCCAGCACCTCCTGTGAGCGCCACCGCCCAGTCCCCGAAGACTGGGGCGAGTTTGGTAGGGCCATCAGGGCCCCAGCCCGCAGGCGGGCCGCCTCCTCCTCGGTTACCGCACCCAGAGCCAGGCTCATGCTACGACCCAGCTCGGGCCGTTCGCTGCCCTGCGCCCGGTGCCGGCCCGAATTCTTGCCCGCTGAGCCAGCCTCGCCGCCGTGGCCGTGGCCGCCCGCCGCTCGCGCAAAGCGCGCCAGGAGAGGCCGCGGGAGGCGGCGGGGGCTGGGTCGTCGACGCTCGGGGCTGGCCGCGGGGGCCGGGTGGCCAGGGGGACTATCGGAGTTGGAGCCCCGAGCCGCAGCAGCGGCGGCGGCGCGGCCCCAGGGCCCGGTGAGGGCCTGCACACAGGTCCCGTGGCCGCGGGAGGCAGCCAGTTGCAGCGCGGTGAGCCCCGCACGGTTGGTGCGGTCGAGGCGCAGGCCTAGGCGGCGGAAGGACCGCACCAGGAACTCGAGCACCGCCCCGTGGCCGCAGGCCGCCGCCCACATCACCGGGCTGTTGCCCGCAGAGTCGGCCGCCTCGGGGTCACCGCTGAACTGCACCAGCAGCTGCACGGCGTCCAGGTGGCCTCGCTCGCACGCCAGGCTGAGTGCGGTGCGGCCGCGCTCGTCCCGCAGGTTCACGGCAGCACCCTGCTCGAGCAGCAGCCGCACGAAGCGCGCGCGCAGCGCGGGGTCGGGCAGCCCCACTGCCACCATGAGCGGCGTACGGCCCTGCTCCGCGCGGCAGTCGATGATGCTGCGGTCCAACGCATCCAACACGAAGCGGGCCAAGTGCACTTTGCCCGCCTGCATGGCCTCCAGGAAGGTGCGCGTCCCCGCTCGGGGGCACAGGTCCTTGGGTTTGAGCATGGCCCCGGCCGCCTCGCCCGGGCAGCCTGGCAGTTCCGCACGGGGGCGCCCCTGTTCTCGCGCCCCGCGGGGCTCCGGCCTCCGCCGGCGCTCTGATACCTCTCACTCCGCGCGTGGGCGGCTGCAGCCGAGGGTCCCGAGGTTCCTACTCCGGTGTCTGGGAGGCTCCGACTGCCCCGCCGCTCCTGGGCCGCACGCCTGGCGTCTCGCCGCTCCTTCCCCGGGCCTCCCGCCTGGAGGTGTTGATTGCTCGCTACTCCAGGCTCCGCTCCTGGCCCGCCACCAGACGTCGGGAGCCAAGGCTCGACCCTCTCCCGAGTCTCCAGCCGCTTTCCCCGTGTCCGGCGCCCCTCAGTCCTCGTGGTTTGGAGCCGCCGTGCCACTCACCCGCACCCCGGGCAGCCCCCGCTCCCCCGCAGCGACGGTGGCGCCCGCCGTGCACGCCTGCCTCCAGCCCTGGCGGGGCGCGCCGCTCCTCAAGCTGCTGGCGCCGTTCCTCCGCCTCCTCCCCTCCCGCGGGGGCCGGGCCACGCCAGGGCGCTTGCTCCTTCCTTGGGGGGCTCAGCGGCGCGGGAGCTGCCGCCCGCCTAGATACCTGACTTTATAGCCTCGGGGGTCTCCATGGCAATGGCTGTCCTGGGAGCGGACTGCGCCGTCAGGGCAGAGACGGACGGGGTGGGGGAGACCGCTCCTGACCCCCACCCCTTCGTGGGCCACGAAGTCGGGGAGCGGTTCCTCCTCCGCGCTCCCCTGGGAATGCGGCGGCGGTTGCGGGGCGGGGGCGGGGGCTGCTCGCCCGGGGGCCACATGCACCCGACCGGGCCAATCCCAAAGTCGCAGTCTTCTCTCCCCGCCCTCCGCCCCCACCCGAGTCGGTGCCCTGGGCTCCTTAGAAACTGGCGGGACCTCGGGCTCGTCGGGGAAGACTGAAAGCTGCCCCCAGCGGTCCAGGGTGAAAGGAAGTGGGACCCCATGAGCGCAGAACTGGACCACGCGCGAGCTAGGGGTGGCAGCGAAAGGCGGATGAGGAGTAATCTGGGGGAGGGGGTATACGTGCCGCGGGTTGGGGGCGCTCAGTCTGGCTGGGAACTGCCACTTGAAGTGCAGAGAATCACGCACTAACACGTAATTGTTCCTCCCGCACACGCTCCCTGGGAACGAGGGGTGGGGGCCGAGTGCGCTCTCCAATTTCAGACGTCTCCAACCCCGACAACGCGCCCGCGTGCCAGCTCCCGGTGGCTGCCTAGCGGGGAGTGTAGAGGCCCAGACCGGGAAGGGGCTCCTTAGGACCCGGGACTGCCGCGGGCATGGTAGGAGTTCCCTGGCGCCGCCACCCTGGAAAAAGCTAGGGACCCACGCGAGGCTCCCTGCCCCTCGCTTCTCCCTTGAGCACAAAACAACCCCCAGGCCACAGGGTTCTGGCCCTGACCACTGGCTGACCCCTAAAGAGAGGAGGCGAGCACAAGTTCCATTTTCCGTAAGATGCTTGGAGAAACCACTACATCTCCTCTCCCTCCGGCCAGCAGGTCCCCCTCGGTCCTGGAGGAGGAGGGGATGATACACAGGCCTGGGCAGAGCGGAGTTAGGGCGCCTCAGAGCCTGGGTGTGGGTGGTGGGGAGGGAGTGAATAGGGTTGGAATGGATATTTGTAAAGTAAGGAGTGAAGCAGGTATCAGCTGCAGAATTTACTGAGACTTTTCATGAGCCGCACATTTTGTTGCCGGCAGCGGGTAAGAGAGAGACAGAGGCTCGGTTCTGGATGCGAGACGTTCCCCCTCTTAAGAAGACAACACTGGGACTTAAAAAATGGACGTTGTCACCTGAGGGCTGAATACATCTGCTAAATACGTACCAACACAGTCCTTGGATGAAAAGATGGACCTTTTAAAGATAGGACTTCAAGGATGTGCGGGATCTAGCTGCAAAAGAAAGAAGGAAGGAATCCCAGGCCGGGTGCAGTGGCTCACGCCTGTAATCCCAGCACTTTGGGAGGCCAAGATGGGCGGATCACGAGATCAAGAGATCGAGACCATCCTGGCCAACATGGTAAAACCCTGTCTCTACTAAAAATACAAAAATTAGCTGGGCGTGGTGGCATGCGCCTGTAGTCCCTGCTACTTGGGAGGTTGAGGCAAGAGAATTGCTTGAACCTGGGAGGCGGAGGTTGCAGTGAGCTGAGATCACGCCACTGCACTCCAGCCTGGAGACAGAGTGAGACTCCGTCTCAAAAAAAAAAAAAAAAAAAAAAAAAAGGAAGTAATTCCAGACAGGTTCTAGAGGCAAAGGCTTGGAAGCAGGATAAACCTTCAGGGGACACTACTGAGGGCTGCTTTAAGGGGTCCCTTCCTATCAGAGACAGGAAATAAGGGAAGAATGATGGTGTTCTCAGCCTGAGCAGATGCTTTGCAGTAGGAGATGCCTGGGGAAAGGTACTGGGCATAGATAGGCGTGGCAAAGTGGGCTCATGGCCCTGCACTCTGAACCTCTTGCCTCTCTCCAGCTCCCAGGCTCCAGGGATGTCCGTCTTGAATTTGGCGCCCAGGCCATGGAGCAGAGGCTCCCACTCCCCTCTGTCACGTGAGGAGCATGTGATGTGTACCTGCATCCACTATGAAGCCCCCCCTTTTCTCTTTTTGCATTTGTTAAGCCTTTGGTCAGGGCTCTGCCAATTTTCTTTCCTGGTGTCATGTAAAGGCCACAGATCTGACATCAGCGTTAAGTCCCAGCTTGAAGGCATTTACTAGCAGTGTGGCTCCAAGCCTGCATATTCTCAGCTGCAAAATGAAACTGATAAATACCAGCCCTGCCTGCTTTACACAAGAACAAGTTAGAGAGTGTCAGGGAAAGAGCTACATAGTTATTTCATTTTTTTTGTTTTGTTTTGTTTTCTAGAGCTGCATAGTTATTTAGAGTGCAGCCCTCAAAGCTGCTCCCACCCCCTTCTGGGGTGGCCCCCAGGAATGGGTAGAGACTCTCCACCCCCAGTAACTGGGCAGGAATGCTCTCCTTCTTTACTCAGCAGAAGAAAGGCTCTTCTTCGCTTTATGACTCAACTTCTCTTTTCAGCAGTGTGAGGGAAATTGCTTTCTTCCCTTCTATTTCCAAGGTCAGAGGAGGGTGTACCCCTGGAACCTGTGTGTGGCCCACCAGCCTGACAAGCCATGACTCACACCCCCCAGGTGGAGGAGAGAAGCAGTAGAAACCCAGAATGGGCACTTTCTTGGTCCTGAAGAGCCCCTCCTCCCTGAGACAACTGAGCTTCATTTCTGTCCCTGTTCCCCCGTAGTGGATTGAGACAGTTCCAGGGAAGAAGAGTTGGGGCAGAAAGTGCTGTGCTGGGTACCCTTTGGAAGGAGCAGTTGGTTCCCATGGCAGGAAGGGGGTGGTGGTGCCAGGTCTCGAGCCCTGGAGCCTTTGCTCTGACTTCCCTATGGGCTCAGTATGTTCTGAACAGAAAAGAAACAGCAAAGCTGAAAAAAAGCTGAGACTCTGCTGCAGAGCACAGAGGCACCAACAGCCGGAATTAGAAGCTGTCGCTTAGGGAGCTGAAGGCTGACAGGAGATGGAGCCCAGGCAGGCAGGGGGCAGGCAGGCACATCATACTCACCTCCCCTCCCCTCCTCTCCCCTCCCGTCCCACCTGCTGGGCCTGTCCCCCCAGCAGGCCCCAGGCTGGCAAAAGGGCTCCCTCCCCAAGATGCCTCAGTGTGGTCTGCCACTCTGTCTGCAACTGCCTCCCTCCCAGGCCCCTTCTTTCCTCAAGTGTCACCAGCCCCCTCACGCTGTCACGTTGCACCAGCTTGGCAGGGTTGGGCCTGGTGGCATGTGTCTGGGAGATCCAGAGGGCTGCTCAGGGGATGCAGGGGGCGGGGTGAGTCAGCAGGGGACTCGAGTCTGAGTCAGCAATGGAATTGGGAAAGGGGTAGGGACCCTTCTCTTTGTGCAAAAGGTGAAACTGAGGCATGATGGGTGAAGGGAACCTTGCCCCAGTCCCATAGATACACAGCAGTGATGGAACCCAGGTGTCCTTCACCTGCCCCAGTACCCCAAGGGAGGGCGTCAACTCTTCCTCTATACATCCCCTGCAGCCAGAGACTAACTCATCTCCAGGGCCCAGAGATGGCGTTTGCCTAAGGGACACCTTGCCTTTTGGGGAGGAAAGCAGGGAGGCGGGTATCCAGGCCTGGCCACATGGGAAGGCCCCAGTCTGCTATGCAGAGGCCTCTCCAGGGGCAGGATTGCATTGCCTTCCCCATTCCTGGGCTACCCAGCTCCAGACTGGGAGCCCAGAGACTCTGCGTGACCTGGCCCAGAGGCGAGGGCAAGACAGCTTTTCCTTCTCCTGTACAGTCATCAGCAAAATCTGGGGGCTGCCCATTGGGCTCCACTGGGCTCTGGCTCTGGCTTACGTGCACATGCCTGGGTCAGTGAGTTCCTCTAGGCCCGAATCCTCACCTTTACAGCCCAGTGCCTGGCAGAAAGGTTGAAGATAGGGCACCGCCCTGGGGTATAGGTGGTCTGCCCCAGTGTATCCAGTCTGTAGTGATGTAGGGAGCAGGATGATCAATGCTAGGCCTTAGCCCAGTAAATGATCAGGCCCCCTCACCTCACCCTACAGCCAGGGCCTGGTAGAATCCCAGAGGTCAGACTCCCAGAGGGATGGATGGCAGGGTGGGGGCAGGAGGACCTGTTTACTTTCCAAAGGAACAGGTGCTCACGACTAATGGCATCTGCTGTAACTCTCTAATAAGAAAACAACCTCTTCCCAGAATCAACCCCCCTCTGCCTCTCCTAAGCCAGTGCCTGTCCCTATTTGGGATTTGGGATCATGTCATTGGTGCAGTGAGTGGCTGCCCACAAGCCCCTCCACAGCAAGTTTTGAGGTCAACCATAGCTGCCATAGGGGCCTCAGCATCCAACCACTCTGTCTTCTTAAAGGGGCCTAGATTGCCTAAAAGTTTGGAATTCCCCCCAAAATAGGGGACATCTTTGCACTCAGCTCTTCTGTTCCAACCCTGAGAGTGGAGACAATGAAGGGCCACATCTGTGTGGGGGCAAAGAGGGGGTGACATAATTTTCCAGTGATTGTGGCATCAGGGCCAGCAGAAGGGGAAATGAATCCTCTTCAAGCCCAGAGGCAGGGCTATTTCACTGGACTCTGGAAAGGACCCCCCGCCGGGTTCACCTCCCAAGAGATTTTTTTTCCCCAGCCTGTTTCATTTCAGGGGCACTCTACTACCCTGCCCCACATTTCCTACCTGTAGAATAGAGACCAGGCTTAAGCAGGAAACACTGGGACAAGGTTCTTTAATAGGAGTAAGAAAGAGAAAAATAAATACACCTCATAAATTCAGGAGAGCAAATGATGCTGACCTTGTCAGGCAGGCAGCCTGAGAGGGGTACATGCTAGGAACTGCCTGCCCCCAGGCCTAGGAAGAGGGGTGAGCCAGGTTCAGGGTGGAACAGCACCCAAGAGGCCACTGCCCCTTATGACTCAGCCAAGCAGGGCCAGGGCAGCTTTTCCATTTCAGCCTCCCATTCCGGACAGGCAGAGGGGAGGGGAGGGCCCTCAGCCAGGGAGTGGCTGTCCCCAGGGAGCTGTGAGGTAGTGCCAGGCTCTGCCTCAAGGAGTGGACAAGGCCAACTCAGGGCAGGCCTGATGGGGCCTGGAAGCCTGGCAGCGCTGCTAACATTGGGGCAGGAGGGTTCGGGGCTAGAGTGGAGGTTCCAGGTGAGTGGGTCCAACCCTCCAGGTGAGGAAACTGAGCCCAGAGTGGGGACTGCTGGTTGCTCAATAGGAAAGGCAGAGTGGGGCCAGGATTCCACTTTCTGCCTTCCAGTCCATAGTCTTTTGCCCTCAACAAATATGACACTTATCTAGAGATAGGGGGGAGGTAGGAAGTCAGCTTGAGACGACTTCTAAGCCCCAGAGAGGCCCTGCCGTGAGGGTGCCTGGGTCCTGTCTCGGCCTCTGGCCTGGCCGTTGAGGAGGGGGCTGCAGCGTCCAAGGCAGCCACAGGTTCCCACAGCCTCAGAAGGCTGGGGCTCCTTTTTCCTGGGGGAATAGAACCACATCCCAGAGAAGGGGCTGAATATCCTTGCTAAATGTCCCAGTGGGATGGGGGCATCAGAGGCGGCTCTCCTGGGTATCTGCCTTTGCTACGAGTGGGTCCTGCTCACACAGCTCTGGGGGGCACTCGCAGACCCTCTCAGGCTTGTCCTTGGCCTCAGAGGGAAAGCAGGTCCTGAGGCAGGCCCTCACCGACTCCTTCACCTCTGCCTCCAGACCCTTCATCCTGGCCTCGTACTCTGCCAGCGCCTCCTTCTGGAACTGTGGAGACAGCAAGGACCCCTGCCTGGCTCAGGAGGGGCCCCCTGGCCACCCTTGCTCCCTGGACAGTGGGAAAAGGAGATGCCCAATATCCATGTTCGGAGCTCCCAGGAGACTGGGGTGAGAGGCGGGGTGGGGGAGTGGTGGAGCCCATCAGGAGCCTCTCAAGAAAGGGGATCCTAACCAGGCAGAGATCTGCAGAGCTGCCTCATTTGAAAGGGCCTCGGGACCCCACAGTGAAGGATGATGGCCCCCTTCCTCTACCCTCTCACTGGCAGCTCCCTGGGGCAAGGCCCCTTTACAACCTGGAACCCATTCGGTTCTGCTGGCGGCCCCCGTAGTGAACTTGTTACCTGCTTTTCCATCTCCCGTATCTGTTCCAGGCAAGCCGCCTGCTTCTCTTCCAGCTTCTCCTGGTGCCTCTCCAAGTTCTCCGTCATCTGGGTGGGAGTGGATGGCAGAGAATCAGGACAGCACAGACGGGCAAGCTAGGTCAAAATCCAGCTGTAATCCCAGATTAGTTGTAAGACTTTGGGCAAATTCCTTAACATTTAGGTAGTTTTAAAAATTTGTAAGATAAGGATAGCAGCACCTGTCTCACTGGACTGTAAAAGATGATACGAGACAGCTCATGTGAGGCACCTGGCAGAGTGCCTGGCACAGGTCAGGACCCAGTAGGTGGCAGCTGTGTTCTGTGGTTAATGATCCCTAGGGGAGCTTCAGGTCCATTCTCTCTTCTTACTCCTTGGCACCTCAGGAAGCTTCCTCACTCCCTCTTCATCCCCTGACCCTCGCCAGTCCCAGCCTCCCCTGGCCCTGATATGGGCCAGTTAGCCCATATCATTTCTACACACGAGAACTGGCCAGAGACAGATCCCTTCAGGCTGGTACCCCAACCTCCATACACAGGCTGGAACCCCAGGATGTCCCCTCCCACTCCAGCTGCATGGACAGCGCTGGACAGTGCATCTCCTAAGGGCAAAGTCAGGGCCTGGGGCCACCCCTTCCCACTCGTGAAGAGAGAGAGAGAGCGTGTGTGTGTGTGTGCGCGCGCGCGTGTGTGCGCGTGTGTGTGCGCGCGTGTGTGCGTGTGTGCGCGCGCGTGTGTGTGTGCACGTGTGTGTGTGTTTAGGAAGGACACAGCCCTTACACACCTGCTTGATCACCTGCACTACTTCCTGGATGTGGGAGTTGTTAATCTCTCTCTTCAACCTGTTGGTGTAATTGGAGTTTTAGAAAAGGGAGAAAACCCCTAGGGAGAGTAGGGTAACATGTTGTCTACGCAGGGTGTAGGCAAATGAGAAATCCAACATAGGGCAGGAACCAGCTGGGGGCAGATGTGGGGACCCAAGGAGTATGTAGGGGCCACTGGGAGTCCTGGGGCCCTCTGAGGGAACCATTTCCCCACCAAAACACGCTGTCCCTCCGTGGGAAACAGTGCCACCACAGTGGACAGGCTGCGATCCCAAGGCCTCAGCTCCCTCCCTGCAGGCTTGGCTGCCTCCAGAGCTCTGCCCATGTAGTGTTGGCCTCCATGTTTTGTCTGAGGGGGACACTCTGATCAAAGGTGACAGGTGGGATCCGCTTTTTGGAGAGGCAGGGGACAGGTGCATCTTTGGGAAGTGAGTCAGGATCCACTTGTAGAGAGGCCCCTTTCCACCTGAAGTGGGGTCTGCCCAGCCCTGGGCCTCCCCTCCAGGGCTCACCTCTCCTGGGCCATCTTGTTTACAGTGACTTTGGTCATGCCCTGGATCCGCTCCAGTCTCTTCGTCTCCAGCTTTTTCTTCATCTCTTTGGTGTCGCTGCAGAGAGACAGGCATGAAGGAGCTGTTTTGTGCGGCTGAGCCCTTGCTGGGAGGCGAGGCAGGTGTGGGAGGGAGGCAGTCGTACCTCTCCGACGTCTCCTTCAGGGCCTTCAGCTCTGCCGCCTGTTTCTCTCTAGCCAGCTCCATCATTTTGGAGATTTGCTGCGGGGAGAGGAAGTAGGGTTGGCGAGAAGCCCTTTGTTGTTCAGAGGGAGTGGTGGGGGGTCGGTGGGAGGGCGAGAAGGGTCGGTGGAGGGGGAGTCGGTGAGGGGGTTGGGTCGGGGGGAGGGGCGGATGGGGTCGGTGGGGGGGTGGGGTCGGTGGGGCTGGTGGGGTTGTCGCCACCTCGGCCGCGTGCTGCTCCTTGCGCTTCAGAACGCACTCGTACTGCTCCTCGCCCTGCCGCAGCAGCTCCAGCTCCAGCCTGTCCTTCAGCTCCCGCACGCGCCCGTCCACGCCCTCAGGGCCCTCGCCCGGCGCGGCTCCGGCGCTCTCCTCGCAGGGCAGGCTCCTGGGGAGGCCACGTGGGGACAGGCCCTGAGATCCTCCGCCGCCCGCGCTGCAGAGGGCAGGGCACCGCCACGGGCCTTACCTCTTCTTGCGAGAGCCCTTGCCCGGACCGAGCTTGCAGGCCCCGCCGCCCCCCGCGCCCGGTGGCCCGAGCTCGGCCAGCTGCGCCGCGCCCCGCTGCAGCAGCTCCTCCCAGCGCCGCGCTCCGCGCCGCTCCAACTCCTGCAGCTCCTTCTCGTGCCGCCGCTGCAGCTTCACGACGCCCTTTAGCTCCCGGAGCTCCTCCAGGCTGGCGGTCCGCGGCTCTGCGGAGGCCCGGGTGAGGCGCACCACCGGCCAGGCCGTCCTGCCTGTCCAACCCCCAAGGAGCCCCGGACCCGCCCCAGGCTCATCACCGGACTCAGCAGGCCTTACCCGCAGCTTCTTTCATAGCCTCTTCCCTGGCCCCGGCCCTGGCTGCTGCAAGAGCCACGGGCTGGGCTGGCAGGTGCTCTGGGGGGCCCCTTGGCTCCATTCGCCTCCCCCACACTGCCCCTGGGAGTCGTAGTATGTGCCCCCTGCCCTGCACTTTCCCCAGGTGAAATTTTTTAAAGGGAAGTGCCTGTGGGTGCAGAGGTGGAGGTGCCCCCAGTAGGTGTGCGGACCGAAGCTCATACCTGGTGACCCATTGCTCGTTGGGGCCAACGCCCCATTGACCTGGCTGGCAACTGGACTCGCCAGTGGGAAGGGCTTCTGTGTAGGGAGAGCAGGTTAGGAAGGTGGCTTGACAGCCCTCTCTCCCCGAGCCTGGGACTCGGCCCTCCCCCCATCCTCTCCCATAAATAGGGCCGAGCTCTGGTGAGCCCCTGGCCAGCAGTGCAGGCAACACAGACCTCAGGCAGACCTCCCATGGCCTCCTTGAGCTTCAGAGACTTCTTGTCATGGGCACTGAAGAACTTAATGGGGTTGGCGAGGGCCACAGTGAGATCTAGGTGGGTGCACAGGACATTACAACATGGTGTATATGGAGATGTGCCTGGAAGTCTCCCCTGTCCTCACCCACTCCAGGATGCCCCATCTGGATCCCACCCCACTCTGGAAGCTGGCTTGATGGGAAGGAAGGGGGAACAGACACCCTGGGGCTCCTGGCATGCCATGGGCTCTTACCTGCCCAAGCACCAGGTACGTAGTCCTTCATCTCCAGGAAGATGAAGAGCGCAGGCATGGTGAGGGGCATGTTGCTCTCACTGTGCAGGCACAGGTGGTGGTACCCTGTCAGACAGGACAGGGTAGGCAGTGAGCCAGAGCCCGTTCCTGCCAGCGCTGTGTACACACAGCCGAGGACTCAAGGGTCTGAATCTGGCACTACACCATCCTGGCTGTGTGACTTCAGCCAGGTTACTTTAACTCTCTGAGACTTTACTCATCTGTGAAGAGGGGATGAGTGTCTACTCGTGTGGTTATTGTGAGGATGAAGTGAGAATGTATTATAAGCCCTTAGCACATTTTAAATGCCCATAAGTGTCAGCTACTTGAGAAACTGCCCCAGCCGTTTCAGAAAATTATAGCAATTCTGTTAGGTGGGCAGAGTTCCCACCTCTCTCAGGTTCCTGGAGAGGTGCTGTTCTGCCCTACTCCTTATAATGTGAGGGCTTAGGTAAGGCCTCACTCCAGGCCCCCTCCCAGAAGCTGCCCCACCCTGTGCACAGGCTCCTGCTGCTGATCTTGGAACAGTGAAGGACCCCACTCCTTACCAGAATTTAGGGCATTGATGGGGATGATGCGGTGTCCAAGAAACTTGTTGCCTTCCTCCATCACAGCCACCCTGAGGGAGGCCAGCTCAGGCATCAAGATCTGGGGAGAGTTGGGGACATGACAGGCTGGGAGGGGAGAGAGGAGCCAAGCTGCCCCCCTCCCTGGCTCCAGAAGTCTCAGCATCAGTGTGAGAACATGGTGAGTGTCACCAGATTTGGTGAGGACAGACAGAGGGCACACTCTAGGCCATATACAAAGACATCCCAACAGTACATGCCGTGGCTGGTTCCACACAGGGGAGGAGGGCTGGATTTGCAGCCCAGGGCTGAGGGGGCCTGGCACAGACAGCCCTTGGCAGCTTTGCTAGTGGGTATCCAGTGGGGCAAAAGACTCCCATGGGACCCTCAACACTGAGATCACATTTCTGCCTCTAATCCACACACACACACACACACACACACACACACACACACACACACACTCTCTGCCTACCAAGTAAACTTCTGTAAACTTAGGTTTTGCACTCTTGAAACAGGAGGGCCCAGGGTAAGTGGTGGGAAGAGGAGGAGGAGGAAGGTCAAGGAGCTGCCTTGTTTACTTCCTCTTGTCTGTAAGTAGAGGCCAAGAACTAGACAGACTCTGCCCTGCCATGCCCTGGCCCCCACCTTCTCAAAGATAAAGGGCTCCTCCTTCCAGACAGGATTGATGGAGTTGGTACTAGGTGACAGCTTAGTTCGATAGCGCCTCTTGGGGTCCCCAGGAAGGCCAAACAGCTCCACTTCCACATAGGTGCGCACGCTGCGTTCTGACAGGAACTGCCCAGAGATCACCTGGGGGTAGGGGCCCAGGAAAACCAGCATCAAATCCCCACCCAGGCTCTTCCCCAAGCATCTGGGGCCCCTGGCTCCCTAGAGCTGAAGCATTCGTTCTTGGGTGTTATGAAGAACCTCATTCAGCTCTGGCCATAAGTAGAGGCTGTGTAGCCCACAGGTTACAGCTAAGCTCTGAGGACCAGGGAGCTTCTAGCATGAAGGGAAGAGGTGGGCCTCCCACCTCCCTCCCTAGCCAAGGAGGGAACAACACCTTCCCCAAGGACCTGGGGCTCCAGCTGCCCCACTCTGCCCACTCCTCCTCCCCTCCCCCACCCCAGCCTCAGCCCTTCCCATTGGTTTCCATGGGGACCAAGTGGCAGCCTCCAGTGCTGAGGAGGAGGCAGTTTCCAAGGCAACTTGCTACTGCAGGAACTGGCTGGGGCTGAAGTTTCCAGGATATCAGGGGAGGGGGTTGGGAGTTGAGTGAGGGGTGGGCTCCTGTGCCCTTCTACTCAAGACCTCAGCCTCCCGGCCACTTGTGTGCCCCAGGGCCTTGCCGTGATGGAAAGGGTGGTGGCCACCACCACGTCGATGCGGTCCACTGAGAAGGGGTTGAACTGCTTGTCTGGCCGGCGCATGAACTCGTGCTTGAGGAGGTAGCCACTCTGCCCGTTGAACTCAAACACTGCCATGTTCTGCTGCATGGGCAAGTCTGGAGGGACAAGGACACTCAGTGAGGAAGGCCCAGCCCTGAGGCTGTGCCCAGTCTCCATTTCCTCCATTCCCAGCCTTTGCTGTCTGGTGAATGGGGAGGTTGGGTGGACCATAAGGATGAGGGCTTCTCCTGTCCCAGTCTGGTTCCTTGTGGTGTCTTCTCTCTTAGGCAGGGTCCACAGCCTGGAGGCAGCAAGGAGGAAAGCCACAGACAGGCTGAGGGCCTGTGGTGGGAGCTGGGGCAGCTGGGGCAGGCTGAGGGCCTGTGGTGAGAGCTGGGGCAGCTGGGGCAGGCTGAGGGCCTGTGGTGGGAGCTGGGGCAGCTGGGGCAGGCTGAGGGCCTGTGGTGGGAGCTGGGGTAGCTGGGGCAGGTGGCCCACAGACACACCTGGGTGGAGCGGCCAGAACCCACACTGGCAGCCTGGCATCTTCACATCCACCATGTATGCGCAGGCACACAGGCACAGGCTAATGCATTTCTACCCCCAAATTCTCACGCACCTGGGCATGCTCCCAGAGTCTACACTAACAGCAGGACTCCCCAGGCTGTTCCAAAGACCCCTCAAGGATGTAAAGGTGGGGGGTGCAGGGACCAGGGAAGCATTCTTAGGGGCCTGGGAATGCCCTCACCCATCGTCTGGAAGTTGAGGGCAACCATCTGGCATCCAGCATTCCAGAACATCTGGGGCATGTAGTTTGAGGAGTCCATGCGGGTTCCCTTGGGGTAAATGCGGCTCATCTGGCGCTTGTTGTAGCTGTCCCTGAGTATAGGACCCTAGCCCAAGGCCCTCTGCACCAGGAGGACCTAACAGCTTACCCTGGGGGCCCTGTCCCCAGGCCCTCCTCTGGCTCCCCACCCCAGCCGGGGACCCTGGCCACTGAAACCTCAAGGATACTCCACAAACTGCACTGAGGCCTTGGAGAGCAGGTCATATGCCTTGAGCTCTGTGAAGGATGAGATGACATAACTTCGGTTCTTTTCTACATAGGGGAGAAAGGGAGGGGAGGAGTCTTATCAAGCTGTCCCCTCCCTCAGTCTTGGCCTCCCCTTTGGGGCAGCTCCCTCTGGCCTATAGAGATGCCTCCAACCCAGTATTTCCACTGAGGCCTGAGGTTTAGGGACCAACCTCTGGGAGAAGTGTATGGATCACAGTGCCTGCTGGGGTGAGGGGTGTTCTCAGTGTGTATGCACAGGAGTGGATTGTGTGCCATGGATGTCGAGAGTGAGACCCACATGCCATGGATGGGCACAGAGGGCATGGGGAACATGCCAGGCTGAGCCTAGGGGGTCAGTAACATGCTGTGCACACACGAAATGTGAACGCATGCTTTGATGTGCACAGGGAATGAGGTATGTAAGCTATGGCTGAGCACGTCTGGGGAGAGGGGCACATTAAGTGTAGTACATGCCATGAGTGTGCCCAGATGGGGATGTAGGCTGTGGGTTCAGGGATGAGAAGTCAGTGCTACAGAAGTCCAACTGTGCACAGGAGGAGACAGAAAGAGGTGCTCGTGTATAGGACATGCACAGAGAGTGAGAGGAACGTACTGTGCTTGTGTCCAGAGAAGATAAAGGTAAACAGTCGGGGTGTGCATGAAAGGGGGAGGGTGCAAGGGGGCAGTATGCTCTGGTGGCTTTCTCTGCCTCCACTCCCTTTTAGGAAGTCTCATGTCCCACGGCCAGGGCTTCTGGGCTTGGGCCAGCCCACAGCACAGTTCAGCCCTGGGAGCCACAGAGCCTGCAGGCAGCTGCAGGAGCCCCAAGCCATCCCAGCCAAGGTGGCCTGTCATAACGCCCAGCCTGTCACCGACACACTCCAGAGCATTCTGTTTGGTGCCAAGTTCCTCACTAGAGAAACTGGGAGCCACTGCCACTTAAGCAAGCCCTTTGCCTGACTCCGTGGCTGGATATTTATAGGCAGGGCCCCAAGTCCAAGGAAGGGGGAGATCCCCCTTATTCTTACCCACCCATAAGTTACTCATGCTAACTTACGGGCAGAGAACTCAAAGGAGATGAACTTGGTGGGCTGGATGTAATTGACTAGGCTGGACATCTCCTCATAAGCCGTCACTTCCAGGCCCGCTGTGCCCTAAGGAGGAGAGGGGAGGGCAAAGAAGAGGAGGATGGTGCAGAGCCCAGGAATGTGGCCCAAGGCCCCCATCCAGGGGGCTCAGCGGTGGAGGATGACACAGAGGGGTCCGGGGCTACCCCTACACACCTCATCCGACTGCATCTTCTTAATCTCTTCTTCGTCCAGGTTTCCTGACTCCTCGTCCTCTTCCTCTTCCACCTCCTCCTCCTCCAGCTCAGTCCCTTCCTCGCCAGCCCACACTGCCACACACAGCTCTGTCGGCACTGGCTCCTGCATGGCTCCTCCAGGTCCAGCCCCTCTCCTGTTCCAGATGCTCCTAATACCCCCGCCATAGTCCTCCCTGACTCACCTGTGCCCTCACCTGCAGGGGCACTGGGTGGGCCGCTGCCCTCAGCCTCCCCACCAGGATCCTTACTGGAGGAGGTGGGGCCAGAAAACTGGTTCTTCTTGTTCTTGATGAGGATCTTGCCCCTGAGATCCTCAGGGCTGGGCAGGGGGACACCTGGTTTCAGCTATGGAGTGGAGAGCAGGTCAGCACCATCTTCTCACCTTCATGGCATAGGCTGAGCTCCTTAATACCAAGCATGCTCCCTCGGCCTCCCCCACTCCTCTTGACCCGCCTCTCACTACGGCTTGTCATCCCCATTCTCACTGAGATAAATTCAGCTTATCCCTTGGAGTAAATGCGGCTCATCTGGCGCTTGTTGTAGCTGTCCCTGAGTATGGGACCCTGGCCCAAGGCCATCTGCACCAGGAGGACCTAACAGGCTACTCTAGGAGCCCTGTCCATCACTTCCTCTAGGAAGCCTTCCCTGATCCCCAAGACCAGATCAGAACTCCCCAGGTGCTCCCATAACCACTGGGTTGTAATGGCCTGGTTACTTGTCTGTCTCCTCACTAGAGGGTAATACACCTGAGGGTAGGGACTGTGTCTTTGTCACTAGCATACTCCGAAGCCCAGCACAGTGCCTGACACATGGTAGGTGACAGGATCCCAGACCCACATCTAACCAAGTGAACCCTAGCATCCTATGGAAGTGTCTCCCTAACCTGGTTTTCACCCTGCCCCAGGTTCCCAGGCCCAAGGCCCAAATGTCCCACAGCGAAGCCCACTCACTGGGAACTTTTCCAGGGGCTCTGTGAGCAGCATATCCCCAAAGATCGTCCGGCAATACTCAGCCATCTTAGCCTGCTGGCGGGGTCTGCAGGGAGCAAAAGTGGGGATGGGGTTCAGCCGCTCAGCACCAACCCTATTATGCATCCTTTTGTGCCCTTGATGACCCAGATCAGGGGCCAAGAGGTCAGGGAGGCTGAGACTTGAGCAGGAGAACATGGGGCCTTAGGGAGATTATACTGAGACATGGGAGATGCTGTAGGCAATGGCTAGAGGCTGGGGCAGTTGCGGGGAGGACAGTCGCAGGCAGGAGACTGGGGACTGGGTGAGAATGTGGCTGAATGGGCCTGGATACGCACGAGTCCACATGGTTCTCAAACGACAGGATGATGGGATAGGGGGAGGTCTTAAAGGCACTTTCTGCAATAGCCTCAATTGCTTCCTGGAGGAGAAGGAGACTCCATGAATAGAAGGTCAGCGTTCTGACTGCCTGTCCTGTGATAGCACTTTTCTCCCCTGCCTAGTTTCAATACACACATAAAACTGGATGGCCGCCATTGGCCCCCAATCCCTGAGGTCCCCACTGGTCTGAGGCCTTCCAGCCATTCCTCCTCTCTAGCTTCAGCCCTCCAACTCCTCAAAGCTTCTGGCCCAGAGCCCTTCCCTACTGCCACTGCCACCAGCCTCTGTGCCCAGGGTCTCACTTTGAAGAAGATGTCTGTAGTCATGGTGAAGCCATGGGTGATAATGGGCTCCTCGTCAGGGGGTTTCCCCTTCCAGCAGTCTAGCTCCACACAACGGCAGCCAGAGAGCAGCACCTGGCGGTACATCTCAGCCGAGGAGACGCCTGAGAACTGGCCGGCTGAGCCAGAGGATGGCAAAGAGGTGAGGGCATCACCCAAAGGCAGCCCAGCTCTGCCCCCACCGCCACTCCATCATGGTCTGTGTTATTCTCAGGGCCAGCAGCACGTGGGCAACCCCTATGGAGGATGCAGGGAACCCCTGTGAAAGCAGAGGTTGGCACCGAGGTTATCAGGGCCCACCTGTCAGGTAGGTGTTGTGGGACGAGTTGATGAAGTAATGATTGAGTGGCTGCGTCATGTCATGGTGGAGCAGCAGCTTGTCCTGGGCCAGCACGCTGTTCTCTGGCCCACAAAGAAACCAGACCATGCCTTCAGGTGACAGCTGGCCTGGGGGACAGGAGATAGCTGTCAGGGCTGCAGCCCCGCTGCCAAGGCAGGACAGGACCACAGGGGACGAGGGGTTCCCTTAGTCCTCACCCCTCTGCACATTGATGCCACTGGGCTCATACTTGTCGATGAGGCCCTGCACCTGGTCAGGCCGTGCTGGCGGGAACAGCAGGGAGTTAAGCCGGGAGTCCCGCTGTTTCTGGTTGATGAATTTGGTCAGGTGCTCCTTCGTCATGTAGGGTTTGGCCTTAGCATGGCTTCAGGCCAGAGAGAAGAGCACAGATCCATATCCCTTGGGCCTGGAGGCTTAGACAACCCCCTTGTCCAGTGAAGCCTCCTGATTCCCACCATGGCAGGTGGGAGGAGGGGATTGTTAGCCACCACCCTTTTCCCATGACCAGCACAACCCAAGAAACTCACTAAGAAGTGAAGATCTCATCTATTTCTGGCCGAGGACAGAGGCTCATGAGGAAACTCTTGTAGACAGGTTCTGGGAAGTCCTCAGGATTGATGGCGTCATTCTGGGGGCATAGTAACCTTATTGCCCCTGCCCTCACCTTCTCAGAGCTAAGAACCGCAAACTCGGCCCAGCCCTGGTCAAGGGGACCTGGTCAGAAGGTGGGCTCAAGGCAGACAGAAGAACTTCAAGGACACCCAAGCACCCACTTCTCAAGGCCCTGGTTGCTGAGCAGAGAGTGTGCTTAGCTGGTTTGCTCTGACCCTGATTTTGTACAGTGGCTATTCCATCAGCTGGGGCAGGATCAGAACTAAGAATGACCAGAATGAGGTAGAAAAGAGGTCAGAAGAAATGGTGCTGCTTGCCAGGCTAGTAGGCTGTCTTTTTTAAGTGGAGGACAAATATTCAAAAAGAAGCAATTTGAATATAAACATATATGCACCTAACAACAGAACCCCATAATATAAAAAACAAAAACTGATAGAATTGAAAGGAGGACAATTCAACAATAATATTTGGAGACACCAAAAGCACGGGGACAAAGAAAGATAAATTAAACGTCATCAAAATTAAAAACTTTTGTGCTTCAAAGGACACCATCAAGAAAGTGAAAAAGGTAACCCGCAGAATGGGATAAAATATTTGCAAATCAGATAAGAGATAAGTCAACAAAAAGACAACCCAATTGAAAGATGGACAATGGATTTGGACAGGTATTTCTCCAAAGAAGATATATAAGTGACCAATAAACACAGAAAAGGTGCTCAATATCATTTGTAGTTAGAGAAACGCAAGTCAAAACCACAATGAGATACCACTCCCACTAGGATGGCTAAAACTAAAAACAGACAATCGCAAGTGTTAGCGGGATGTGACTAACCTAAAACCCCACACAGCACTTTGGGAGGCCGAGGAGGGTGGATCACCTGAGGTCAGGAGTTCGAGACCAGCCTGGCCAATATGGTGAAACCCCATCTCTACTAAAAATACAAAAATTAGCCTAGCATGGTGGCACATGCTTGTAATCCCAGCTACTTAGGAGGCTGAGGCAGGAGAATCGCTTGAACCTGGGAGGCAGAGGTTGCAGTGAGCTGAGATCGCACCACTGCACTCCAGCCTGGGCAACAGAGTGAGACTCTGTCTCAGAAATAAATAAATAAATCCCTACACAATGCTCTCACTTTAGAAAACAGTTGAGCGGTTTCTCAAAATGTTAAATATAGAGTGACCACATGACCCAACAATTCCACCCCTGGGTATATACCCAAGAGAATTTACACATGTTCACACAAAATCATGTACATGAATATTCATAACCAAAAAGTACGAAAAACCCAAACATCTACCAACTGATAAACAGATGAACAAAATGTGGTATATCCATACAATGGAATATTACTAGGCGGTAAAAAGGAATGAAGTACTCATGCATGCTACAACATGGATAAACCTTGAAAACATTATGACAAATGAATAAAGCCTGACATCGAAGAGCACATATTTATGATTTCATTTACTTTACCACCAGAATAGGCAAATCTATAGAAATAGAAACGAAAAGTACATTTGTGGTATTCAGGGATTCTGCACCTTTGCATTCCTTCCCCCCCCAAAAAAACATTAAATGTCTTTCAGAATCACACTGGAAGGCCAACATCAGTCTTAGTTTGGAGCAGAGGGTCTGAGCAGGAGAGTCTAACTGGATCTCCCCAAACCCATCCTGTCTCTGGAGCTTCAGCTCCAAGCAAAGTTGGGTCAGTAGCCTCTCCTAAGACAGAAGGAAAGCAGATAGATAAGGAGGACTTAGCCAGAGGAGCTCAGGCGGCAGGAGAGAGGGAGGGTGGATATGTGCTGACCACAGGTAAGTGTTGCTGGCTGTAGGGGAGCTGGAGGAGCCCATTCCTACCTCTCCCCAACGCCACATTTGGATCCCTGTGACTGACTGCATCAAGGAGTCACCAACTCTGCAGAGCTGTGGCTGTGGGGTAAATGCTCCTCCTGGGATTCATGTGGGCAGGTGATCAATGGGGGTCATAGTTTTATTTATTTATAATGTTCCAATTTCTTACCAGGAGAAAATACTCCATGGGGTATAGGTTGGGACCCACACAAGAGCACTGGCCAAGCAGGCACAGGGGCTGAGATTTGCTCCATTAGCCAGGCTTGAACCCTAGCTCAGGGCCATACCAGCCCAGAGGGCTCCTTTTAGTAATTCACATAAGTTGCCTCATGGGGTGACACTGATTACAACTTGTAATTAAAAATTAATTACTTAACTAAAAAGACAGGGAAAAAAATGCTTTTCTGTACAGAGCAGAAGTCTGCATCTTGGCAGCTTCCGCCTTTGGTTCAGTTCCTCTCCCTCAACACCCTGCAGACTTCCAGATCCTTGCAGACTGCTGCCTGCCACTGCCGACCTTATCTCGTTCCTCCAGGCTGAAAATATTCACGCTCAGCTCCCATTCCCAACACTAGACTGGGAATGCACGCCGTTTCTGCTGCCTGCCCTGAACACAGTCCATCAACCACAGCCCCAGCGCCCCCACCACCCAGGGTAGGGGATACAGAAAAACCTGCTTGGAGCTCAGTGTCTCACCCCCTTGCCCTGGCTCCACCCCTGTGCCTAGTGTCAGTAACCAGCAGCTCCAGGGTTGATTGGCTCTCCAGGCTCTTGGCTGGGGCTGTGATGTCACCTCTGCTCCCCCACCCATCATTCCTGGCCAAGTTGCTTTCTGGTGGGGACAAGAATACTGGGGGATGGGCAGGGGTGCAGATCCACTCACTTTGCCTTTGGGGAGGTGGCAGGCACTGAGAGCAGCTTCCACCCGCTTACGGTCAGCAGGAAACATCTGGAAAAAGCTGAAGGGGCAGAGAAAGGTACCAGGTAGAGAGAGGAGTCAGGCCTGAAAACAAATGCTTTGGGGAGCCCCTGGAAGCCTGGGGAGGGGTTGGGGGGCTCACTTCTTCACCGGAATCTTCCCTTCAGAATTGAGCTGCATCTTGAGCTTCACAAGGCTGGGGGGCAGAAAGCAGCCCGTCAAGGCCCAGGGCTGGCATGCTCAGCACCAGGGCTCAGGCCAGGCAGGGGGCGCTTACATCTTGTCCAGGAAGGTGCTGCGAGAGGCGTTGGCTGTCAGCGGATGCTTGACTAGGGCCAGTACGTCCTCAGCCCAGACCTGCAGGACCACAGAGAGCAGCAGTCAGGCTCCTGAGCATCCCCGCCCAGGCCTGTGTCTCTCAGGAAGTCCAGGTTATCCCAGGGGCCCAGACCCAGGCCCGGTGCTCCCTGGCACACCTTGCCCACGTTCTCCTTGTAGGAGACGAAGTTGTGGAAGGTGAGGTCCACCATGTCCGGGCCGGACACCACTGTGAGTGTCTTCAGCAGGAAGCTGTTGTCAGGAAAGTCCATGTTGAAGACCTCCCGGAGCTTCTGACTCTGCAGCACGTGGTGGCATGGTTAGGATGGAGGTGTGCTCCCTCCCTGCCCAGTGTGGCTCTCTCTGGCCCTCCCCTCAGCCACTTGGGCTATGGCCCACTGGGCAGAACCCCATCCCCATCCCAGGAACCACAGGCCTTAGCATCTTCCTGTCCCTGACTCCAGTGGCTGGGATGGGAAGGAGAGGGAGGCCCTGAGGAAAAGGTTAGCCAAGATGGCGGGCAGGGAGGCGGGCCTGGGAGTCCTGTGCGTGTTGGTTGCCACTTTTGTTTGAAGACAGATTCTTAGCTCCCAGTCTCAGGAAACCGCGCTTCCCACCAATCCCTTCCTCCAATTTTCCTACCAGCATTAGGCAAATATAGGCAAACTAGTCTGGGGGTGGGGGTGTAAACCACCCCTCCCAGACAGGCTGGGGTGCTTTAGGGGCAGGAGCTGACCCCTCCCCCCAGATCCCTGCCCTCTCAGCTCACTGTGCGCAGTTCTGAAGCTCAGAGCCCAGGCGAGCCCAGGAGCCGCTGCTCCCCTTCCTTGGCTTCCGGCCACAGTCCTTGCTGCCCAGCCCAGGAACCATTCCCCATGCTCCAGAAGTCAGGCTTCCCACCCCTACAGGGACCCCTGCCCTTGCCCCATGGAGCTAGTAGCTGTGCTTGAGCCTGGGCTGCTACTGGACACACCTACCTTGGGCATCTTGGCAAACTTCCCAAAGCGAGTATCCCGGATGCTGGTGATATCCAGAAACTCCATCTCCTGGGGGTGGTGATGGGGGGATCCCGGTAGGAGCAAAGAAGGGATGTGGGACAAAAAGTCCAGGTCAAGAATAAGCAACAGGGAGAAGGGAGCTTCCACACCCTTCAAATCTTGGCCAACACCTCTCTCTAGATGCCAGGCTGCCCAGGGCCACCTGGGCCCCACCTTCCCTTCCTATGGCCCAGGTTCTCTCTACTCATGCAGATCCCCCTCCCTTTCCCTCTGTCCATTCCTCCCTGGCAGGGAGCTGGAGCCTGCAGTGTCTCCTCCACCATCCTGGACCCTCCCCAGCTTCCGCTTGCCGTCCTCCTGCCCAGCGGCTGGGGCCTATCTGTCATCTCCCAGAGCCCCAAGTCAACCCACAGCCACAGGCAGAGCATCAGCCTTCAGCAGCAGCGCTTTCGCCTGTCTCTCTCTCTCCCCAAGGGATGCTAAGGATGGAACATTTAGGTAGCCACAGGTTGGAGTGACTGCAACCTCCTTTCCAGAGCAAAGAGCCCCTGCCCACAGGGGAGCCCCTGGAGCCACCCTTCCAGGCCATTCTGTACTCTCCAGCATCCATGCCTCCACCTCGGTGCAGCCAGGAGGGTGCCTGGCCTCAGTGATAAGCAGGAGTCCAGGGCCATGGCACACAAGGGTTTTCTCACCTTACTTTGATATGTCCAGTATAAGTAGTAGCCCTTAGGATCCACACGGAGGATAACTGGAGAGGCAACTGTAGTTTCCTGCAAAGAGAAGGAGCCAGCACTCTGTTCCGAGACCTCAGGCCAAGCCTCCCTGGTCCAGGCCAGGGGTTTCAGAGCTCATTATCTTCCCAGGAGGTGCCCATCCCAGAAATCTGAAGGCATTTCCTTTTGTTGTCTAGAGCTAAGCACTGGGAGGGACAGAGGATTGGGGATGCCATTTCTGGAAGAGAAGGGTTTTCCCCTCTAAAGCCCAAATAGACATTCTCCCTCTAGACCCTAAACAGGATCTTGGCCCCTACCTCACCTCATAGAGGGAGACTCCCTACTGCCACCCAGGAGAGATTGACACAGCGAGAGCCAAGAGCCCAAACTCCTGCACCGGCATCCAAGGCCCTGCACAATCCAGATGCAACCTAACTTCCCATATGCCCCTCCTTCCCTCCATGAATACCTCCTACCCTGTCCATTCAACTGTCCCATAAAGATACCAAGCCTTCCCACCTCCAAACCTAAGTGCCCAAATCTCCTCTGTTTGAAATAACTTCAAGGACAACCCAAGCCCCCCAACTTCTGAAAACACTTCCTGAAATGTGCTATAGTAACCGGGGGGATGTGAGTCACAGACCTACAAGCCCACCTAGGAAATCCCCAGGGACTCATGGACTCCAGGAAAACAAGCCTGCGCTACACCTTGAGCTTGGTGCTTGGCGCTTGGCACTTGAATGTAGTGTTTGCTGAATGAGCAAATGAATGAATGAATGAATGAACTCACCTTCTAAAGTCCTGTTCCACTCACTGACAGAGCACATAGGCTACCTTTTAGTTTAATGGTCTTTGTATGTGTATATAACAAGATATTAAAATTAAGGTTTCCAGCAAGGCACAATAGTTGCCACATACTAAAACAGACCAAGTGCAGCATTTACAAAGTAAATGATCCAAAAAATGTTCTCAGAGCAGAGGTGGTTAGAGTAGAGGGGAAAGAGAAAATTTTTGTGGGGAAGCCAATTTTGAGAAAGCTGTGTTGGGAGCTCCATTCCCTTACCTCCCCAAGGGAGAGTTGGTGTGCCTGATCCCCCACCTTAAGCCTAGTGAGGGGTTTCAGCTCTGCTTGGAGAGCTTTTGTGATCTCTTTTTTTTTTTTTTACCTTAAGTTCTGGGATACATGTGCAGAATGTGTAGGTTTGTTACATTGTATACATGTGCCATGGTGGTTTGCTGTACCTGTCAACCTGTCATCTAGGTTTTAAGCCCCACATACATTAGGTATTTGTCCTAATGCTCTCCCTCCCCTTTCCCCCCACCCCACAACAGGCCCCTGTGATCCTTGAAGTTGTAGGCATAACAGACAGAGGTCGGACTCCTGCCCAGGAGACCTAGTGGACTACAGCAAGCTAACTTTGCAAGGCAGAGCAGGGGGTGCTGGCCTGTCGGACGAGCCTGCACCCTTGGGACAATGGATGCGTGGGTATTTGCTGGGGTCCAGGGTGGGCCCATGGGAGAGTGGGGGCAAAGGGCCTAAAGCCACAGGAAGCTGAAGGTGGTAACAAGGGGCTGAAGACATAGTTGTGAGTGACCCCTAAAATAGAAATGCTGGGGGGACTTCAAGCAAGAGGTTCCCATTCGAAGGGGAGGGTCTCCCAAGAATCCTCAAAAATGTCCTCCAGAGAAAGAATCAGCTTTAAGCTTCTGCCAGGCTCAGAAAGCATGTGCCAATTTATGACAGCACCTATTTAAATAGAACTTGGTTAACCCTTTCCCACCTCCCTCCCTGTGGCTCATGCCTAGAGGGGCCTTGAGCAGGACCAGCAGGGAATCCCACCAAGGCCCTTTCCATGGGGCCTGCAGCCTACCTGAAACCATTCCTAGAAGGAGAAGGGTAGAAGATGTCAATGTAAATAAAGGTTGGAGTTTTGACTATAGCCAATTTCTGACATCGGACTGGATTTTGTGATGAAAAGTGACCACTGGACTGTGTTACCTGAGAGTAAATATAATGTCTTGTGGCCTTGCAGAGTTTCTTTCCATGGCCAGGGGGACAGCTTCTCCTACCAAATATATTGTAAAGAGGCCACGGGAGATGAAATAAAGTGGGATTTGGTTACATCCTATGTATTCTGCTTATTCAACATGGCACAGCACACCCATGCCATCCACTAACTGGGCTGAAAGCAGCCCGAAAGCAGAGCCCTGTCTCACAGCAGCATGGGCCTGTGGATAGGCTTGGGACATTCTTGCTTGTGCAGGTCAGGATCCAGGGAACATCCAATGCCCTACCTTGGAGAGGGTAAGGGAACAGCCAGGTACACAGGTGCCAGCTTAGGAAGAAGGACAAACAGTCTCTGCTGGCTGCCAACCCCCCACCTCCACTGCCACCCTGTGACCCTCTGCCCAGTCAGGTTACACACACTGCCCAGAGGAACTGAGAGAGGCCACTTCACTTTTCATTCTGAGCCACTTCCCTCATTCCACAGGCTCCTGGGGCATGTCACACTGCCATGCTACACCAACCCCACATCACTCCTAGGGAAGCAGGAAGCATCTCACCACAGGGCCCCAACCCATAGTCATGGGCAGCGAGATCCTCCAGCCTAGCCCAGCCCCGAAGGGCCTAGACCCAGACCCCCTCATCCCACCTCCCATCAGGTGGACAAGCCAGCACTAAGGGCTGTCTTCCCTCCCCCACCGAGCCTTCATTTCCCTTCCTGGGACAAGCCCAGCACTCTAACTCTCAGACTGGGCCAGCCCAGCAGCCTCCCCTCCCTGAAGGAGGATCTCCATATTGTTCTCTCCAGCCTAAGAGAATCCCTGGCCTAAGGTAACATTTTCAGGGGCCAGGAGAACCAGAGGCTGGGAGCAGCCCCGTGTAGGAAGGAACAGACACAGCAGAGAGAGGGCTGCAGGGTGCAGCAATGCCTTCCCCTTCCCTTGCTGACAGGCCTGCATCGGGGAGCAATGCTGAGCCCAGCAAGGGGTAGCAGAAGTCAAATCAGTTCCTTCCCTGGGAGCAGAAGCCTCTAGTTCTCACTTAGGTCCAGGGGCCTTTTGTGGCTGCCCCCACAGCAGGGCAGGGGAGAGCAAGGCTTCCTTGAATGGAATGATGCCCGGTGGAGGGGGTGAAGGAGCTGGGTCTGAGCGCCCTGCCGGAGCAAGGGCAAGACATCTGTGCTGGGAGCGGGGACGAGCTCACCTCTCCTCCTGGCCTGCCTCAGCTCTGGGGTGCACCTTCCTCCTCTTCTCTTGGGGGTTTGAAGGAGCAGAGATGCAGACCCAAATAAACTACCTCCAGTGACCACCCAGGCAGCTCACCCACTTCTCACACCTAGAACCAAGGCTTAGCCCTGCAGCTGGGGACATACACCCTTAACCCCAGGTTTGTTTATCCAAGCAGTGGTGTCAGCTGCCTGGCCAAACCACACAGGTGCCTGGGTCCTAGGAGACATAAACCAATCCTCCCACCCCAGCAAAGGCCCCTAGCAGCCCGGCCCCCACCACCGGGTGCTCCAGCAGCTGAGGCCCGTGCCCCACTTACATCATCCCATTTGATGAAGCGCTCCCCTTGGCTCAGATAGGCCTTCACCTTGGGAGGCAGCAGGACAGGGTTGAGCAGAGACATGGTGTCAAGCGTTCCTCTTTGGAGAATCTGGGCAGACACAGGCAGGCAGAAGAAGGGCAGGAAGGAGGCCAGCCAGGAGGGGGAGCCAAGCTGTGCTCAAATGGCACCCATCCCCGAGCTGCTCCAGAAATCTAGTTGCTCTTATAGCCCCTGGGGTGGCCCTAGCTGAGTGCAGGGCTGAGCTCTAGCCAGAGGCCCATCTGCCTTGTAAATCACCCTCCTACCACCCGCCCTGCCTGCCATGGGGGCCTGTGGTCACTGCTTCTGCCCAAGGAGGCCGAAGCAGGAAGCCCCCGCCCCCATCCCCACCCCCACCCCGTGCCTCTCAGCACTTCCTGCTCTGGGCTTCCTTCTCTGCGCTGCTCACAGGGGAGACGTGGTCATGAGGCCGGGTCGCCTTGGAGCCAGGGCCTCTCAGTCCCTGTGGTGGTCTCTGGGCAGATTTGGCCCAGGAGGGCTGGAGAAGGACAACATGGAGACCGGCTGGGAAGACTGCTGCCCAGGCCTGGACTGAGGGAAGGCACAGGGAGCTCACTAGGAGAAAGGACCTCCTCAGGGGCAGGGGCCAGAGCATGGGCATCTGACCCCAGAGGCTGGGGAGCACCTTTGAGGCAGGGTTGGGGTGGGGACAGGGCCCAGCTAGAATGGAGTGTTTTGAATAAGCAAAGTTTGCTGAACACACGGCTCCTCTTTCTCAATGCTTCCTCCCCATGAAAATGAGGTGCACCTGCCGGGCGCCGTGGCTCACGCCTGTAATCCCGGCACTTTGGGAGGCCGAGGCAGGCGGATCACGAGGTCAGGAGATAGAGACCATCCTGGGTAACACGGTGAAACCCCGTCTCTACTAAAAATGCAAAAAATTAGCCGGGCGTGCCGGCGGTGCCTGTAGTCCCAGCTACTCCGGAGGCTGAGGCAGGAGAATGGCGTGAATCCAGGAGGCGGAGCTTGCAATGAGCTGAGATCGCGCCACTGCACTGCAGCCTGGGCGACAGAGCGAGACTCCGTCTCAAAAAAAATAAAAAAATAAAAAAGAAAGAAAATGAGGGGCACGTTAGGCAAGGCAATCACTTCCCTCACCCACCTCACCAGACTCCCACCTCTGGACCTCTGGGACTGCCTGAGGCCTGGACCCCCACTAAGCAGCCCCTGCCCCTGCCTCCACCGCACTCTCCTCCAGGTGCCCGCCTCTGCTGTGCATCCCAGCCTGCAGCAGGGCTGGGGCGGAGGGATGGCTGCTCTGGTCAGCGAGGCTCAGCCCCAGCTGCTCAGGTGCCTGACCCACACTCTGCCCTAGGCCCAGGGAGTTCAGCACCAGCCCAGCTCAGCCCAGTCCACTTCCTCTTGCCTAATCTGCTCCTCTTATCTCCCTTCTTAGCCCAGCCCAGGAGGCAGGGAGCTCTACCCATGACTTCCTTCCCCTCTGGGGCCTGGCCTTCTGCCCTGGGTCCTCCCCCTTGCATGGGACTTTGCATACCCCCGACAACGGTGAGACCCTCACCCAGGCCCTAGAATTGTCATGGCTGGAGGTCTGGTCCAGGGCAGGATGGAGGGTGAGAGAGGACACTCTTCATGGGGAATTAAGATAATAAACTGCCCAGTGGAGGCTGGAGCTAAGGGGATTTCCAGCACAGAAATAATCTGCAGAAGAGCAATTCTAGGGCCAGGGGGATGGAGCTGGAGCAGGGCCTGACCAACCCTCCTGGAAATGGTAACAACTCAGAGACTCTTCCTCCTCCTTTCCCCCAATCCCTCAGAGTCACCTCTCCTCTCTCCCTCCCTCCAGTCTGGGGCCCTTCTGGGGGCCCCTCTGGTAGCCCATGCTGTTCTGGGTCCCTCCCTGGGATCAGGTTCCCTAGATGTCTGTTTGAATGGATTTTGCAAGGGAAATCCCTGTCCCTTCCCAAAGCCCCTGCACCTGTCACCTGCGGCTGCCCTGGTCCCGGCACCCAAGTCCCTCCCTTTCATCTGTCCTGTAGCCATCAGCCCCCTCTCCACTTTGGGCCTGGAGAGACCAGTCCATTCCTCTCCCTCAGCCTGAGGAGGAAAGGAACAGGCTCTTCTCCTCATTTCAGGATTTCAGGGCTCCTCGCTCTGTTCCTTTCCATCTTCAGCTCCAAATCCACAGAACAAAGCCTTGCCCATCTTTACTCAGTGATGACACTGCCTGCACTGTTCTTGGGACCCCAACTGTAGCTTCAGTGGGGGTCTGTACTCTCCTGCTCACATCCTGACCTCCTGCAAAGCTCGCTCCAAAAATGCAGAAAATCCAGGCAGTCAGGAGAGCCGAAAATCTTCATCAAAGAGGGCTTTTTTCTTTTAAAAATAGATTTAGGTTTGAAAATTTGTGTTGACAAAGAAAAATGTTATGTAAATAATAGTAGAGAAAATCAGGGAAGTTACATGAATGCCCCATTTGGGAAATGTGACCTCCGGCTCCTGGGCTGAGCTGGGTAGAGGGCACCCCCTGCAGTGGGCCAGTCTCACCCCCCAGGGTGGGCAGTGGAAGGGCAAGGATGCCCCCTGCTGGGTGCACTCAAAGCATGCATGTCCTGAAAGTTGCTGTTGGGTCTGTCATTTGTGACCCTCGGGAACACCAATGCCAGAGAGTTTGGCAAGTAGGAGCCTTGGGCCATAGAATGTGGTAAGAACTTATATTCAACCAAATGTTGCCTCCCACAAGGGACATGCTTGTGACCTGGACCCCAGCACCTATGTCCCAAGTTCATTTGTTCACTTGCCAGTGCTATGTGGGAGCCCCATGCATTGGTTTCCCAGTTTGCTCATCAGAGAAGTTTAGTGGCAGAAGTTGAACTCAGACCTTCAGGTGCCACAGCTACCAGCCAAATGAGAGAATCGGACTAGGTCGGTTTCTTATCTGATGCCATGACTGTTGAAGCAGTGGGTTTTGGGAGCGTGGAACCCTGTTGTCCATCTTGGTCAAGGGCTGGCCCTCTTTTGGAGGGAAGATGGCTCTTATGGTATCTGTTTCCCAGTCTGGCAAAGGGAGCCACACTCACCACTCTAGGAACCCAGCCACTTACTAGCTGGTTTATCTTGTGATACTTAACCTTCTTGGGCCTCAACCTTCTCACCTGTAAAATGGGGATAATAATGCCTCATGGGGATGTTGCAAGGATTAAAGAATATAATGAATGGTACTTAATACAGTGCCTACACATGAGCCCAATAATACTATCATTATCATTATGAGTTATCGTTGTTATTTTATTGTTACTTATTAGCAGACACTGGCAGGAAAAATGGCAGTTTCTTATTCCTTCTTCCACAGTTCTTTCCACAGATGTCTTCACTGACTTTCTCTTTGGATTTTTCTTCCAGCAGTTCGTGTGGATCAGGGGCTGGACCCACCTTTGCAGGGCAGACTGAGTTAGAGTTGCTCCTGCCTGTGGACTTGAAGCAAGCTGTTCCCAAGCGGCCTGAACTCATGAAGTGATGAGCACAAGGGCTCCAATCATGCGCAACTGCCAGCCTCCCGCCAGCTTCATGCCACCACAGCCCCCCAGCTGATGAGGCACAGATGAGAGTGCTGAGCTGCCCAACTGTATGTCCATCTGTGGCCCCAGCTCCAGCCACCCTCTGCATACTGAGAGCTAAGCAGAAGTGGAGGCATGGGCAAGGCTGGTAGCCAACACTGATCCCTTAGGGAGGAGAGAGCCAATCAAGATTCCTGTAGATGCCCAGGAGGAAGATGTTGCTTGTCCTCCCATTCCAAGCCCCTCTAGAACCCCATCTGGGACTTAGAAGTGGAAAACAAACTGGGCATGGTGGCTCACGCCTGTAATCCCAGCACTTTGGGAGGCCGAGGCGGGCGGATCACGAGGTCAGGAGTTCAAGATCAGCCTGACCATCATGGTGAAACCCTGTCTCTACTAAAAATGCAAAAATGAGCCAGGCATGGTGGCATACGCCTGTAATCCCAACTACTCAGGTGGCTAAGGCAAGAGAATAGCTTGAACTGGGAGGCGGAGGTTGCATTGAGCCGAGTTCACACCATTGCCTCCAGCCTGGGTGACAGAACGAGACTCCATCTCAAAAAAAAAAAAAAAAAAAAAAGTGGAAAACAATCAGTCCATGTATGTTTCTCTTTGAAGTGCTATTCTGGATCAAATTTACCTGTGTCCATCTTCAAGAAACCCAGAGTTTAGTCCCCACTGAAGCAAAGGTTTGTTCTGTGATCTTAGCAAGTTACCTGAGCCCGTGAATCTGTCAAACTTTTGATCATTTCTAAGATTCCTTCCAGCTCTAAAAATCTCTTTCCACTCAGAAGGGCCAATCTTGTCACTTTTCTCTCTTGCCTTTCCTCTGAGAGATGACAAACCTAGAGATGAGAGCTGTAGGTGGCAGGACAGGCTTAGCTCTCACCCCAGTGTGAGATTCTTGGGCACAGTCACTCCTCTGCCTCTGTCAATCCCTCTGTGAAATGGGCCAGTTTTAATAAGTGTGATAGAAATAAATTAGATGATGTCCTTCTCTGGGTGGGCACGGTGCATTGCAATATAGGGAAGGTCATCAGTATTGATCAATTGCTTCTGTTCTTACTCCTGTCCAACCTTTTTTTTTTTTTTTTTTAGAAGTTAAGCCTTTATTTCCTTGTTTTGTAAATAAAGCTGGCTGAGTTGGTTGCTTTTTGGTGATTAGTCAAAGAGACCAAATCCCATATCCTCATCCGGCTCCTCCAACTCTTCCTTGGCTTCAACCTTAGCTGGGGCTGCAGCAGCGGGAGCAGCTGTGGTGGCAACAGCCACAGAGGCAATAGCCACAAATGCAGATGAATCAGCCAAGAAGGCCTTGACCTTTCCAGCAAGTGGGAAGGTGTAATCAGTCTCCACAGACAGAGCCAGGACTCATTTGTACCCACTGATGATAGAATGGGGTACTGATGTAACAGGTAGGTAGCCAGTCTGCAGACAGACACTGGCAACATCACAGACAACCTTCAGGAAGCAAGAATGAAGTTTCCTCTGTGATGTCAAGCACTTCAGGATTGTAGATGCTGCCATTGTCAGACGCCTGCTGGATGACCAGCCCAAAGGAGGAGGGAGAAATTTCGGCGTGTTCAGCAGCCTGGCTTTGTTGGCTCCCACTTTGTCTCCAGTCTTGATCAGCTGCACATCACTCAGGATTTCAATGGTGCCCCTGGAGATTTTAGTGGTGATTCCTAAAGCCTGGAAAAATGAGGTTTTCTCTGGCCCCACACCAGTGTTCTGGGCTGGCACAGTGACTTCACATAGGGCAATGGGACCAGCACAGGTGGCAGCTGGCACCTTACTAGCCAGCAACATGTCCCTGATTTCAGTGAGGTCCTCCTTGGTGAACGCAAAGCCCACATTCCCCCGGATATGAGGCAGCAGTTTCTCCGAGCTGGGTTGTTTTCCAGGTGCCCTCAGATGGCCGTGAGCATCATGGTGTTCTAGTCCATCAGCACCATAGCCTTCTCTCAGAGGGACATGAGGATCTGCTGTGTCTGCTTGGAGCCCACATTGCTGCTCCCACGATGAAACATTTCGGATAATCATTCCAAAAGTTGGATGATCTTGAAGTAGTTGGACTTCCAGGTCACCCTGTCTTCCCTGGGCATCACGGCGGTGCATCAGGGATTGCCACGCAGGGTTTAAAGACAATGTCACTTTCACGAGGATGCCAAGAGAGAGCTTTTTTTTTTTTTTTTAATATAAGATGGAATCTCACCCTGTTGCCCAGGCTGGTCTTGAACTCCTGGGCTCAAGCAATCCTCCCACCTCACCCTCTCCAGTAGCTGGGATTACAGGCATGTACCACCAAACTTGGCATCTGATTCACCATTTTATCAGGACCTGGGCAAAGCCACAGAGAACAAGCCCCTCAACTTTGTGAATAGCAAGGAGCCAGTGAAGACAGGAATATTGTGGAAGACAGACTCAGGATCCAAAAACATCCTAACCTATTGGAGCAATGGCCTAAACCTCACAAGGTGAAATGAACAGGGCTTAACTGAGAGATCTGGGCTTGCTGCCAAGACACCAACTGTACAAGGACAGGGTGGGGAAGTGGCAGCTTAGCAGAAGCATGTGTGAATAAAACTGAGGGTTTTTGCTGACAGCCAGCTCCATCTGAGTCAAATGACAGAGCTGCCAATAAAAACGGACAGACTCAGGCTGCCGAACTGAAGTCGGGTACTGAGCCCTGTGGTTCTCCATCTTGGTATCACACCAGAACCACCTGCAAAGCTCTGGTAACACTGCATATTCCTTGCTGTACCAAGACCCTCTGAATTATGATCTGGGATGAGTTGAGAGAGGGAAAGGAAGGTGAGGAGTTTGCATTTCTTTTATTTTTTTTTTAGAGACAGGTTTCACTCCGTTGCCCAGGCTGGTCTCAAGCTCATGGGCTCAAGCAATCCTCGTGCCTTGGCCTCCCAAAGTGTTGGGATTACAGGCATGAGTCACTGCGCCCAGCCAGGAGTTTGAGTTTCTAAAGAGTATCCCCCCTCGTTCCAAGATGCATCCAGGGCTTTTGAACCAAGGAACAGTCAGTCCCATTCTCATTCTCAGCACAACAGACCATACCCAAAATACTTGAGGAATTCAGTTTAGGTTGCTTTGTTGCAGGGAAGGTCATAACTTGAAGGATATTTGGTGGAAAGCAGCCAGAATGCAGGATGTAGGCAACACCCTGAAGGGAACCACTTTATAGAAGACACAGGTGGCCAGGAGGCCTAACTTCACATGGATGAGACTTGTTCTCTGGGGTCCCAAAAGTTAGAATCCAGGCCAGGTGCGGTGGCCCACACCTGTAATCTCAGCACTTTGGGGGGCTGAGGGGGGGCAGATCACTTGAGGTCAGGAGCTCAAGACCCGCCTGGCCAACATGGTGAAACCCCATCTCTACTAAAAATATAAAAATTAGCCAGGCGCAGTGGCACATGCCTATAGTCTCAGCTACTCAGGAGGCTGAGTCAGGAGAGTTGCCTGAACCCAGGAGGTGGAGGTTGCAGTGAGCCAAGATTGTGCCACTGCACTTCAGCCTGCACGAAGAGTGAGACTCTGACTCAAAAAAAATTTTTTTAAGTACATATTTTTTTTAAAGTTAGAATCTTAGGAGACTGTCTTAGGTCAGGTTTCTCAGGAAATATGCTGAGATAGAGCTTTTCTTGTAGGAAGTTTATTGGGGGTGCTTTCAGAGATAACATCTCTGAAGTAGTGAAAGAATCAGAATCAAGCCAGAGGAAGAAATTGGTGAACAATGCAGTCACAATACAGAATGCTTCCACAGGAAGCCCTGGGGTTGAGCTGGCCCTTTAGAGTTAGCCCCAACTTGGATAAGAGGGCTGTACCTTTGAATTCCACATTGACTTGGCAGATGACCCCTAGGGAAGAGTTGTGAAGTCCAGCAAGACAGCTCCCTTTGGCAGCTGAAGGAAATGCCAAGGGAGAAACTCATGTGTGAGCCATTGGCAGCCAACACTTCTGGCAACTTCGGGGATAAGCTCCTTGGTCCTAAAAGCAGTATCTGGGTGGTGCACCACAGCAACCGAGACAGTACCCCCACACATGACCCAGACCTACTTGATTTATGTGGTAAGTTCACTCTACTTGGGAATAGCTCCTCCAGGATTCTGGGAAACTTACAAGAATTAAAGGGAGAAACTATAGCCCCCACTACTGCAACTAGTCTTGGTGACACAATTGATATTCATCATTCCCCTCCTCTGTTACTCATTCTAGATTCTTTTCACCTTCAACTTGTCTAGGTGGCTTGTGTTGGGGTAACCAATCACCAATCACCATGGCCTTCAGACCATGCTGCTGATGTGCCCACCTTCCACCAAAATTGGGCATACCAACAGACACCCCAGTGGATCACCTGGGTGCCAAACATATTCTTTCCTGACCCCCTTATGTAACAGCAGCCCTATCTCTCCCAAAGGATCGGGGTCAATTGCCCCTTCCAGGAAGTGACTCCTCTTCTTTCCTGCTGGTTTCTTGGCACAAAGAGTCTGACGAACAGAAAGCAGCCATACTTTAGTTTATGGGGTTCTTGTTCTGTGCCTGGTGGAAGTGTTCCCCCTCTGGGAACCAGATTCTCTGAACCTGGAGAGCTTGGAACTGCAGGAACAGGAACCACAAATTCCTCCAGAAAGGTCACTGGGAGTGATGGTAAGTGGAGTCATTCCTACTTCTAACCCTAGTTTCCTAAACCTCTGTTCTACACGTTGACACATAGCACCATATATAATAGTTATTGATTAGGACGCATACCTCATCCTGGAGCATGGTGTCCCATCAACTCTAACATGGCACTTCAGCTGCGCTTCTAAAGGCTGTTCTATCATTCCACCAGCTCTATTCAGCTTCTGGATGGTGAAGTATGTAATAGGCCTAAAAGATCCCATGATCATGTGCCCATGCTATCCTTAAAGTGGGACTCTTGGTCTTCTGCAATGGTATGTGAGAGATCCCACGTCAGTGAATCAAACACTCTTTTAGCCCCCAGAGAGTGGCCTTTGAGCAGAAAAGACAAATCCATATCCAGAATATATGGCAATTCAGGTCAAGATGAGTCCCTCACCCTTCTGGAGTGGAACAGGTCCAAGGTAGCCAGCTTGGTACTGCGTGGCTGGTATCAGTTGCTGGCAGGTTGGACTTTTAGCAGTGACAATAGCTAGATTGGCCTTGGTGAGTGGGAGCCCATTCTGTTGAGTCACCCTTGCCACCAAACACGTGATACATGTGTCACCTCCATCTATGCCACCATGGCCACTTTATTCATGTGCCCATTGTGCCGGCATGGGGTGGTCAATGACAGAGGCAAGCTAACATCAATTCCACATCATTCTATCTACTTGGTTATGCAGTCTCCCCTGTGGCAGGTCCTCTCTGATGAGTATTAACATGCAATATAAAGATCTTCAATAGTGAGACCTATCTCTAGAAAAAAAAATTAGCCTCGTGTGGTGGTGTGTGCCTGTAGTCCCAGCTACTCCAGGGTCTGAGGTAGGAGATCACTTGAGCCCCGTAGGTCGAGGCTGCAGTGAGCCATGATCGTACCACTGCACTCCAGCCTGGGCAACAGAGCAAGACCCTGTCTCAAAAAATAAAAAATAAAGATACTCACATTTGGTGCTCACTCAAATAGATATAGCCACATATCTCTTCCCAAGACCTTCTTGTTCCCAGTCTCCCAGTATTTCTCTTTCTAGCCCTCTAACCAACCAGTCAAGCCATTTGCCTATAGCTCATGAGCCCGTAGACATTTTTACCTCAGGCCGCTCTACCAGGGGCCATGCTGATGATTCAGTTCCCAGTCAGGTATCAATGACAATGCAGACGCTGCATCCAGCAGACCTTAAAGCGTTTGACTATTCTACTATCCCCAGTGTACAGTTACCCAGGTAAACGGCATAGTTCCCTTTGGGGAAGTAGTGGGGAAATCATTACTGTATTGCTATAGTATTGCAGAAACCTTTCTCCTGGGAACCTGAACTGAAAATTGAATCGGGACTGGAAACCAAACAAGATATTGTGACTTTTTATTGGAGCAGCTGCCATCAACCTCCTGGTCTTTCATCCTTGATTTATTTTAATTGTATAGCTCAGCAATTCTCAGTGTGTGGTCTCCAGACCCCTTGGGGTCCCTGAGATCACTTCAGGGGTTTCACAAGGTCAAAATTGCTTTCATAATAACACTAACATGTTATTTACCTTTTTAACTGTTTGACATTTGCACTGGTGGTGCTAAAGCAATGGTGGGTAAAACTTCTGGCACCTTAAACAACCAAGGCAGTGACACCAAACTGAACTAGTAGTTCATTGCAGAAAGAAAGAGGAAAGAAAAGAAAAAAAAAAGGAAGGGAGAAAAGTCGTTTTACTTTAGAATATCTTTAACAAAACAATAACAAGTGTTAAATTGTATGAAGTTATGACCCTTAAATAGATGTCTTTTTAATATTCCGTGTGATTAAATGAAAAGTACTCTACTGCATGTGGAAGTATAACGGTTCTCTTGGGGAAAAGCACTTTTGTGACTGGGTCGTGAGCTCAACTAGCTGCTCTTTTCATGGAACACCAGTTTTACTTGAAAGAAGAACTGAAAAACCATGGCTATGCAGACTTGGCTATTTGGCAGATGTTTTCTCACATTTGAACCAAGTGAGCCTGTCACTTTGAGAAAAAATAATTGATAGTGTTTGTTACCAATTATAAAATTTGAGTTTTCAAGTAAAAACTAGAATTTTAGAAAACATGTATGCACTATCATGAGCTTCCTAGATTCCTAATACTTAAACTTTTTATAATATTATAAAATGTGATTTTTTTCTATTATATAATGAAATGTATCAATATTGCAAAGATATGTTTAATTCAGTGAACCAATATTTTCCAAATTATCAAAGTGGGATATTATAAAATCATGCATGGGTAAAAGTGCCATTCAAAGGGCAAGTTAGATCAATGGACTTTAATGTAATTGAGTACAAAAAAAGTTCACTGATACAGTTTTATAGTCTACATTTCAACCACCATTTAAGAAAATACTGCTAGTTGGGTTTTGGTGTAGTATCAAAGAAAAACAGCCACAATTATCTGAAAAGGCTCTTAAAATGCTCCTCTCTTTTCCAACTACATGTCTATATGAGGCTAGATTTTCCTCATATATTTTAGCCATAACAACAAATTGCCAGCAGATTAAATGTAGACGCAGATATGAGATGCCAGGCATGTTGGCTCATGCCTATAATCCCAGCATTTTGGGAGGCCAAGGCAGGTGGATCACTTGAGCTCAGGAGTTTGAGATCAGTCTGGGCAAAATGGCAAAACCCTGTCTCTACAAAATTACAAAAATTAGCCAGGCATGGTGGTGTGCACCTGAAGTCCCAAGCTACTTGGGAAGCAGAGGTGGGAGAATTGCTTGAACCTGGGAAGTGGACGTTGCAGTGAACTGAGATCACGCCACTTACACTCCAGCCTGGTGACAAAGTGAGATCCTGTCTAAAAAAAAAAATAAAAAATAAAAATAAAATAAAATAAAGTGGATATGAGGATCCAGTTGTCTTCTACAGTATAAAGCCACATTCCAGAGATTTGCAAATTTACAAAGCAAAGCCACTCTTTTCATTATTTTTTGTCATAAAAATATATTATCTGCCCAGGTGCAGTGGCTCACGCCTGTAATCTCAGCACTTTGGGAGGCCGAGGCAGGTGGATCACAAGGTCAGGAGTTCGAGACCAGCCTGGCCAACACAGTGAAACCCTGTCTCTACTAAAAATACAAAACTTAGCCGAGTGTGGTGGCATGCACCTGTAATCCCAGCTACTCAGGAAGCTGAGGCAGGAGAACTGCTTGAACCTGGGAGGCAGAGGTTGCAGTGAGCCAAGATCATGCCACTGCATTCCAGCCTGGGCAACAGAGTGAGACTGTCTTGGAAAATAAATAAATAAATAAATAAATAAATAAATAAATAAATAAATAAAATATGTATTATCTATGTTAACATGTAGTGAGGCTTATTATTCTTTAGACAAATTAATAAATATTTTGCAAAACCCTTGGTCTGATTTCTAATATGTCAAATTAAAATAGCTATAACCCAGATAAACAAAATCCCTTTAGATACCTCTCTCTCTCATATATACATACATATATATATATATTTAGAGACTAGGTCTCACTCTGTCACCCAGACTGGAGTGCAGTAGCATGATCATGGCTTAGTGCCGTCTCAAACTCCTGAGGTCAAGCGAACCTCCTGCCTCAGCCTCTCGAGTAATTGGGACTACAGGCATGGGCCACCCTGCCTAGCTAATTTTCAACTTTTTTTTTGTAGAGATGAGGTCTCACTATTTTGCCCAGGCTGATCTTGAACTCCTGGGGTCAAGTGATCCTTCTGCTTCAGGCTTCCAAGTAGCTGGGATTATAGGTGCGAGCCACCACATCAGGCTTAGAGACCTCAATATTTAAGAGTGTAAAGGGACCCTGAAACTAAAACATTTGAGGATCACTGGTATAGATTGAGCAGTACTGTTACTGGCTGCCTAGCTAGCTTGCTCCAGGGATGCTATGCTATCAACCATCTTCAACCATGGTCCTCTGTTGGCCAGGACTGCCCCCACTGCCACTCCAACTTGCTGCTTATTACAACAGTTGTGCTGTCTAGCTTCTATGATTTCATGGTCCTATCATCCCCACTGCTATCTGGCCTCTTGCTGTCAGGCATGGCTTACAGAGGACAGTCCAAACTCAGCTTCCCAGGGATGCTGGTACCCCTCTCACCAGTGTGTTCCTTGTTGCTTTGATAACTAGAGTATCCTCTGGGCCTTCCTGAAGAACTTAAGTGGTTTCTGGCCTTACATAGAATATACCCACTTCTCTGAGCTTTTGAATCCTTCTTCCACATTCTGCTGTGGTAGCTCTGGCATTTCCATTACACTCTGGTGGCCATTGCCTTCCTCCTGTCCCCCAAGATCCTTGTCGGGATATCACATCCTGATTCACAAGAGAATACTCCTATACCAACAAAGTCTCCCTTGTTCAACTTAATGTTTGGCACCACACCCCACCTTTATCTAGCCTATACATTTGCTCCTGGATCCTGCCAGTATATACTGGCTACTTCCACAACGACTTCATGGTCTAGCCTTCTTCCCTAGTGGGCCCCTGCACATCTCTGACTGGGCTTTATTGTGATCTGGCTCCGTGTATTGGGCTTATAGGCCAGGACAGAGAGGCAGCTTCCTTTGGTGTCAGAAGGCAAGTCCCAGTGACAGTTGCAGCTGAGCCATCATAGCCAACACTCCTGACAGTTGGAAGAATGAGCACCTCCCTCCTGAGTGTGACCTGGGTAGTAATCCCCAATATCCACTACAGAGACAAAGTCTAGCTTTGCCTATGAGGCAGAGCAGAGCCTGGATCAAGAGACTAATGCCCTGGAGTCAGGGGTCTGAATTCCATCAGGGCTTTTGAATTCCAAGGCATTGGGACTATGTGACCTTGAGCAGGTTCCTGGCCCTTTCTGAGGCAGGGACTTCATCTATGAAATGAAGATAAACAGTACTACCTGATAGGTCATTGGGAGACAAATAAGACAAGGAATGTAAGGGCTTGGTATAGTGTCTAGCACATTCTAAGGGCACTGTTATTGTCATAATTGGTCACAACTTCCCAAAGCCAAGAAGGGCTGCCTCAGGGAGCAGACAGTAAGGTATGCCACCATCCCAGATGGTCTTTGGGCTGACGCTGCTGAGTGCTCCCCAGGGATTTTGTGGAGGAGGCTATAGGGCCCACAGAGATATTCACAAAAGATGACTTTTTGGGCCCATTCTTTCCCGAGCGGCCTTGATTCTCTGATTTCTCTGATCCCTGCCTGTTCTTAGTAGGGAGAGGCATATTCACTTTCAGGCCACTAGGGGGCCATTTAGTTTTCTGCAACAGGAGAACACTAATGGTTTCTTAATGGCTCAGGCACCAGGGAGATCAGGCTCAATTATATCTGAAAGCATTCTTAGTTCCTGGAGTAAAAGACACTATGTAAATCCAGATAATAAATAGGGATTATTGATGACAGGTTAAAGAATCTGGCACTGTTTCGTTTAGAGAAGATAGAGTGAGAGGAATTGAATAAAGGCTTCAAGTATATTATTCTTTGGTACAGAAGAGTGACATGCTGTTTTCCCACTCCACTGGGAACCAAGCAAGAAGAAAGGCATTTAATTTGCAACAGAAATATGGAGAAGCAATATGGAGTGCATTCAGGAAAGGGGACTGAAGGAAGCTTTGTATTGGCCTCAACCTGGAATCTTTAAGAATAATTCATCATGGAATAGTTGTATGATATGTCCTGCCAGGAAGGCCCTAGAGCAGGGGAGAGAAGAGAGGACAACTTCCAGAGACAATTCAGGAATTTTTTTTTTTTTTTGAGACGGAGTCTGGCTCTGTCGCCCAGGCTGGAGTGCAGTGGCGCCATCTCGGCTCACTGCAAGCTCCGCCTCCCGGGTTCATGCCATTCTCCTGCTTCAGCCTCCCGAGTAGCTGGGACTACGAGTAGCTGGGACAAGTAGCTGGGACTACAGGCACCTGCCAACACACCCGGCTAATTTTTTTGTATTTTTGGTAGAGACGGGGTTTCACCATGTTAGCCAGGATGGTCTCAATCTCCTGACCTCGTGATCCACCTGCCTCGGCCTCCCAAAGTGCTGGGATTACAGACGTGAGCCACCGCGCCCTGCGACAATTCAAGAATTTTAAGTCAACAGGCTGCCCCGGCTGACCTAGGAACCGGGTGGAAGAGTGAGTTATTTCTTCCCCACCAGCCCACAAAAGGCCATAAACACTCCACACTACCAATATCCTTGAAATTTCTCAGAAAGTAAAAAAAACAGCTTTTTCCTTGAAATAGCATCTGGCTAGCCATTACTAGTGGCAGCCCCACACCTGGGCCTGGATCAGGAATGAGACTGAGGCTGGGTTAGAGGCCTGTGGTTCCAGCAGTCCACTAGCACACTCAGTTCTGGTAGCCACTTGACTTCTGTGCTGCTGAGGTGGCAAGGCAGCAGTTTTGGGAGGGCTTCCGTGTGTGTGTGTGTGTGTGTGTGTGTGTGTGTGTGTGTGTGTGTGTGTAGGGGGTCTTGTGGAAGCCAAAGATTCCTGGAAGAGGGGGGGAAGTGAGAAGGGCAGAGGGGATCCTGCCCCACAGGGTAGAAGCCAGATCAGGCTCACACTTGCAGGGTCTTAAGGGAGGGTTCACCCACAGAACCCCATCAGAACCACAGTCCTCTTCCCCAACACACGCCCAGGCAAGTCTCCCTTACTCATTCAGACACCCAGGCAGTCCACATGCCCAGTTCTGGGAACACAGGAAGTAGCATACAAGGAGGAGGGAACCACAATTCTGGAAAGCCTTATAGAGAGGGAATGGGGAGGAGAGAAGGCAGGGAGAGCAGAGAGCGGAAGGAGGGGGAGGGCACAAGTAAAGCCTCAAGGGAGAGTCTGAGCACGAAGGGTTGTTAGCACCTAGGGGGTCCAAAGACCAGGCACAGAGCCCACTGCCTGGCCCCTGGCCTGGAGCCAAAAAAGACAAACCTCACATGGGAAAGTGGGGAGGGGACAACCGCCCAAGCCTTGAGGTCTGGAGGGGATCTGAGAGTGAAAACGCTCTAGGAGCCCTGAGAGTTAAACTCCTCAGGTTCAGTGCAGCCCCTTGGGTCCAAATCCAGGCCAAAACCAGGAATTGGAAGACCCAAAAAGCGGGACCAGCGACCTGCTGCGAACATCGGGACTAAGGTGGTAGGCGAGTCTGGCGAACAGCTCAGTCCGTGGCTCTGTCCCGGAGGCTCAGGGTTAGGGGGTGAGGCGGGCTGGGGTACGGAATTGCGAAGACTTCAGTAGAGCTCCGAAGCCCAGCCTGGACTGCGTAGAAGGAACACAACCAGCTGCGGCCCCAGTGCGCGCTCCAGGTGCCAGAACCGCCTACCCCTGGCGTCAACCAGGTTCTTTAGCTGTGAAGGGGCCTGGGAGACCCGCCCAGGGGGTACGCGGAGCGGGGCGCAAGCTGAGAGCTGGAGCGTGGTATCTTCCCTCTCCCTCTTACCGTCCCCTCCCAGAGGATAAACCGAGGCCTGGAGTCCGAAGCCCGGGCTGCTATTCCACCTGTCACTTCGGAGCCTCGGGGCGGAGCAGGGAGGCGCCAGAGTTGACAGCTCGCGCTCCGACCGGCCCCTTCTAGCTCCGCACTCCGCCTCGCACAACGCCGTTCCCCCTTTTAAAGAAGTGCCCGGGGCTCCAGTCTACGCCGCGCCAGCCCGCAAAGGGCCGCGGCGACGTCGCCCGTTTAAGAGCCAGCCTCCCTTAACTCTCTCTTAACGGGGCGTCCCGGCGGGGCTCGCGGCTCCCGGCAGCCGCCGCCTCCCCTCGCGGCACTTCCGGACCCCGGCGTCGCCCTTTTAAGAGGCAGCCCCCAGCAGCGCTCTCCCCGCCCCCTGTTGCCGGCGCGCGAGGCGGGGGAGCCGGGCTGGAGCGGAGCGCGCGGTCCGCGCGGCCACTGGAGACCAGGCGGCCGGCGGCCGGGCAGGCGGCGGCGGAGCGCGCGGCGGCGTGGCGGCGGATGGGGACGCGGAGCCGGGCGGCTGTGGCGGCTGTGGCTGTGGCGGCGGCTGGGAAGCAGCTGACGGGCCGGCGGCGGCGGCGGCGCTGGCGGCGGTGACTGGTCCAGGCCCCGGCGGCGGCTGCAGCGACGCGGTGGCGGGCTGCGGGCGGGCGGCGTGAGGAGCGGCGGCGGAGCGCGGGGCCGCCGGGAACCGAGGGCGCCGGGCCGCCCCCTGCCCAGTCCTTGCAGGCCGCCAGGCCCCCTCCAGCCGGGGCCGTGGAGCACCGGGGCAAAGGCCGGGGCCCCCCCATGAAGGAGCGCGACGCGGCCCCGGCCGAGCGGGGCAAGCCGGCCACCTACACCGGGGACAAGAAGGCGAAGATGGCGGCCAAGACCAACAAGAAGTGGGTCCGGCTCGCCACCGTGTTCGCCTACGTGCTTTCCGTGTCGCTGGCCGCCATCGTGCTCGCCGTCTACTACAGCCTCATCTGGCAGCCGGTGGGCGCCGGGACATCGGGGGGAGCCGCTGGCCCGCCCCCCGGCGGCTCCAACGCCACTGGCCCGTCTGGGACTTCGGGGGCGGCGGCGGCGGGGCCCAACACCACTGGGTCGTCCCGCCGCGAGGCGCCGCGCGACGCTCCCCCACTGCAGGCGGCGCGGCCGGCGCCTCCGGAGCCCCCTGCGGACAGCCCCCTGGCCGGGCCGCTCGAGCGGCCTCGGGGGTCGGACGAGGACGAAGAGGAAACGTTGGCGGCGCCTGGGAGTCGTTGAAGCCCTCCGCGCTGGGGGCCGCCGGGAACCATCCTCCCCAAGCCCAGAGGCAGGACTTCGCAGCAGGATGGGGTGGAGAGCCCGCGGGAGTGACCCCCACGGGAGTGAACGCCCCTCACACTCCCACCATCGCCGGCTGGCCCCGGAGCGGGAGGCCCGCAGCCAGATCTTCAGCCAAGGGACCACGATTCTCCGGGGGAGCTGGGGGTTTGCTGCCCAGGACCGTGCTGCACCAGGGCCCTGAGCCGTAGGGGGATGGGGGGTAGGGGTGGGGAGATCCCGGCACCAAACCCTTGTGCGCCGCTCGCTGTGGTGTATCCTACATGCAGGGGTGACTGGGGCTTTCCCCCAAGACTCAGGGGAAGGATGGAGCTGTAGGGGCTCTTTTTAAGTAAGGTGAAGCTCTCGAAAGGAGGAGGGCACCAAAAGTAGTGGAGCTCAGGTACGTCAACCTAGTTGCAGTGGCCAGAGATGCATTAAATTTCTAGATCCCTGTATATAGTTGTTGACATATGCACTAGAAGCTATAATCACATAGAATTCTATGTATATCCTCCCACACCCTGGGTAGCTACTGACTGAAGGGGTCAAGCAAGGGCTATTTGCTGTCCCCCAAAGTACACCTGGCCAGAAGGGCAGAAACACGGCTTCTTAAATCACTCACTTTCTCCTGTTCCCTTCATGTTTCTGAAATATAAGTTTATGACGTTCTTTCACAAAAGAGTATAATCATTCTTAGACTGTTGACATGGTTGTAGAAAGCCTTAGGAGAAGTGGAAGCAATTTAGGGAGGGTGGGGAATGTACTCATCCCCTCTTCTTTCCATCCTAGTGCCCCCACCAAAGAGGCTTCTTGTTGCAGCCCTCAGTATCTGGATATGGGCCAGAGAGGAAGGAAGGGAAAGGGCAATGCTGCTGTGCTTCAATCCTGGCCTTCCCCTCACAGAATTCTTTTAGGAAGAGCAAGCTTTTGTAAGTAGAGTGGCAAGTGTTTTTATCTTTTTTTTTTTCCTGCTCCTCAAAATGTTGTCTTGTTCCGGCAATCACTTTTGCCTTCCCTCTTTCCTGAACCTGTAGTGACAAAGCCCTGCGATTTGGGATGAAATCTGTTGTGACACCAGAGCTTTGATCACACATCCTCTGATTTTGAGTTATACTACAGAATCAGAAAGGCTGGAAGGTGGGCTTCACACTCAGGATTGTGCTTTGAGAGCCAGCTAATAGACCAGCCAAGGGAAGGCTGAATTGGCTGTCTTTACCTTTCCTGATAAGCCCTACTTAAATGCAGCCTGTAATTGCGTAAAGGAGATGAGAAACAGCAAGAGAAATGACATACGTGTAGCTCTGGGGTAGCAAGAACTAGACTTCCTCAATTTTGATTCCATTTCCTTCTGCCACTTGCTTTTAGGCAATTGAGTGTGGGTAGTGATGAGATATCAAACCCCTTAGTGTTTCCTTTTTGGGAAATGAGACACTATTTTTTTTTTTTTTTTTTAAAGACAACTTAACCCACCTGAGTCCTGAAACAGTTTGTCTCTCCAGTTTTCTGGCCTATACTCTAGTTAGCTCTGATCCAAGTTTACAGGACAACAGCCTTGCTTTAAGCCATGTCCTGTTGTGGGCACGATAATAGCAACTGAGCTGTCACAGCCTACCAGCAGGCTGGTAACACCTCCAGGGTCTCTTGGCTAGAGCAGATTTCTTAGCAGCTGACTAGGACTTCAGTCATTGAGAAGCCTACGAGGCCTTTACATTTTTGGTGTGAGATGGGGAAGAAACATAAAATGCCACTTTATAACTTCAATAATAGCCTGTAATTTATATTTACTGTGTGAATTTTTAGTCCTATTTTAATAATTTGTAAATTGATCTCTTATTCCAAGAGTCCTTTGAACTTGTAGAACATCTGGGAGTCCACTTCCCTGTCCTCTTCCTGATCCCTGCTTTCTGGACTGTTTAAATCCTCTTTGGGATGGATCAGAGAGTCTAGAGAGGCCATTCATAGGTCCAGCTGCTGGCCTCCTGACTCTCCAAAGCCTTCACTGGAATTGGGACATTTGCTCCAGCCCTAGCTGTGAACATGACCAGAGACATTATTTATAATTCAGCCATTTAAGATATACCTGTACTCAAAAAGTCCTGTATATTTTTTAAAAGTTTTATTTTTCAGGTGAACAAAAATACATCCTAAGAACTCTGCCTAAGCCTGTGTAAGTTGATCATTTCTCTTACTGTGCTTCATGGGGATGGAGTAGAGGTTGGAAGAGTAAGTGGTCTGAGGTGCGACAGATGGATGGTGATGAATAGGTTGAGGAGGAAAAAGCAATTGCCCTGCTGTTCTCAGTGCCTGATGGCTTGAATGAATTGATTAGCGAAGGGTGGCAGAATCCATCTTAGTCGGGAAGCAATCCCAGGGTGGAAGAACAGTGATCTCTAGCTCAGCCACCTTTTGCCAACCTTAAACAGGCTGAGAAAAAGTTGTGCTTTACCAGAGCAGATGCCTAGCTGACAAAGCTAAGGGACCAGTAAGCATGAATATTAAGATTTACTGCAAACATTTAGCTGGCTAAGCACTGAGATGAGGATAAGCTGCCTGATAGCATCACTGTCCTCACCTTTCAACCATTGGCCTCTAGATAACTCAAGAAGTGCCAGCACCAGAAAGGCAAGTGTACATCTGTGGGGCTTGGTCAGAGCTTTGTCTACCATGGAGGAGGTAAGAGAGCCAAATGGCTGAGAGGTGTAGGTTGCTTCAAAGGTGAGGTTTTTTTCTTCCCTTCAAGCAAACAAAAAAGACATGTGGGTGAAAAGCACAAATATAAGGGATTAGTTATGCTGCAAAATACATGGTAAGCAATTGAGCTCAGCTCATTATTAGACAATGCTGCCCGGTACAAATCCGGAGTGAGAAGCCAGTGTCGGTGGGGCCCCCTGAGGCCTGCACTTCAGCAGAGCTGTTGGGGGGTAGCTACTGTTCTTTTACATTACCTTGTAGTCTGCAGGGAGGCATGGAAAAAGTCCGCCCTTCTTTTATTTCCCTCTTCAGCCTACACAATGGCTTTCTGAGAGAGGGCTTGGTAAGGCAGAGCAGAAGGGGAGTGAAAGAGTTTCCAAGGCTCTTTTGGTCGGCCCCTCCTTTTTGCAGACAGTGACATGTGGCTTCTACAGCTGCCCACGGCGGCTTCACATGTTGGGCACATACAGCAGTATGTACAGTGGGAGCCTGCTAGCCGACGAGACAGGGCCTGGTTGGCTGAGGAGCAGTGGTCTGAATAGCTTTATTTCCAAGGGTTAAAAATCAGCTGCAAAATTGTCCATCAAGTTTTAAGCCAGGAAAGAGAGATCTGTGCAAAGGGGGTTACTTTCCTTCAACGGCTTTGCACCGGGACTACCAGGACCCTTTCTAGGTGTTTGCTTGTATTAGAAGTTAATGGTGTGCATTCATTTATTCCCTGACAGCCTGAACTTGAAGAAAGAGATAAGCCTGTTTTGAAAGTGAAGTTTTGGGGGGTGGAGGATCAGGGAAGAAACCCATTAGGCTGAGTTTGTGAGGGTATCTTCACTTTCCCCATTAATGTTAAGGTACAGTGAAGTGTTTCTCCGAGGTTTTAAGCATAAGAAATATTTCTCTTCCTAACAGCCCTAGATTTCCACATGGTATGAGACCGTGTTTTGGAAGCTTTTCTGTCTACCTTGTTTTTCAGTTTTCACTGGGGAATTCTGAGATAGCGTGTTCTTTCGTGGAGTATTTATATCCTGTCTTGAAATGCTGAATGCATAGCATCTACTTGTTTCTACATGTTTCTTTAAGGAGAGCTGAAAGGTCAGGTCACAAGCTTTAGGACTACCATAGCTATTTAAAAGGGGTAATAATTGTCCTGTCTTTCCTGTCTACAGAGAATGGAGGTATTTCTGGAATCGCAGTTCAGTAACAAAAGGGCCACAGCTGTACTTTTTGTTTTCCATCTCCCTCGGTGGAAGGAGAAACTGCAGTGGCTTTGCCTGTTTCTCATGACCAGGACTCACTCAGTGCGTGGCAGTGGGTACTCAGAATTTGTTGATCTCTGGGTTGATCAGCACCCAGTGGGTGCTGGGTGCTGATGGAATCAGCCTTAGTATCATTGTGGTGTCCCTGTCGTAATCTACTTGCATACCCGTATCCACAGCCCATAATCTGGTTCAAGGAGGTGGGTTGCTAAAGAAAACCCCTGCAAATCATAGCTGCACTGATCTCTCTGGCCTCAGTTTTTTTATTTCCAAGTTGAAAGACTCAGCCTTGGCCTTCCTGTTCTTTCCAGGTGCTGGGAAGTCCACAGTGGTATTCTATATGGTGCTTAACGGACACACCGTAGGATATGTGACCCATTCATTGTCTCCTAGGTCCCAGCCCTGCAGCCTAATGTTAAGCTATAAAAATACCTGCTCTGTCGACAGTTTTTTGGTTACCTCTGTTTTACTTGCTGACATAGCCTGTGGTTTTCTGCTGCCAGAAAGCCTGTGTTATGCTTTTTTCCCCTCCAGTAGCCAATTGAAAAAGCAAACAAACTTCTCTTTACCACTCACCTAGACTCTACCAGGCTTTCCACCCTAAATGCAGAAATACCCAGCATGGGAGCCACCTGGTCAGTGCTCCTCACTGGATCCTGTGCCCCATTCAATTCTATAACCATTTGTTAAGCTACCACTAAAGGACCAGAAAATTACCCTCAAGGAATTTACAGTCGTGCCCACAAGTGTCCCTTTGTCAAACTACCCTGTTTTTTTAACTTCAGTATTCTGTTTTTGCAATAGCTTATCAGTTAAACAGCAGTAAGATTTTAGCCAATATCCTTAGGGATATTTCCACGAACCATTACCTTTAATTCAAGAACTTTAGTTTAGTTTAGTCTTTTTTTTTTTTTTTTTTTTTTTTTTTGAGACGGAGTCTTGCTCTGTTGCCCAGGCTGGAGTGCAGTGGCGCGATCTCGGCTCACTGCAAGCTCCGCCTCCCGGGTTCACGCCATTCTCCTGCCTCAGCCTCCCGAGTAGCTGGGACTACAGGCGCCCGCCAACACACCCGGCTAATTTTTTGTATTTTTAGTAGAGACGGGGTTTCACTGTGTTAGCCAGGATGGTCTCGATCTCCTGACCTCGTGATCCGCCCGCCTCGGCCTCCCAAAGTGCTGGGATTAAAGGCTTAAGCCACCGCGCCCGGCCTAGTTTAGTCTTTATTTGGTGTCTACAGTGTGCTAAGTGAGCCTCAAAACTCCGAAAACCAACTTGTCCAAAAAAAAGCAATTGCATTGATTACCAAGGATTTCCTTTGACATACATATACCTTTCTCTGCTACCTCAGTGTTCAGAGTCATTAGTTGAGGTCTCCCCACACTTGTGTCCTGGAGGCCCACCTGCTCCCTCAGCTCCCTGCGGGTAGCCTGGATAGTGTAGAGTCACAACAGTCAGGCTTAGAGGTATAGTCAGCTCACGGCATCACGAGGCCCGGGCAGGGAGACTGTGTGTTCTCGGGAGGGACCCCTGAACTGGAAGATGGGAAGCCTGGGGACTCAACAATGGCGTTAGTTAAGGCCCTTGACCTCTCTCTTTTCTGCTAACCAAATGGGAATTCCTGAGAGCAAATGGAGGTTATAGATATGAAAGGGCTTTGAGATCTTGGGAATAAAAGTACAACGTGTACACATGAAGTAATATATTTTCAAGGAAATGTCTATCCCTTGGGCAATATGATGCACAGAAAGAAATGTGAAGGGGTAGGTGGTAAACATTACACCAGTGCCCAGACTAGCAGCATCAGCATCACCCGGGAATGTGTTAGAACAATGACAGCTTAGGCCGCATCCCAGACCAACTGAAGAAGAAATTCAGAAAGCGAAGCCCAGCATTCTGTTTTAACCAGCCTTCCAGGTGATGCTGATGCACACTGAAGTCAGAACCACTGGCCCAGCCTTTTCCTCTGATGCTGTAACTTAGGGGTAGGGTATTTCTGTTTTGACAGATGGTCATCGAGATGCCTTTTGACCCTTTCTCTTGGTTAAAGCCAGCAGTCCTGCTGGGGGGAAGAGGAAACAGTGTCCCTAGTGCTTGTAAGAAAAGGGAAAAAGGCTGCATTGTCCATTATTTTTGACAGTTGCCGCAGAACTTGCCCTGGAGGGCTTGTTAAAAAGGAGGCAGCCCTGAATGAGTCCCCTCCCTCTCCCGCGAAGGTACTGCTGTGTTTGCCTCACCTCCTGCCCTGAGGCCTAATGCTTCTTGAGCCAGTCCTTAAAAGGAGCAGTGGGTGCCACATTTGTTCTTTCTGGTGCCAGGTCTGTGCTATTTCACTTCCCCGGCGTCAAGTGGGTGCTTAATGAGCAGCTGTGACGTAAGGCCCAGCAGACTTGAGAGAAAGCAGCTGCAGTCCATGCTTTCTGATGGCTGCTCTCGTTCCCTCTCCCAGCCTTGAGTTCTCCCCCTTTGGTGGGGTTGTGGTCAACCCGTCAGCCCTTCCTCATGAGCCCTGATAACCCTTGCTCAGAAAGAGATGTGTGTGGGGTGTGTGGACATGGATAAGTGACTCAAGACAGAAGTGACGTGGTGTCTTTAGTTCTCCTATTCCCTCGGCCCCTCCCCTTGATTTAGTCCCTAAAATAAGAAAATGTGGCTGTATTAGGATTTTTGACAGTTCCTTCTTGTTTTGGGGGGTGAGTGCGATCTTTTCTTGTTGTTCTTGTCCCTGACAGGGTCGGGGCTGGAGTTGACTGGTGGTCCAACCTTCCAAACCTGTGCCTTGTTAGATAAGCTAAGCTCTTCTGCTTCCAAGGATCCCCAGTTCCTGTCCCTTGACCACAGCAAACTCTAGTCATGCTGCTCCTTTGGGTGACAAAACAACTCTGGGACACACAGAGCAAACTCCTCAAGGGGGTTTGTTTCTGGGGAAAATAAGCAAAAAACTGGTGTGAGTGTGAGATTACTACTGAGGTAGACAGAAGAGAGGAGGAACCCCTGTGAGCTGCAAGCGCAGCACAGCGTGCAGGGTGAAGGAGGGTAAGTGTGATGGAGCCAGTGGGGGAGGTCAAAGAACACTCCTTGGTAAAGCAGGGGCACTGCCCGAGGCTGAGACTCCACTGGACCCCCCATGGGACTGAAGGAAGCTCACCTGGTGGGCTGGATAAACTTTACAGACCGTTATTGTTTCCCTGAAAGTGCATTGAGTGCCCCCACCCCCCGCCCCCCCAGCAAAGATGAGGCTAGAAGAGAAGGTAAGGAAAAGATAGAAAACCAAGTAGACAGAGATCACACCAAATCGCTACTTCATTTATTCAACAAATATTTACTGAGTGCCTTCTGTATGCCAGGCCACTGTTAAGACAGAGTCCAACTCCAACTGCAGGCAGGTATATTTTCCATACTCTCCCCGTCCAGGTACTAACCAGGCCAGACCCTGCTTAGCTTACGAGATTAGGCGCGTTCAGGGTGGTATGGCCGTAGACTATTTTGGATACCCTTATCTTTAATTTTCTCAGCAACCCTTCAAAGCAGGTATCACAAGCCTCATTTTGCAGATAAGGAGACTGAGGCTTTTAGAGGCTAAAATTGACCCAGGTCACCCGGCTGACAGATGGCAGGCCTAGGGTTCTGATTCAGTCCATTGGATTCCAAGGCCTGTGCTTGTTCCACCCGGCCACGCTGCCTGTCATCAAAACACATGTCTTTCTTGCAGGCTCGTCTATTGCATTTCCGTCCCGCCATCTGTCAAAAATGGGCCTGGGATGGAGAGGCCTCTGCCTATTCTGCCCTCCTTGTTTCGAGACCTTAGGTAAAGCCAGCATCTCCCTCCCAGCTCCTCCCTCCTCCTGTGTGCCCTCCTTTTTCCGGGCCCCCAGCCCTGTGCGTGGGCTCCTGGCAGCTGTGTTTTATGAAGACCCTCCACCTTTAAGGAGCAGTCTTTTCTGTTGGTTGGAAAAGAGAAAGGCACCCAAAAGGAAGGCTCCCAGCCAGGCCTTTAAACAAAGGAGCCAGGAAGAGGTAGAACCAGGTTCCCATGATGCCAAGTTCTGTGGAGGGGTGTCTTATTGTGCCTCCCTCCCGCTCCATTGCTGTTTCCATCCTAGAGCAGGAGAGGTGGCAACCATCTGGACTGATAGCCGGAGGTTACCACCATAACTACCACTTCCTTATCTGGAAGATCTCTCCTTTTTTGAAAACAGCTCAATGTTACCTGCCTACACTACCATCTTCCTGCAATGAAGAGGTCCTGTGCCAGTCTCTGTTCCCTCCAATGTGTATAACTCCTGTGATATCTCTCCTCCTGACATCCTTCTGGATGTCACTCCATGGAGACAAGCCCTACTTCCCCACAGCCCTTCTGCCCAGCCTTCTCTCCTGCTTCAGTCCCGTTGTGAGGGCTGAACCGGAGCTCTGCCTGCTTCTTACATCCTCATTCCAGGGTCAGACGAGCCTGGCGTATGCCCCTTCGTGGAGGCACAGCTGTACAGTTGGCAGCACTGGGTTGGGGAGCAGATTGTGAATCTTATAATTCAGATTCTTGATCACAATCATTTTTGGAGACATCTGCCTGATGTCTCCAGAATCCAAGGGCTTTGCCTGAACCTCCTCTACCCCTAGCCCCGTCCTTTGGGAGTCATGGATTCTTAGACCAGTGTCACACTCCAAAGCCATGTTCTTGTGACTAGAAGGCAAGAGAAAAACTTGAGCTTGGAGTCTTTGCCCTGGCATAGGCGTGTCTCACATACATAGGAATGTTTCCAAGCCTTTCCAAAATTCCTCTGATCAACCCCACACCAAATGCCTCTGCCCCCTTCACTCCATCCCATCCCTGACCAGCTCTCCCACTGCACTACCAGAAGTTGACACCACCCACTGACTGCCTTCCACAGCATCTTCCCCAAGTCTCCCACCCAACTCTGCAGCCAAGAAGCCCCCACCACCTGACAGGGGTAGCACTCTCCCATCCCTTACACAGCCAGCCACCAAACTTTAGAGTCTGTCTTCACCCCCAGCCCTTCATATATTCTAGTCCAAACCCTTAACTACTCAAAAGCATGGTCCAGGAACCAGCATGGGCTTCACCTGAAGCCTCTTAGAAGTACGAATTCTCGGCCAGGTGTGGTGGCTCACGCCTGTAATCCCAGCAGTTTAGGAGGCCAAGGCGAGCAGATTGCTTGAGCCCAGGAGTTGGAGACCAGCCTGGGCAACATGGTGAAACCCTGCCTCTACAAAAAACACAAAAATTAGCCAGGCGTGGTGGCACGCCTGTAGTCCCAGCTACTCAGGAGGCTGAGGTGAGAGGATCGCCTGACCCTGGAGGGTTCGAGGCTGCAGTGAGTCATGATTGCACCACTGTACTCCAGTGTAGGTGATACAGCAAGACCCTAACTTTAAAAAAAAAAAAAAAAAGACGAACTCTCAGGCCCTCCCCAGACCATTAGAATCTGCATGACTCTTCAGTTAAAGTATGAGAGACACTTCTCAAAACAGTCTGGTCTGCTAAAGAGACACCCTTCACCTTCCTGAATAGAGGGGTGGGGTGGAGTTGAGAGCCAGTGAGGAAGGCTGAGCTGGGACCCCACAGTTTAGGCCTCACATTGGGCAGTGGAGAAATCCCAGGGTGATCCGGACTCTCCCTAGAGCCCCACAGCCTTCAGCAGAGTGCAGCAGCCATGGCAGGACCAGAAGGAAGGGGCAGAGGGGACCATGCGGTGAGGTCCACACTAGGGCTCAGGAGCAGAAGGCACACATAACAAGAAAAAAGGGCACCTGCTTCTGCCAGGCAGAGGTGGGAGGGTCCCCTGGAGCTCCTACCGCCATCCTGCCCCCAGCCCTGTAGGGCACCTGTGGCCCAGAACAGCTCCCACCCAGAACAGCCCAGATCTGCCGGATGACTGGCTTTCTTCCCTCCCTCCTGCTGGCAGTCTCCGTCGCCTACCGGCTGGATTACTGGTAGTGGGTGCTCAGGAAATGTTTGTTGAACTGAGAGGAAGCCACAGCTTGTGCAGAGTCCGGATAATTCAGCAGACGTGGGCCTCAGGGGAGGGGCGGGGATGGAGGCTTAGTAGGAAAGACAAGTCCTGATGTCATACTTAGCTGGAAGTTGTTTCTCTGTCTGTGGAGTCCCTGTCTGATTCTTGCCTTGGCCTGGCCCTGGTGCTAGTGCAGGACAGTGGGGAAAGAGGAAGTGGAGAGAGCAGGAAATGACCCTGGGCTGCAGGGCCAGGCCCTTGCCTACATTCAGGGTGCACGTGATGTCTGACCTGGGTGTGGGGGCCTGGGAGTAAGCTCTCCCATCCTGCTGTGGGAAGAGGAGGTTGTCCCTCCCCATCCCAACCCATTTCAGAGAGGAGGACTTTCCAGAGATCCTCCTTTTCACCGAGAAGATGTGAGCTCTACTCTTCTTTGCCCAGGCCAGACCCTGCCAGCTGTGTGGCCTCCCCTCCTCCAGGCCTCAGCCATCACTCAGGAGAGGCAGGAGGCTGGCATGTGGTTACTGGGATTCCCCTGGTTGGGCATCCTGGGAATCTGGGACTGGGGGAATCCAGCCCAGCCAAGAGGTGAAAGCCTGCAGCTGGAGAGGGAGGCCAGACCCTGGGGGGTTGACGGGGAGCCAGGAGAGCCAGGTGCTGGGTGCCACCAAGCCTTGTTCTCTCGTCATAGTGGAGGAGGCTTGTGGCCTGGGCAGCGGTAGGCCCAGGTCAGGGTGCACCAGCCTCAGATGCCAGATACCAGTACAGGAATACACCAGGGGCTGTGCCCGTGTGTAAAAACACACATGTGCACAGAGATGAGCGTGTGAGGTGCAGGGAGGCCACTCCTTGCCCTCACAAGGTCGCCGTGCTGGAGAGTTTGCCACACTGCTCAGTGACAATGGCGCAAGCCACCAGCAACCACATGGCCATCAAGCGAGGGCCCTTAACGGAGTGATTCCCTTTTCCTCTCCCCTGGGACTCCCCAGCTCCCAGGAGCTGTGTTCAGCATCTTCCTGCTGGGCCGGGGCGCCCTGTCCTGCGCCTCACACCTGCTGTGCCTCTTGACCTTTGGCTGCCTCCTCTTGGGGGCCGGCTTCTCGGGACCAGGCCCTGCTGGGCCCCAGCCTTGCCAGACCTGTCTTCTCTGAGCTCTGGGAGCCCTGCTCCTCTCTGTGGCTCAGGGCAAGTCTGGACTTCCAGCTCAGCCTGGTGATCGTTCCACCCCAGGGGCTGCTGCTCAGAGCCCTCTGGCCAAGACACAGGGCTCTCCTGGGCCCCAGGCCTCAAAGTGAGCACACACGTGCTCTCCCTAGGCCCAGGGATGCCAGTCCCTCCTAGGGAGAGGTCAAGAGGAGCCAAGTCAGGCTCCTGTGGAGAGCAGGGGACTGAGCTGGCTGTGGAAGCTGCTGACTCCCCCTTTGGCCCCTCTGGGGATGCCAGGGCTGGGCTGGCTGCAGGGGTGCTCCCCAGTTGGCCCTGCTCCATCCCGCTCTGCTTCTGTGCTTGCTCCTCCTCACTGGGAGTCTCTCTGGTGCTTTGGCTTCCCTGAAACAAGAGAACAGCCCCGGTGGCTGATGAATCCAGGGCTCGCGTCCCCAGCCTGCCCCATCCTATACCCAAGTACCTACCTCCTGACTTTCCAGCTCCTCCTTGTCTTCCTTCATATCCCACCTGTAGAAACACAGCTCATGGCACGCCCCACCCCACTTCACTCCAGAGCCATGTCCCCCTGCCTGAATAGAGGGGTGGGGTGGAGTTGAGAGCCAGTGAGGAAGGCTGAGCTGGGACCCCATAGTTTAGGCCTCACATTGAGCAGTGGAGAAATCCCAGGGGTGATCCAGACTCTCCTTAGAGCCCCACAGCCCTCAGCAGAGAGGAGCAGCCATGGCAGGACCAGAGAGGAGGGGCCTCCACCTCCTCTGGGCCTCCATCTCCTTGCCAAAGAAACCCCTGGCAGAAGCCAAAGCCCAAGGGTCTCAGACTGGGATCAGAGCCAGAATGTGGCTCCAGGATGCTTCCCCCTCCCAAGCCTGACCTTGTTCCCTAAATCCAACTATTTCCTCTGAATGCCACGCACTCTGGGCCCATCTTGGGTCTCCAGCTGCTGTTTATGGCCAAATTTGCAGCACCTTGAGTTCTGTGGGGACTCCAGGCATGTCCCTGCCTGCAATGCCTGGGAAAGGCATATCTCACTTCCCAGGGGAAGGGAGCTGCTGTAATTACCACCAGCCTCCCCAGGCACCAGGCTCTCGCTGCAGCCTCTGCTAATGGCCTCTCCCAGCATCTCATTAACCTGTCGCCAGGCAGCAGTCAGCCAGGAGGCAGGGGCCCCAGGGACGGAGCTGGCACCTGGGCCTGTACTGGTCCAGGAAATTGGGACACCCAGATGCCCGTCTTGATTTTGTCCCCTGCCACCTGTTACCTTCTGGCCCTGCCAGTCAGCCTCTCCTTGCCCCGGGCTTTGCTGCCTGTGGCTGGTGCCACCGAGGGTCTGCTGGCTTGCCCGCCCCGACCTGCAAGAGATGGTCGGCCAAGGAGAGAAGAGGCCCATAGCAGCCGGCTCCATCTTTAGCTGATGAGACCCGGCCCCTCCTCCTCCCCAACTCACCTTTTCCATCAGGGAGCAATGGTGGGGGCTGTAGTTTCCGGTGGCTCCTGGGACCTGCGGGGGACAAAAGAAGTGGGGAAAGGTGGGGTGACAAAGGATCCAAAACAGGAACACCAGTTCTTCCAGCCTCAGGAAGCTGTCAGTCCTCGGGGCCAGTCGTGGGTTTTGCCTCCCCAAAAGCGCCCTTGCCTGGGGGTCAGGAGAATCGGGTCCTGTGCTAGCTTTGCCGCTCCGTGGCTAGGTGTCTGGCCCCAGCTCTCAGGCCACAGCTTCTTTATATGTAAAACAAGGGGACCAGAACTCCACAGAGCTGTTTCTACAGTAGGTCTGGGGAAGGACCACCAGGACTTTCACCCATTAGGGACCGGCACCTCGAAGAGACCCCGGGCAGGCTTCCACTGAGCCTCCTTCTGGGGCCTTCTGCTCAGAACCTGGACAAGAGCTGTGGGCTCAGAGGGGAGGATGGGAGGTCTTGGTGCCCTCCTCTGATAGTGAGGGAGAGGAAGGAAGATGTTCTCCAATGCTTCCTTTCAGCTCTGAAAATAAGTAAGAGACTAAGAGACAGAGAAAAGAAAGGACAAGGGGGTGAAAGATGAACAAAGCCAAGGAGGGGAGGGATGAGGCAGGTGTGGGCTCACCCCTTCTGCTGCCTGCCCTGGCCGGGCCTTCTCCCCTCAGCTGGCTGCAGTCTTGTAGCCTGTGTAGACAGAGGGAGTCAGGTTGCTGGTGCACAGAAGCTGCCGCAGGCCCCACCCTGACACCCCTCTCCCCAAAGCCCAGGCCCAGAATTGAAGGCAGCAGGGAGATGGTGGGCCCAAGAAAGATGGGAGACCCAGTGTGCACGCAGAGCCTTGAACCCTGGGCTCGACCAGAATGCCCAGCAAGGTCCTCTCAACCCCGAGGAGGGTCCCTGCAGCCCTCCCAGCAGCGCCCGCAGCCAGCTCCGCCCCGCACCACAGGCAGCCTGTCCAACCCAGCCACCCACGTGGGCTTGGCCTTGTCCAGGTCCCACGGGCGGCGCCAGTCACCCTGTGCGTCTCTGTGCCGGGCGAGGCGGGCTAGGTCGATCTGCTCCCGCTCCTGCTTCCACTGGGCATAGTCCCAGCCCGCCTCTGGGGGCTCCCCCACCGGCCGGCTCCGGGGCTCCCAAGCACCCTGTAGGGAGAATACACTCAGAGTGAGGGGGAGAAGCAGGAAGAGGCTTGGGGTGGGGTTTGGAGACTCCAGGTGCTTCCTCTCTCAAAGTTTTCACATCTCCAGCTAAAAATTAGATCTGTTCCAGCTCTCCCATGGAAATGGTTTCCATCCACTTGTTAGCTGTGTGTTTTAGGCAAGTAATTTAACCTCTCTGTGTCTCATTTCCTCATGTGTAAAATGGGGAGATCTCCGTAGCACCAACCCACAGGGGTATTGCAGGGGTATGCAGACGGGCCGGAGTGGGAGGGGCCCTGGAGGCTGTGAGCAAGGGCAAGGACTAGGGGCTGCTGCCACCTAGAGGTCACACCTGGCACTTGGCCAGTCAACTCCACCCTCCTGCCCCCCTCCCCCACTCCCGTGCCACCAGCAGGGCTAGATAGGGGAGGGGGCCGGATCACATCTCTGGCTTAAACTGTCTCCCACTTCAAGGCCCACCCAAAGTAGAGACTGGCCAGAGAAAGGGAGGAGGAGCAGGAACTCCTGCATGTGCTCCCTCGGCCACGTCCCCGCAGATGAGGGACATATCTGACTCAGCTTCTCTGCCTCCCCCAAGTGAGGACCTTCAGATCCATGTCCCCATCCCCTCTTGAAGACGCACCTTCCGTGCAGAATCCGAGCTGATGGCCACCTGCGTGGTGGGGCTCCGGGTCACACGCCCTCCAGGTGACCCCTCTGTGCCTTGGTTCCTTGCTCTGGTGGGCTTTTCACTTACAATCCGTTTGGCCTGGGGAGGATGAAGATGGGCAGTGCAGCAGAGCCAGGGAAGAAGAGGCTGCCCGCCGATTCCTGCACTCCCCACCCACCCTGCTCACCTCTGCTTTGTTCTCCATGGTCACAGCCAGCTCCACCAGCTCCCCTAAGCAGAAAGTACCCCTGTGGTCCTCAGCATCCTCATCCTCAAGCATCTCGTTGGTCACTCCGGGTCCACAGGTGCCGCTTGCCCAGTTCCTGCTAACCACCCGCTTTTCCTGCAGAATGAAGACCCTCAGGCCACATGGGCAGTGCTGGGCAGGACCTGGGTGCTGGGTCCTCTCGGTGGTTCCCCAGGCCTGGGTTCCAACCCCAGCCCTCCCTGCATTCCCCATAGAAGAGCTGACTCCCACAGGGTGTTCACATGCCAATGGCATGAGGTTATCCAGGGCCCAGGGCCACCCAGCGGCCCAAGATGCCACAGTGGCCCGTCATCTCTGAGCTGGGAAACCCAGAGCACTCAGACAATGGGTCTCTGTCCCTCAGACACTGCTCCTGGCATTCAGCCCCAACTTCTCTGTCCCCCACTTCCTGCAGGGTTTTGGCCCCTGGGGCTTGAGGTTTAGGAGTGGCCTGTGCTTTGTGGCATAGGCGCAGGGCTGTGGACTGGAAAAGGGTATGAGAAGGCTTCTACTGGGGGTAGGGGGGCTTTTAGCTGTGGCTCTTTGGTGGGGACAGCAGTGGTCCGACTGCAGGAGGTTGGAAGCTGGCAGGTGCACCCCAGAATAGTTAGTGGGAGAGGGGAACAGAGGCAGCTGTCTTCCCCCGACATGGTCTGGGCCTCCACCTCCTTGCTACGAGCCCTGTCTCCCAGGGTGAGGCTTACACCGGGAACCTGGCTGATGGTAACGGTGAGGCCATCGGGCCGGAGGAGTGCTGGTGTGGTCACAGCCATGCCCCCCTGCTCTGCCTGCCGACGGTCCTCCTGGATCTCCTGTGGGAGGGCCAGGGGTCAGCATACGCCATGGCCCCCCAGGTGCACAGAGACATAGACGCTGACAGGCCTACACAGAGAGACACCAGTGGGACACCAGGGGGCAGAGGCGCCACATCACACATCCCCAGGACCCTGACCAAGCCTCTAAGAGGGACCATGCCCACCCTACCCCTGGCCCCAGCCCCAGAGGTGCATTCCTGAGCCTGCAGGGAGAGACCACCACATGTGGGGCACAGGGAGCGGCAGCCAAGTGGGTCCTCCCGGCCCTGTGGCAGCCCACTCACCTGGTACCTGCGGAGCAAGGCCTGGTTCTTCTTGCGCAGGGCAACTATCCTCCGATCCAGCTCTGCGTCCTTCTCCTGCCTGCTCATGGGGGACTCGGCTCTGGGAGGTCCCTGCAGAGGCAGGGAACCCAAGCTCCTGACTTCCAGGTCCCCTTCTCACCAGTCCCCAGCTTTCACATTTTTACCACCCAAGGAACAGATCCCAGACCCACAGCTAGGGTCACCCAGGAAGGAAGGGGATTGCTCAGGGAAATGGCCCAAAGAAGGCCCCAAACCCCCATTCCAGCTAGGCCTGTCTGCCTGTCCCTGCCTCCTCGGGGGGCTCAGGTCAGGGCCTCATACCCCAAGCCACAGCTCCCAGCAGTGGGCTGCCCCTCCCCCAGCTCTCCAGGGAGCTTCACTGCCGAGCAGAGCCTGGAATGGGAGTTATAAATGGCTCTGGCAGCGGAACCTGCCGTGACTGGGAAGCTGCCAGGGGATTCGGGAGGTCGAGGGGGGAGCTGTTTGGCTCCCAGATCCACAACCAGAGAAAAAGGAGAGGCCCTGGCTCCGTCCTGGGCTCTCAGGCCCTGGACCCCGCACCCAGGCCTGTGCCCAGCCTGGAGGAAAGAGCCGCTCCCACGGGCCCAGCCTCTCCAGGCCGAAAGCTGCTGGTAGTCGGGGTGGAGAGAGCCAGCTCCCCTGGCGGCCCCAGCCCGGGAGTCACCCTGGGCAAGCCATGTCTCTGCATCAAGATTCCAGGTTCCTCTCTGTCTGGATGCAGGGTCTCTGTTGTGACCCATCTAGTCACAGCCCTCTTCCTCCCAGCCCCAGCTGTCCCCAGCTGCCCCAGAGGGTGGCTGCCTGGTATCCCAGCCCCCTCCCAGTCCCAAGAAGCCCCCTGCCAAAGGCAGACAGCCACTCACAGCCGAGTGCATGGCAACGGCGGGCGCCGAGAGAATTCCAGAGCAGCCCCTGGGGAGCCAGAGTGGGAGGAAAGCTGGAGCCACTGGAGCCGGGCCTCTGCCGGCCTCTCCCTGCCGGCTTCGCTGCTCAGCACACGAGATCATGTTGTGATTACAAAAGACTCCTCTGGGCTCCCAGCCAGGAACGTCAGGCCGCCACCCCCACCCTTCCACTCTCAGAGGGCGAGGACCAGGGCACTGGCAGCTGGCTGGTCCTGCCTAGCACCTCTCCCTGCCCCGCCCCAGCGTCCCCAGACAGACTGGTAGGGACTTCTCCCTGGTGGGTCAAGCTCACACAGGAGGCCTGGCTGCCTGGGCCCCAGCAGGATCCCAGCCTGGGCCTGCCTGCAGACAAGATGGGCAGCCAGCGTAGGCCTCTGTGCCTCCCATGAGTAGAAAAAGGCCTACAGCACACAAATGCACCTGCCCTCTCCTGCTCCTTCTCATCAGCCTTGGTTTAAGTAATTCAAAGGGATCAAGAAGCTCACCTGCCCTAGACTACCAAGTACTACCACATCCCTAAAATGACAACACTAGTCATTCATTCTTTTAGGTTGGACATTGTCTTCTCTGCAGTCATGCACCATATAATGATGTTTCACTCAACAATGGACCACATATATGATGGTGGTCCCATAAGATTATAATGAAGCTACAAATTCCTATGGCTTAGTGACATTGTAGCCATTATAACATGATAGCACAGGGCACTACTTATGTGCTTATGGTGACGCTTCTGTAAACAGACCTACGGCATGCCAGTCGTACAAAAGTATGGCACATACAAGCGTGCACAGTACAGAATACCTGATCATGATAATTAACAATTATGTTACTGGCTTATGTATTTACTATACTATACTTTTTTATCATTATTTTAGAGTGTATTTCTTCTACTTACAAAAAAAAAAAAAAGTGTACCGTAAAACAGCCTTGGGCAGGTCCTTCAGGAGGAATTCCAGAAGAAGGCATTGTTATCATAGGAGATGACAGCCGCAAGCCTGTTAATGCCCCTGAAGACCTTCCAGTGGGACAAGATGTGGAATGGAAGACAGTGATGTTAATGATCCTGACTCTGTGTAGGCCTAGGCTAATGTGTGTGTGTTAGATTTTAAGAAAAAAGTTTATTTTAAAAAGTTAAAAAAATGAAAAAGTTTCAAAATAGCGAAAAAACTTACAGAATAAGGATATAAAGAGAAAATACTTTTGTACAGCTGTACAATGTGTTTGTGTTTTAAGCTAAGTGTTATTACCAAGAGAGTCAAAAAGTTTTTTAAAATTAAAAAGTTTATAAAGTAAAAAAGTTACAGTAAGCTAAGGTTAATTTATTACTGAAGAAAGAAAAGTATATATTTTTTAATTTTTCATTTTTGAGACAGGGTCTCGCCCTGTCACCCAAGCCAGAGGTCAGTGACATGATCATGGCTCACTGCAGCCTCAACCTCCTGCGCTCAAGGGATCCCCCTGCCTCAGCCTCCTGAGTAGCTTGGACAACAGGCGCGTGCCACCATGTCCAGGTAGTTTTTGAATATTTTGTAGAGAGAGGGTCTTGCTATGTTGAACAGGCTGGTCTTGAACACCTAGGCTCAAGTGATCCTCCTGCCTTGGCCTCCCAAAGTACTAGGATGACAGGCATGAGCCACCATGCCTGACCAAAAAATCATTCTTATAAATTTAGTCTAACCTAAGTGTACAGTGTTTATAAAATCTATAGTAGCAGACGGTAATGTCCTAGGCCTTCAGATTCACTCATCACTCACTCGGTGACTCACCAGAGCAACCTCCAGTCCTGCAGGCTTCACTCATGGTAAGTGCCCTATACAGGTGTGCCATTTTAAATCTTGTACACCATATTTTTACTATATCTTTTCTAAGTTTAGATATGTAAACACTTAGCACTGTGTTACAGCTGCCTACAGTATGCAGTACAGTAACCTGCTGCACAGCTTTGTAGCCTAGGAGCAACAGCTACACCATATAGCCTGGGTGTGTAGTAGGCTGTACCATCTAGGTTTGTGTAAGTGCTCTCTGTGGGGTTCATACAATGACAAAACCACCTAACAACATATTTCTCAGAACATAGCCCTGTCATTAGGAGACACATGACTATGTTTTAAAGCACAGCCACTTCCAAGAGGCTCTGTTGTTTGGGTCTCTAGCCCTTTGGTATGGTGAGCCGGGCATTCCTCCAGGGCCCTTGCCATGACAGTTCAGAGCTGGTCAACAGCCTTCCTCCCTCAGGCCCTAAGTCTGGGCCCTTCCTGGCCTTGCTCTCCAAGACTGGCTTTTTCAGCCTCTCTGAACCTGGCAAAGGAGTCAGCCCTTCTCAGGAAAGCTCCTCCCCCATATCTTCCTCACGCAGCTGAGGCTGGTCTCCCTGCCCAGGGGGACAGCCTGCCTGGCAGTGCCACCCTAGAGCCTCTGGGACTCAAGGCGTGGGGGTGCTGAGAGGAGGGTGGTCTTTCTGGACTAGGAATTCGTGGAGTCTGTTTCCTCAGCTACAAGGCCCTGACCTCCAGGCCCTCAGGTGAGAATCAGAAGCCCCTGCATTCCCCACATCCCTGATTGAACAGGCTAGTTTCCCAAATGCCACAACTCGTCCCCTCTGTCTCCAGAGCAGAAACCCCCGCTGCCTTCTTTCTCCTCCCAGACCCACCCAGGCAGCCAGAGGTCCAACCTCCACCCCTCCAGAACTGCCCTTTCCTCCCCACTCCCTCCCCCAGCTCCGCCAGGCTTAGCCCTCTTCCTGTCCAGGCCTTCGCACAGCACCCCTGGCCCCACACCCCATCTCCACCACCCCAGAGTTCCCATCTTGCTCGCAAATGCCACTGCGCTCTCCCTTCCTTTCCTGCCGGATGTCCCCACTGAGTCAGACTTGTCAAACTCTCCCAGCAACCGTGACGCACCCAGGCTCTGTGCCCTGGGCCTCTCTCACACACATACACACACACACACACACACACACTCTCTCTCTCTCTCTCTCTTTCTCCCAGCCACTCCGCGTCCTGCCCCACACAGTGGACTGAGTTCCACACCAGCCTCAGGAGGCTTCAGAAGCCTCCAGAAGCCTCAAACTTCCCTTCGCCTGCCCCACACAGTGTTGGAGCTGGGAGGCCCGCAAAGCACCTGCTGGGGAGGGAGACCTAATGCTCTCCAGACTCTTCAGAACTCAGGCCCAGACCAGGTCTGGGGAGGAGATGTGTAGATGGCAGAAGGAAGCTACAGGGATAAGGCAAGGTCTGTGTACCCCCCTCCCCCATTCCCAGACAAGGCGGGGGCAAGAGAGTAGCAGGGGGGTAAAGGCATGGGCACAGGCTCATCGCCTATGGGATGGCCACTCAGCTCTTCTGGAAGGGCCTGCAGGAACACATTCCCCTCACCTAGGGCAAAGGCCTTCTGGTCCGTCAGGCTGGAGGGGTATGTGCCCAAGACAAACCAACCGTCATACGGGGGGTACCAGCAGCTGCTGGCTGTGTGTTTCCCAGTGTTATTCACACAAGATATCACACCTCTGAGCAGCCCCCACAGTCTCCCACTTTCCCCAGAGTCTGTGGTTGGCCTGTCTGCTCTCCATTGGACAGAGGCTCTCTGAGGGCAGGAATGACGTGCCAAGTGCCTCTGGATCCCCAGTGTCTGGCACGGTGCCCCTGCATACTAAAGAACCTCCATCAGCGCTTGCAGAATGAAGACATGCGTGAATTGTGCTTGCCATCCTTGCATAGCTGTGGGTATCCTATGCATAGGCTGGGACTGCCTTTCTGTCCACCTAGAATGTAGGCAGCCCTGAGGGAGCTGGTGGGTGGTAAAGGCACCCTAAGAGTGCCCCCCCTTCCTGGGGAGAAGCCCACAGGAAGCAGGGGAGATGGAGAAGGAGCAGCTTGCCATCCCCATGAGACAGTGTGTCTGTTTCTCTGTGTCGCCACTAAGGGGCAGCAGAGCGACAACAGCCTGTTTCTGGGTGCGGGAGGTGGTTCCCTTTCTCTGTTGTTCCGCAGGGCCTCCCCACGTCCCTGTAATCTCCACCTCCCAACTCCATCAGACTAGAGAAGCCATCTAGTTGTAGAAGACTTATTTTATTGATAAGGAAGCTGAAGCCCAAAGAGGTGGCGCCCTCTGCCCAGGTGGCACAGCCTGTCTGTGATGCCGCTGAGGCCACACACCCAGGCGCTGCCTCCTGCCCAGGGTGCCTTCACTGGCTGCCCCACCAATGCCGTTCTGCTGATCCTTCCCTCTGTGACCTCCCTCTCTCCACCCGGGGTTGGGCTGGGTGTCCCAGCACCTCGGGCACAGACTCTTCCCTGTGGTCCCCCACCCTCCCAGGCCACCTGCTGGCTCAGGGGATACCCCCTGAGGTCCAGAAGGGAACGTATCTGGACCCTATTCGTGGTCCTCAGAGCACAGACCTGGGACCAGCCCTGAGAACGAGATGGCTGCAAGTTGGGATTCTCACTGAGGAGAAAGAGGGAAGGGGGCTGCAGGGGACGAAAGACCCTCCGAACCATACACGGAGCCACGGCGCCCCTGGGATCACAGCCCTGGCAGAGGCTCCACCCACGAGGGCCGCACAGCTCAGACCTCATTCTGTTTCCGGAATGCTGCCCCTGCAGCTGGATCAATGAAACATAAGCAAGCCGGCCCCTGCCCTTACCCTAAGCTTTGTCAGAAGATGGGATGGGGGGGTGGGTGGATTCCAAATGAACTTCACCCCTTACTGGCTGTGTCCCTTCTCTCTCTGGCCCTCATCTATAAAATGAGGTGTACTTGCTTCACAGAATCATCTGGAGAGGAAATGAAATAACATGGGTAACCATCCATATCTGGAACAAAGTGTGCCCAGAGTAAGGCTCAAAACAGTTTTCTTGCCTCGGGTAACTTCCTGATGGCCACCTTCTGGATGCTACCTCCCCAGCACCCTTTGAGAGGCCCAAAGGCTGCCTCCTACCAGCCTGCTGGGGCCTGAACACATTAAGACTTCTGGGTTATGGAGACCATTTGTGATCTGGTGGGGCAGATCCTGAGGCATTCCCTCAGCCACCTCCCTTCAGGTCTCCTGCCCAGCACACCCTCTCGAGGGAGTCCTCCCTGTCCCTCTTTGTCCCCTCTGAAGTCCCAGGCCCTGGTTGCCATCTCTCTCCAGCCAGCACTGGTGCTTCTGGAAGCAGTCCCTGCACTTTACCTGCCTCTGGATCCCCCCAGGCCCAGTTCCAGGATCACATCCCAGTGCTCGGGAACCCTTCTTCTTGGTGGAGGGCCGAGCCCTTAGAGGTCACTGGTGCCACTAGCCAGCCCTAGGTGTGTGGGTATTGAGGAAGAGAGTGAGCCAGGCTGGATTGCATGAGAGCTCAGCTACTAGGCAGGGAGACCCTCCAGAGGGAAAGGGGCCAGAGAGTGGCTTGAAGCATAGCATTCCCTTCCTGCAAACCCATCCTCCCTCCCTGCCCCACCATGGCGATTCTTGTCTCAAGAAAACTCCTGTCCTGGCTCCCAGGACTTGAGGTGTGGTCAGGCCAGGCCTGGTCTTGGGTGGGGAGAACTCAAGACTGCATGAGGTGGGGCTGGAGGGACCAGCCCTGGGCAGGCTCCAGCTGCCAGGGACAAAGTCTGGGCCACACCTTTAGAAAGAACACATATGCCAGAGTAAGGTGGGGCCCAGGCTGAAGTCCTTTGAGGCATTGGAAGCAGAAGGAAAGCTGGACCAAGGACACACTCCTCCATTCTGCTCTCCAGGACATATCCAGGGCTGGGGCATCCTGAACCTTCCAGCGTCAGACCCAGTAATAGGAAGTGAACGCTGGCGTGGACCTGAGCCCCTGAGGTCTCCCTTATTTGTTGGTGTTCTGTTCCCATGCACCAACATTGGATCTTCATGGTGCAAAGGGGATTCATTGTGTTTTCCCAGAAGCCCCACCTTGACCCCCAGCCCAGAGCTGTCCACGAGCAGAGGCTGAATGCTGCCCTGTTGGGACTTGCCCACACCATGCCATGAACAGAGCACCTACTGTGTGCTTCATCTGGCCAAGGCGATGCAGGAACCAGCAGGGAAAGACCTCAGAGGCACCTGCCAACACCAGGCTGCGTTGGCCCGAGGCCCAGCCAGCACAGGGCTCAGGCCCACCAGGGAGTTTTCCAGAAGGGGATGAGCTTCAAGGGGATGAGCAAGATTCAGGCAGGGGGATGGGAGGAGAGGGCATTCCATGAATGCATGGGAGATAGCAGGATCGCAGGAGGCAGGGGAGTGGCGGTGGCTTTTACCTGCAAGAGGACATTAGGTTAGGAAGGTACAGACCAGACTGGGGAGGCACTGGAAGGTAGACTGAGGAAGTGAAGTCATCCAGAGGGGCTGAAAGTTTTACAGCAGCTGCTGATGAGGCCACCCCACTGTTTAGGAAGCTGAAGCCAGAGTGGTCTAGATGGGTCGCATAGGGCAGGGGTAGGGTTGGGGGCAGTTAGGAGGCTGTGTCCAGATACCGGAGGGAGGAATCTGGGCCAGGCAGGGTATGGGGTGTCCGGGGAAAAGGTGAGCGGGAGAGCCTTTAGGAGGACTCAGAGCCTTGGCATGGCTGGTGCGACACAGTGGAGAGGGAGCATTAAGCGCTCAGGCCTGGGGGCGCTCACAGAGTCAGGCATGGAATGGCCTGGCCTGATGTCTCTGGGAAGGGTTGCCCACTGGGCAGCAGAGGCTGGAAGGCTGGGCGAGACAGTCTCTACCCCTTCTCTAGGCTTGTCACATGGGTCTGAGGCGGCATCTCTGGGGCAGGGAAAAGGTCCAGTGTGGCTTTGAGGCATGGAGAGAAGGGTGACTAGGAGACTGAGGGAAGGATGAGAGCCCAGGCCACTGAGGAGAGGGCATGGGCCTCTGGAGTGGCATTAAGTGGTGTGGCTCAGGGTCTTTCACCCAGCCTAGAGGTGGCTAGGCAGTAAAAGGCAACCAGGGTGAGAGAGCGTGCTGAAATGCCGGGCCTGGACACCTGCTGGTGGGCAGCAGGGTGACTAATTGTCCCCATTTGCCTGGAACTGTCTCGGTTTTAGCACTGAAAGTCCTGAGTCTGGAACATGCCTCGGTCTCAGGCACACCTAGATGCTCGGAACCCTGGGGGAAGAGGGGGCTGCAGGAGGCTGAGGCAGGGAGGGGGGCCTCTTGGGGGCCTGTCAGTGGAATGCTCTGAGGGACCAGAGGCCAAAGGTGCGAGGGAAGTGTCCCGCAGGCAGGGCTGGGCAAGGGAGCCTCTGATGAGGCATAGAGGTCACCACTGATAGTCATACTGATAACAGTAACACCCTGCACTCCAACGTCTAACACTGCCAGAGCCTCACACAGATGATGCCATTGGATCTCTTCAAGCTCTGCAACCTGTGAATTAGCCAGAGCAGGTGCTATTAGCTTCTCTTTGGAGATGAAGGTCAGAGACCTGCCCAGGAGTCTCTAGGGCGGGGCCCCCCCAACTGCCTCTGAATCACTGTGGCTGGTGGCCCATCCCTGCAGTACTCTCTCCAGCGCGTACCTTTGGCCTCATACTGTGGAAAACCTGTCCACCCAAGTGGCGCCTGGCTGTCCCGCCTCCCTCCCCACCCTGCAGGGCAGCCCGGGAGGCAGGGAGACCTTCCTGGTTCTGCTGACAGGCATTGGGGGTTCCAGAGAGGGCCTTCACTTTGTGTCCTCAACCTCCCAGGGCCCCCTCATGGCCTCCACTGCCCCAGGAGATACCCTTCAGCCTCCCTCCCTGATCTCCTGTCTCCTCTTCCAGATCCCAGCCCCTCACCCCAGAAGTATCTCCTCCTGCTCCACAGAGCTCCCTTCTCCATTCTGTGGCTTTCTAGCAGGGAAGTGCCACCACTCTCAGCCAGGCAATATGCCCAAGCACTTGGTGAGCAGTTATCATCTGTAAGGCCAGTGCCTGCTGAGATGTAGCAGGGCCACACACACGGAGAAGGCCCTGCCCTGCTTGCCCTCAAAATCTTAGGACTGGGTAGGAGAAAAGTCCATGAACGCATATACCCTGCTACAGATCATCTCCCATGTGCCACCACACTGTGGGTGCCCTCCTCACTTCCCACAGGTTTCTGGGCCCACTCGGGCTTCAGAGGCCGCCCTGTCTTCTCAGTCCACCCCATCAAGGCAGGGCCTACCCAAGGCCCCACTACCCTGCCCGCCTGCTGCTGTAGTAGGTTCTGTGATTGGCACCCACTGGAGCTCAGACCCTGATTCCTGAGATGGAGAACTTAGGCCTCAAGCCTGGAACCCAGAGCACTGGGCCCCCACGCATTCCTCTCAGCCCCTGCTTTCCTCCCAGGGGTCTATGAAGCCACAGGCCTCTCTTTCAGCTTCCTGCCAAAGGCTGAGGACAGAGGTGGAGAGGTTGCAGTGTCAAGATCCCTGAAGGGTAAAAGGAAGCAGAGTAGGGCTGAGAGGGCTGGTGAGGGCGGTGAGCACAGTGAGCTGTGGACACAATTGGTAACATTCACAGTGTGGGCCGGAGCCTGGCAGGCACCACACCTTTGTAAACCTCCCCAGTAGGGACTTCTGCCCCTCCCCAGTAGCCTGCCCTGTCCTGGTTCCCCATAGAACCACAGCAAATGTGTGCAGAAGGGACTAATAACCTCCCACCTAGTCATAAACCAAAGTCCTTTGACCAACAATGTTAGCAAAGCAGGCTGGAATTTTTCAGAAGAGCATTCCTAAAAGGAGAGATTACCTAAGGTGAAGAAGGGGCCCGGGCTCTAGACTGAAATAGTCCCCAGTTGGGACTAACTACACACTTGATGGACGACCTCAAGCAGATTTCTTAATGTCTCTGAACCCTGGCAATGTTTTAATCTATAAAAGAGGGGAAGATCATAACCGTTACCTCCAAGAGCCGATATGAGATAACTGATACTGTAAGAGAACCTGGCACACAAACACTTTCTTGCCCACCATGGAGATAAAGAAGGATCACTCTTTTCCTCCTCTCCATTTTCCAAATTGTATCCTGATGGTGGTTACATTACTGCTCTAATTGAGGGGATATAAAGGTGACTAAGAAAGCCACCACAGGCCGGGCGTGGTGGCTCATGCCTGTAATCCCAACACTTTGGGAGGTCAAGGTGGGTGGATCACCTGAGGTCAGGAGTTTGAGACTAGCTTGGCTAACATGGTGAAACCCTGTCTCTACTAAAAATACAAAAGTCAGCCAGGAGTGGTGGCGGGCACCTGTAATTCCAGCTCCTCGGAGGGCTGAGGCAGGAGAATCACTTGAACCCAGGATGCAGAGGTTGCAGTGAGCTGAGCTTCTGCGACTGCACTCCAGCCTGGGTGACACAGCGAGACTCCGTCTCAGAAAGAAAAGAAAGAAAGATGGCCGGGCGCGGTGGCTCACGCTTGTAATCCCAGCACTTGGGAAGCCGGGCGGATCACGAGGTCAGGAGATCAAGACCACGGTGAAACCCCGTCTCTACTAAAAATACAAAAAATTAGCCGGGCGAGGTGGCGGGCGCCTGTAGTCCCAGCTACTCGGAGAGGCTGAGGCAGGAGAATGGCGTGAACCCGGGAGGCGGAGCTTGCAGTGAGCCGAGATTGCGCCACTGCACTCCAGCCTGGGTGACAGAGCGAGACTCCATCTCAAAAAAAAAAAAAAAAAAAAAAAAAAAAAAGAGAGAGAGAAAGAGAGAGAGAAGAGGAGGAGGAGGGAAAGAGGGAAGGAAGGAAGCCACCACAGCCCCTGCCTCTGAGGAGCACAGAGTCCCCACTGGGATCAAGAGACATCAGGAGCAAGGATCCAGGGAGACAGGAGAGCTGAGCAAGGGCACTGGGGACTAAGGAAGGCCACCATGGCTAGAGCACACCAAGCAAGAGGTTGTGGCAGGCATCAGAGGCCACAGGGGTCAGTGGGGACCAGACCACAAGGGGCTTTCAGAGTGCAGAGCAAGCTGGCAGCCTGGGCTCCTTCCCCGCCTGCCTAGATCCATCCCAAAAGTTCCCTTTTCTGTGTCTAATTTCCATTCTCAGGCTAGCTCCCTGGGCTGGGCAGCACATCTGACGATTCATGCCTGGGGGTTGGCGCCCAGGGCAAAGATTCCACCAGGTCCCCCACTACGGTCACTATTTATTCCTCCACTTGCTGAAAGAAGGTAATTATCCTATCCATCTTCTAGGACTCATTGGGTTACTAATGTGTGTGAAGCACCGCATGCCTGGCCTGGCATTCAGTAGGAACTCTACAAATGTTCAGAGCCAGTCCCTGGTGTAAACAGCCTTGCCAGCATTGGGGACTTCTGCCTGGATTCTGCAGCATCTCATTACCACACCAATCTGGTAACGGCTTGTTCCCCAGCCTCCCCATCTCACACACACACAGACACACACACCCTGCTTTCAACTGTCCTTTGCCCAGATAAGGATGAGCCCATCCCTCTTGTTCCCCAGCCTCCCCATCACACACACACACACACCCTGCTTTCAACTGTCCTTTGCCCAGATGAGGGTTAGCCCATCCCTCTTCATTCCCTCAAGCCTTCTGCATCTGGCCCTCCCAGTGCACCTGTTCAATCCCAGCCCCTCCCTGACCTGTACAAATACACCTGAGGAGAGACAGTGCCCCAGACTTCCTGCCCCTGCTCTGCACTCTCAGGTAGGGACCTGGCTCTGCTTGCTGTTGACTAGAGACAGTAGGGTCTCTGTGGGGTATGTTGTGTGTCCATGTGGTCAGGGTCTCTCTGGGTGTGTATGCGCATTGAATTGGTACCTGTGCTTCCGTGTCTCTGCGTGGGGGTGTGTGTCTGTCCATTTGCCCTGTCCCCACTCCTAGGCTGGGCCCCTGCACTTCCACTGTCTTCTTCAGTTATGATTGATTTACAGCCTTTGCCATGCCAGGCAGCAGGGCTTAGCTGAGAGTGGAAGAAATTGCATGAGGTCCCTTCCAGAGCTGCCAACTCCTGTCCCTCAAACACCTGGGCCTGAATTGGGGAGATATATTCTGAGGACTGTCTTTTCTCTTTCGTCTTACCCAGATCCTGATGGGCCCTGAGGTTTTCTTTACCTCTCCTCCCCGCAAAGCCCCATGGGTCTCTTCCAGCCTCATCACTCACTAAGGGAAAGGATGAGGGAGCAGGAAGGACCATGGGTATAGTTCACAGGCTGACCTCAGCTGAACATTTTGAGTACAAGTAGAGGCCAATGAAAATGGGTAGCTCAAGAGGTGCAGGAGGCCAGGTGCAGTGGCTCATGCCTGTAATCCAGCACTTTAGGAGGCTAAGGTGAGAGGATCACTTGAGCCTAGGCAACATAGTGAGACCTTGTCTCTACAAAACAATTTTTTTTTTTTTTGAGACAGAGTCTTACTCTGTCACCCAGGCTGGGGTGCAGTGCTGCGATCTCGGCTCACTGCAGCCTCTGCCTCCCAGGTTCAAGCAATTCTTCTGTCTCAGCCTCCCGAGTAGCTGGGACTACAGGTTCCCACCACGATGCCCAGATAATTTTTGTATTTTTAGTAAAGACGGGGTTTCGTCATATTGGACAGGCTGGTCTCGAACTCCTGACCACAAATGATCCACCCACCTAGGCCTCCCAAAGTGCTGGGATTACAGGCGTGAGCCGCTGTGCCCAGCCAAAAAAATTTTTTTAAATTAGCTGGGTGTGGTGGCACATACCTATAATCCCAGCTACTCAGGAGGCTAAGGTGGGAGGATTGCTTGAACAGCGGAGGTCGAGGCTGCAGTGAGCTGTGATCACGTCACTGCACTCCAGCCTGGATGACAAAGCGAGACTGTCTCAAAAAAACTTTTAAAGAGGCACTAAGGCTCCCTAGAAAAAAAGAGGTTCAGGGGGCCACGTCTTGCAAGAGGCTAGGGTTGTTGTATTGGGGGTGCTGTTTTTGTATGCTCAGCAAACTTGTAAGTACCAGAAAGCCCTGATGTCAAGTATTTGCTCCTGACGTCACACACTACACTCCCATCTGAGGGTTGAAAAAAAAGGAATGTACTGTATGTTCACTGCGCCCATTCTGGGGTTGTCCCTTGTGACTTGCCAGCCCCAAGCAAGACATGGCCAGCCTTGGCACCAGGTTACCTCAGCAGCTCCATCTCATGACAGCACGGCTTGTTGGTGAATGACAAGTTGGCTCAGACTCCAAGCTCTCACCCCCTTCCAATCCTGGTGGGAGGAGACAGGTACAAGCAGCTAGGACCCCATGGAAGGCTTTCCATTCACTTGTGCCCCAGGGCAAAAATCCATTCACTTGTGCCCTCAGGGGCCACCAACCCCATTCCTTTCCTAGCAAACCATCCTCCCCTTCCCTGCTCTGGGCACACTGATCGCTCCAAGCTTCCTGCTCCCACGCCATGCCAGATGTTTACACAAGACAAGAGTCTGTAGGGACAGGTGTACCATGACCTGGCACAGGGCAGGCACACAACATGAACAATTAGCAAATGAATGGATATTGAAATCTTCCCAAGCGGAATCGGATTAACACACAATTGTGAGTCTAGGGGGGCAAGTGTAAGAGTATGGGGTGTAGGGGCTGGTACATGGTGCTGTTGTGTCTCCATCTACCCACCACGTAGGTGAACCCGCTGTGTCCATTTAACCCCCATGCCTGGCACCTACAGTGCCAGCTCTATATTGGGGCCAAGCTAAGCCAGAGGGAGCAGTTTTTTCCTTTTCATCCTTTGAAGGGTGCACGCGCGTGCGTGTGGTGTGTGTGTGTGTGTGTGTATGTATGTATGTGCATCCCTGGGAGGGAGAAAGGAAAGACTGCAATTCAGATTACAGTAAATTAAAAGCTACCGTTTGAACACAGGTATTCCTTGTGTCATTCCCTGCTCTTACTCCAAAAAGATGCACCCAGGTAAGCACTGTGGCTGGGAGGCTGGGAATTGGAAGAAGGGGGAGAGCAGGAGAGCGGTAAAGGCAGCGACTATCAGTCAGCCATAACTAGTGCGTGCCAAAAATGTATGTGCGTGTGTGTGTGTATGAAGGCGGTGGTAGGGGTCCACAATGAAGACAAGCCCTTATATTCTGTAGAACACGTTGCAGCTTAAGAAGCATGCTTACTCATGTTCTTAGGTGATTCTAAGGGTAGGTGCTTCTCCCACTGCACACTCGAGGCCCAGGGGAGCTAGGGGTTATGCTCAGGGAAAGGCCATAGAGGTGCGGCTGGGTCGAAATCCAGAATCCAGCTCTTGGGAGCTGTGCCATTGGCTTCCCTCGAAATGAACAAAAGACTGTCCTAGCCTTTAAGAAGTAGCAGGTGATTCCCACCAATCGGGCACTTCAGAACACGCAGGACCACTCAGGTGGGTGCTGCAGGAGCCCAGTGGACCCACAGCTGGGCAGCCTGGATGGCCCCCATGTGGATTTCCTACATGAGGGCAACACGCAGCTGCGTCAGGGAGATTTCCAAGTGGCAGGAGGCATGAGCAAAGGCCAAGAGCTGAGAACAGAAGGTCATAAACAGGAGACAACAAACAGCTCTGAGAGGCTGAGCAGAGATTGGGCCAAGATACGTGGGGCGTGATAGGGGCAGAGGACAGATGGGGAGGTTGGCAGGGCTGCTGGCCTGGAGGTAGAAGCAAGAATCAGGTGAATGACAGGGTTGGCCACCATGGAGCACCTCCAGGCTGACAGAGTTGAGACAAGAACCCATACCTCCTAACTGGCACCACTCCACCCAGGAGGACTCAGCCAGCCCTTGAGCACACGCTGAACCTTATATTGACCTCCAATATGTATCTTTGCTGAGAGAATGAATGAAGGAATGATTGTCAGGCAAGTGACCACGTCTGAGAGGCCCTGTTGGGGTAGGGGTGTGGGCACAAAATCCTTAGTGCCAGGGAGAAGACAGATTTTTTTTTACTGCAGAACCAAATGACCAAAGCTGCTTCTTTTTTTCCCTTCCTTTCCCACAGGTCCGAAGGTAAGAAAGTTCCCCCAATGTTTTCCCCTTTTTCCTCCCACTGTCATGTCCTCCAGACCCCCAGCCTCCTTCCTAGACCCTCAGGGAGCAGCCACCACTTCCCCCAAATGAAAAGAAGGGAGCAGGCTCAGGCAGCAGCCCCATGGAGGGGGGTGGGGGGGGTGGGCAGCGCTGCACTCCTCCACCCCCTGCTGGCTGCAGCCTTCTTCCTGGCATTCTCTCCTCTGTTTTCCCATCTGTCTCTCTCCTTTCCTCACATCCCCTCCCTGCCCTAGCAGCCCATCCTCTCTCCTGCTGCTTCCCCGCCTGTTCTTTGCTTTTCTGCTTTCCTGGCTACCCCTACAGCCTCGCCTGATAGCTGGCTTGCTCCCAAACTCCAACCACACTATGGGGCCCCTAGGACCTACTCCTGCCAGAGAAAAGAGACTGCCTCTCCTCCACCTCTTCTCACCCACTGGCTACCACCAGCAGACTCAGTTCCTAGGACTGGGTCTGTGTGCCAACCCCCAAACAAAAGAGCCATAAGCGGAGAGGCAGGTGGGGTGGGAAGTGGCTGTTTCCAGGCATCACTGAGCCTGGATGGGGCAAGGGCTGCTCTACCATGGTGACAGGAAAGCGCCCAGCCCTGGAGCCTGCCTCTTCCCCACTGGTACCAGGCCCTAATCAAGCCCTAGGAGGCAGAAGGAGACTGGGGAGTTATCCAGCCCGGACAGTGGGAGCACAGCCCCACCCTGCTCCACAGGACCCCAGACCCCCAGTCCCCTACCACAGAAGCAAGGTGGTGTCTCTTGCCTGCCCCCTGGGCTTGTGGCAAGAGGCAAAAAAAAAAAAAAAAACTCCTCTGGCCTTGGGGCTTCAGGAATGATTCCAGCCAAGATGGAAGGTTAAACCATACTTTTTCCAGGCCTCTTCCGGCTGAGGTAGAAAAGCTTTGACTTTACTTTCTATTCTTCCTGATTTCTTGGGTCTGGCATCCACTCAGGAACAGCTATGAGCTCACACATACTCATGTACACAGAACCATGCACTCCATGCACGTATCTGTGTACATAGCAACCTTGAATATGAACCCACCCATGCACATGTACACAAACATAGCTATTTTATATAAATACGGCACACACCCTGTACACACACACAACCTATAAAAAGAATACATACATCCTCACCTTGCCACCTCCTACCCTCCCTGTCTTCTCATCCTCCAACTGTCTTCCTTCTTTCCCTCCTCAGCTCTTTCATCTCCCCTGACCCAGCCTCCTGTCTCCCCCTGCCCCTGGCCTTCAAAGAGCTCTTCTGTAGCCTCCTCCAGCCTCATCCTTGCTCCTAAGTACAATGAGCCTGCAGTTCCTAGCATGGCAAAGCCTCTAATCACTCTGCAAGGGTTCCTGGGTGAGAGAAAGGAGAAGATGAAATAATTCTGCTTCTTAGTTGCAAATAAAATAAATCGAGGTCCAGGGAGTGGGAGTCATATCTTGGCTCAAAGAATAGAAACCAATAAATCTAGGTTGCTCGCCTTTTATCTGCTCAGTGTTCTGGCCTCACCAAGACAAAAGGCACGGGACATGCTACCCATGCCCCCAGCCCTCCACCGCAACTCCTTACTTGCCTAGAAATCCTGAGTCCCCCAGGGAAGTGGAGTGAGGGAGAGTTGAACTCAGGTAAACTTAGCCCTGACCTCTGACTCTGACATTGTTCATTTGACTTTCCACAGGGGCACTGCCACTGTGGGGGGCATGGCCATCCTCCAGGTCACTGCGGGCCACCCCCTGGCCACGGCCCAGGGCCCGGTGGGCCACCTCCTGGCCATGGTCCAGGGCCCTGCGGACCACCCCCAGGCCATGGCCCAGGGCCCGGTGGGCCACCTCCTGGCCATGGTCCAGGGCCCTGCGGGCCTCCCCCTGGCCATGGCCCAGGGCACCCACCCCCTGGTCCACATCACTGAGGAAGTAGAAGAAAACAGGACACAAGATGGCAAGCCTGAGAGAATTGCCCAGCTGACCTGGAATGAGGCCTAAACCACAATCTTCTCTTCCTAATAAACAGCCTCCTAGAGGCCACATTCTATTCTTTAAAGAGCCTGTCTTCCTTCATATCCAGCCTGGCTGTCAGAGGACCCAGTTGTCTCCAAGATCCCTAGTTGTGAAGATGAGGCAACCATCCTGGCATTTTCAGAAGCTTAACGCCATGGTGCTCACTATAAATGGCTATGTAAGGTCACCTCTCCTTTCCTTTTCACTCCTGTACCCTCCCATCGAGGGACCTCAAGTGTGGCCTCATTACCTCTATGCCATCCTGTACATCCAGATCTGGTGGGCCTTCCAAGGTTGCAGCTTGCATGCCTCACTCTACAGACCAGAAGCCTCCCTCCAATCCAGACGGTTTCTCACCATTCCCTTAAAATACACTGAACTTTCCAGCCCCCTTACCTTTGTTTGCACAGGTAAGGAAGAATGCCCCCACCCCAGGTCAGGAATGCCTTCCCTCTTTCCTACCTCCACATTTCAAAGCCTAGCCTTTCTTCCAAGCCAGCTGAAGCCCCACCATCTCCAAGAAGCCTTCCCTAATGCCTATTAGGAAGAAAGAGATCCTTCCTCTTTGCATACTGTCCCCTTCTCTGCAGCAAGCTGCAGAGAAGAGATGGTATCAACCACCTAATGGACCTGACCATATCTTGCCTATCGGCAGCAATTTATGGGCTGGCCCTTTATCTCTCCAACCAAACTATAAGCTATTCAGGGCAGATCCAACATTTCTACACCTCTAGATTCTTCCACCCCATTCCTTATGACCTATGTCTTACACAGACGGACACTGGCACACATTTTAGGGATACCTATAGTCCAAGTGTTCCTGACTGTCTCCTCAGCCCCATGTCTTCAACCAAGGCCTCTCCCTGCACAAGTAACCCGGCCCTGAACAGCCTGCTTGCTGTAAAACCCTTTCTGCCTAGGCAAATCCCACATCCGGGATCCTCTCCACTCCCAGCCCCCCAGGCTTCTCACACTGCCAATATCTATTCCAGTTCTAGACCCCTTAGCCAGGTCTGTCCACAGTCCATCATACCCAAATGTGCTCTAATCACAGCTACTCCCTGGTCGGGGAGGTGGCACTGGAGTCAGTGGCTATTGGGCACCTCCCAGTGCCCTGGAGTCAGTGGCTATTGGGCACCTCCCAGGCTGAGGTGGGGGGTGGCAGCGGTGACTATAAAAAAGGATCTGGGATTACTCAATATACCCTTATAACAAACCTGCATATGTACCCCCTGAATCAAAAATTAACTTTAGCTTACTGTGATTTGTTTGCTTTATAAACCTTTTACATCTTAAAAAAGAAAGAGAAGGAGCTGGGGATGATCTGAGCGCCTCTCTTCTTCCCCCACCTCCTTCACCAGACTGCGCACTTGAATAACGGAGTCAGGGCTCCACATCTAAGGGGTGCACACCCAGGTCCAAGTCGAAGTCCAGAAGGATGGGAAGAAAGACCCAACCTGATGCCTCGCCCCACTGGGGAGGGGAGGAGGGCGCTGAGCGAGCCGGGAACCTCGCAGGCCTGAAGCTACCCGCCTCTCGACCCGGTGCGTCCAGCGTGGTGAAGTGCGGGCGTGGAGCTCGCCCTCTATCCGGCTGGAAGGGTCTGCGTTTCGATTTGTGAGGATCTCTGCATGTGTCGCGCTCCCTGGTTCCTTACAGGAAGGCCGAGGCCGCTAGGAAGGGTTGCACGGCCCGACTCCTAACAGCGGCTCTCAGGCCTGGCGGGAGCAGACGGGCGCTCACACCCGCAGCCCCGCGATCTTAGAGACAGGGCGCTCCACTCCCGCCGCGGCGCCGCGCCCATTGGCTGGGCTCCTCTTCGCCCCGCCCAGCGACCGGCCCGCTCAGAGCCGACGCATGCGCACGAGCCCCGCCCCCCCCCCCCCCCCCGCCGCCGCCGCCGCCGCGGCTTCAGCACCAGCGCCCGGACAGCGGTGCCGCCCACGGGCATGGACGGTGACAGCAGCAGCAGCAGCAGCGGCGGCAGCGGTCCGGCTCCCGGCCCGGGTCCGGAAGGGGAGCAACGGCCCGAGGGGGAGCCCTTGGCCCCAGACGGCGGCTCCCCGGACAGGTAGGGCGGACCGCTCCGCAGACCCGGATCACAGACCCTCCCAGACCTTCCCCGCCCCAGGTATCCCCAGTAGCCGCCATATGTTGCCCCATTCATTCCCCAGACCCTCCCGGAGCCCCTTCCCGGGGTCGCCAAGCTCCAGGCCCCCCTCGCCACGCCCTCATCCTGCCGGGTCAATTTCCTCGCTCCCTGACACCCCCTAGTGTCAGCCCCCATCGCCCTCCCCGCTTAGGGAACCTGCCCCACCCACGGCTCCTACCCCTCCTCTAAGGCCAGGACTCCCTGGCTCCTCCGGCCCCTCCTTCTAGGCCCTGCCCCTGCGTCTTCTCCGGAAGCCCCAAGCCCGCAGTAACCTCAGTCCGGGTTTCAGCGTGCCAGTGTGCATGAAGGTGTGCGTGAATCGTGGATGGGAGTCTCGCCAAGGCGGGTGTCCTGGGGAAGGCAGACATTCGGCAGGCACGTCAGGGACTGTCTTTGTCACCATCAGTCGCTTGCCTGCCCTGCATGGCCCCCAGCAGTGCACGTGTGGGTTCCAGTCCCTGCATGTGGCAGCCACACTGGCTGGAGCCGCTAAGATGGGAAGGATTTGGTGCTCAGGCCGCTGGCCTGTACCACCCCTGGAGAAGCTCCAGACTGGTGGGACAGAAGGGACACCTTCCTGCTGAGGGCCCAGATCTCAGTACCTCTCTTCTCCCTTCCTCCACCATATGTGTGAGGGAACAGCCCAGCTAGGTAGCAATATGGCGCAATTTCTGTGCCCTGCCTGGCTCTGCCGCCCCCAGAATCCCTCCTCTGACATGACACTGCCTCTTTCCTGCCTGGACTGAAATAAAAGGCATTCCTTGATAGCAATAGCAGAAGTGGACACATCGTCTCCAGACTACCCCAATTAAAATGTACATTCTGTACCCCAGAGGGAGAGAAAGCCCCACAAGTAGAGAGAAATGTTTTCTTCCCTTTACTGTTAACACATTAGCCTGGATAGATTTAGCCACTCTTCAGTCTGAAAGTCACAAAGCCTTCAAGAAGGTGAGACACAGGATGGGTGTATTCACCAGACCAGGGACCTGCCTGGGACTATGGCCTGATCAAAGAGACCAGGGATGGAGCAGTGACAGGACAGAGCGAGGGCCTGGGGCCAGAAGCCTCCCTAGAAGGGGCAGGAGAGTCATTTGCTGTCTCACATATCTTGCCAAGGATCAGCCGTGTCCAGTCTCATTTCCCCTGGGCATAGGATCCACTTGCTCTCTTCCAGAAACTCCCTGGGGCCTCTGGCCCCTCTCTGGACTTCTCCAGAGACCATGGACACTAATCAGGCATAGGGACTCGTTTATGTGATTCAAGAAACACAAAAATGTTCCTACTGAGCTGGGTAGCACTCGGGGGATAGATACACAGTGAATAACTCACACACACAACATGTGCATGTGCGCACACACTGGCTAGAGAGGAATTTGAAATAGTTCACACTTTGTGTTTTTAAAATTACCCTTTTATTTTCCTAGTGATATGAGCTGCTCCCCCATCTGTCCTGGCCACTCTGTGGGATCACACTGATGTTCACATGGCTGTGTGTCTGTGGGCTTGGGGGCATAGTTAATGCAATATACATTTGCCCCCTATGAGGCTTTCCGGTTTGGTCTCTGTGTCTGGGAGCCTGTCAGCCAGGCCCTGATTGCTGGGATGCTGACCTCTTAAGTGAGGCCTGCATCCCCACTTTCCATCCCCCCGCCTGCCCTACTCACTTGGCGTACAGGCCTGCAGGCCCAGGCAGGCAACCCTGGAAGTTACTCATCCCAGTGAGGGCCATGGAACTGAGGGAGTGAGAATTAAAAACCCCTGTGTAGCCCTGGGGTGCTTAACTCCTATTTTACTGAGCCTCCTGAGAGCAGAGGGCAGCAGGAGGTGACAAGAGAAAGCTTTTATTCTGAGAAGAGTGGAGGTCGGTTTTTCTCATGGGAGGTTTGAAGAAAAGGCCTGGCTCTACAGCAGTCAGAATATGGAAGGTTTCAAATTCTGCCACATTGATAATGGTGGGCACAGTCAGGAAGGGTGAGATTGGGGGCAGCTGATCCTAGGTCCCTGAAGAGGAATAGTAGGAGTTAAAGGGAAGGAGCTGGGGCCAGGGAGACAATCAGCAGAAGCAAACCAGTGGTGGAGGCTAAGATGCCCCTTGAAGAGCCAGCTAAGGAAAAGAGTGGACTTGGGAGGTTTTAGCAAACTAGGTAACCAAGAGTGCACCCACTCTTCTCCAGTATCCTCTGGAATGCTGGCTTCCCCTAATGCAAAAGAAACCGACACTCCAAGTGGGGCCCTGGCTCCTAAGACAAGCCCAGTGATCAGTTATCTAAGGTCATGGGCAGCTGGAACAGGCCCCCCACCTCCACCCAGGCTGCCCCACTCTCCTGACCTCTAGAAGGCAAGCGCTGCTCTGAAGAGGGAGACCAAGGCTGATGGGTCATCTTCAGGCCTCTAGGAGCAAGGACAATGCTAAAGCACAGGACAGTGCTCACGAAAAACCCGCAGAATTTAACATCTTGAAGAAGTCTATGTCCACACTTACACACACAACCTAGGCCATTTATCCACCTTCTCACTGGCCCACAGGGATTGGCCTACAGAGTCTTTTATCTGCCAGGACACTGGCTGCTTACGTTATTAACTTTATGGAGTCATCTGAGGTCTTGCTTTAGAACAACTTTGGTCAAATTCCTATTTTCCTAAATGCTGAGTTTGTAAAAAATAAGTATCAGTGATTAAAATCATGAGATCAAATTTTAATGCAGCTTTTGGGTAACAAAAAGGAAAGTATTTATATAGGTAGTGAGATTCTCAAGGTGTGAGAAGTTCTAAAATGGAGATATATTATCTGAGGTGCCAAAAGAGGACAAACTGTAAATACAAACACACTTCTAAAAGTATATGCTCCCGCCGGGCGCGGTGGCTCAAGCCTGTAATCCCAGCACTTTGGGAGGCCGAGGCGGGCGGATCACGAGGTCAGGAGATCGAGACCATCCTGGCTAACACAGTGAAACCCCGTCTCTACTAAAAATACAAAAAATTAGCCGGGTGTGTTGGCGGGCGCCTGTAGTCCCAGCTACTCGGGAGGCTGAGGCAGGAGAATGGCGTGAACCCGGGAGGCGGAGCTTGCAGTGAGCCGAGATCGTGCCACTGCACTCCAGCCTGGGGCACAGAGCAAGACTCCGTCTCAAAAAAAAAAACAAAAAAAAATAAAAAAATAAAATAAAATAAAAAAATAAAAGTATATGCTCCCTGCCACACTGACCATGGGAAGGGGCAGGAAAGCAAACATGTCTTCCACATGACAGACCCTGTGCCAGGAACCTCACATATGTTACATCAGTTAATTCCCACAGCAAACCCAAGAGGTGGGCATTATCTCATATCTTCAACAGACAAGGATGCCAATGCTCCAAGAATTGTGTGTCTTTCCCAAGGCCCCAGAGCCAAACAGTTTTCGAGTCAGGAGCCCACCTCCACTGCTCCCCCATTTCACCCTCAGCATGAGGGTCATTCTCTCCTGGACTGCTGGGCCAGCCTGCCATCCTTCTGGGAAAGAAAGAAAGCATGTTTTTCCTTCCTAGTTCCTCTCCTCAGTCTGTGGGCTGAACTCAGCCTCTGTGGGCAATGCCCATCTGCCACTGAGGCTGGGACTGCAGCTCACAGCCCCTTCAGCAGTGCACCAGCCAGGACTGGAAGCCAGGGTTGGCTCTGCATAGATCTGGCTCTCCTTGGGAGCTACGCAAACTCTGGTGAGCAGGCTGGGTGAGCCAGGCAGAGGCAGGGGAGAAGAAGACAGGGCTCTGCAAGGCTGACCAGTCCAGAACCCCTCTGGGAACCCCCCATGGGCACTCTGTTCTGTAGCCATCTTTTCCTAATCTGGGTCTGCAATCCTGCCACTGGGGTTGAGACTCCACCTCTCCCTATACCCAAGGAGTGGGGCTGCACACATGCACAGAGTATTGCCCGTATGAGTAATTTTGGGAGAAGACTCTATTGCTAACTCTTTTCTGACAAGTTCCTTGGGGTGAGGGGGTGTCCCAACTCCCTCTCCCAACTGTGCACATCCTTACAAAGCAAATCTGCTCCATGCATGGCCCAAGACAGGGTAGGTGGAAGGACAGCAGTTGCTTCCACAAACTTTCCCTGACCACCCCACCCCCTGTCAAAGTTGGGCCCTCTCTGAGCTCCCTCAGCCCTCTGTGACTTCCCCACTCACAGCATTCAACATGTTGGTCTGTCAACACCTCCCAACTACTGTGAGTGCCTAGAAGGCAAGGACCGGGTCTTCTTCCTAGCACCACTATTAGCAGCCAGCCTAGCACTCATTCAACAAACATTTCCAGGACGCCTTCTGTGTGCAAGGCACTACCAAGGCACTGTCGATATGGAGATGAACAAATGCAACAGGCCCCTGTTCTCCCAGCACTCACATTCCACATGAAAGACAGGCAATAAACATGACGACTCTATAATATCATATTCAATTGCAACAAATGCTATGAAAAAAATATAAAGCAGGATAGGGAGATTGAGAGCTGGTGGCTGACTATTTTAGAGACAGTAGTCAGGAAAGGCTTCTCTGAAGAAGTACTAGTTGAAACAAGACCAGAATAAAAAAGAGGGCCATGCAATTATTGGGGGGATAGAGCAACCCAGGCAGAGAGAAGAGAAAGTTCCAAGGCTCTAAGATGGGAATAGGAGTGCAGCACGTGCTCAATAATCTGTCTGGAAAGAGAAAGAGCAGACGACTGCAGCAGAAAGAGCACAGGACTGCAAGTCAGAAGAACTGGGTTCGAGCACCAGCTCTTCATCTGTCACTGAACCTGTTTTCAAATCTATCAGTTGAAGAAAATACCTCCTCTTTGAGGTTTTTGTAAGGAGTGAGTAAGATCGGCCGGGCTCGGTGGCTCACGCCTGTAACTCCCAGGACTTTGGGAGGCCGAGGCAGGTGGATCACGAGGTGAGGAGATAGAGACCATCCTGGCTAACACGGTGAAACCCCGTCTCTACTGAAAATACAAAAAAAAAAAAAATAGCCAGTCGTAGTGGCGGGCACCTGTAATCCCAGCTACTCAGGAGGCTGAGGCAGGAGAATGGCTTGAATCCGGGAGGCGGAGCTTGCAGTGAGCTGAGATAGCGCCACTGCACTCCAGCCTGGGCGACAGAGCGAGACTCTGTCACAAAAAAAAAAAAATCATATATGTGAAAGCACATTCAGTGTCTAGCACAGGGCCTAGCATGTAGCAGCCTGCCAATTGTTTTTTGAGAGTGTGGAAAATGAGTGAATGAGAGAATGGTCTCCATGAGGTAGGCTGAGGGTGCAGACTTCGAGCCCCTGGCCTCCTCACCTCTCACTTCTCCCCCAGGACTACTAATAAATCAACCCTGAGTCCCTGTCCCCTTGTCTTGTCTTACTGAACTGAATAATGCTGGGGCATGGGGTGGCCCACCACCATCCCCCACCCCAATCTTCCCTGTCTCCTCTCTTCCTAGCACCCAGACCAAGGCTGTGGCCCCTGAGGCAAGCCCAGAGAGAAGCTGCTCCCTCCACAGCTGCCCCCTGGAGGACCCTTCCAGCTCTTCAGGACCCCCACCAACAACTTCCACCCTCCAGCCTGTGGGTCCATCCAGCCCCTTGGCCCCTGCCCACTTCACCTATCCCCGGGCACTGCAGGAATACCAAGGGGGCAGTTCCCTGCCAGGACTTGGGGATCGGGCAGCTCTCTGCTCCCACGGCTCCAGCCTCAGCCCTTCTCCAGCCCCCTCACAGCGCGATGGGACCTGGAAGCCACCCGCTGTGCAGCACCATGTGGTCAGCGTCAGGTAAGGAGGGGTCCAGCAGCCTGCCAGCTGCCACTGGAAAATGCAGTGGGGCTTAAGAGTGGGGCAGACCGCCGGGGCTCTAGACTCCTTTCTTAGGAGGCAACTGGATGCAACAGGAAGTAAGGGTTGGAACTTGGGAGTGGCAAAGCGCTAAAAGGGTTAATACCATCGGTTATCCCTCACTTACCCACTACCACCCCACCTCCACCCCCAACACACTCCCTGCAAGAGGACTCTGACAAGCAAGCATCTTTTCTTCTCTTCCACAGGCAGGAACGAGCCTTCCAGATGCCAAAGAGGTAGGCCTGGGCCTTCCCTGGATCTCTAAGGGTGACCAGGCTGGTGCCCAGTTTAGCCCTGTTCCACGTGCTCTCTGGTCTATCTAGCACCCCTTCTGGGTGGAGCCTGAGCTCAGCACCCGTTGCTACCACACCCAACTCATGTGGACTCCTCCCTCTTTCCCAGCTATTCCCAGCTGATTGCTGAGTGGCCAGTGGCCGTGCTGATGCTGTGTCTGGCTGTCATCTTCCTCTGCACCCTGGCTGGACTGTTGGGGGCCCGGCTGCCTGACTTCTCCAAGCCTCTGCTGGTGAGGAACCAAGGGGTGGGACGGGGTCCCCAGGGGCAGAAAGTTGGAGGTAGGGTAGCCATGGTAGGCTCTTGACCTCCAGAGAGAGTTGGGGAGATGGTATAAAGTTCAGACTCACATCCACAATTCAGACAGGCGGGCTGGCCTTCCCTGCTCTGAGGAGTCAAAGGGGCAGAGCTGAGAAGCACCCAAATGGAGAACTCCTACCCTGCCCACCTGTTCTTCTCCACCCTCCTCCCTGCAGGGCTTTGAGCCACGGGACACAGACATTGGGAGCAAGTTAGTGGTCTGGAGAGCACTACAAGCCCTCACAGGCCCCAGGAAGCTGCTTTTCCTTTCCCCAGACCTTGAGCTGAACAGGTAACAGGCTCTCATCTTTTCACTGTGGGTGGGAGAGGGAAGAATGAGATCTCCAGGAAGGGGACATTGGGTGACCCACCTCAAGGCAGGTCAGAGGGGCTTGCCAGGGCTCCCTGGGGAGTGATCTCCAGCCTCCTCTGAGTCTTCCAACCCTAATGGTGCCTGGCATAGATATTCTCTCCACTTCAGCTCGAGCTCCCACAACACTCTGAGGCTTGCACCCAGAGGCAGTGCCCAGGAGAGCGTCGTCCGGCCTCGGAGAATGGTGGAGCCCCTGGAGGACAGAAGGCAAGAGAACTTCTTCTGTGGCCCCCCTGGTAAGCTGCAGCCTGGCCAGTTCCTGGTTTTAATAGTGGTCCCCACCCCACCTAGTAGGACAGGCAGGCCCAGAACAAATCTGGGCAGACAGAAAGGGAAGGTGGCCAGCTGGCCACAGTCAAGCCAAAGAAGCCGGGTTACAGCTGGGATAAGGGAGTTCTTGGATGCTCCAGCCAGACAGGGTGAAGCTGGGTTGGGGTGAGGCACAGGGACAGGATCAGGCAGTCCATGCACAGGCTTGAGATGCCTGAGAATCTGAACCTCATGTGGCCCTGGGTAAGCTTCTTCCCTTTGGAGGACCCAGGACCTGGGGCCAAAGGACTGAGCTCTGGGTTGGGGGGGTATGTTGCAGAGAAGAGCTATGCAAAGCTGGTGTTCATGTCCACCTCCTCGGGCAGCCTATGGAACCTGCATGCCATCCATTCCATGTGTCGCATGGAACAGGACCAGGTGAGCTGGTGGGGGAGGTGCCAGGGGTTTGGGGGGAACTAAGGACATGAGGGAACTGATCCCAAGGAAATACAGCTGAGCCAAGACTGCCAGGGGGTGGACTGGGGAAGAGCATTCCCTGCTTAGAAAATTATTCCAACCCTGCTGAGAGTCTCCAGGTTGGGGTGGGAAAAGAAGAGTTGGCTGTTTTTAGAAGAGCCAAGATGGAAGTGCTGGAAGCGAGCCCATGCAGGGACTGCGGGTTTCCAAAAGGTCCTGAAAGGGCCCTCCAGAGTGGGTGAGGAGGCCCTGGCCCAGGGAGCTGAGACTGTGGGCTTCAAGGCCTCAGCCCCCATCAACCTGAGCAGTGCCAATCCATTTATGCTAACTGGAGAATCATACACAATAACATCTGAAGGTTTGCTGCTAAAAACGGTGTGAAAACCACACAGTAGCCCAGCCCCCCACTTCACACGAGGATATCCTAAGTACCAAAAGACTGGTTAAGAACATGTGTTATAGAGTCAGATGCCTGAATTCAAGGCTAGCTCTAAGGCTGTCTTGCTGTGTGACTTCAGGCATGTTTCTTAACGTCTCAGTCCCTCAGGCTTCATAAGCGTTAAATGGGGATGATAAACGTACTTTCCTCACAGGGATGTTGTGACAGTTAAATGAGATAGCATTTGAAAAAAATACAGCATAATGGCTGGCAATAGTAATCTCTCAATAAGTGTTACTGTGTTGTCACCATGATGTCAGGCCCAAGGTTACACAGCCAGTTAGTGGCAGAGCAAGGGCCTCTGACTCCCAGGCCAGTGCTCTCTGTACTACATCAGCTGTTGTGATGTCAACGACAGGAAAGGAGAAAAAAGGAGGCATGAGATTTGAAAAAGAAACAGCCCTGGCCCTAAGAGGGTTTAAGCAGTGCAGTGGACAGACGGGAGCTGGGGTTTGGCAGTGACCCTGAGCCTGGAATGTTTTGGCCTACACTTTTCCCATTGCTTGCTTCAGCTCCTTGGACCTTGGCCCTGTTCTATCTGTGGCTGCTACCTCCACTTTTACTCCTAGCTCAGGCCACGCGGAGTTGGGTTGTGTGACCTACAGGGGCCCTTAGAGCAGGGCCTCTCAGGCTGAAGCCTGGGGCAGCATCCCTGAGGCTCCTCTTCGATGGAGTCAAGATGTAGCTGCTGGCACCCGGGCCAGGAGCCAAAGGCAGCTGGGAGACAAGCCGGTCTCACCAGGCTGTCAAGATCCCTCTCTGCGCCTGCCCTGTAGTGTGAAAGGGGGTGAGAGAGCCTTGTATAGGACTGGGAAAACCTGGACCCTTGGGCTGCCCCTGACCTCTCTCCTCCTGCGTGTGCCCTACAGATTCGCTCCCATACCAGCTTCGGGGCTCTGTGCCAGCGGACAGCAGCCAACCAGTGCTGCCCCAGCTGGTCCCTAGGCAACTATCTGGCTGTGCTCTCCAACCGCTCCTCCTGCCTGGACACTACCCAAGCTGACGCAGCCCGCACACTGGCCCTGCTTCGGACCTGTGCCCTCTACTACCACAGTGGTGCCCTGGTGCCCTCTTGTCTGGGACCCGGGCAAAACAAGTCCCCACGCTGTGCCCAGGTTCCCACCAAGTGCTCCCAGAGTAGTGCCATCTACCAACTCCTGCACTTTCTGCTTGACAGGGACTTTCTGAGTCCCCAGACCACTGACTACCAGGTGCCCTCCCTCAAGTACAGCCTGCTCTTCCTGCCCACCCCAAAGGGTGCTCCCCTGATGGACATCTACCTGGACCGGCTGGCCACCCCCTGGGGGCTCGCTGACAACTACACCTCTGTCACTGGCATGGACCTGGGCCTCAAGCAGGAGCTGCTGAGGCACTTCCTGGTCCAGGACACGGTGTACCCCTTGCTGGCTCTGGTTGCCATCTTCTTCGGCATCGCCCTGTACCTGCGCTCACTCTTCCTCACGCTCATGGTGCTGCTGGGGCTGCTGGGCTCACTGCTGGTGGCCTTCTTCCTTTACCAGGTGGCCTTCCGCATGGCCTACTTCCCCTTCGTCAATCTGGCAGCCCTCCTCCTGCTGAGCAGCGTCTGCGCCAACCACACGCTCATCTTCTTCGACCTGTGGCGCCTCAGCAAGAGCCAGCTGCCGTCGGGGGGGCTGGCGCAGCGCGTGGGCCGCACCATGCACCACTTCGGCTACCTGCTGCTGGTCTCCGGCCTCACCACGAGCGCGGCCTTCTACGCCAGCTACCTGAGCCGCCTGCCGGCCGTTCGCTGCCTCGCCCTCTTCATGGGCACGGCTGTGCTGGTGCACCTGGCGGTCACGCTGGTCTGGCTGCCCGCCTCCGCCGTGCTCCACGAGCGCTACCTGGCGCGCGGCTGTGCGCGCCGGGCGCGGGGCCGGTGGGAGGGCAGCGCGCCCCGGCGGCTGCTGCTGGCGCTGCACCGGCGGCTCCGCGGCCTGCGGAGGGCGGCGGCCGGCACCTCGCGTCTGCTCTTCCAGCGCCTGCTGCCCTGCGGCGTCATCAAGTTCCGCTACATCTGGATCTGCTGGTTCGCAGCACTGGCGGCAGGGGGCGCCTACATCGCCGGAGTCAGCCCCCGCCTGCGGCTGCCCACGCTGCCGCCGCCCGGCGGCCAGGTCTTCCGGCCCAGCCACCCCTTCGAGCGCTTCGACGCGGAGTATCGCCAGCTGTTCCTGTTCGAGCAGCTGCCGCAGGGCGAGGGCGGCCACATGCCCGTGGTTTTGGTGTGGGGCGTCCTGCCTGTGGACACTGGCGACCCTCTGGACCCTCGTAGCAACAGCAGCCTGGTGAGGGACCCTGCCTTCTCGGCCAGCGGCCCTGAGGCCCAGCGCTGGCTGCTGGCACTCTGCCACCGGGCCCGGAATCAGAGCTTCTTCGACACCCTGCAGGAAGGCTGGCCCACGCTGTGTTTCATGGAGACCCTCCAGCGCTGGATGGAGAGCCCCGGCTGCGCCCGCCTGGGGCCTGACCTCTGCTGCGGCCACTCGGACTTCCCCTGGGCCCCCCAGTTTTTCCTGCACTGCCTGAAAATGATGGCTCTGGAGCAAGGCCCCGATGGCACCCAGGACCTGGGACTCCGCTTTGATGCCCATGGCAGCCTGGCCGCCCTGGTCCTGCAATTCCAGACCAACTTCCGGAATAGTCCGGACTACAACCAGACCCAACTCTTCTACAATGAGGTCAGCCACTGGCTGGCAGCAGAGCTGGGCATGGCACCTCCAGGCCTCCGCCGTGGTTGGTTCACTAGCCGTCTAGAGCTGTATAGCCTGCAGCACAGCCTGAGCACTGAGCCTGCTGTGGTGCTGGGCCTGGCTTTGGCGCTGGCCTTTGCCACACTGCTCCTGGGCACCTGGAATGTTCCCCTCAGCCTATTCTCCGTGGCAGCTGTGGCAGGCACGGTGCTCCTCACTGTAGGACTCCTGGTTCTCCTCGAGTGGCAGCTCAACACTGCCGAGGCCCTGTTTCTCTCTGCCTCAGTGGGCCTCTCAGTGGACTTCACTGTCAACTACTGCATCTCCTATCACCTGTGCCCACACCCTGACCGCCTGAGCCGTGTGGCCTTCTCTCTGCGCCAGACCAGCTGCGCCACAGCCATGGGGGCTGCAGCCCTGTTTGCAGCAGGCGTGCTCATGCTGCCCGCCACAGTGCTGCTCTATCGCAAGCTGGGCATCATCCTTATGATGGTCAAATGCGTCAGTTGTGGCTTTGCCAGCTTCTTCTTCCAATCTCTCTGCTGTTTCTTCGGGCCGGAGAAGAACTGTGGGCAGATCCTCTGGCCCTGTGCCCACCTGCCATGGGATGCTGGTACTGGGGACCCTGGTGGAGAAAAGGCAGGCCGCCCACGACCAGGGTCAGTGGGAGGGATGCCCGGGTCCTGCTCAGAGCAGTATGAGCTACAGCCCCTGGCACGGCGTCGGAGCCCCAGCTTTGACACCAGCACAGCCACCAGCAAGCTGTCCCACCGGCCCTCAGTACTCTCTGAAGATCTGCAGCTCCATGATGGTCCCTGCTGTTCCCGGCCCCCACCAGCCCCTGCCTCCCCAAGGGAGCTGCTGCTGGACCACCAGGCAGTCTTCAGCCAGTGCCCTGCCCTGCAGACCTCCTCCCCCTATAAGCAGGCTGGCCCCAGCCCCAAAACCCGGGCCAGGCAGGACTCCCAAGGGGAGGAGGCTGAGACCCTGCCGGCCTCACCGGAAGCCCCAGCCCACTCCCCTAAGGCCAAGGCTGCAGATCCTACTGATGGCTTCTGTTCCTCAGCCAGCACCCTGGAGGGGCTCAGCGTCTCTGATGAGACCTGCCTAAGCACCTCTGAGCCCAGTGCCCGTGTACCAGATTCCGTGGGTGTGTCCCCAGATGACCTGGATGACACTGGGCAGCCAGTCCTTGAGCGAGGCCAGCTCAATGGGAAGCGGGACACCCTGTGGCTGGCGCTGAGGGAGACAGTGTATGACCCATCATTGCCCGCTTCCCATCAGAGCAGCTTGTCCTGGAAGGGCCGAGGAGGGCCAGGGGATGGCAGCCCTGTGATGCTGCCCAACAGCCAGCCAGACCTGCCAGATGTTTGGCTGCGCAGGCCCAGCACCCACACATCAGGCTATAGCAGCTGAGGGGGACCCGGGGAGGGCGGACAGGGCGCGGAACCCTGTCAGGGATGACAAGGCAAGGGCAGCAATAGGCTGGAGCCTGAAGGTATTTCTCCAGATCCACAGGGAGAGGTCTCACTCTCCAGCTGTGGATGTTAAACCCTGCCAGATGTCCCAGCCTTGATCTGTCTGCTCCTACTCCTCACATCTGGAGGATTCCAGCAGGAGGGGTTTTGGAGGGGACCTGCTTGTGACCTGCTGAGGGCTTGTCTGCCCCCACAGCACCATCTAAGACCCCCTCCTCTAGCAGTGGGGAAGGCCAGATGTGTAGCTTCGGGTATCAGAGGAGGCTGACCTGGCCCCCATCCCAAGTTACAAGAACTTCAGTGAGACTCCTTACTGACCAGAGGAGCCCGCAGGAATCTCCGCAGCCTCCTGGGTCTCACCCCTTTCATGGGCTTGTCATCAGGACACTTCCCTCTCTTTTGGGAGCTTCTCTGGGCAGGATTGGGCTGGGACCTCTCTCCCCAACTGCCCTGCTCTCCTCATACTCATCGGTTTGACCAGAAATTCTCCAAATCCAGCCATAGATGGCTTCTGGGTGTGCAGCAGGAGAAGGAGGATGGTCAGCCTCGGAGCATCTGTCAATTACGGGACAGTCCCTCTTTGGAAGCAGGCTCCTGTGCTCTCCTGTGTTAATAAACAGTAATAAGCCTTTCCATCTCTGCACATTTTAGTCTCCTTGGCATCTATCTCACTACTTCACTACAGGGTAGCCTGATGTTGGTCAGGTTCTTTTGCCCCCAATTTATAGGTAAAGACATTGAGACTAAGTAAGATGAACTGACCTCAGGGTCACTTAGCCACTAAATGGCAGAGCGGTTTCATTCCACCACTACAACCTCCAGTTTCCCCTTGGCTACCTGCCTTGGGGACATTGGCATATGGCTGTCTTGATCTTTCACCTCTAGCACCCTCCTCCAATCCGCTTTCTCTGGTGTCTCTGACTGAATCCAACCACCCTCTTTGGGCCTCCACTTCCTGAGAGAGCTGTATTCCAAAAAAAACCAGGAGTTCCTCTCCATCTCCCCTGTGCCTCCCTCTGGAATCTGACTGAGATGTCTGCTGGCCCTGGGGCATCCTGGCCGACCTGATTCCCAGGCTTCAGGACCGCGCCTCTTCTACACCCACAATGTGTAAGAGGCCCCACCAGAAGAGGTACTGAGGGGCAGAAGAGGTGAAGCCAAATCCAATCAAGGCAGGAACTCAGACCTGCCCTTTGGGAAGTGTGTGAGTCTGAAGCTGCTTCCCAGGTCAGGGTCCCCAGCTTTTTAAGGACAAGTCTCTCTGTGGCGCGTTAAGCAGACCAAAGGCTGGTTCCTCCTTCCCAAAGCAGAGTCTGGTGGGGAAGTTTTATCCCACGTGAGAGCTCATGACACCAGGTGGCATCAACATGTTTATTGAACACCTACTTTGCATATGGTATTACAAGGGGACAGAAGTGTGGAAGAAAAATTGAACACCACCCTCAAAGAGCTCACCTTCTAGCTGGGGAGACAGCTTATATACACACGCAGGGATCGGATGGCTCACCGACGGCACCATATGCCTGCCATCATCATTATTGTTGGAGCTCAAGTACCCAGGACTGGGTAACAAGAAAGGCTTTCTGGAGGAGGAAAAACTTGAGCTGGACTTCAGAAGACCAAGCATCTCAGACTGGAAGGGGCCTTGGCAATCATTTATTCCAGCAATTTTCAAATTTTGTAGCCTCAGGACTCTTTCTTCAAAGAAGCTCTGTGTGGAAAAACAATATATAAAACAGGTAAAAAGCAGCTACTCTGGTGGGCGCTGGGTGTTGGGGGTGGAGTCAGCTCAGCCTCTCTTTCCACTGCAGCCTCTCCGGGTACCTGGGAAACCCCTCAGGCTCCTGGCAGCTTCACAGAATGTAATATGAAAGCTACTGATCCAGGCTATTTTACAGAGGAGTATCAGAAAAGGGAAGGGATCGTTCCAGGGCCAAATAGTCTGTGGCAGAGCTGGAGGCAAATCAGATGATGTTTTTGTTTTATTTAGTTTTTTTATTATTGAGACCTACTTCCTACTCCAAGCAGCCCATGAGAAGTGGAGCAGAAACCGAAAAGAGACACGGGAGTTGTGGAAGAGACAGAAGACAGTAGGCAGGTACGGCAGGATACCTTGGCTCCTTTGCAAGATAAGTAAATCAAGATGAGTAACTCCTGACACCAGGAAGGGGAAGCTGGAACCTAATTTGAACCTGTCCCCGGGGGGTCTGCTGGGACCTCTCTCTTCATGTCCAGGTAGCATTCGGCCTCTCTGACCTAGAGCTGCTCATCAGCCCTGGTTTCTCTGATAATGGTGTCCCTCTGTTATCATGCAGCCAGGTTGAGAAAGCCCTGGTATCCTCAGGGACAATGAGCCACAGGGAGGTCAAGGGAACTCTTCCTCCCAAGCATGAGCAGAAGACACTTTGCGTGAACACAACCACTGAAATGTTAGAATGCAGAGGGGTGGATGGGTGGGCATGAGGGATTTGGGCACACCTGAGGGCCCTACTTGGGGATTTCCAGGTCACATTCTTGCAGGCTGTGGCCACACAACACTTCAGGAAGGTGAATGAGCCATAGCAGCTGATACATTGATTAGATTTGTTTTTTATGTTGCCAGGCCCAGAAGAACCCAGCAGTAATCTAAAACATTACCTTATACCTAGAATGGCCCAAACCAACAGCAGGCAGTCCACATCAGTGGGAAATCCAGCCTGCCTCTCTAGCCCTGACTTTGGAATGTGGAACTTAAAGCACTTTCAATTTCCTTTGAGTTGCAGCAGATCCTTCACTTTATTATCATTAGGGGCACTTACAATGAGTGTATGGCCCTGGAGACATGGCTTACAAGCACGCTGTGAGGCATATGAAAATGAGTCAAAGCACTCATGCTTGCCCTGCAAAATTCAAGAAATGATTTCTCCCCACTCAGACACTCTAATAGAACTACATTCACATTTGGAACTTGAGGTCATTTCCCCTATTTGTGCCGCTGATCCTTGAACTCACATTCTGAGTATGAGTATGTATCCTGTATGCTATTAAAATATAACTTGAGGCTGGACATGATGGCTCATGCCTGTAATCCCAGCACTTTGGGAGGCTGAGGCAGGCGGATCACTGGAGGTTAGGAGTTTGAGACCAGCCTGGCCAACATGGTGCAACCCCGCCTCTACTAAAAATACAAAAATTAGTTGGGCGTGGTGGGGGATGCCTGTAGTCCTAGCTACCCAGGAGGCTGAGGCAGGAAAATCATCTGAACCCGGGATGCAGAGGTTGAAGTGAGCCGAGATCATGCCACTGCACTCCAGCCTGGAAGACAGAGCAAGACACTGTCTCAAAAAAAAAAAAAAAAAAAAAAAAAAAATAGGCCGGGTGCGGTGGCTCACACCTGTAATCCCAGCACTTTGGCAGGCCGAGGCAGGCAGATCACGAGGTCAGGAGATCGAGACCATCCTGGCTAACATGGTGAAACCCCATCTCTACTAAAAATACAAAAATTAGCCAGGCGTGGTGGCGGGCGCCTATAATCCCAGCTACTCGGGAGGCTGAGGCAGGAGAATGGTGTGAACCCGGGAGGCGGAGCTTGCAGTGAGCCGAGATTGTGCCACTGCACTCCAGCCTGGGCAACAGAGTGAGACTCCATCTCAAAAAAAAAAAAAAAAAAAAAATATATATATATATATATATATATATATATATATATAAACTTGATATAGTCTGTTACCATGGGAAAACCATCCTTCCATGGCTGTGGTGATTTGGGGACTTTTAGAGTGACAGTGTTAGACAGATTGATTTTATTGGCTGAATCTTAGATTTTACAGATATATAGCATATCCCATACCATGATATGCGGGCAATATTCCAGCTTGAGACAATTTTTTTTTTTTGAGACGGAGTCTCGCTCTGTCGTCCAGGCTGGAGTGCAGTGGCACAATCTCGGCTCACTGCAAGCTCCACCTCCCAGGTTAATGCCATTCTCCTGCCTCAGCCTCCTGAGTAGCTGGGACTACAGGCGCCCGCCACCACACCCAGATAATTTTTTGTATTTTTAGTAGAGACGGGGTTTCACCATGTTAGCCAGGATGGTCTCAATCTCCTGACCTCATGATCCACCTGCCTCGGCCTGCCAGAGTGCTGGGATTACAGGCGTGAGCCACCGCACCTGGCCGAGACCATTTTTAAAAAGACATTTCTCAAGAGAGTTACAAGCCAAAACTTCCCTGGCCCCCTCCAACTCATTCTGTCCTTCTCCCAATGCATGTCAGGACAGGGAAGAAGGCTTTAAATCAGATTTTAAGAAAGAGGATACATTGGTTTACAACCTTTGCCTATCATCCAGAGAGTTTCTGATCTTTTCTTTTCTTTTCTTTTTTTGAGACGGAGTCTTGCTCTGCCGCCCAGACTGGAGTGCGGTGGCACGATCTTGGCTCACTGCAAGCTCTGCCTCCCAGGTTCACACCATTCTCCTGCCCCAGCCTCCCGAGTAGTTGGGACGACAGGCGCCTGCCACCACGCCTGGCTAATTTTTTGTATTTTTAGTAAAGATGGAGTTTCATTGTGTTAGCCAGGATGGTCTCGATCTCCTGACCTTGTGATCCGCCCGCCTCGGCCTCCCAAAGTGCTGGGATTACAGGTGTGAGCCACTACACCCGGCCCTGATCTTTTCTTTGATGGTGGCATTATCTCATTTTTTGATAATACACATGGGTAATGGCAAGCTCTTGGGACCCCTATGCCAAGCATCAAGATCCCATTTACCTGGTGATAGGAAAGACAGACAATCCTCACCCTTTCTACCCTCACCCTTGTTCACAGGGATGACTGTAACTAAGGTCTGCAGGTATTTCTGCTTAGAAGAAGAAATCGTAGCTCAATTCACCAGGAATATGAGAAACAAAAGAAAGCCACTATGTGCTGTGTAAATGTCTGGCCATCCAAAGCCACCCTATGCAGAGGAACCCTGGAAGGGCCTTCATAAATTTCTCATAATTATTATCAGGCCTCTTTGTGATTATTCACATTTCTCTCAATATAGGGGAAAGATCAGCATCTTACCAAATCCACAACCATCAAACAAACAAGAGCTTTAATATTGCTAAAGAAAATCACCCAGCTGAGCAGATTGATGTAGATTTGAATTCATGACCACCTATCTTAACTGGACCCTCAGCTCTGCCTAGCTAGTATTCATTCTAGCTACTAGTTTTGATTATTTGTATTGACTCTTTTATATTTTCTCCACCTTCCTCAAATATCTCACCTTCCCCCACCCCTCAGTGGACAAAAAAAAAAAAAAAAAAAAATTCTTCATGAAGAAAACTGAAGCCTTCAAATAGAAATTTCCTCACCTTCAAGGCACCAAAGCCCCAACCTACCTACCCTCCGCTCCTGCCTGCTCCTCTCCCATCCCTTCTACTACAACAAAGGAAGCAGTAATGGCTCCATCAATGGCTTCTCACACTTGGTGTCAGAGGCCTTCACACGAGGGTTTGCACTCACCTACAAGGACATGAAGACTTTCTAGAAGGTAGGTGGACACAGATAGTTTTAAAGTAATCCATTTCCAGAGCTGCCTTCTCCATATGTTCCCCTCCTCATATTGGTGGGCCTAAGAAGAAGCCACAGGCCTGACAGCTGTCCTTCCCAACTTCCACTTTCCCAGTTGCCTTCCCTCCCTCATTCTGAATCCTACTCTGGCACCTTGCTCTGCGCTGTAAAAAACCAATAAAAGGGCTACTTGAGAATGCTCTGCTTGAGGAAGTCCTCGAAAGAGCAAAGCCTGGAGAGCTTCTTTGAGAAAGTTCACAGGGGCAGCCCTGTGGCTCAGTTCTGTGCCTTCTTCATTTAAGAATTCAAATTCGGCCGAGCGTGGCGGCTTACGCCTGTAATCCCAGCACTTTGGGAGGCCGAGGCGGGTGGATCACGAGGTCAGGAGATCGAAACCATCCTGGCTAACACGGTGAAACCCCGTCTCTACTAAAAATACAAAAAATTAGCCAGGCGAGGTGGTGGGCGCCTATAGTCCCAGCTATGCGGGAGGCTGAGGCAGGAGAATGGCGTGAAACCCAGGGGGCGGAGCCTGCAGTGAGCCGAGATCGCGCCACAGCACTCCAGCCTGGGCGACAGTGAGACTACATCTTAAAAAAAAAAAAAAAAAAAGAATTTAAATTCATTGAAATGTTATATTGTAAAATATATATTTAAAAAGAAAAAATGATAAAAAATTTTTAAAATAATTCAACTTCAGGTGAGACACAGTGGCTCATGCCTGTAATCCCAGTGTTTTGAAAGGCTGAAGCGGGAGGATGGCTTGAGGCCAGGAGTTTGAGACCAGCTTGGGCAACATAGCAAGATCCCATACCTACAAAAAATAATTTTAAAAATTAGCTGGGCATGGGCCAGGCGCGGTGGCTCATGCCTGTAATCCCAGCACTCTGGGAGGCCAAGGCAGGTGGATCATCTGAGGTCAGGAGTTCAAGACCAGCCTGGCCAACAAGGCGAAACCCTGTCTCTACTAAAAATACAAAAATTAGCCAGGCGTGGTGGCGCATGCCTGTAATCCCAGCTACTCAGGAGGCTGAGGAAGAACAATCGCTTGAACCCAGGAGGCAGAGGTTACAGTAAGCCAAGATCGTGCCATTGCACTCCAGCCTGGGTGACAGAGCGAGACTCCATCTCAAAAAAAGTAATAATAAATAAATAAATAATAAAAAAAATAAAAATTAGCTGAGCATGGTGATATGCACCTGTAGACCCAGCTACTCCAGAGGCTGAGGCAAGAGGATAACTTGAACTCTGGAGTTCGAGGTTACAGTGAGCCATAATCACATTATGGCACTCCAGCCTGGCAACAGAGCGAGACCTTAACTCTAAAAAAAAGAAATAAAGAAGAATTCAAACTGAAAGTGAGATGGTTGACACAGGATAGATATTAACCACATTGATGTGAATGGAAAAATAAAATCAGACGTTTTCTGTTAGAAGGTCAGAATTGGCTCACAGGTTTGACAGAGAGGATAATCTTTGCAAGTAGGATGTATGGTGTACATTTTCCCTAAAATTGAATAACTTTAATCTGCATCTCCACAGTTTGAACAAAAACAGACTGAAGGCTGGGCGCTGTGGCTCACGCCTGTAATCCCAACACTTTGAGAGGCCTAGGCGGGCGGATCATGAGGTCAGGAGATCGAGACCATCCTGGCTAACACGGTGAAACCCCGTCTCTACTAAAAATACAAAAAATTACCCGGGCGTGGTGGCAGGCACCTGTAGTCCCAGCTACTCAGGAGGCTGAGGCAGGAGAATGGCGTGAACCCGGGAGGCAGAGCTTGCAGTGAGCCGAGATTGCACCACTGCACTCCATCCTGAGCAACAGTCTCAAAAAAAAAAAAAAAACAGACAAAGTACAATTACAACTTCCCTTTCCAGCCAAAATGGAGGAGCAGGGGCCAAGTTTACTATCCTGCCTGAAACAACCAACCAAACAGAAAACACATGAAATAATGAGTTTCAGGACACTGGAGGCCGGGCGTGGTGGCTCACGCCTGTAATCCCAGCACTTTGGGAGGCCGAGGCGGGCGGATCACGAGATCAGGAGATCGAGACCATCCTGGCTAACACAGTGAAACCCCGTCTCTACTAAAAATACAAAAAAAAAAAATTAGCCGGGCGAGATGGCGGGCGCCTGTAGTCCCAGCTACTTGGGAGGCTGAAGCAGGAGAATGGCGTGAACCCCGGGGGGCGGAGCCTGCAGTGAGCCGAGATCGCATCACTGCACTCCAGCCTGGGCGACAGCAAGACTCTGTCTCAATAAAAAAAAAAAAAAAAAAAAAGACACTGGACATGAGGTAACAAAAGACAGTGATCCCTCAGAGGCAAGAAACAAACAAGGTGAACCTCTCGGTTGCCCAGCTTACTGCTTGAGAGGATGTATTTCACGGAGGGAGAACCCAGGCAAAGCAAGTAACTCTGAGGCGAGGGGATAGCTGGGAGTGCGGAGCAGCCAAGCTGGCTAGAGTGCTCAGAACAGGGTACTGGAGAGGAGAAAGGTGGATACATAGAGAATTCTGGGGGTCTGCAAAGGGCCCCCCTTGAGTGTTCCACGGGGCATGATTCATCATATAAGTGTAAGGAAACCACTTGAGACAAAGGAAAGAACCACCCAAAACAGTGGGCCGAAACAGTAGCCAGAAGTCACACAGAGCCGGGACAGTGCCTGTCCCCATCAGCCGGATCGGAAAACCTCATAATTTATGGAGCATTGGTCAGAGTTCTCAGAAGGGCCTTGCCTCGTAGTGGGGATTCATTAGCCCTAGTTTAAACATTGCTGGATCCTACCTAACAAATCTCAAAAGCAAGACCTGAATTCAAGAATCAAGCTGTTTCTAAGTAACTGAACTGTATCCCAGAATAAAGCCAAAAAACATTTACAGAAATCCAAAATTAACGAACACCCAAAAATGTAAAATTCACAATGCCTGGTTTTCCAATAAAAAATTACCAGTCATGCAAACTATAACCTATCATAAGGAGAAAAATCAGTTGAAACCACCACAGCTGACACCTGTGTGAGAATTAGACAAGGACATTAAAAGAATTATTAAAACTGTATTCCATATGTACTAAGTAGAGACTAGGAAGATATTTTTAAATACCCACTTTGAATTTTAGAGACGAAAACTAAAATGTCTGAGATGATGGAGTGGGTGGCGTAGGCAGAAAGAGGAGGATGGGAAGAAGTACCAAGGGGAAGGAGGAATGATTTGGGGATGACGGGTGTGTTTATTATCTTTATTGTGGTGATGGTTTCACAGGTATATGTAATTTCTAAACTTATCAAATTGTACACTTAAAATATGTGGTCTATGGAATGTTAATTATATCTCAATAAAGCTGTTAAAATTGTACTGAAACAAAACCAATGGGGGAAACTGGGTAAAGAGTCCAAAGGACCTCCCTGTACTATCATTGTAACTTCCTGTCAATTATAATGATTCCAAAATAAAGAATTTAAAAGCGTTTTTAAAATTAAAAAAAAAGTCTGAGATGAAAAATCACTGAATGGAATTAACAACAGTTTAGACATTGCAAAAAAAACAGTAGTGCACTTGAAGACATAACATTAGAAATTATCCGAAAAACACCAAGAGAAAGAATTTTAGAAATGAATACAAAGGGCTAGGTGCAGTGGCTCATGCCTGTAATCCCAACACTTTGGGAGGCTGAGGCGGGCGGATCACCTGAGGTCAGGAGTTTGAGACCACCCTGGCCAACATGGTGAAACCCTGTCTCTGCTAAAAATACAAAAATTAGCCTGGCCTGGCGGTGCATGCCTGTAATACCAGCTACTCAGGAGGCTGAGGCAGGAGAATCCCTTGAGTACGGGAGACAGAAGTTGCAATGAGCTGAGATAGCACCACTGCACTCCAGCCTGGGCAAAAGAATGAGACTCTGTCTCAAAAAAGAAAAAAAGAAAAAAGAAAAGAAATGAATGCAAAGTATATACAATATGACCAGGTGGGTGGCTCATGCATGTAATCTCAGCACTTTGGGAGGCCAAGGTGGGAAAATCAGTTGAGGCCAGGAGCTCCCGACCAGCATGGGCAACATAGCAAGACCTCATCTCCACAAAAAAATTTTAAAATTAGTCAGGCATGGTGGCACGTGCCTATAGCCCCAACTACTTGGGAGGCTGAGGCAGGAAGATCGCTTGAGCCCAGGAGTTGAAGGCTGCAGAGAGCTATGATCACACAACTGCACTCCAGCCTGGGCAACCAAGCGAGACCTTATCTCAAAAAAAAAGAAAAAAGTATATACAATATACAACAGGCAGAAAGTATGTCCTTTACAATGATTTAAAGTTATGAAAAAAATTTAAGCCAGGTGAGATGGTGCATGCCTACCGTCTTGGCTACTCAGGAGGCCGAAGTGAGAGGATGGCTTGAGTCCAGAAGTTCAAGGCTACAGTACGCTATCTATGATCACACCTGTGAATAGCCACTGCACTCTAGCCTGGGTGACATAGCAAGATCCTGCCTCTAAAAAAATAAAAATAAAAGTAAACTTAAATTTTAGGTATCAAGTAAAAACAGGCAAGAGGGTTTTTTGTTGTTTTTTTTTTTTTTTGTGGGGGTGCATGAATAAAGGAATTTAAAGATGCTACCCTGGATCCCACCTTCCTTCTTCCTTGCTCCTGAGTATCCTTTCCCTCTGTTCTGCTGGCTTGTTCCTATCAGCACACATATCCACAGCTTTAAGGAAAGCTTCCTTTGACCCCCATAAGCCATCTCCAGTTACTGCCCAGTTGCTCTGCTCTTTTTGCAACAGACTCCTGGAGTTCTGCCATCTCTGCTTCCTCATCTCCCACGTACTCTTCAACCCATGCCCATGTGACTGCCACTCCAAATGCTCCACCAGCATTCCTCTTGCTAGACTCATCATGACTTCTCTGTTGCTAAATTCATTGGATGCTTTTCATTCTCATTCTGCTTGCCCTTTCAACTATCTTCAATAGTTCACCACTCCCTCCTTCAGCAGCTTGCCATTTCCTCCTTGGATTTTGGAACACCACCCTTTTTTTGTTTTCTTCTCACCTCTCTGGCACTTCTTTATCAGGTTTCTTGGCAAGCACCTTATTACCATTGCAACTTCTAAATGCTGGTGTCCCTGTCCTTGGCCCAAAGGCTCTCTGCACACTTCTTCTCTTGAGCTCATCAAACATCAAGATTTTATTTTATTTTTTATTTTATTTTGCTTGAGACAGAGTCTCACTCTGTCACCCAGGCTGGAGTACAGTGGCACCATCTCGGCTCACTGCAACCTCCACTTCCCAGGTTCAAGTCATTCTCCTGCCTCAGCCTCCCAAAGTAGCTGGGATTACAGGCATGCACCACCACGCCTGGCTAATTTTTGTGTTTTTAGTAGAGATGGAGTTTCACCATGTTGGCCAAACTGGTTTCGAATTTCTGGCCTTAAGTGATCCCACCTCAGCATCCCAAAGTGCTGGTATTACAGGTGTGAGCCACTGTGCCTGGCCATTTTTTTGTATTTTTAGCAGAGACGGGGTTTCATCATGTTGGCCAGGCTGGTCTCGAACTCCTATATATCAAGATTTTAAGTACATTCATATGTCAATAACTCCCAAGGGTGTATCTCCAATCCAGGCTCTCTTCTGGGCTCAAGGCCTGTATTTCCAATTGCCTACTTGACCGTTCCACCTGAATGCCTCAAAGATATGTCAAGGTTTTCCACATTCAAAACCCAACTCTCAGTCTCCCCCAGCAGAAAATAGTGACTCTATTCACACAATTATTCAAGCCCAATTATTCGAAAAGAAAAAGGACTGGGTGCAGTGGCTCACGCCTGTAATCCCAGTACTTTGGGAGGCCAAAGCGGGCAGATCACCTGAGGTCAGGAGTTTGAGAACAGCCTGGCCAACATGGTGAAACCCCGTCTCTACTAAAAATATAAAAAATTAGCCAAGCGTGGTGGCGGCGCCTGTAGACTCAGCTACTTGGGAGACTGAGGCCAGAGAATCGCTTTAACTCAGGAGGCAGAGGTTGCAGTGAGCCGAGATCGTGCCACTGCACTCCAGCCTGGGCAACAGAGTGAGACTCCATCTCCAAAAAAAAAGAAAGAAAAGAAGAATAGATATATAAAATATGTATAAATTGAGCCAGGTACAGTGGCTCATGCCTGTAATTCCAACACTTTGGGAGGCTGAAGTGGGAGGCTCATTTGAGGCCAGGGGTTTAAGACCAGCCTGGGCAACATAGCAGGACCCTATCTCTACAAAAATTAGCTGGGTCTGGTGGCAGGCACCTTTAGTCTTAGCTACTCAGGAGGCTGAGGTGGGAGGATCTCCTGAGCCCAGGAGTTCAAGGTTGCAGTGAACTATGACTGCACTTCAGCCTGGGCAACAGAGTGAGACCCTGTCTCAAAAAATAATAATAAAATAAAATAAAATATAAATTGGATGACACTCTCCTGCTATAATACTTCAGTGGCTTTCCATTACTTTTAGATAAAATCTAATCTCTATACCTTGGCCTGTAAAATCTGTCTTTTGACTTATTTCTCCAGCTTTATCTGTACCACTCTCTTCCTATCTTTCTGTGCCTATAGAAGAACCCATTTCTGCCTTGGGACTTTGCATTTTCCCCTTTCCCCAATGAGATTAACTCCCTCTCCTTCCTTAATCAAACATCATCTCAGAGAGGTCTTCCCTGAGCCCCCAGTATAATCTAAGTTTCCCTGCTTTTCTATCTTATATGATTTTGTACTTTTTCTTCAGTGTGTGTGTGTGTGTGTGTGTGTGTGTGTGTGTGTTTTGGTTTGATTTTTGAGATCACGCTCTGTCATCCACGGTGAAGTGCAGTGGCGCAATCTCGGCTCACTGCAACCTCTGCCTCCCCAGGGTCACACAATCCCCCCACCTCAGCCTCCAGGGTAGTTGGGACTACAGGAGCATGCCACGACGCCTGGCTAATTTTTGTATTTTTTGTAGAGACGGGGTTGTACCATGTTGCCCAGGCTGGTCTCAAACTCCTGGACTCAAGCAATTCACCCACCTCCACCTCCCAAAGTGCTGTAATTACAGCTGTAAGCCACTGTGCCCAGCCTTCTTCACAATTTCACCACAATCCGTAAATATATATTTATTTATGTGATTATTTGTTCACTGTCTGTTTTCTAAGTTGTAAACTCCAGGAGGGCAGAGCCAAGGTCAATCTTGATATTTGCCCTCCCTCACTCCCTCCCACCCACTGAGAACACTGTTGGGTAATCAGCAGGTACTCAATAAATGCCAGATGAAATGAATGAGCTAGTGCATTTAGTGATGGAAGCTACCCTGTTTATTAGGAGTAGCTTTGAATCGCTACTGAAAATCTGGATAAGTGCTATTAAAATTAGGACCTCAGGTAGGTGCCTCAGGTATCTCAGCCCATAGGTCCTTTTCTTCAAGCCTCACTTGCCACTCTCCACCTGTAACGTGTAGTTTTCATCCAAATAACCTGTGCTCCTGGCAATATCCCTAACAATCCCAAACTAAATAGGATTCTGACATGGACCCTAAATGTGGCCACGTTTGCGTCTCCATCCGGAATATGACGCTGGTAGCTCATTAGCTCCATTCAAGCCTACAAACTGCATCACCCTCCTCCTCTGCCCAGACGTGGGGTATCCAACCCCTTTCGCTAGGTCTGGCTCTGGCCTCTGAGCGAACCTTCCGTACAGTATGGCGGCTCCCGAAGCCCCACCCCACTCCCGTACAACATGGCTGTCTACAAATGAGATTCCCACCCACTTCCGCCCAGCTACCGGAAGTTTCTATTTGAAACCTAGGCGGCCGACTTGGCCGGTGGCGCGACAGTTGCTGCAGGGCATCTTTTGAACGAGAGCGACGAGGACTGCGGGCAGGACCGGCGGGCTCCTGGGTTCGGCTCTCCCGGGGCGAGGGACTGGGCTGGATGGGAGGAAGGACGGAATGAGCTGGGAAATGAGGATTTTCTCTTTGCCAACCCCGAGCCAGGGCCTGTCGGGTCGCGCCATCCCCAGGCCCTCCACTCTCTCGGGCCCAATGGCCCAGCGCTGAGTAACATTGGTCCTGTGCCTTTCAGGGTTCAGCCGTGCCACCTCGTTACGATGACCAGTGTGGTTAAGACAGTGTATAGCCTGCAGCCCCCCTCTGCGCTGAGCGGCGGCCAGCCCTCAGGTGAGTGTCCACGCCACGCCCGGGGCACTGCGGCCCGGCCGGGGATGGTCCCGGGAGTGTGGAGATCGAATGGGTGGCGCGGGCACTGGGAAGGTCGTCCCGTTGGCCCTGAAAACCTGCGGAGCCCCCTATAACCAGGCTATGTAGGTTTATGATGGGAGTTAGGGGAAGGGCCATGTGGTAGGATTTTCGACGTGCTCTGCCTTTTTCTGCCCGCATATGTACTATATTCATCAGTTAGATTCAAGTTGTTGGTTATTGTACAGTGTTATTCCCATTAAGCTAGGAATCCCCTTCTAACCGGTTATCCCTCTTATTTCCGGACTTGGGCTATCTTGAGGGATTGGGTTTGTTTTCAGGGAGGAAAGAGGAGAGCCATTTGAGAAGTGGGATGCTTAGGGTTCTTTGTTCACCTTTATATCTACACGGTGTTTCTCATTACCGCATTCTCAGCACACGTTTGTTGAGTGAAGTGAGAGAGAGGGGTTAGACCTAGGCACAGTATTTGAGAAACTTGGGCGAAGAGAGACATGATTAAAAATAGATTTTAATTGCTTTGCCATCTGCTTTGTGTTGCTTTGCTTGTGGTTGAAAGTCATCTCATGGAGTCTGCAGTCGGGGAACTAATCTAGAGATTATAGTACAGAGTAAGCTTCAGACATCAGAAAACTGTTGTGGAAGATTATGGAGTAGCTATTTATGATCCCTTCCCAGATGATTCCACTCGGCTGGTACATAAACCTTGGCAAGGTGGAGCTCTGAAGTGGCCGGGCGCAGTGGCTCACGCCTGTAATCCCAACACTTTGGGAGGGCAAGGAGGGCAGATCACGAGGTCAGGAGATCGAAACCATCCTGGCTAACACGGTGAAACCCCGTCTCTACTAAAAAATACAAAAAATTAGCCAGGCGTGGTGGCGGGCACCTGTAGTCCCAGCTACTTGAGAGGCTGAGGCAGGAGAATGGCGTGAACCCGGGAGGCGGAGCTTGCAGTGAGCCAAGATTGCGCCACTGCACCCCAGCCTGGGCGACAGAGCGAGACTCCGTCTCAAAAAAAAAAAGATTGAGCTCTGAAGTAAATAGGCTTTTCTCCAAAGGCTTAATGGGTTGTTTGTTGTCTTGTGTTGCCGCAGAACACCTGAATGGTAATCCTGGCACCAGCGGGGACTAGGAGTTGCTGGAAGAACTGGAGCCAGATCTCAGCTGCTGTGTCTTTTCCTTAGATGCAGTGCCCCTCACTCAGTGGGCAGTGACTAGCTCTCTCAGCCAAGTTGAAAGTGTTCATCTCTTTGATTTCTATCTCTGTCCCAGCTTTATGATCATATGGAACTGGAACAGTTTCAAATATTTAGGCTGCCTCCCAGGATTTTTGTTTTGATTTTGAGCATGGGCTGGATAAGTAATATATGCACATGTTAAAAAAAAAAAAAAAAGGTGGAAAACCATATACAATGATAAACAAGTTTCCTTCCCTTCCTTGACACCAGCCATCCAGTTCCTCTCCCAGTGTCTCCCATTTTTAGGAGACAGCTTTGTTAAATCCTACTAAATTTTTCCTACAGTGCAATCCTTAGGTTTTGGCAAATATGAATTATTGGAACCAATTCTAGTCAATGAAGAGTGTTAATTTTGATCAATTGACTGTGAACTCCATTTTTTTTTTTTTTTTTTGAGACGGAGTCTCGCTCTGTCGCCCAGGCTGGAGTGCAGTGGCGCGATCTCGGCTCACTGCAAGCTCCGCCTCCCGGGTTCACACCATTCTCCTGCCTCAGCCTCTCCGAGTAGCTGGGACAACAGGCGCCCGCCACCACGCCCGGCTAATTTTTTGTATTTTTAGTAGAGACGGGGTTTCACCGTGGTCTCGATCTCCTGACCTCGTGATCCGCCCGCCTCGGCCTCCCAAAGTGCTGGGATTACAAGCGTGAGCCACCGCGCCCGGCTGTTAACTCCATTTTACGTGGAGTAGATTTGTTATTGTTTATAACTTACTAATACTTGAGAGAGGAGAAGATGATATTCCTGCAAGGTTACCTTTTTCTTCAGACAGACACCTCAAAAAGAACCCTTTTAATACCTCATTTGTACCACATTTCTTCAATTTGATTTGATTGTAATGGCTCTTAAGTTAGGTCAAACTTAAAGGGGCCATTTTACAGTGAACAAAGTAAGAGTAAGTCCAGAAAAGCCTGCGTGTGAGGATGGGGGTGCTTAACTCCAGATAAGTTACTTGAATTTCTTGAATTTGCTGTAGAACACAAATGATAGATTGTGTGGTTGGGGGGCTGGCACAAGGATAGAGGAAAATGCTCTCCTTTGGGGAAGAAGAGTGTTATGGCAGGGCCATTTCTCTGGTTATCTGGCAAGAAGATCAGATTAGAATGCCTAATAGGGAAACTCTAAACTTAACGAAGGGTAAACAAAAGGGCTAGTGGTAGAGGCAGGCAGCATGGAAGAGGAAGGGACCAGACAGGTGGTTTAGAGATGGTCTGTGAAACAACCCATGGAACTGTGAAGTGTTTCATTTATTCAACAAGCAGTTACTGAACCCCTGTTCATATGCCAGATACTTTCCTAGGTGATGGGGACACAAAGATGTCTTAGAGTGGTTAGGAAGACATTCTGGTAAAAACAACGAAGTAACGGTTTAAAAAACTCAGAGCAGCTCAGTCATGCCTTAGGAGAGTGTGCAGAGTGCTTGGAGGAGCTTAACAAGATGGTACAAGGATTCAGCCATGTTTTACCTGCTAACTTCCACCCTGCTCTTGCTCTCCGCTGGCGTCCATCTCCATGTTCACTTTTACAGCCTCCACCTTTCAGTTCAGTGAAACTTTTGGCTACCCTCAAACATGCTGTACTGTCACATTTTAAAAATTTTGGTTTTTATTACCAATAAGCCTGGAAGCTTTATTCTTTTGAATTAATCTTCACATGTTGAAATTTGCCAGAATGAAAATAAAGATTTGGCCAGGCATGGTGTCTCACGCCAGGGAGGCCAAGGCAGGAAGATTGCTTGAGCCCAGGAGTTTGAGACCAGGCTGGGCAACATAGTGAGACCCTGTCTCTATTTTTTAAATTTTAAAACATATTTTAGGCTGGGCGTGGTGGCTCACGCTTGTAATCCCAGCACTTTGGGAGGCCGAGGCGGGCAGATCACGAGGTCAGGAGATCGAGACCATGGTGAAACCCCCACTCTACTAAAAATACAAAAAAATTAGCCAAGCGTGGTGGCGGGCGCCTGTAGTCCCAGCTACTCGGAGAGGCTGAGGCAGGAGAATGGCGTGAACCCAGGAGGCAGAGCTTGCAGTGAGCCGAGATTGCGCCACTGCACTCCAGTCTGGGCGACAGAGCGAGACTCCGTCTCAAAAAAAAAAACAAAACAAAAAAAACACATTTTAGGTGCCTATAGTCCAGCTACTCGGGAGGCTGAGGCAGGAGAATCACTTAAGCCCAAGAGGTGGAGGTTGCAGTGAGCCAAGATCACACCACTGTACTCCAGCCTGGGCCACAGAGCAAGACTCTGTCTCAAAAAATAAGTTATATTTTTAAAAATAAAGTAAAATAAAGATTTATGACAACTTCGAATGGGGCTCTGTTTGTTACAGGGTTGCAACTGTCGGGTCATGATGCCAGCAATTTTACCTCTCGTTTTCCTTTGCAGACACACAAACTCGGGCCACTTCTAAGAGTCTCTTACCTGTTAGGTCCAAAGAAGTCGATGTTTCCAAACAGCTTCATTCAGGAGGTCCAGAGAATGATGTTACAAAAATCACCAAATTGAGACGAGAGAATGGGTGAGAACGGATCATTAGTATCCAGTTAGAACATCTTCCTAGAAATTGCTCAATACAAAGAATTAGAAAACAGAGTTTTGGGGAACACAAGGCTCCTGAACAACTGGCCTTCAGTCAGTAGCCCAGAGCAGTCTAGCGTTGCTGAGCTCTTTGCCAGAGCCCTCTGTGTTGATCTTTCTGAAGAGACACAGCCAGAGTTATAACAGATGTTCTTTCCTCTTTCATCACTTGCTCTGAGCGTAGAAGTGGCAGCACTGTAGTCATACACCAACCCTGAGGGGTAGTCATGCAGGGTGGGGACTAGTTGTTATCCTAGGTTGCTGATCTGACCACACAGTCCAGCCCTGGTGTGTGTGTGTGTCCCCAGCCAGCATTCAGTTCCAGGTGAGTGAGGTTGACATGAGATAGCCATGCTATCTTGAAAGGAGCAGCTCTGTCAGGTTGTTAGGGTGGTCGGGGGCATACCCCTTTGCTACTAATAAGCCTTTTCAATAGTCTGTGCTGAAGCAGTAACACATAGTCCCTCAGAGCTCTTAAGCTTGTGCCATTTGCCTTGTATGTCTGGTTCTTTCCTCAGAAACTCAAGCTCTTTGTTCTGCCTGTTCACAGCACACTTAACAGTACTATGAGTCTCTGATTCATTTCTTTATATCTGCCCTCCTAGGCAAATGAAAGCTAATGACATCACCACCAGAAGGAATGTCAGGAAAGGGTAAGCATCAGGGTAAATCAACTTGGCCACTATTCTAGGGTAATGGATCTCAATCCTTGGTTCTGCATCAGAATCACTCGTGGAACTTGTTTACTGTGTTAGGGTCTGGTTCCACCTCAGGAACCTGAGTGGAATTTTCAGGGGTGAGGCACAGCTAGGTGTAAGAACCATTGTCAGTGCAAGAATCACTGGTGCTACTATCTTGCATCTCAGGCAAGAGATTTTTGGACTCCACGCCAGGACCACTGCTGATTGGAAATCACACTTAGCTATGGCCCATCAACAGGAGGGTAAAGCCTTCAGGAGAGGAAGGGCTGCGTGTATGTAGTTAGTGATCTCGAGATGAAGATTTTGGTGGTGGTGGTGCTGAAAACCTGGAGAAGGATTCATGTCTCATCTTTGAGGCTAGTTTGGAAGTTTTGCACTATCAGAAATAGAAATAAGCTGAAAAGTCTGTACAAATAGATTTTAGTTCCAGATCTGTTATTTGGGCATATCTTAAAAGTTTTGGGCTGGGCACGGTGGCTCACACCTGTAATCCCAGCACTTTGGGAGGCCGAGGCAGGAGGATCACGAGGTCAGGAGATTGAGACCATCCTGGCTACACGGTGAAACCCCATCTCTACTAAAAATACAAAAAATTAGCCAGTCATGGTGGCGGGTGCCTGTAGTCCCAGCTACTCGGGAGGCTGAGGCAGGAGAATGGCATGAACTTGGGAGGCGGAGCTTGCAGTGAGCCAAGATCGCGCCACTGCACTCCAGCCTGGGCAACAGAGGGAGACTCGTCTCAAAAAAAAAAAAAAAAGTTTTGAAGACAACAGGGCGTGGCAGCTCACACCTGTAATCACAACACTTTGGGAGGCCAAGGCGGGTGGATCACCTGAGGTCAGGAGTTCGAGTCCCGCCTGGGAAACATGATGAGACCCCCATCTCTACTAAAAATACAAAAATTAGCCAGGCGTGGTGGCACATGTCTGTAATCCCAGCTACTCAGGAGGCTGAGGCAGGAGGATCACTTCATCCCTGGAGGCAGAGATTGCAGTGAGCCAAGATCATTGCATTCCAGCCTGGGTGACAGAGCAAGACTCTGACTTACAAAAATAAAGAAGTTTTGAAGACAAAATACTAGCAAAAAAGACTGAGAACTTTAAGAAAAACTCTAATATTGGTTGCCGAGACCAGCTTGGTCAGGGAGACCCTAACCCAGTGGGGCTAGAGGAATTAAAGACACACACACGGAAATATAGAGGTGTGAAGTGGGAAATGCGGGGTCTCACAGCCTTCAGAGCTGAGAGCCCCGAACAGAGATTTGCCCATGTATTTATTAACAGCAAACCAGTCATTAGCATTGTTTCTATAGATAGTAAATTAACTAAAAGTATCCCTTATGGGAAACGGATGGGCTGAATTAAAGGAATAGGTTGGGCTAGTTAACTGCAGCAGGAACATGCCCTGAAGACACAGATCACTCATGCTATTGTTTGTGGCTTAAGAATGCCTTTAAGGGCCGGGTGTGGTGGCTGTCGCCTGTAATCCTAGCACTTTGGGAGGCCGAGGCGGGCGGATCACAACGTCAGGAGACCATCCTGGTTAACACGGTGAAAAATACAAAGACCAGCCTGACCAAGAGAGAGAAACCCTGTCTCTACTAAAAATACAAAAAAAATTAGCCGGGTGTGGTGGCGGGTGCCTGTAGTCCCAGCTACTCAGGAAGCTGAGGCAGGAGAATGGCGTGAACCCAGGAGGTGGGGCTTGTAGTGAGCCGAGATTGCGCCACTGCACTCCAGCCTGGGCGACAGAGCGAGACTCCATCTCAAAAAAAAAAAAAAAAAAAAAGAATGCCTTTAAGCAGTTTTCCACCCTTGGCAGGCCAGGTGTTCCTTGCCCTCATTCCCGTAAACCCACAACCTTCCAGCATGGGCGTTAAGGCCTTTATGAACATGTTACAGTGCTGCAGAGATTTTGTTTATGGCCAGTTTTGGGGCCAGTTTATGGCCAGATTTTGGGGGGCCTGCTCCCAACAATTGGTGATATTAGAGTTTATTAGATGATAAACTAACATTAGATTATTTTATTAGATATTAGCCCAGCTACTGGGCTAAGAAATGCATGTGTTTTATTATTCATAATAATAATACTATGAGATGTGGGTATTGTCCTGATTTCAAAAACGAGGAAACTGGCCGGGCACGGTGGCTCATGCTTGTAATCCCAGCACTTTGGGAGGCCGAGGCGGGCGGATCACGAGGTCAGAAGATCGAGACCACGGTGAAACCCCGTCTCTACTAAAAATACAAAAAAAATTAGCCGGGCGTGGTGGCGGGCGCCTGTAGTCCCAGCTACTCGGAGAGGCTGAGGCAGGAGAAGAATGGTGTGAACCCGGGAGGCGGAGCTTGCAGTGAGCTGAGATTGCGCCACTGCACTGCAGCCTGGGTGACAGAGCGAGACTCCCTCTCAAAAAAAAAAAAAAAAAAAAAAAAAACACGAGGAAACAGGGCCTCAGGGAGGTTATGCAACTCACTGAAGGTCATATACCACTATGTAATAGCCAGGATAGGAATGGGACGTGTTTGTGTAACTCTGTAGGCCGTATTTTTCTTTCTTTTTTTTTTTTTTAGACAGAGTTTTGCTCTTGTTGCCGCCCAGGCTGGAGTGCAATGGCGCAGTCTCAGCTCGCCACACCCTCCACCTCCTGGGTTCAAGTGATTATCTTACCTCAGCCTCCCAAATACCTGGGATTACAGGCATGTGCCACCACGCCCAACTAATTTTTTGTATTTTTAGTAGAGACAGGGTTTCTCTCTCTTGGTCAGGCTGGTCTCGATTTCCCGACCTCAGGTGATCTGCCTGCCTCAGCCTCCCAAAGTGCTGGGATTACAGGCATGAGCTACCGCGCCCGGTGTAGGCCATACTCTTAACCCTTTTATCTTTTCATGTAAGTACAACTATTATTACAGCTACAAACCACTGAGTAAGCAAAAATCAGAGGAAGAACTCAAGGATAAGAACCAGCTGCTGGAAGCCGTCAACAAGCAGTTGCACCAGAAGTTGAATGAAACTCAGGTAAGAGACCCACCAGAGCTCTGTTACCAGCTGCCACTGGGCGATGCACATGGAATCCTGATGGGTGGCCCCTTGGATGAGCAAGCTTGTTAATGCACAGATGTCCAAGGGCAGAAAAAAAAAGCCAGGCTTTTGCTATGGCTGTCCAAGAGCATGGGCAAGAAAGGGCAACCACCCCTAGGGAGTGGGAGGACAGTTCCTGATCTGTCTGTGCTAGGGAGTGGGACAGTTCCTGATCTGTCTGTGCTAGGGAGTGGGATAGTTCCTGATCTGTCTGTGCTAAGGAGTGGGACAGTTCCTAATCTGTCTGTGCGGTGTTCCAATAGGGAGAGCTGAAGGACCTGACCCAGAAGGTAGAGCTGCTGGAGAAGTTTCGGGACAGCTGTTTGGCAATTTTGGAGAGCAAGGGCCCCGATCCAGGTAAGAGACAGCACACAGCTAGCCTCCTTTGAAGGAATCGGTGCATGTGCCCCTTCCGGGGTTGATCTTGGCAGCATGGCATCAGCTGGCCCAGTATGTGCAGGGGTTAGTTTTGTAAAGCCCTAAAGATTTTGGAGAGCTTCTGTTTGTTTTCATGTGATGTTGATTTTTGCCTGGCCAACAGGATTTCAGATGATTATATAGAGAGGGTTATCTCTTTCTTACCTGAACACTTTATGCCATTCATTTAGTGCCAACAGGTATGACCTTGCAAATAGATGAGAAATATTTTGTTCCTTTCAAGGGAGAACATTTTCTGTCTCTTCCCATTTGGGAAAGTTACTAGCGTGCTTGAAAGGAACATTTTGTTTGAACATGCTCTTCCTTTCAAGCATACTAGTAATCCCAAATGGGAAAAGAAAGAAAATACTATTTCAAGCATTCTTAAACCTGGTTAATAAGCAGAATTACAGTGACTAAAATATGACTACTATTCTGACCCTGTCCCCCAGAGAGCAGAATCTGTAGCAAAGAGAGCAGAAGAAGGAATTGCCCAAAGACTGTAAGAGGGCCTCAGACTGAGTCAAAGAGCCAGAGAATGCCCAGGAAAGGGGCCCAGGCCTTTTTGTATTAAGGAATACTGACTTTGAATGTTACTGGTTAGTCTTTAGGTTACAGTTGAGGAGATTCTTTTTTTTTTTTTTTGAGATGGCGTCTCATTCCATTGCCCAGGCTGAAGTGCAGAGGTGTGATTTCGGTTCACTGAAACCTCCTCCTCCTGGGTTCAAGTGATTTTTCTGCCTCAGCCTCCTGAGTAGCTGGGATTATAGGCGTGTACCACCACACCCAGCTAATTTTTGTATTTTTAGTAGAGACGGGGTTTTGCCATGTTGGCCAGGCTGGTCTCAAACTCCTGACCCTCAAGCGATCTGCCTGCCTCAGCCTCCCAGAGTGCTGGGATTACAGACATGAGTCACCATGCCCGGCCTAGGATATTCTTTATAGTCACCATAAATATATATGTTTTTAAATTTAAAATTGTTTATTTTTTTGAGGTGGGATCTCGCTTTGTTGCCCAGGCTGGCCTCCAACTCCTGGGCTCAAGCAATCCTCCCAAATAGCTGGGACTACAGGTGTGCACCACCACATCCGACACCATAAGTATTTTGTATGATTTTAATTTGTTACATGCATGTGATATTACCAAAAGTAATAATTTTTTAAGGCCTGAAAGGCTCTTAAAAATAGCTTTGTGAAATGTGAACAAAACCAAATAAATCCAACCTATACATTTCCTTTGGACAAATTGTCCACTGACCTAAGGAGAAAGTATACCGAATTTTTGGCCATATCAAAACCTAGATTGAAAGGAGGTAAAATACAGTTTTGCAGGGCAGATATGGGTGACCCTGCCAAGGTGAAAACTTAGGAGAAAGTCCAGGATGAGATACTTAAGAGAAATTCCCCTCATGAATTTTTGTGTACTTGTCCACGGAGGGTTTTTATTTTCTTTTGTTTAAGGTGTGTAGTTCCCTAAGTGAGATTGACTTTGTTGTATCCATCAGCTTTAGGCAGTGAGACCCTGGCATCACGACAAGAATCCACTACTGATCACATGGACTCTATGGTGAGGGCATGGGTGTGAAAGTCACAAGGGCTGAGTGACTGTGGGGCTCTGTCAATCTAAGAAGGTCTCTGCTATATGTTCTGTAAACTCCAAGAAACAGCCTTTGATGATCTGTGATGGTAGAAAAGAGAAATGGGACGTGTACTCAAAATAGCATATTTTACTTGAAAGATAGCTTTGTGCTTACAGATATAAGTGAGTCTGAATTGAAAATTTAAAACACAAAATAGGTAAACCTGTAGAGAGACCTTTCTGGTTCTTCTGTTCTATACTTTATCAAATTTCTCGCCTGACTCGTTTGTTGAGAACTGTGTGGAAAGGATGTTGGCCATCATCTAATGCAAGTCTGGTTTGATATGAAGATTTGTTTACTACATTGTGCTTTCCTCTTAGTTGCTGTTAGAAACTTTGCAAGAGGAGCTGAAGCTTTTTAACGAAACAGCCAAAAAGCAGATGGAGGAGTTACAGGTGAGAAGCAGACATCACCCTGACCATTTCCTACCATGATAGGTATATTTATGGTGGGGTCTTTCTTTCCTGTTTTTGTATCTATTTTTAATAAACTTTCTAAATAATTTTAGATTTATAGGAAAGTTACAAGGATAATACAGAAAATTTACCCTGATAGTAACGTGGTTTTTTTTTTTTTTTTCCAACTTTTAAGTTCGGGGTACATGTACAGGGTGAGGTGGAAGGATTACTGGGAAACATAGCGAGACTCCATCTCTACAAAATAAAATTTAGAACATAGCCAGGTGTGGTGGTGCATACCTGTAGTCCCAGCTGCTCAGGAGGCTGAGGCGAGAAGACCACTTGGGCCCAGGAGGGCAGGAGATAAAGTCTCACTCTTGTCCCCCAGGCTGGAATGCAATGGCGTGATCTCGGCTCACTGCAACCTCCACCTCCCGGGTTCAAGTGATTTTCTTGCCTCAGCCTCCTAAGTAGCTGGGATTACAGGCGTTTGCGACCATGACCGGCTAATTTTTATATTTTTAGTAGAGACGGGGTTTCACCGTGTTGGCCAGGCTGGTCTCGAACTCCTGACCTCAGGTGATCTGCCCGCCTCGGCTTCCCAAAGTGCTGGGATTACAGGTGTGAGCCACTGCGCCTGGCAGGAAAAAAATTTTTTAAAAAAGAGACCAATATCAGTACATTACTATTAACTATATTCCAAGTCTTCATTTGGGTTTTAGCAGTTTTCTCCACTAATTTTTTTTTTTTTTCTGTTACTGAGGCTTCTTAGAAATGTTCACATCGCCAAGGCATGAGGCAATGTGTAACACAGTAGGTTGCTCAGAGTTGGGAATTGAGAACTATATGTAATCCATTCTATGGAAACCTGACAACTCGAGGAGGAGACCTGTAGTAAACACAGATTCTCTGGTCTTGACTGCTTCAGATTGCTTGGATGAATCATGGGATATTGCACCAAACCTAGAGGATTTCTTGTTCCAGTTTAGATACAGGAGTCTAGTCCCTCTCTACTACTAGAGGGACAATTCCTAAAACCGGCACATAGAAACAAAATCTAAAATAGAAGATACAGTCTGTTGATATTCCAGTGGTCTTCCTTAGTGGAATAGGAGCATAATGTTCTGATGTGGGAATTGTGTTTCCTGTTAGTCAAGAGTTTTGTGTATGTGTTGTTTTCTTTTGGAATGTCTTTCCATGCAGGCCTTAAAGGTAAAGCTGGAGATGAAAGAAGAAAGAGTCCGATTCCTAGAACAGCAAACCTTATGTAACAATCAAGTAAATGATTTAACAACAGCCCTTAAGGAAATGGAGCAGCTATTAGAAATGTAAGAAGAAGCAAGTGGCCAGATGGCTCCCTCTTGGGCATAAACTCTCAGAGGAAGCCACTTAGGATGTCATCTTGGCCATGATCTTCTGGGATTCACCATCTCCAGAATGAAAACAATTTCTACAGTAGACTTAAGGACAGTTTATGCTGAAGTGGCAATTCCTCATTTAAGCAAGTTTTCCCAACCTTCAGGTTGGTCAGCCCTCCTGAGCCTCACAGGTGGATAGAGGCCTACAAGAGAGGGGCGCCTAGGAGCTTGGATTGACCTTCTAGTCAACCACCTGACTCCAGCACACCATTACAATCAGGAGACTAAACCAACAACCAGAGGATCTAAAAGGTCATGTTCAGATTTTCAGGAAGAAAATCTTTATTACAGTGGAGCACAAGTGTTCCATACAAGACATCATTGAGGAACCATGCCATGCTGTCCCCTTCTAACCTGAAACACATTCTGTCCCATCCTGGTTGGGCTTCTGTACCTCCTTATTAATTTGTGAACCTGAAGTTGCTTGAAGTGTTTTGGGCTTAATAAATGGGGTGAAAGTATAGGTAGCAGTAACACCTACATGAAACAATACACCTTGGAGCTTTTAATCTAAATTACTTTTTTTTTTTTAAGTCTACTTTTAAAATAAATTCTTCTGTAAATATTCTGACTGTAACATTGAGGAATGAAAGTAGCCTTTTAACCTGGATATGTCAGTTGATCATTATTGAACTAATTTAGTTAACAAGTCCAAGATATTCTCACTTAATCTGGAATATTTTTCTGCTACTCTTTAAGAGCCCTGTGGCTATCCCCTCTGTCTCCCAAGAGCATTGGCTAGTCTCCTGATGGTGTTGCCCATTTGTAGCAGTGGTTTCACCAGGTCTGTGGCCACTTGCTGCCCGCATTTTCCCTGCGCTATTTTTTTTTTTTTTTTTTTTTTGGGACAGAGTCTTGCTTACTCTATCGCCCAGTACAGTGGTGCGATCTCTGCTTACCTCAACCTCCACTGCCTGGGTTCAAGCAATTCTCCTGAGTAGCTGGGATTACAGGCGCCCCACCACGCCCAGCTAATTTTTGTATTTTTAGTAGAGGCGTGGTTTCACCATGTTGGCCAACTCCTGACCTTAAGTGATCCGCCCGCCTCAGCCTCCCAAAGTGCTGAGGCTGGGCATGAGCCACCACACCCTGCCATTTTTGTATTTTTAGTAGAGTCGGGTGGGGTTTTGCCCAGTTGGCCAGGCTGGTCTCTAACTCCTGACCTCAAGTAAGCCACCCACTTCAGCCTCCCAAAATGCTGGGATTACAGGCGTGAGCCACCGCGCCCAGCCCTCCCTGCACTCTTAAGCATGATTATCTGCCTGCTGTTTGCTTTGCACAGCCAATCCTAGGCCTGGTCCAATAGATCCTTTAGTACATGGCCTGAAGTCCATGACAGGTCTCCCCCCTGGTTTGCCAAAGGCATGGCCAAATTTTTTTCTTAACCAAACTAGGCTGACTTTGGCCATCTCCTGTTCTTTCTGCACCCCCTAATTTCTTCACCAAACCCTCCCACCCCCACCCTTCAGCATCTTTAAGGCTGCCCAGAGACACTCAGTGAAGCCAGTAACACTCCAACCTGAGCTTAAAGGGCCAAAATTGTTTGCCTTCTCACACAGACATTCACAAAGTTGGTTATGTTTCGAATATTTTGAGCCTATCCACTAAAAACTGGTCTTTGGCAAATTCTGTCAAACTAAGTTCATACCAATAAAACTGGTATGAACAGACTGGGTGCGGTGGCTCATGCCTGTAATCCTGACACTTCGGGAGGCTGAGATGGGTGGCTCACGATGTCAGGAGTTGGAGATCAGCCTGACCATCATGGTGAAACCCTGTCTCTACTAAAAATACAAAAATTAGCTGGGTGTGGTGGCACGTGCTTGTAGTCCCAGCTACTCAGGAGGCTGAGGCAGGAGAATCTCTTGAACCCGGAAGGCCGAGGTTGCGGTGAGCCAAGATGGCACCATTGCTCTCCAGCCTGGGCAACAGAACAAGACTCCGTCTCAAAAAAAAAAAAAAAGGATGAATAAGTTCATACCAATAATACCTGTCTTGCTGGGTGGTTATAAAAGGGAATTATGTCCAGTACCTAACCCAGTGCCTGGCAAAGGTACTCAAATCCTGGTGGTGATATTGTTAAAGTTTAAAACTTATCCTGGCAAAGATTCGCTTTATAAATTTGCCCCAAACTTCTATTCCAGTGCCCTCTTCTTCCCACCCCAAAACAAAGTCGCTGATCTTACCATGCCTTTGCAGGCCTCAGTTATTCAACTTCCTTCTGACCTGGGAACTCTCAAGTTTGACTCTTAAGTTCAAATTACAACCATCTTAAAACATAAAGCCAAAACCCCACCCTCATCCCCTCCAGCTACCACATACACTATATTCACAGCCAAATATCTCAAGAAGCTGTTTCCTTACCATTTTTCTTTCTCTGCCAATCTGGCTTCAAAGTACACGAACACTAATGTGATGTAGCTACAGTAGGCAAATCCATCCAAAGTAGAATATAGATTACCAGGGACTGAGCAGGAGGGGAGGGGAGTTTCTCTTTGGGATGATAACGTTCTGGAAATGGAAAGTGGTGGTGGTTGCATAACATTGTGCATATACCTAATGCCACTGAATTGTACGCTTTAAAATGGTTGAGGCCGGGCACAGTGGCTCACACCTGTAATCCCAGCACTTTGGGAGGCCAAGGCGGGTGGATCACCTGAGGTCAGGAGTTCGAGCGGCCTGGCCAACATGGCGAAACCCTGTCTCTACTAAAAATACAAAAATTAGTCGGTCATGGTGGCATGTGCCTATAGTCCCAGCTACTTGGGTGGCTGAGGCAGGAGAATCGCTTGAACCCGGGAGGCGGAGGTTGCAGTGAGCCAAGATCGTGCCACTGCACTCCAGCCTGGGCGACAAGAGCAAGACTCCATCTCTAAATAAATAAATAAATAAAATGGTTGAAATGGCAAACTTTAACCAGTTTTTTTTTTTTTTAATTTGAGGCTTAAATTGCACTAACCTTAAGTGTACAGGTTCATAATTTACTGTTGCTGCTGTGGAAGTGAGCACTACTCTACAAAATCACCGTCCATTAGTATTGTCCTTTCAAGAATTTCATATAAATGGACTCATAGTATATACTTTTTTTGAGAGAGAGAGAGGGTCTCTGTCATCCAGGCTGGAGTGCAGTGGTGCCATCTTGGCTCACTGCAGCCTTGACCTCCTGGGCTCAAGTGATCCTCCTGCCTCAGCCCCCCAGGTAACTGGGACTACAGGCACACACCACCACACCCAGCTAATTTTTGTATTTTTTTATAGAGATGAGGTCTTGCCATGTTGCCCAGGCTGTTCTCAAACACCTCAGCTCATACGATCCGCCTGCCTCTGCCTCCCAAAGTGCTGGGATTACAGGCATGAGCCACCAAGCCCAGCTCCCTTTTTTTCTTTAAAGAGACGGACCAAGGCCAGAGTATAGCTTTAGGCCAGAAGTTCTTGACCAGCCTGGGCAACATGGTGATACTCCTAACTCAAAAAAAAAAGACAGCATCTTGCTCTGTTGCCCAGGCCGGAGTTCAGAGGCACAATAATAGCTCACTGTAACCTCGAATTTCTGGGCTCAGCCAACTGAGTAGCTAGTACTACAGGTGAATGCTACCACACCTCGCTAATTTTTAAATTTTTGGTAGAGCTGGGGGGCTCTCATTATGTTGTCCAGGCTGATCTTGAACTCCTGGCCTCCCAGAGTGCTGGGATTACAGGTTTGAGCCACCGCACCCAGCCGAGTATGTAGTCTTGTGTTTGGTTTCTTTAGCTCAACATGTCTCTATAATTTGTATTGTTGAATGTATCAGTATTCTCTGGGTAGTGGACATTTGTTTCTATGTTTAGGCTATTAATAAAACTGCACTGGTTTCTCTTGGATAGATACCCAAGAATAGAACTGCTGAGTCGGAGGGTAAGCAACTCAGTTTTCCAAAATAAATGTACCTGTTTATACCACCACAACAATGTATGAGAGTTGGAGGTTTAGTCAGTCTTTTTTGAAATATACATTTTGGCCAGACACAGTGGCTCACGCCTGTAATCCCAGCACTTTGGAAGACTGGGGCTGGAGGAGTACTTGAGTTCAGGAGTTCAAGTCCAGCCTGGGCAACATAGCAAGACCTCTTCTCTACCAAAAATTTTTTTAAATAGCCAGACGCGATGGTGCACACCTGTAGTCCCAGCTACTCTGGAGGCTTAGGTGGAGGGGATCGCTTGAGCTAGGGAGAATGAGGCTGCAGTGAGTTGTGAAAGCTCCACTGTGTTGTTGGTGGGCCGGTTCAGGTTCTTGACTTTAGTGCACAAAAGAATTTGAGAGCAAATCCAAAGTAAAAGTAGGCAAAGTAGTTTATTGCAAAGTGAAAGTACACTCTTGATAGCTGGGCCAGAGAGGGCTACTTGAGAATGAGACAGCCCCATCCTACACTGGGGAAATTATCTTTATGAGAAGCTTATATAATTATTCATTAAAGGGTGGGAATGAGTGTTGCTGTTAAGCATGTTGTGGAAGGTCTTCTGGATGAGCACACACTTTTGCTATACATGCCAGTATATACATTGCGTGTCTCATTAGCATCGTAATTCTCCATCCCGGGGTGTGTTTGTACTGTTAAAATGAGTATAGGTCAACCTAAAGACACTGACCAAGGGTTTCTGTGCCTGTGCAAGCTCGAGGATTTTTCCCCTTTTACTCTTTTTCCTCCTTGCAGCAGGATGTTCTGACCACGAGTTCCTGATGCGGGTTGTGCAGCGTTGAGCTGTTCTCTCCATCTGTCAGTTTGGCAAGTATCTTGTTCCCCTTTAAGTGAGGCTGTGCCTACCTGATCTACCTCAACTGCACTCCAGCCTAGGCTACAAAGTGACACCCTGTCTCAAAAGATAGTAATAATTTATATATTTGGGGATAATTTTAGATTTATGGAAAAGTTGCAAAGATAGTCCAGGGAATTCCCATATACCCCTTCCCCAGCTTCCCCTAATGTTAACATCTCACAATACCATGGCACATTTGTCAAAACTAAGAAACCAGCATCAGTAGGTCATTATTAACTAAACTCTGGGCTTTATTTGGATTTCATTGGTCTGTCTACTAATGTAGTTTTTCTGTTTTAGGATCTCGTCCAGGATGCCATATTGCATTTTGTCATTAGTTATTATGTCTCCTTAGTCTCCCCTGGTCAATGACAGTTTCTCAATCTGTTTCTGTTTCTCATGACCTTGACAGTTTCAAGGAGTAGCAGTCAGATATTTTGTAGACTATCCCTCAATTTGGATTTGTCTGATTTTTTTTTTTTTTTTTTTTGATGATGATTAGACTGTGGTTATGTGTTTTAGGGAAGAATACCACATATGTAAAGTGTACTCAACACATCATATTGAGAGGTGAAGCCAGCTGGACTTCTGGGTCGGGTGGGGACTTGGAGAACTTTTCTGTCTTACAAGAGGATTTTAAAACACACCAATCAGTGCTCTGTAGCTAGCTAGAGGTTCATAAAATGTGCCCATCAGCACCTTGTAAAATGGGCCAATCAGCAGGATCTGGGCAAGGACAAATAAGGGAATAAAAGCTGGCCACCCGCCCCCCGCCCCCCACCCAACCCCAGCCAGCAGCGTCAATCAGCTTGGCTCCCCATCCAGGTTGTGGAAGCTTTGTTTCTTTGCTCTTCACAATAAATCTTGCTGCTGCTCACTCTTTGGTTCCATGCCACCTTCAAGAGCTGTAATACCAGGAAGGTCCACAGCTTCATTTTTAAAGTCAGCGACACCAAGAACCCACCAGAAGGAACTAACTGCAGACACAATGTTACAGGTATATAATATCAACTTGACTTGTTGCTAGTGATATTAACCTTGATCACTTGGTTAAGGCAGTGTTTGATGGGTTTCTCCACTGTAAAGTTACTATTATACTCTTTCCATACTCTCTTTAGAAGTCATCACTAATTCCAGCCCACTCTCAAGGGGAGTGAGAACTATCTACCTGTCTATATTGTTTGGAATTCTTCTGTAAGGAGGATTTCTTCCTTCTCCCTCCCATTTATTTATAACAATATGAACATGTTTGGTTTTTTCTGTTCTTTTTTTTTTTTTTTTTAAGACAGTCTTCCTCTGTGGTCCAGGCTGGAGTACAGTGTTGCAATCTTGGTTCACTGCCACTTTGCCTCCCAGGTTCAAGTGATTCTCCTGCCTCAGCCTCCTGAGTAGCTGGGACTACAGGTGCACACTACCTTGCCTGGCTAATTTTTGTATTTTTGCAAAAATGAGGTCTCATCAAGTTGACCAGGCTGGTCTCAAACTCCTGACCTTAGGTGATCCGCCCACCTTGGCCTTCCAAAGTGCTGGAATTACGGATGTAATTATATACCACACCTGGCCTGTATGAACATGTTTTTACTTTGTTTTTTAAACTTTTATGTTCAGGGGTACATGTGCAGGTTCGTTACATAGGTAAACTGCCTGTCACCCAGGTGACGAGCATGGAACCCAATAGGTAGTTTTCCGATCCTCACCCTCCACCCACCCTCCACCCTCAAGTAGGCCCCAGTGTCTGTTGTTCCCTTCTTTGTGTCTGTGTGTACTCAATATACTCAACTCCCACTTATAGGAGAGAACATGCAGTATTTTATGTTTTTACTTTATACTTTGATTTGTTTGATTTTTATCTTACTTTGTTGCTCAAAGCTTTATTGTTCACCTTTCATATTAAGGTTTATTATCTACCTCTAATCTTTTGTATCGTATGAAATCGGAGTCTTGCTGTGTCGCCTAGGCTGGAGGGCAGTGGTGCAATCTTGGCTCACTGCAAGCTCTGCCTCTCAGGTTCACGCCATTCTCCTGCCTCAGCTTCCCAAGTAGCTGGCACTACAGGCGCCCGCCACCACACCCGGCTAATTTTTTGTATTTTTAGTAGAGACAGGGTTTCATCGTGTTAGCCAGGATGGTCTCCATCTCCTGACCTCGTGATCCGCCCACCTTGGCCTCCCAAAGTGCTGGGATTACAGGCGTGAGCCACTGCGCCCGGCCTTCTTTTGTAACGTTTCTTGTAAGATTTTTGGTATCAGGATTATATTGGCCTCATAAAATGAGTTGAAATAATAAGTTTGGTATTATTTCTTTTTTTTTTTGAGACAGAGTCTTGCTCTGTCGCCCAGGCTGGAGTGCAGTGGCGCAATCTCGGCTCACTGCAGGTTCCGCCTCCCGGGTTCACGGCATTCTCCCGCCTCAGCCTCCTGAGTAGCTGGGACCACAGGCACCCGCCACCATGCCCGGCTAATTTTTTTTTTTTTTTTTTTTTTTGTATTTTTAGTAGAGACGGGGTTTCACCATTCACAGGATGGTCTCGATCTCCTGACCTTGTGATCCGCCCACCTCAGCCTCCCAAAGTGCTGGGATTACAGGCTGAGCCACCAGGTATTATTTCTTATTTATTCTCTCTTAGGTTTATACCCATATTTTTTTTCTTTTTTTTTTTTTTGGTTTGAGACGGAGTCTCACTCTGTCGCCCAAGCTGGAGTGATGTGGCGTGATCTCCGCTCACTGCAACCTCTGCCTCCCGGGTTCAAGCGATTCTACTGCCTCAGCCTCCCAAGTAGCTGGGATTATAGGCTCCCGTGACCATGCCTGGCTAATTTTTTGTATTTTTAGTAGAGATGGGTTTTCACTATGTTGGCCAGGCTGGTCTTGAACTCTTGACCTCATGATCCGCCTGCCTTGGCCTCCCAAAGTGCTGGGATTACAGGCGTGAGCCACCGCGCCTGGCCTATACCCATATTTCTTACTTAAGTGTTTGGAAGAATTCATTAGTGAAGTCATTTAGGCTTGGAGGTTTCTTCATGGAAGGTTTTTCATTGTGGATTTCAATTTATTTAGTAGATATAGGACTATTCAGATTTTCTATTATGTCAGTTTGTGTCAGTTTGATTTGTCCATTTCATCTACATTATCAAATTTATTAGCATAAATTGCTCAAAATATCCTTATCTTTTTCATATCTGTAGGATTTGAGAGCTGTCCCCTTTTTAATTCTTGATATCAGATATTTGCAATTTCTCTTTTTTTCTTGATAAGTCTTGCTAGCGGCTTATCAATTTTTTAAATCTTTTTTTTATTTTAGTAGATAGGGTCTTGCTATGTTGCCCAGACTAGACTCCAACCCTGGGCTCAAGCAATCCTCCTGTGTCAGCCACCTGAGTAGCTGGGATTACAGGTATGTACCACAGCACCCAGCTTAATTTTGTTAATCTATTTATTTATTTATTTATTTATTTATTTATTTATTTATTTATTTTTGAGATGGAGTCTCGCTCTGTCACCCAGGCTGGAGTGCAGTGGCGCAGTCTCGGCTCACTGCAAGCTTCGCCTCTTGGGTTCACGCCATTCTCCTGCCTCAGCCTCTCCGAGTAGCTGGGACTATTTATTTTTTGTTTTAATTTTTTTTAGAGACAGAGTTTTGTTCTGTTGCCTAGATTGGAGTACAGTGGCCTGATCATTACACACTGTGACCTCAAACTCCTGGGTTCAAACCATCCTCCTGTTTCAGTCCCTCAAGAAGCTGAGACTACAAGCACAACCCACCACCACTGGCTAATTTTTAAAATTTTTTGTAGAGACCGGTCTTATTGTGTTGCTCAGGCTGGTCTCAAACTCCTGACTTCAAGTGATCCTACTGCCTCAGCCTCCCAGAATGTTGGAATTACAGGCGTGAGCCACCATGCCTGGCCCACATTACCTCTTAAGATGACTCAAAAGTGCTTCAAACATAATTGTGCCCAAAACAAGCTCAAAGTCTTTCCTCTCAGACCTGATTCTTTTCCAATGAACCTACGCATTCATTGTAGGTTTGAGTTAAGAAAAGTGCCAACAGTGCAACACATAAATAGGCAAAAGACATGATCTGACAGTCCACAGAAAAATAAGGGCTTTTGGTATGAAAAAATTCTCCACCTCATTCATAAGAAGAAAAACTAAGTTGTATCTATACAATGGAATAGTCTTTAAAAAAAGAAAAAAGAGGAGGCTCTTAACCTAGTGATATGCCAAGATCTCCAAGATACATTGTTAAGTGTAAGAAGAATATATATTCATACTTGCTTGTATTTACATAAAACACTGGAATATTCAAGAAACTAATAAAGGTGGGCTGGTACAGTGGCTCATGCCTGTAATCCAAGCAGTTTGGGAGGCCAAGGCAGGAGGATTGCTTGAGGCCAGGAATTTGAGACCAGCCTGGGTAACATGGTGAGACCATCATCTCTACAATATACATACACATATATATATGTGTGTATGTATATGTGTATAGATATATATATTAGGCCGGTGACATGTGCCTGTAGTCCCATCTACTTGGCAGGCTGAGGACAGAGGATTGCTTGAGTCCAGTCATGGCAGTAAGCCATGATTGTGCCACTGTACTCCAGCCTAGGTGACAGAGATCCTGTCTCAAAAAAAAAAAAATTAATTTCCACCTGATTAAAAAAAAAAAAAGCGGCCGGGCGCGGTGGCTCACACCTGTAATCCCAGCACTTTAGGAGGCCAAGGAGGGTGGATCACGAGGTCAGGAGGTCGAGATCATCCTGGCTAACATGGTGAAACCCCGTCTCTACTAAAAATACAAAAAATTAGCCGGGCGTGGTGGCGGGCGCCTGTAGTCCCAGCTACTCAGAAGGGTGAGGCAGGAGAATGGTGTGAACCCGGGAGGTGGAGCTGGCAGTGAACCGAGATGGCACCACTGCACTCCAGCCTGGGCGACAGAGCGAGACTCCGTCTCAAACAACAACAACAAAAAAGCAGTGCTGGCCGGGCGCGGTGGCTCACGCTTGTAATCCCAGCACTTTGGGAGGCCGAGACGGGCGAATCACGAGGTCAGGAGATCGAGACCACGGTGAAACCCCGTCTCTACTAAAAATACAAAAAATTAGCCGGGCGTGGTGGTGGGCGCCTGTAATCCCAGCTACTCGGAGAGGCTGAGGCAGGAGAATGGTGTGAACCCGGGAGGCGGAGCTTGCAGTGAGCCGAGATTGCGCCACTGTACTCCAGCCTGGGTGACAGAGCGAGACTCCGTCTCAAAAACAAAAACAAAAACAAAAACAAAAAAAAAGCAGTGCTATGATCGGGTGTTAACTTCTCAGTAGGACTTCAAATTATGGTGAGGGGGTGAGTTAGAAGCTGAGGAATGTGTGCAGGGAAGTTGGATGTGGTATGAATGATCTAAAAATGAGAGCAATGTGCCAAGTACTGTGCTGAATTATTAAGTATGCAATCTCCTTTATTCCTCATAATAGCCTTAAAGTTGGTTGGTATCGTTTTCATTTTAAAGATGATGAAACAGCAACTGAAAAGATCTAAGAAACTTGCCAAAAGTCCCACAGCTATGTAGTGGGATTGCATAGACCCGTTCCTGCACTCAGGGTACCAACCTGAGATGAGTTGTTCAAGAGCATTGACTTGGCTGTGTTCCATGGCTCATGCCTATAATCCTAGCACTTCGGGAGGCCAAGGCAGGAGGATCACATGAGCCCAGGAGTTCAAGATCAGCTTGGGCAACATAGTGAGACCGCCCATCCCCACCCTGGCCCCATCTCTAATTAATTAATTAAATTTAAAAAATAAAGAACATTGACTCAACATGGAGGAGGAAAATAGAGCAAGTGGGGAGGGGATAGAGACTTAATTCCATCAGCTCTCCTCTTTCCCCTCACCACTCTTCCTTTCCCTGTGTCCTGAACCCATGTTTCTAAGTCCTGACTGCTATTCCTATGGTGTATTAAATACATATTATTTACTATTTAATACATCTTTTGTTGTTGTTTGTTTTCTCAAATTTTTTGTGGAGACAAGGCCTCCCTATGTTGCACAGGATGGTCTTGGACTCCTGGCCTCGAGCGATCTTCCCACCTAAGCTCCCAAAGTCCTAGGATTACAGGCATGAGCCACCACGCCCAGCCTATTTAATACATCTTATTTAATATATAGTATAATACGTAAATATGTACTATTTAATATTTAACACATATTAAATACAAATGGTCCCCAACTTACAGTAGTTCAACTTTTTTTTTTTTTTTTTTTTTTTTTTTTTTGAGGCGAAGTCTTGCTCTGTCGCCCAGGCTGGAGTGCAGTGGCCCGATCTCGGCTCACTGCAAGCTCCGCCTCCCAGGTTCACACCATTCTCCTGCCTCAGCCTCTCCGAGTAGCTGGGACTACAGGCGCCCGCCACCACGCCCGGCTAATTTTTTTTTTTGTATTTTTAGTAGAGACGGGGTTTCACTATGGTCTCGATCTCCTGACCTCGTGATCCGCCCGCCTCGGCCTCCCAAAGTGCTGGGATTACAAGCGTGAGCCACTGCGCCCGGCCAGTAGTTCAACTTAAGATTTTTCAACTTTACGATGGTGTGAAAGTGATAGACATTCAATAGAAACTGTACAATATTCAATAAATGATATCTAACACTATCTTATAAAATATGTTTTGTGTTACATGATTGTGCCCAGTTATAAGCTATTATAAGTGTTCTAAGTACGTTTAAGATCCGCTAGTCTAAGCTATGATGTTTGGTAGGTTAGGTGTTTTTTTTTGTTTTTTGTTTTGAGACGGAGTTTTGCTCTTGTCGCCCAGGCTGGAGTGCAATGACGCGATCTCAGCTCACCGCAACCTCCACCTCCCGGGTTCAAGCGATTCTCCTGCCTCAACCTCCTGAGTAGCTGGGATTACAGGCACGCGCCACCACGCCCGGCTAATTTTTGCATTTGTAGTACAGACAGGATTTCTCCATGTTGGCCAGGCTGGTCTCAAACTCTCGGCCTCAGGTGACTCGCCCGCCTCGGCCCCCCAAAATGCTGGGATTACAGGCGTGAGCCATCATGCCCGGCCTAGGTGTATTTTTAAAGTGCATTTTTGACTTACAATATTTTCCATTTATGATGGGTTTACCGAGAAGTAACCTCACTGTAAATCGAGGCGCATCTCCAATCTAGAAGGCAGCTACTCCTTAATAACTCCTTTCCCATAAAACATGAATCTAAATCTACAAACCTTGTTATATAATAAAGCAAGATGTACTCAGTTATAATCAGTGTGCACATTAGAGCAAGCACTACTTTTCCGATCTTAATTATTCCAGAGATGCTTGACCAATTTAGTGGGCACGTGGGCAGTTTTCTGATTGCTGTTTCCACACTCTGCTTTCCCACAGAGAGATTTCCGCAGTTAGGGGCTGCTATTTCAACGCAGGGAGATAAAAAGAAAAAAAACACTTCCTCTTCTACCCCCCTAAAAACACTCATCCTAGGGAGCACGCCAGCATTTCCAGCGCTCGGGGCAGGGCCACTCGGCCTGCGGCCTTTGCACTTGGCTGGAAGCTGGCAGACGATCACGGTTGATTGGCTCGGGTGCGGTCCAAGGACAGCACCGCCTTCGGCGGGCCGCCTAGGATGATTGGCTGCTGCAGACCCACCCCCTTGCCGGTTTGCGCGGCGGCGAAGCCTGGATTGGTGGAGCTAAGAGCTGGCTCAGTTGCAGCGCTGGCTCTTCGTGCAGAGCAGAGATGGCGACTGCGACTCGGCTGCTGGGGTGGCGTGTGGTGAGCTGGAGGCTGCGGCCGCCGCTTGCCGGCTTCGTTTCCCAGCGGGCCCACTCGCTTTTGCCCGTGGACGATGCAATCAACGGGCTAAGCGAGGAGCAGAGGCAGGTGAGGAGACTGACCCCCTTCCTGGCCCAAAGGCCTCCTTCCTGCCTGGTCCCCGTCGGCCTAGCGCCCACCCAGCCTTGGCTTTTGCCCGTGGGTCGTTGGGAGCGCCAGCGCCGGGGCGGGACGCGGGGCCTCCGACCTCGGGCCCAGTCCTCTGACCTCAGCCTCACGTCTGTGGAGTGAAGATTTGAGACTGTGGGACAGTACTGCTGGAAGTAGAGAGGAGGAGTCGAGGCTGGGAGAGCTCCTGGGAGACTGATGGTGTTTTGGTGGAGGATTGGCCAGGCTACCTACCGCTTGTGGCACAAGGGCCCTCAATCTGTATGTAGTTCACTTACACCTGAACAGTCTGATGTATGCTTCTCACACCTGGGTGATCATCGTAATTACCAGGGAGTCTTTTTTGTATAAACAGTTTGGGGGTTTTAAAAAGCCACAGTGAGCTCTCCTGTCGCTCTTCAGCCCATTGGGTCAAAACACAAAAGTTGAACAAGTACTTGAAAGAAATAGTTTGAGGCCAGGCGCCGGGGCTCACACCTGTAATCCCAGCACTTTGGGAGGCCGAGGTGGGAGGATTGAGCTCAGGGGTTTGAGATCAGCCTGAGCAACATAGCCAGACCCCCATCTCATAAAAAATAGAAAAGACGACGAAGAAGTATTTACAAATGGAGCAGAACCCGAGTCCTTCCTGAGGCTTCACGTGGAGGCTGGATGGAGTTGGCAGAGGTATGAGCCTCCCAGCAACTCCGTAGTTTATGTTTATAGCCAGCGAGCGCTCAGAGCTTCCGTGAACCACCTCAGGCGGAAAGGTTTCAATCCCTGTTCTCAAGCCTTCCTGGCAAAAGGAGTTTCTTTTTGTTTGTTTGTTTGTTTGTTTGTTTAAGACGGAGTTTAACCCTTGCTGCCCAGGCTAGAGTGTAATGGCGCTATCTCCACTCACCACAACTTCCGCCTCCTGGGTTCAAGTGATTCTCCTGCCTCAGCCTCCCAGGTAGCTGGGATTACAGGCATGCACCACCACGCCCAGCTAATTTTGTATTTTTAGTAGAGACGGAGTTTCTCCATGTTGGTCAGGCTGGTCTCAAACTCCCAACCTCAGGTGATCCTCCTGCCTCGGCCTCCTAAAGTGCTCGGATTACAGGCATGAGCCACCATGCCCAGCCGCCAAGAGGAATTTCTGATCTCTTTGGGTAATCAGACCCTTTTAGCCAAAGGTTCAGGGGCTTGAAAGAGCCTGACAACTGTTGAGATCTGGAGTCTGCCTGGAATGCAGCTGGAGCACAGAGGGTGGGAGGAGGGAAGGTGCTGGGGAAGCTAGGAGAGTCAGCTGGGGTCAGCTCCTGCAGGGCCTAGTAGGCCTGAGTGAGAAGCTTGTGTTTTATTCTAAGTACAGTGGAAACCAATGGAATGATTTTTATGTAGGGTGTGATGTTTTAAAAATTACCATCAAGCTGTCTAGGCTGAAGACCTTAAGAGGGGTGAAGATTATCTCTGAGGAGGCATAAACTACTGAGGCCTCTCAGTTTCAGTCCGATGCTGTTTGGGGAAGTTACTTGTGGCCTTTTCTCTTGAATGTGCCTGGGTAGTGGAGGTACTGTCTGCAGTGGCATCTGTTTACCTGTCTTCTATTAGCTTCGTCAGACCATGGCTAAGTTCCTTCAGGAGCACCTGGCCCCCAAGGCCGAGGAGATTGATCGCAGCAACGAGTTCAAGAACCTGCGAGTGAGTTGGGAGGCCCGGGCAGTGGGGGACAGTCAGGGAGTGGGGCTGAGCTGCACTGCTACCTGGAAGAGCTCACACAGTTTTCTGGTAAATGAAGCCTCCCTAAGAATGCAGCCCCTCTCTCTGAAGTGTCTGGGTCTCATTGTTCCAGCCACATGTGACTGGCTGCCTTCCCCTCAACACTCATTCCACTCCACTCCATTCTGTTGGCAGGAATTTTGGAAGCAGCTGGGGAACCTGGGCGTATTGGGCATCACAGCCCCTGGTGAGTATAGTGTCTTTCCCTAAAAAGAACTTTTCTTATGTGCCCTTTAAAACAGTTCCCAAAAGAAGCAGGAAGGGAAGGGAAAGATTGTGCTTAAAGAAACCCAGAACTGCATCTGTGAAAGCACCCATTGATTGTCAGCCCAGAGAACAGGACACTCTTCTATTTTATTAGACAGTGATGTGGAGAAGGCAGAGGGATTAATTAGGTCATTGTGGCTCACTTGGATCAGGATCACTCCAACTCTTGAACTCTGCATACTTAATAGGCTCACCCAGGTGATTTGGGAAGTTTAGAGAACTCTGGATCAAGTGGTTGTCTTCATAGTACCTCAGTCTTACTGCTTCCCCTAATCCCTATAAGCTTTGTCGTACCGGTGGCCTCTCAGCAGGAACACTCTGGGTAGGTGTGTCCCTGCAGGGACTGCCTGTGTCCTCTTCTGCTTAAACCTTGGAGCTCATTTGGGAGCAGATGGCAGGGGGAGTAGGGTGGGGGGGTGGGCAGGGGAGAGAGATGTCTATCTGGGCTTCCAGATGAGGTGGCCAGATGATGTGTTTAACAGGCTGTCCAGAGGGAGAAGGCAGGGAGCTGGCAGGCTCTGGTTTGGATATCATTAACTTCTGAAAGAGGCCTAGACTGGCTTGCAGTGCCCGGTAAAGAGATGAGCCTAGGCCAGGCGTGGTTGCTTACGCCTGTAATCCCAGCACTTTGGGAGGCCGAGGCAGGCGGATCACCTGAGGTCGTGAGTTCGAGACCAGCCTGACCAACATGGAGAAACTCCATCTCTACTAAAAATACAAAATTAGCTGGGCATGGTGGTACATCCCTGTAATCCCAGCTACTCGGGAGGCTGAGGCAGGAGAATTGCTTGAACCTGGGAGGCGGAGGTTGCAGTGAGCTGAGATCGTGCCACTGAACTCCAGCCTGGGCAACAGAGCGAAACTCCGTTTCAAAAAAAAAAAAAGCCCAACCTGCTTGGGCCTGTATTCACTCTGGGCATGAGAGTATGAGTGGAACCCAATATACTTCTCCTTACATCCTAGAAAGTTATATCACCTTTCATAAAATGAAACCACTTAAAGATTAATTGAAACCATCTTAATGTAAAAGCATGGGGGAAAGGCTGCTGGGCACTCCTAAGCAAGACTCTCCTATTGTGTTTTGGGGGTTTATGTACCCCACTCTCTGCAGACAATATGCTTCTGAATCAGATTGTATTTTACGGAAGAAAGAGGCAGTTAGAAATCAGATGAAAATGGCCAGGTGTGGTAGTGGGCTCCTGTACTCCGAGCGATTTGGGAGGCCAAGGCAGGAGGATCGCTTGAGCCCAGGAGTTCAAGGCTGCAGTGAGCCATGATTACACCATTGCACCCCAGCCTGGACAAGAGAGTGAGAGCCCGCCTTTTGAAAAAAAAAAAAAGAAAGAAAAGAAATCAGATGAAAACTCTTTCAAGGGAACCTGAAAAAGAAAGCTGGTTACAAGTTCTGGTTTCTGCATGATGTCATGGGGGCTGTTTCTAATATCACCTGCCTTCGGGCTTTCCTTCCTGCAGTTGTAGGGGCAGGTCAAGGTTTCCTTAGAGCCTAGGACGAGCCTGACTTATTGGTCAGAGTGAACATGTGTATAGGACCTTGCTAGGCTTGACCCAATCAGCAGGGCTGGGGGTGGTATCAGGTGACTCAGCCACTTTGAGTTTGGATCTGCTGCCAAGGAAAAACCATATATTTTATGAGGAGTTCTGAAATTCTCTGACAGCATCTCATCTGCCCTCTGCTACACAGCTAACCTCAAGACTATCCCTGAGGCTGTGGCTCTCCTGTCCTGTCACCAGTCCTCCAGTCCTGCTTCTTTATTTTTTTTTTTTTTGAGACAGAGTCTCACTCTGTCACCCAGGCTGGAGTGCAGTGGCGTGATCTCGGCTCACTGCAAGCTCCACCTCTCGGGTTCACGCCATTCTCCTGCCTCAGCCTCCTGAGTAGCTGGGACTACAGGCACCTGCCACCATGCCCGGCTAATTTTTTGTATTTTTAGTAGAGACGGGGTTTCACCGTGTTAGCCAGGATGGTCTTGATCTCCTGACCTCGTGATCTGCCCGCCTCGGCCTCCCAAAGTGCTGGGATTACAGGTGTGAGCCCCACGCCCGGCCTCCAGCCCTGCTTCTTTGGGTTCAGCCCTATGCTATAAAATCTCACCTTCCTTAGGCCTTTTGCAGACACATCACATCCTCTGGCTTTGTATCTGTTCTTGGTGCTTTGGACACCACCTCCACCCCAATGCCTTTGTTTTTCTCCAGGCCCTCTTCCTTCATTTATTCATCTGCCTCTGCATTTCTGTAACTTTCTGAGTAGTGGATGCTCAGGTTGTTCACATATCTTCATCAAGAAGTCTGTCTGGGATAAAGCAGGAGTTGCAATGATTGCCTTCTGCATCACCCCTAAGCTGACAAGCACCAGCAGGCAAAACCCGTCCAGTGAGCTTGTAAGCAGGTCTGTGGCATCAGCTTATTCTTGTTGCTAGAGAGAATTTGGAATAGGTGCTACAAGGTGCTTCCCTTCTGCCATCAAATGTAAGATTCTTAATGTCCCGATTTAATCTGGGCTGCCTTTTCCACTCCCTTGTACCACACCACTCACAGTTCAGTATGGCGGCTCCGGCCTGGGCTACCTGGAGCATGTGCTGGTGATGGAGGAGATATCCCGAGCTTCTGGAGCAGTGGGGCTCAGTTACGGTGCCCACTCCAACCTCTGCATCAACCAGCTTGTACGCAATGGGAATGAGGCCCAGAAAGAGAAGTATCTCCCGAAGGTGAGGAAATGGAAATGTAATACACGCTAATCTCACAGTGCAACCACCAACTATAAGATAACCTCTCCCCTTGGGGGGCAGTCAGACCTGCTTTCTGTAGCATGCTGCCATGAACCAAATGTAGTTAGGAAGAGGCCATGGATTGCTTTAAAATACTTGAGCCAAAAATAATAAAAATAGGACCAGAACTCTTGCATTGAACAACAGACAGACAACATTTGAAGAGAACTCTAAGAAATGGAAGAGTAGGACTAGCTTCCTTTGCAAAGGGAATGGAAAAAGGAGAGGCATTTTCAGCCTTGTAGCCATTGGGCTTAGAAGAGACTTCTAGGACTTTACCGATACCCTGGTCTGAGAGCGAAGTTTGAAGGGGTGTAATGTGGACGGAAGAAGCAGTACCAGTGAGCTGCTCTAGGGTACTCTGAGCTTGTAACAAGGCCTGTTGGGGGTTTTCCTTGCAGCTGATCAGTGGTGAGTACATCGGAGCCCTGGCCATGAGTGAGCCCAATGCAGGCTCTGACGTTGTCTCTATGAAGCTCAAAGCGGAAAAGAAAGGTGAGGCCACTCTCAACTTGGGAGCCAAATTGGGCAGAGGTACAGACATTATCAGGGTGAGGGAGCAACAATTTGGGGTGGCCCCTGCTGGGTTTCCAGAACTTTCTCAGAGGTGGACAGCTTCTTGCTCAGCAGAAGGTCTATGGCCTGGCTGAGACAGGCCAGGGTGGCTTCAGCAAATAGCCAACATCCTGCCCTTAGGAAATCACTACATCCTGAATGGCAACAAGTTCTGGATCACTAATGGCCCTGATGCTGACGTCCTGATTGTCTATGCCAAGACAGATCTGGCTGCTGTGCCAGCTTCTCGGGGCATCACAGCCTTCATTGTGGAGAAGGTGAGTATAGGTGGGTGCAGGGCCAGGGAGGCTTCTGCCTCCTAACAGTCGTACCAGAGATAGCCCCTTCACTGATCTCAAATGGAATCAGTGTTGTGTGCTCTGCAAGGCCCCCAGAGGTGGGGGTGAGGCAGAGAGCAGACTGCAAGGAGGGTGACCAAAAGTCCAGGAAGTCCAGGGCGGATGGGTCACTTCTGAAGATGGTGGAGCCGTCCTCAGCACCAGGCCACACAAAGAGGTCTAGAAAGGGGAGGACTGAAAGGTCGGGACGTGACAGTCAGGGTACCCTTGGTGGACCTGATGAGTGTGGCCGTGGGAGACTGAGGTGTGGGTGGGATACAAGTGGAGACTGCCCCTGCAACAGCCTTGACAACAGAAGCAAGAAGGAAGCAGAGCAGGAGTTCAAATGAAAAGTTAGGAGTTTGGGTTTGTTTTTAGAAATGAGAGAACTGAGCAGATTTTTTGGTCAGAAGGAAAAAAAAGGGAAGAAAAAAGAAAATAGAGGGAGAAATTGAAAAGTGTGGGAATGAGTGGGCAGAACACAATGGTGAGTGGGGGCAGGAGAGAGAAGGATGGGTTACAGGTGATGGTGCAGGAACCACCTGCCTAATGATCATGAGGAGGAAGCTGGGGGCCCTCTGAAGGCTGGGGCCACAGGTCGGGGAGTTGGCAGAGAGTTTCATGAGCGAGTATTGTAAAGGTTTGTGGTACCCTCCATAGAGAGGGGGAAAGTAGCTGTCTAGGGTTGGAGCAGTAGGGACCTGGCTGACATGGGAAATCTCCAGGTTGCGTGACGCCACCCTTATTACGGGCTGAAGGCAGCATGTGCCAGCACTTTGCTGGGCACTTGCCAAAACATGCTGCAACCCAGTAGTCCAGGTCAAAGCACAGAGGGCTCAGTTCAGCCCTAGTAGGATCCCTTTGGGTATAGACAGGAGAACAACAGAGGATAAGGGAATTGAGTGGGCTGGTGACAGTGTCTTGGAAGTAATGTCCCCTGGGGGAGGGAAATAAGGCCAGGGGGGTCAGGAGGGCTCAGGGAACTGAGCATATCATTGAGAAAGAACTGTCCCCGTGAGAACTGGGGAGAACACAAGCTAGTGGCAGAGGAGGCTGGGATCAATCTGGGGCGTTAGCACCGGAAGGTCCCGGGGGGAGCATGGGACTAGGATGCTGCCATGCTGTGCAGGTACAGGGACTCAATAGGAAGGTGGGTGCCTTCTTCCCAGGGGCCTTTTCTTTACGAGGCCCCCTTGGAGCTAATCTGTAACCAGGGCCACCTTTTGTTTCCTGTAAAGGGTATGCCTGGCTTTAGCACCTCTAAGAAGCTGGACAAGCTAGGGATGAGGGGCTCTAACACCTGTGAGCTAATCTTTGAAGACTGCAAGGTTCCTGGTAAGTAGCACCGAGAATTGGGGAGCCCCTCTCCTGACCCCCTTCCAGGCTGATCTGGCTGTTCTCAAGTTGAGAAAGCCTCTGGGTTAGAGAGGCTTGGCATTGTTAGCGCTTCAGTGACACGTGGCTAGGCTGTGAGCTGGGGCTGCTGGACAGCGCTCCTTCCTGGCCAGGGCCCTGCAGCGGCATGCCTGACTGGCATCACACACTCCACGTAGGGTCTGTACTCAGTAGCCGGAGGAGAAGGGTCAGACCTACCCTTTCCCACTGATGTCCTTCAGTCTTCCTGTACTTTCGCCCATCCACTGCATGTGAGTAACTCATTAACTCACGTTTTTGTAAAATATTTTAAAAATGAGTTATTCATTTTTAGCATTAATGATACTAAGAAAAAAACAAAACATCTGAATCCACTGATGGAAGCCAGACTCAGTAGAGAGAAGGCAGTTCTGTTTGAGTCTGAGTATTTTCTCCCCCGAGGTGTAACTGAAATGTGACATGGTGGAGCACTGTGGGAGAGCCAGCACAGCCATCATGTACTAACCAGACCAGGGGCATGGATTTGTTGTTTGGGTTTTTTTTTTTTTTTTTTTTTTTTTTTGAGAAGGAGTCTTGGCTCTGTCGCCCAGGCTAGAGTGCAGTGGCGTGATCTCAGCTCACGGCAGCCTCCACCTCCTGGGTTCCAGTGATTCTCCTGCCTCAGCCTCCCGAGTAGCTGGGATTACAGGCATGCACCACCCTGCCCAGCTAATTTTTTTTTGTTTTTTTTGAGATGGAGTGTTGCTCTTGTTGCCCAGGGCTGGAGTGCAATGGTGCGATCTCGGCTCACTGCAACCTCCGCCCCCTGGGTTCAAGTGATTCTCCTGTCTTAGCCTTCTGAGTAGCTGGGATGACAGGCACACACCGCCCAGCTAATTTTGTATTTTTAGTAGAGAGACAGATGGGATTTCACCATGTTGGCCAGGCTGCTCTCGAACTCCTGACCTCAGGTGATCCACCCGTCTCAGCCTCCCAAAGTGCCAGGATTATAGGCCTGAGCCACCGTGCGTGGCCAGGGGCATGGATTTGATCAACAGTTAGGTTTGCTGTCTGCCTCAGCCATATACCATGCCTATCACCGACAGCCCAAAAGAGTGTGCTTTAATTACAGGGAGCATCCAGGGAGAGGGAGCTGTGCAGCTCCTTCTTTGTTGACAGGAAAAAATTCAGCTAGCATTAAAGGTAGGTCAGTAGTGTCAACTCGTTTTCCTGCCCACACCTCCCAAGGCCATCCAGTCTCCTGGCTTTACTGGGTGGAGAGGTGCTCAGCAGCTTCTGTCACTAGCTCTGAATGGCCTGTCTCCTGGACAAAGAAGCTTTCATGGACTACCCTGCAGGGAGGTGACATTGGACCAGAGCTGACTCCACCTGGGGGAAAGAGTAATTCTCTGGTTTCTTTATAGGTGCCTGCGTAGAAAGAGTCAGGGAGGGATTGGGTGACTTCTAGACCAATTAACTTTTCTTCTTTCCCATCCAGGGGAGTCCAGAGAGGGAAGGGAAAGATCTAACAACCCTGGGCTTTGTGGTTGGCCTCGTGGATGGGGTGGGAGTCCTGGCGGCTCCACTTCTGACTGGAAGGGGTTCACTTGATCCTTTTCTTTCACCCGGAACCTTAGTTGAATAAAGGTCAAGTGACATATTTTAGTGCCTTACTTGAGAGCCATGTTTCCAAATCTAGTACCTTTGATAAAAGTGAGGAGGCTGTGGACAGCTCTCTCCCTCTGACCAGCACTTACCCTGGCAGCTGCCAACATCCTGGGCCATGAGAATAAGGGTGTCTACGTGCTGATGACTGGGCTGGACCTGGAGCGGCTGGTGCTGGCTGGGGGGCCTCTCGGGTAAGTGTGAGGCTTGGGGGAAGCTGGGCTCTGTCGGCCTCTTTGGCAGGTGACCCACCATGAGCAGCAGCAGCCTTCCCCTTGCGGGGCCAAAGGGAGCTGCCTCCTGGCCCTGCACTCTCCTGGGAGACAAAAGGAACCTCCTCCTCCCATGTTGGATTTCTTCCCACAGCAGGGAAATATCATTAAGTAACAGACAAAAGGCCTGAGGAGCAGGGTGGCTTACTCGGCTGTGAAACGACACCTGGGCTGTCACGCCCCTGCACCTCTGGTCAATCAGTGCCATAACTGTGGCAAGACTTTCTGAGGTTGCTTTTCCCCTCCCTGGGATTCTGGCCTTCGCACGCTAGCATTTTGCCACCACACCCGGTGGTGGGATGAGGAGGTGCCCACGGGGCCTTTCTCCTTTCTGACAGGCTCATGCAAGCGGTCCTGGACCACACCATTCCCTACCTGCACGTGAGGGAAGCCTTTGGCCAGAAGATCGGCCACTTCCAGGTGAGCCAAGTGCTTTTGCTGACATGTACACTTCGACTGGGCTAAAGTTTTCTTTGAAAAGAGAGGAAGTGAGGTGGGCACCGTGGATGTTTACTGTCTCCTCTAGCAAATTGAACTTGACTGCTTGGAATGCAGTCTTCCTCAGCATGCAGCCTGGCTCTGGAAGTCATCAGGAAGTTCATCACATTGCCACCTCGATTCCTGTGTGAGGTGGATGAACTAGGCATTGTAAGGTTGGAGAGCAAAGCGTGCAGGTTGTGGGGGCAGAAGGGAAAGAGGTTGGTATTTGTAGTTAGACCTTCTGGTCCGAAGAAGCTGCTGGAAGGTAATAAGCATTGGAGTAAATGGTGCCTTGGGAGCCATGCCTTTCGGAGGCAGTGATGGCTACTTCAGGGTGTAATGCGGGCTGTGGAACAGCCACACTCGGGCCCTAAATCCCACACCTGCCTCCATCTCCATCATCCTGGGTAAATCCCATCTCCTCTCCACGCCCCTGCTTCCTCATCCTTGGCTGTCTTGTTGCTGTTGCTGACCTGCTTTTGGTAACTGGGAGAGTGTTCCAGCATGTTGACCTGTGACATCCCTTTGTGCCCAGTTGATGCAGGGGAAGATGGCTGACATGTACACCCGCCTCATGGCGTGTCGGCAGTATGTCTACAATGTCGCCAAGGCCTGCGATGAGGGCCACTGCACTGCTAAGGTGAGGGCCAGCCTCAGTCGGGGAGAGGCGGTGGCAGTGGGCCAGCTGCTGGGACTTGCTGTCTGTGTGCCTCACAGGGCCCTGCTGACCCGAGCTTCCTCCCGTAGGACTGTGCAGGTGTGATTCTTTACTCAGCTGAGTGTGCCACACAGGTAGCCCTGGATGGCATTCAGTGTTTTGGTGAGTGATCCCCACTTCCCACTCCTAGGGCTCCCTCACTCCTGGGGCCTGTGGCTACTTCAGAAAGCTGTTTCGGGGTGGGTGTGGTGACTCATACCTATAATCCCAGCACTTTGGGAGGCCGAGGTGGGCGGATCACCTGAAGTCAGGAGTTCAAGACCAGCCTGGCCAGCATGGTGAAACCCCATGCTGGGCGTGATGGTGCACGCCTGTAATCCCAGCTACTTGGGAGGCTGAGGCAGGAGAATCGCTTGAACCTGGGAGGCAGAGGTTGCAGTGAGCCAAGATTGCACCATTGCACTCCAGCCTAGGTGACAGAGCAAGAGGCTATCTCAAAAAAAAAAAAAAAAAAGAAAGAAAGCAGTTTCCTCTCCACTCCTCACTATGTGCTTATGCTAGGCCCAGCTGAGCTGGGACCTTCAGACTCTTTCTGTCGCAGTTACAAGAAGGAAATGGAAAGCAAATGAGAAAACTGCTAGATGCCAGGAGTTGCTGCTGCCTTTGGGAACACCCCCCTCTCATCCTCCCTGCCTCATAGACTCTAGGAAATGGGAAAGGGAGATGTCTCAGAGGTAGACCAGCCTTGTTTCCATGCTGTGCGGTGGTTAAGAGCACAGACTCGAGCCGAGCAGCTGAGGTTTGAATCCTTGAGCTGCTGTGTGGGCGTCCTCTCATCCCCATTTGCCATGCCTGTCAGTGGCACCCCTCTTTCTTTGGTAACCTTAGCATTCTGGGTGGCCTTTCAGCCGCAACCTCTTGCCCACCCTACCCCCAACAAGATACAGTAGTCCCCTCTTCTCCTTGGCTTTGCTTTCCACGGTTTCAGTTAGTGTGGTCAACCAAGGTCCAACTATACTAAATGGGTCTGGGTACAGTGGCTCACACCAATAATCCCAGCACTTTGGGAGGCTGAGACGGGCGGATCACCTGAGGTCAGGAGTTTGAGACCATCCTGGCCAACATGGTGAAACCCCATCTCTCCTAAAAATATAAAAATTAACCAGGCGTGGTGATGCATGCCTGTAATCCCAGCTACTTGGGAGGCTGAGGCAGGAGAATTGCTGGAACTCGGGAGGCAGAGGTTGCAGTGAGCTGAGATCATACCCTTGCACTCCAGCCTGGGTGACAGAGCGAGATTCCATCTCAAAAAAAAAAAAAAATGTGTGGCTGGGCACAGTGGCTCACACCTGTAATTCCAGCTGTTTAGGAGGCTGAGGCCGGTGAATCACCTGAAATCAGGAGTTCGAGACCAGCCTGGCCAACATGGTGAAACCCCCTCTCTACTAAAAATACAAAAAAAAAAAAAAAAAATTAGCCGAATGTGGTGGCAGGAGCCTGTAATCCCAGCTATTTGGAAGGCTGAGGCTGGAGAATCGCTTGAACCCAGGAGGCAGAGGTTGCAGTGACCAGAGATCGCACCATTGCATTCCAGCCTGAGTGACAAGAGTGAAACTCCGTCTCGGGGAAAAAAAAAAAAAAAAAAAAAAAAAGGCCAGGCGCAGTGGCTCACACCTGTAACCCCAGCACTTTGGGAGGCCGAGGCAGGTGGATCACCTGAGGTCAGGAGTTCGAGACCAGCCTGACCAACGTGGTGAAACCCCATCTCTACTAAAAATACAAAAATTAGCCAGGTGCGGTGGTGCGCGCCTGTAATGCCAGCTACTCAGGAGGCTGAGGCAGGAGAATCACTTGAACCTTGGAGGCGGAGGTTGCAGAGAGCCAAGATCGTGCCACTGCACTCCAGCCTAGGTGACAGAGCATGACTCCTTCTCAAAAAAAAAAAAAAAAGCTAAATGGAAATTTCTAGAAATAAACAGTTCGTAAGTTTAAAATCCACGCCATCCTGAATAGCTTGATGAAGTGTTGTGCCATGCTGCTCTGTCATGTTTGGTACATGAATCGTCCCTTTGTGCAGCCTATCTGTGCTATGTGGGCTACCTGCCCGTTAGTAGTCACCTAGGGTATCCAATCAGCTGTCCTGGTATCAGAGTGCCTGTGTTCAAGTAACTCTTATTATTTTACTCAGTGGCCCCAAATTGCAAGAGTAGTGATGCTGGCATGTCATAATAGTTCTATTTTAGTATTTGTTATTATTGTTGATCTCTTACTGTGCCTAACTCATAAATTAAACTTTCTCATAAGTATGTATGTATAGGGAAAAAAACAACATATATATGGGGTTTGGTACTATCTACGGTTTCAGGCATCCACTGGGGTCTTGGAATGTATCCCCCAAGGATAAGGAAGGACTAGTGTATTCCCCACACCCCTCCCTCTTGCTACCTTTTGCTGCTTTTCTTTAATCACCCTCTCCTCCTGTGGCCTGTTTCTATATACTTGGCATTCTGTTTGCTTTCTTTGTTTTGCCCACTGTCAATCACTTCCTTTCTTCTCTGCCCAAACTCTGGTTGCAGGTGGCAATGGTTACATCAATGACTTTCCCATGGGCCGCTTTCTTCGAGATGCCAAGCTGTATGAGATAGGGGCTGGGACCAGCGAGGTGAGGCGGCTGGTCATCGGCAGAGCCTTCAATGCAGACTTTCACTAGTCCTGAGACCCTTTTCTGCACCTAGTGGCCTTTCTTGGGAAGTAGAGATGTGGCGGCTCTCCCACCCTGCCCACAGCAGGCCCTCCTGCCCAGCTGCTCTTGTCAGCCCTCTGGCCTCTGGAGGTTAAGTTCTCCACAGCAACTCCCAAGCATCATGGGCCTCACAGCAGGGCCTGTGCCACGACTAGTGTTCTGTGACTTAAAATGGACTCAGCAGGAAGCATATTGTCTGGGGATTGTTGGGACAGGTTTTGGTGACTCTGTGCCCTTGCTCTCTAACTTCTGAGCCCACCTTCCAGGGTAGGCACCTGGGGGCATGCAGGTACCCACCTCTTTCTTTTGGGTGAGCCTCTGGCAGGGAGATCTCTCTGCTCAAGCACAGCAGAATCATGGCCCCTCTCCATGAATTGGAACTTGGTACAGGTTAAGTATCCCTAATCCTGAAATCTGAAACACTCTGGTTCCAAGCATTTTGGATAAGGCAAATTCAACTTGCAGTCTCTTTTCTGGGGGAAAAAAATAATAAACCTAGCCTAGCCAGGCGTGGTGGCTCACGCTTGTAATCCCAGCACTTCAAGAGGCCAAGGTGGGTGGATCACCTGAGGTCAGGAGTTCAAGACCAGCCTGGCCAACATGTGGAAACCTCGTCTCGACTAAAAATAGAAAAAATTTAGTTGGGCATGGTGGTGGGAGCCTGTAATCCCAGCTACTTCAGGAGGCTGAGGCAGGAGAATCACTTGAACCCAGGAGGCAGAGGTTGCAGTGAGCCGAGATTGTGCCATTGCACTCCAGCCTGGGCGACAAGAGCAAAACTCTTCAAAAAACAAAACAAAACAAAACAAAAAACCTGGCCCTTGTTTCTTCCAGTTTCTAGAGGTATCAGCTTCTAGCAGCTTATGAACACATACGCTTGCTTGGCCAGGCAGGGTGGTGTGTGCCTGTAATGCCAGCACTTTGGGAGGCCCAGGCAGGAAAATCACTTGAGCCCAGGAGTTCAAGGCTGTAGTGAGCTATGATGATACCACTGTACTCCAGCCTGAGCAACAGACTGAGACCCTGTCTCTAAAAATAAAAATAAATGATGGCTGGGTGCCATGGCACATGTCTGTAATCCCAGCACTTTGGGAGGCCAAGGCAGGTGGATCACTTGCACTCAGGAGTTCCAGACCAGCCTGGCCAACATGGTGAAACCCCATCTCTACTAAAAATACAAAAATTAGCCAGGGGTGGTGGTGCACGTCTGTAATCCCAGCTACTCAGGAGGCTGAGGCAGAGAATTGCTTGAACCCGGGAGGCGGAGTTTGCAGTGAGCCAAGATCACACCACTGCACTCCAACTTGTGCGACAGAGCAAGACTCTGTCTCAAAAAATAATAGGCCGGGAGTGGTGGCTCACGTCTGTAATCCCAGCACTTTGGGAGGCCGAGGCGGGCAGATCACAAGGTCAGGAGTTCAAGACCAGCCTGACGACCAACATGGTGAAACCTCGTCTCTACTAAAAATACAAAAATTAGCCGGGCCTGGTGGCGCACGCCTGTAATCCCAGTTACTCAGGAGACTGAGGCAGGAGAATCACTTGAACGCAGGAGGCGGAGGTGGCAGGAGCTGAGATTGCACCATTGCACTCCAGCCTGGGCAACAGAGTGAGACTCTGTCTCAAAAAATAGTAATAAAATAAATGAACACACATGCTGCTAAGAGTCCGCAGTGGGGCAGAGCAGAGGACGGCATGCTTTTGTGTGCTACTGGAAGACTGGCTCCTCCTGTACAGCACCTCTGAGCCCTTGTGCACCGCCCTGCCACGGGCACCTTCCAGTCCTGGCCATGTGACCACCCACAGCTGACTGGGTAGCAGGCACAGGCCCTACCCAAGCAGGCTGGAGTTGGCTCGCCTGACTCCAGCTGAGGCTGCCTGTGTACATTTCTCCAGATACCCTATGGCTAATTTTGTTATAACTGCACAGTGGCTGCTGCCATTTTGTATTAAATATATTGTGAAACAAACCCATCTGCTTCTAAACCAGTGATTTTGGGGAGAAGCAATCTACTTGCCGCTGCTTCCTGTCTGGATCCAGCTTGTGTCCTTGGAGAGTGGCTGGTCCAGGTCCTATTCCTGTCCTCCAGCCCATTCTTTCGTGAGGGACAGGAAGGTAAAATCAGCCCTTAGGATAGAGGTCCCAGCCTCCCTTTCCCAGATCTCCCAGTGAGTTTTAAAGGAAGCAGGGAGCCCAGAGTGCTAAGTTCTTACAGCCAGAAAGAAGCTTATAGATTTCTGAAAACCGCCCCCATGTTTTTAAAAAGATCAACGCAATTTGACTTTCTCAAGGTCAAAACGAACTAGAATCCAGATCTGCTAGTGGCAAAAATGGAGGTGTTCTGAGAATTCCAGCTTTGGGCCCCACTGTACAACAGTCTGGATAGAGTGTGATCTGAGAAGGGAATGGGTCTGTGTTGTTCCACCCCTTCTGAGTTCCGAAAAGAGGGAACTGGTTTTCTTGGCTCTCAGCCCAGCAGCGCCTATCCTGGCTTTTGGTCCTGGCCTGCAGCCAAGTGCTGTTCCTAGCCTGAGGCTTGAGACAGGTGGGGTTAGCTCCTCACCAACCCCAGTTCAGTCCCATCCTGAGGGCAAGATCTTGGCCTCATAGGCAGTGCCTTTCACTTCCTTGTCTTGCTCCCTGCTGTGTTGGAGATGAATGTGATTAAAAGGGCCATCTTGCTGGCTTAATGTGTGGCTGGAGCGACCAGCCTGGAGACAATGTGGCAAAATGGGGTGCTTCATCCAGTCTGTCTAATCCCTGTCGACTTGGGGAGGTGATTTCTTTCCTGATTCTGTATGTGAAGCAAAATAAATGTTTTAAAATTAAAAGCAAAAAAACAAAATGAACCATGCAGCCTGAGTGGTAAATGGAAGAACAAGGGGCACGTCTACTTTGGTTCTTGTGGGCGTGTTTGGTTGCCTACATGCATTGGGCAAATCTGCAGCACCAGCTGCCAGCACTGCTCCTTCCTGCGGCTGGCTCTTATTCCACTCCAATTTTAGGCAGGTCACACTATCAGGGCAGCTCGCTGCTGTTGATGCTGCCTGCCCTGTGGGAGGGCAACAGAACCCTGGGATGTTTTTTAAGCGTGGTCTGAGCACACCCCTCATCAGAATTTGGCAACCTGGAATAAATGCAGGTTCCTGGATCCTGCCCCAGACCTATTCACATCCCCAAGGGTGATTCTAGACAAGGCAATCTTCTGCAACCACCATCTGGGTCCTAGAGCAGGCTTCCCCAGGAGCCTAAGTCCTAATTCTAAATCCATATAATCTAGTGATAACAATCCCTTTCCCATGTAACCCTCTCAAGTCTGAGCTCCTTGATCTTTGCACAACCGAGTGCAGGAGGCAAGGTTTCCCGCAGGGCCCCCTTTCAGAAGACCGGTAAGGTGAGTTGCCCTCGGCGGGATGGGACCAGACCTGGTATAAACGCAGTGCGCGGTCTGGAAAGAGGTGCCCAGTCCCCTGCCTGCCGGGTGGGAGCTGGGACCTAAGACCCAGGTGGTCATCTGTCGCGACCCCCAGCCTAGGGGGCAGGTCCAGAGGCCTTCCTCTGACCCTCTCCCTCGAGGCAGCGCGCTTCTTGGAGCGCAGCACTGGCTCGCCAGACGCAGCTCGGGTGTCGCATGGAGCTCGCCTGACCCCTGCCGGCTGCCCGCGGGGTTGCAAACGCGCGGAGCCAGCCTATCTGGCCTTTGCCTGGGGTTCAAGGCCCCCAGTTTGGGATTTCAGGACTCAACGACGTTTTGTTTTAGCCAATAAGGACATTAAAGGGAAGAGGGGTTGGGGGAAGCCTATCCTCTATTACCATCATTTCATACAAGGCTTTTTTTTTTTTTTTTTGAGACGGAGTCTCGCTCTGTCGCCCAAGCTGGAGTGCAGTGGCGCGATCTCGGCTCACTACAAGCTCCGCCTCCCGGGTTCACGCCATTCTCCTGCCTCAGCCTCCTGAGTAGCTGGGACTACAGGCGCCCGCCACCATGCCCGGCTAATTTTTTGTATTTTTAGTAGAGACGGGGTTTCACTGTGTTAGCCAGGTTGGTCTCGATCTGCCGACCTCATGATCTGCCCACCTCGGCCTCCCAAAGTGCTGGGATTACGGGCGTGAGCCACCGCGCCCGGCCGGCCTTTTTTTCTTTTTTTTTAAGACGGAGTCTCACTTTGTCACCCAGGCTGGAGTGCAGTGGCACGATCCCGGCTCACTGCAACCTCCGCATCTTGGGTTCAAGCGATTCTCGTGCCTTAGCCTCCCAAATAGCTGGGATTAGAGGCATGTGCCACCATGCCTGGCTAATTTTTGTATTTTTAGTAGAGACGGGGTTTCACCACGTTGGCCAGGCTGGTCTCAAAGCCCTGGCCTCAATTGATCCACTGGCCTTAGCCTCCCAAAATGCTGGGATTACAGGCATGAGCCACCGCGCCCAGCTAGGCCAGGATTTTTTATTTATTTATTTATTTTTGAGACAGGATCTCACTCTGTCACCCAGTGCAGTGGCGTGATCTCAGCTTACTGCAGCTTCGACCTCCCTGGCTCAAGAGATCCTCTGGCCTCAGCCCTCCCCCTTGCCACCCCCCCAACTCCCCAGTAGCTGGGACTAGAGGTGTGCACCACCATGCCAGACTAATTTTTGTATTTTTTGTAGAGCCGGGCTCTCACCATGTTGTCCAGGCTGGGCTCAACTCCTGGGCTCAAGCGATCCTCCCACCTCCACTTCCCAAAGTGTTGGGATTATAGGTATTGAGCCAGTGTGCCCAGCCCTTCAATTTTTGCATATGCTTTATGTTCATGGTTTTAAAAAATACTACAGTTTTTAAAAGCTTATTTAAAAAAATAAAAGTCCCCTGTCCCTCCTATCCCCATTCCCACTCCCGGGACAAAACCACTTTTGAATCTTTAAGGGGCTTCTTTTGATAATTCACTTCATTCCTCTAAGTGACATGCTTACTTATTGATTTAATTGTAAGCACTTTTAAGGATAGTTTTTGTTTTTGTTTTTAAGACGGAATCTTGCACTCTGTCGCCCATGCTGGAGTACAGTGGCACAATCTCAGCTGACTGCAACCTCCGCCTCCCGGGTTCTAGCGATTCTTCTGCCTCAGCCTCCCGAGTAGCTGGGACTACAGGTGCACACCACCATGCCCAGCTAATTTTTGTATTTTTAGTAGAGACAGGGTTTCACCATATTGGCCAGGCTGGTCTCAAACTCTTGACCTCATGATCCGCCCGCCTCAGCCTCCCAAAGTGCTGGGATTCCAGGCATGAGCCACCACGCCCAGCCCAAGGATAGTTCTTTAAAGTGCATACATTTGATTTATGAGAACTTATGCCCATACTTTTTTCACTTCCTCGGGCCAGCCCTGTCCACGGGCCAGTGTTTGGGAGCCCTGAAATCAGGTGGTGCAGAGCCCCATTCACATTCCTGGCTGTCCCCAACCCCTGCCCACACTTGGTACCCAGAGCCTACAGCCACGCTAGTGCAGAGTGGGAGCTCTCCTCTCCCTGTGTGCACCACTTGGTTACTCTTGCAGGGGGCCATTCCAGAATTCAGCCTCTCTCCCTCACCCACCACCCACCCACTCTCAGAGGCTAGCCTGGTATCTCTTAAATACTTCTTGGATCTTAACATCCTGCCAACTTGCCTCCCTTCTTCCAGGCCATGCCCCTCAACCCTTCCTCTACGCTGAACCAGTGAACTATCAAGCTCCCCGCAAATTCTTCAGTGGCTCCCAGCACCTATAAGATCTAAGGCTGGCCGGGCGCGGTGGCTCACGCTTGTAATCCCAGCACTTTGGGAGGCCGAGGCAGGCGGATCACGAGGTCAGGAGATCGAGACCACGGTGAAACCCCGTCTCTACTAAAAATACAAAAAATTAGCCGGGCGAGGTGGCAGGCGCCTGTAGTCCCAGCTACTCGGAGAGGCTGAGGCAGGAGAATGGCGTGAACCCAGGAGGCAGAGCTTGCAGTGAGCCGAGATCATGCCACTGCACTCCAGCCTGGGCGACAGAGCAAGACTCCGTCTCAAAAAAAAAAAAAAAAAAAAGATCTAAGGCTTGGCAAGGCAAATATGACTCTAACCCCCCTGGGCCTTCCCCTTCTGCTGCTTCCCTCCTTCCCTTCTGAATGTTCGTGTTCTTGTTGCAAGGAGTCCTCACTGTCGTGTTTCTCACCCCTGTGCCTTTGGTCTGGGGCAGCTCTGGAAGTCCTTCCAGCCCTTCAACCTTTCTCTTGCTTCCCCATCTCTAAAGCCTCAGGCCAGGGCCTGCCTCCTTCAGGAAGACCTCTCTTCTCCAACCTTCCCTCAGTCCTCTGTCTCCATCTCATCCATCCTGGATGAGTTCCCTTCCTCCTTCTGCCTGGGCATATCTGCACTGATGGGCTTGCCACACAGTTGTTTATTCCAGTTTCCCCAGCATTAGGCAGGCTATGAATCTGAGAGCTAGGACTGTGATTTGACTGTCTTTACATGATCACCATCCAGCACAGTTCCTGGCATGTAATAGGTGCACAACAAATGTTTATTGAAAGAGTAGATGAGTAGTCACATGACACTTAGCTCACATTTTGCTGGTATACTGTTATTTGTGTATATGGTCCTCTCTGAGCATACTGTAAGATCTTTGAGGTCAAAGACCCTCTCTCACTTATCTGAACTCTCCCAGTAGCACCCGGGGCTCACAGTAAGTGCTCAGTGGCTATGTTCATGCTGAATGAGTGAAATGACAGGTGGGCCAGAGCCCTGGCCTAATCCCAGCATTGGCAGAAACAGCAGAGCCAGCCGGCTTTGCCTGGCCCTGTTTTCTCCAGGCCTTCCCACCCTGGAGTGGCCAGAGCCCAGCCACAGAAGGGAGGCCCTCACCCCCATACTCCTCTGATCCACTCAGAGACAGAAGGAAGCTGTGCTAAAAGACCCTGACCCTCCTCTGCTAGCTGAGGATGAGAATGGGAGCTGGAAGGGGAAAGGGGCAGAGCAGAGCCACACGGCCTTTGTGTTCTTGTGTGAAATGCATGGTATATATGGGGGAGTACATACATGCACATATGCAGTGTGCAAAATAACAAAACAAACTCCTGTGTACCCAACACGTAGGTCAATGAAGACAGTATTCCAAGCCCATGTGCCCCTCCTTGACATATTCTCCCCAGGGGAGCCACCGTCCTGAATTTGGTGATAATCCTCCCCTTACGTTTCTCAATGGCTTCCTGCCTTTGTACAGATCCCTGAACAATATTGTTTAGGTTGCCTGATTTCAAACTTTCTATAGCTGGATTCATACTATATATATATGTATATATTCTTCCATGTCTTGCTTTTTGGCTCATCATTGTATAGTTTTTGTTTTCTTGTTTTCTTGGTTTTTTTGTTTGTTTTTCATTTTGTTTTGAAACAGGGTCTCACTCTGTTCATGATCACAGCTCACTATAGCCTCAACCTTCTGGGCTCAAGCCATCTTCCTGCCTGGGCCTCGTAGGTAAGGTAATGGATTACAGGGGTTTGCCATAAAGCTCAGCTAATTTTTTTGTATTTTTTGTAGAGATGGGGTTTCATCATGTCGCCTAGGCTGGTCTCAGACTCCTGGGCTTAAGGGATCTGCCTGCCTCAGCCTCCCAAAGTGGCCTCCATGCTCAGCTCTTTTAAATTTTTTATTGTTTTTGAGACAGGGCCTCACTTTGTCACCCAGGCTGGAGTGTAGTGACACAGTCATGACTAACTGCAGCCTTGACCTCCCGGGCTCAAGTGATTCTCCCACTTCAGCCTCTTCAGTGGCTGGGATTACAGGCCCAGTCCGGCTATTTTTTTTTCTTTATTTTCTTAAATGTTTACAGAGACAGGGTCTCACTATGTTGCCCAGCCTGGTCTCCTGAGCTCAAGCCATCCTCCTGCTTCAGCCTCCCAAAGTGCTGGGATTACAAGTGTGAGCCACGGTGCCCAGCCTCATTCATGTTAATGAGCAGGACTGTAATCTCTTCAATTTTTTTTCTTGTGTAGTATTCCATAATGTGGAAATACAACAATTTAATTGTCCATTCTACTGTCGATGGATATTTGGGCTGTTTCCAGTTTGGCGCTATTCTAAAACATTCCTGGCCAGATGCGGTGGTTTATACCTGTAATCCCAGCACTTTGGGAGGCCGAGGCGGGCGGATCACCTGAGGTCAGGAGTTCGAAACAAGCCTGGCCAACATGGTGAAACCCCGTCTCTACTAAAAATACAAAAATTAGCCAGGTGTGGTGGCGGATGCCTGTAATCCCAGCTACTCTAGAGGCTGAGGCACAAGAATAGCTAGAACCTGGGAGGCAGAGGTTGCAGTGAGCCGAGGTCACACCATTGCACTCCAGCCTGGGTGACAGAGCGATACACTGTCTCAAAAAAAAAAAAAAAAAAAAAAAAAAAAAAACCATTCCTGTGGGTATCTTCTGATACAGATGTGCAAGTGTTCCTCAAGTCATAGTCCCAGGAATATAATTTATCTGTTGTAGGCTATGCACCTGATCAACCTTAGTAGATAATTCAAAACTGTTTCCCAAAGTAGTTGTGGGTCTGTTAGAATGATGCCACCAGAGGTGACTTGGGGCAAAAGTTGAATGCCAGCCCCAGGGCCAACCCCATGAGCTTATTTTCAGCAAGGTAGAGAAGTCAGATGGCAAAAGAGTGTGCATCTGTGCATCACTGCTTCCCCAGCCAGGCCCATAAACCACATGTTGAACAAACCTTTATAGGCAAGCTACTAAGACCCAGGCACTGGGCGAGGGGCTGGGGAGACAATAATGATTTAACACAGACCAGCCTCAGAGAGCAACAATTACGTTTCCATTTACCCTGCCAGGCAGCTGGATGCTCCAGTTTTGCCCTGAAGACACGAGAGAGTAAGGGCCAGATAGATAAGTGGGAATTTTCTTGAAGAAAAAAAGGTATTCCAGGCCCAGGAATATCTCAGCACAGGCAGTACCTCCACTCCTCAAAGGTGGCCAGTGGATCAGTGGCAGAAGTACAGAGGGCTGCCCTTGCTGGCAGGGGAAGGAAGGAAGGAAGCAAGAAGATTAGGGCTACGCTCGCGCTGGCAGAGAGACACACAGCTCCAGATCCAGATCCATTCAGACACAGCTTGTGCCTTGTGCCTGTCCAGGAGCAAACATGGGTGAGCATGCACATGGACATGCATACCTCTGCACACACTTTCGGAGAGGCTGTCAGACATGTTGCAGGAGCAGAGGCAAGGAGCGTGAACACGCAGCTGCTTGTGGGAGATAAGCCCAGCGCTGGGGGCTGCCTGCCTGGCCTGCCTTGAGAGTCCCCTTGCACATCTGCCTGGGTTCCCAAGAGGCAACCTCTACAAAGACATGTGTTTTCAGGACAACCTGCCCTCTCCCGCAAATTCTTTCTATTTACAGGAATAGAGTAGCAAAATCCCTTGGTTCATATTTGAGTCCTGTCTGATGCTGCCAGGCTGGCCAGGGCTGGGCATACAGTAGTTCTCTTTACTTGTTGAAGTAGAATAGTTAAATGAAATTTACTATAAGATAAATTAAGATAACTTTACTATAAGATATATTAAGATTTAAAATAGGGGGAAAGAGGAACCTGAAATGAGAAAAGGGTAGTGAAGGAAGACTTGATGTCCTTCATAACTGGCCTGCATCCTGCCCAGCCCCTCCTTTCTTTCCAGAAGCCCACCAGTGGCCCAGAGTGGAAGGGTGGGAGTCAGACCAGTCCAAGGTTGCTAATTAAGACTGGACTGCCAGGCATGGTGGCTCATGCCTGTAATCCCAGCACTTTGGGAGGCTGAGGCGGGCAGATCAGCTGAGGTCAGGAGTTTGAGACCAGCCTGGCCAACATGGTGAAACCCCATCTTTACTAAAAATACAAAAATTGGCTGGGTGTGGTGGCACGTGCCTGTAATGCCAGCTACTCAGGAGGCTGAGGCAGGAGAATTGCTTGAAACTGGGAGACGGAGGTTGCAGTGAGCCGAGATTAGGCCACTGCGCTCCAGCCTGGGTGACAGAGTGAGACTCTGTGTCAAAAAAAAAAAAAAAAAAAAGACTGGACTGTTTGTGGGTTTTATATGACTGCTGCTTGAGACTGCTTGAGAGAGCTGAGATCTGCTCTCCCTTCCTAAGACTGCTTCCAAGGCCCAGAGCTGGCAGCAATTCAGAATCACTACCTAGATATTGAGATCCAGCCAGTTCTAGGTCCTCTTGTACCTCTTCCCAGCCCCTCCCTCCCAGGTACCCCTGGGCAAAGTATACCCTATGGTCCTTTGGGGCTGGAGAAGCAGGTGGTTGTGAAATAGGCTGGCCTTTGGGACCTCCCTCTCCCCTGGTACCCTCCCTCCCTGGGAGGCTGCTTGTCTCCAGAGTGAAGGAGCAAGTGGGGGCCCTCCGTAGTCTTCTCCTTCCATGGCCAGGCTGCCCGGGTGCTTGGAACCCAGCCACACACACCTGGGTGCCCCATTCACTGGCCCTCCAGGCTGTCAGAGACCTTTGTGCTGCAGTTTTTCTGCCCTCCCACCTGATCACCCACACCTCCAAGGGGGCTGCAACCTCCTGTTCGGGACTTCTGAGCCTGGAGAGAGGCTGTGGGGGGTGGGGCAAGAGCCCTGGAAGGGCCCCAGAATGTGGAGCCTGTTGCCAATAGGGGCAACAAGACAATCTCTCTGTAGGACTGACTGTGAGGCCTCCCCAAAGAAGGATCGGGCAGAGAAATGCAGGCTCCTCAGCCCTGCCTGGGACATCTGCAGCTGCCTCAGAGCTCACATTGTGTGGATCCCAACAGCGTTTCCCTCAGTAATGAGGACCCAGCCCGGTCCCAATTCTGCATTCCCCTCATCCCCAAGGCTGGAAACTCCCTATGGCCACTCCTGTGGGCTCAGCCATCTTATACTACAAGCTCCTCTAATAAGCCCCGTCCCTCCGCCCAGCCTGCCCACTTACTAGGAACAGCCATACAACTCATTTCCCTGCTGCCCCGTGAAAACTTCATCTCTCTGTGCCTCAGAGCGTCTGCCAAGCCCCTGTGGCCCACCACTCCATCCCCTGCCAGTGGATGCTCTGGCATGGCCAGCGTCCTCACTCAGGCACCTGTCCCCCAGCTGGCACACCCCAGGATCAGCCCATTCGAGTGACCTGCCCCCACATCCACCAATGCCCTGCTCAGTTAAGAACTGGCATTTGCTGAGGGACCATTATGTCCCAGGGTGCCAGGGATTCAAAGACTAGTAACAGTATGGGGCCAAAAAAGTTTACGAGTTACTTGGGGAGATAGACATAAAAACTATGAGACATCTCAATTACTCCAATTTTAACGTTACCCATTCTTTAAGACCCAGCACGAGCACTAACCCACCTACACACCCACCTGTCTCTGGTTTGCTGCCATATCCCCAGCACTTTGCACTTGGCTCAGTGGAGGCCCTCTCCCTCCAAATAAATACTTGCATAATGAATGCAAAGCAGGGGGTGGGGGCAGGCTGCAGGGAGGATAACTTCTTTCCTTCGCCCTCCACCAAGCTTATCTAGATGAAATCAGATTTAAATAAAACATCAAGGGCGGCCTTGGAGCGGGGAGGGCAGGAGTGGGCAGGGGGGAATCTCAAGGCTTCGCCTTGAACTAAATTCTTCCATCTTTTTAGTGGCAGCTAAAAGAACAGAGTTCTGGGGCCGCAGCCCCTAGCTTCTTGGGGACGCCATCTGGACTGCTGAAGCCAGAACTGTAACTTTTATGCCTCCAGATTTCAATGAGTCTGCCTTGTCAAACCCATAACCAATTGTTATCCAGTTGTTGAATGAATCACGTCAGGAAATTTTATAGTAAAAATGTGTACAAGTCACAAAAAGTACAAATGTTGGTGATCACTCCTGAAAACAGGCAAACTGGGTCAGGATGAGTGCGTGTAAAGGTAGGGAGGCAGAGCCTGGCACGCAGTGTGGCTGCAAGAGGTAGTTTTCTAAGCTAATATGGAAGTCTAGCACTGTGGCCACCTGGCAGAGCAGTCAGGCTGCAGAGCCGCTGGGGCGCAGGCAAAGGCTTGATTTCTCTGCCATTCATTCATCACTGAGTAGCTGTTACTGAGAACCTATCATGTGCAAGTACCGTGTGGGCCATGGGGAAACAGTAGGACCCAGGGAGACGCAGATGTGGTTTTCACCCTAGCCTAGCCAGGGAGGCAGGTCTTAGCCAGGAATCACTGGCTTGCCAGGCTTGCTAGGAAGAGAGCATTGCAGGTTGTGGAGTGTGACTGAGCCCGAGAGATGAGATCAGAGAGCCTCCTGGCTGGGGCGGCAACAATAGTCAGTTCCAGATTTGGATCTTTATCCTGAGTGTAAGCAGGAGTCACGGAAGGGTTTAAGCAGGAGAGTGCTATGAGGCAGTCTATTTTGGAAAGATCCTCTGACTGAGAGCCCTCTGACTGGGGCAGAGTGGATGCGGGAGGCTGGGCTGTGGTTGGTCACAGAGGTGGGAGGAGATTCGAGGCTGGAGGCTCCAGTAAAAGACAGGCTGTGGTGATGGATTAGCTATGGGTGGCGGCTCAGGAGGGAGAGGGAGGTGCCAAGGATGAGTCCAAGGTTCTTGACTCTTAAAACTGCCAGTGCCTTTACCCCACAATGGAAACATTGCGAGAACACTGAGTTTGCTTGTAGTTGGAAGCTGGCTGAAGTGTATCTGATGTTCTTGAAAGACCATATTGATGTTTCAGTGTCAAAGAGAGTGCAGAAGGCAGGGAAAGGGTACTTTTGATAACGGCTTTGCCAAAGGAATGTCTTTTTATAAAGAAATATGACAATCTACTTGCAACATTTTGCCCCCAATCTAACAGTGAGATGAATGTTGCTCACAGCAACTTCATATGTAAAATTCGAATGAGTTGCTAACAGACATTTGGAAAACATGAGTAGAGAATTGTTTGGGGAAGCTTATTTAGGAAGAAGTGATGGAGAAATCATTAAAAGTGACAAGGCTGGGATCTAAACCCTGGCTCCACTATTATTACGCTTTTTCTTTCTTTGTCTTTCTTTTTTCTTCCTTTTTGTGGCGAACGGGGTCTCGCTATATTGCCCAGACAGGTCTCGAACTCCTGGGCTCAAGCTATCCTCCCGCCTCTGCCTCCCTGAGACCTGGGATTACAGGTGTGAGCCACCACGCCCAGCCGGCTCCACTATTATTAATGTGACCCTGGGAAGTTACGGAACCTGTCTATGCCTCAGTTTTCTCATCAGTAAAATGAGAATAATAACATTATCTATTTCATAAGACTGGCTGGGGATTAAGAGTATGTGTAGGCCTGGCGCAGTGGCCCACGCCTGTAATCCCAGCACTTTGGGAGGCCAAGGCAGGCGGGTCGCGACGTCAGAGATCGAGACTAGCCTGGCTAACATGATGAAACCCCATCTCTACTAAACATACAAAAAATTAGCTGGGCACGGTGGCGGGCGCCTGTAGTCCCAGCTACTCGGGAGGCTGAGGCAGGAGAATGGCGTGAACTTGAAAGGTGGAGCTTGCAGTGAGCCGAGATCACGCCACTGCACTCCAGCCTGGGCTACAGAGCGAGACGCCATCTCAAAAAAAAAAAAAAAAAGAGTATGTGTAAAGAGCTTAACACAGTGCCTAACTCATGGAATCTCTCCAGGAACATTAGGTATCATAGAATACACCCTGACAGAGGGAAGCAACGAAGAAGGCAATTGCTGATTTCCCATAATCCCTTTCAACAAAGAAGAGTTGTTGTCCATATAACCAAGTGTAATTTTTATAAATGCCCTTATTAGATGTTTAAATATAGTATAATATTCACAAATCGGGGGGAAAATTGTCAGGCCTCTCATATCTAAGTCTTTTTTTTTTTCTTTTTTCTTTTTTTTGAGATAGATTCTCACTCCATCACCCAGGTTGGAGTACAGTAGTTCGATCTTGGCTCACTGCAATCTCCACCCCCCAGGTTCAAGCGATTCTTATGCCTCAGCCTCCTGAGTAGCTGGAACTACAGATGCGTGTCACCACACCTGTAGAGACAGGGTTTTGCCACATTGGCCAGACTGGTCTTGAACTCCTGGCCTCAAGTGATCCACCCACCTCGGCCTCCCAAAGTGCTGGAATTACAGGTGTGAGCCACTGTGCCTGGCCTATCATATCTAAGTCTTGATGTCACTTTTCCAGTTACTAATCATCTGGTCCAGTCTTGCTTAGGTCATACACTCTTTGATGTGCTCTTCAGTTTCTGAGGATCACGCCTCTGCTAGGTGGAGTAGCTTTCCTAGGTCAGAAGCAATGCTATCTGCGTGGCCTCCCAAGTCTTCTTGGTGCCTGCACGGTGCAGAGCACAGGTGGCACCGTGGTTGGTTAACACCATACTTGTGGCCCAGACTGTAGTCCCCCCAGAGGGTGTCTGCTGGAAAGGGCTGGTCCTGGCTCTTGCTGTGGGTTCACTGAAGTTAAGTGAAGATGGCAAAAGAACCACAGGTGATTCTCTCCTCTGCTCTGGGTTTTGCAAGACTAGAGAGGTCAGTGGCTGTGGCTGGGAGCCTGTAGGAGATGGAACTACCTCACCTTGAAGAATGTGATTAGGGATGCCACAGAGAATCTTTCCCGAAGAGGGAAATGGCTAGGGCCCTGGCCTTGGGAGGATGGAATGGAGAAGCCATGGGAAGAGGGGCTGGCCTCTCCTCCAAACCCGGCAAAGGGAGCCATCCTGCCTGACTGAAGTCAGAGTGGGGCCCACTGCTGGGTGGACAGAATACAGCCACAGGCACTACATTGTCAGAGCACCAGATGGGAGACAAGGAGTACAAAACAGAGGTGGAAGACTGATTCCAGTATGGAAGCAGGGCAGGCTTCAGGCATGGCCAGATTTGGGCATGATGAAATAGATTCACAATTGCTAATGTTCTGGGGGCACTTGTGGCTACATCAGGTGCTATTCTAAGTACTTTATATGTTTTCAGAAGCTGTAGAGCCAGGACTGTATTCAGAAAGTCTGCATTCTTAACCACTACGCTACGTGAAATGTAGAAAGAAGAAAGCTTTTAGACATATAAAGGGTTAGACCTCTATTTTATATGTTAAATGCCATACAAAAAAAAAAAGCAAAGGTTTTGGAGCCACTCCAAGCCTATGTGATCTTGGGCAGTTACTTAGATTCTCCAGGTCTCAGTTTCCTCATTTGTTTGTAAATTTGAGAGTACATTTACCTACCAGAGTTCTTGAAGGTTAAATAAAGAAACGTATGTTGAGTGCCTGTTTATGCCTTCTGTAAGACACCTGCCCCCTCTGGACCTCCTGCCCGCTTTGGAGGCTCTCAATACACTGCCCATTCCAGATCTGGATTTCCTCATCTTCCCAGGGGTCTGTACGTCTGGAATAAAGGAAACAACATAGTGGATGCACCCCTGGTCTTCCAGTCCACAGCGTTGGGAGTTCCTCAGGGGAGAAGTCATACTCCAAGTTGATATCTGAGCAGACAAGTGTTCTGGTAACAGTAAAGGAGGTGACCCTGGAAGCTGAGGTCCCAAGCAACGCAAACCTAGATCATCACAGAAATGTCATGTTTCTTGGAATAATTCTCCTCTCTCTGTGTATTTATCCATTCAGTTTCTATTTACCAATTGTTTACTATTCAGTTCACCAAGCATTATTAGGCAACTACTATTTGCCAGGTATCATGCCATGTTCTCAGGAGTCACCTAGAAGAGCCCACAAACTCTGGACCATGTTTAATTTCCCTTTTCGTCTCCAGCCTGGGTCCATGGATCTTGGAGTGTGCTCAGTAAACATCTGCTCCTGGGGCAATAATGAAGGTACTATTAGAGACTGGCATGAGAATGCAACAGGGCTCTCTGAGTAGGTTCAAGGGAACTAGACACTGCAAAGGCCTGCACCACGATACCCATCCATGCCTCTGTGGCCACAATGCAGGGCAAGGATCACACACCTGAAAACCTTCAGGGTACAGGTCCCGTAAATGCCCCGCATGGGCAAGGTGGGAGTATGGTAAACTGGAGCATGCCTACCCCATACAGACTGCATTTGCTACTTAGTACCAACCTATTGTTGCAAGTGAAAATGTGCGCCAAGGGTAGCAAATCTTCTGATTTTTTTCAAGAGAAACTGTAAACCTGGATTTTTATTTTCAATCTCCAAAAATGTCAGCATTGGCCCCTAATTTTAATCCTTTTGGAAAGCCCCATAGACAGTTAAATAGAACTTGTCTGCCTGCTTACTTTTGCTCAAAGGCTACTAGTTTGGGAGCCCTAAGTGTGCCTGTGAAAGGGGAGAGGTAGAGGGCTGTATGTCCTGGGGCCAGGTTATGAGGGACCTAGAATGCCATCCTTCCTTGGGACCAGGACTGTGCTAGACACACAGGAAGCCATAAAGAGGATGTTAAAGCCATAGGCCTGCCCTGCAGGGGTTTATAATCTTATAAATAAAGACTTATGGGCAAAGCAGCAGATGGTCAGGAATATGTGAGGAGGAGACAACTTGGAGTCCGTAGAGTTCAGGGCAGCAGGGAGCAAGGTGGACTTGAGCTTCAGAACAGTTTCACCTGAGCTTCGGGAGACCTTTCCAGGAAGTCAGTCTTGGACTCTGAGGATAAGGATTCTGGAGGAGTCTGAGAGATCCATAAACAAATATGAATGGGCACGACCTATGCTTGAGACTCCAAAGAAAAGCCCCAGGGAATCTGCTTCCCGGTGTCATGGGAAGAGGCTCACAGGAAAGGGCAGGGCTATAGCCTGAGGCTTCACTGACACCCTCACACCCCTTCCTATTGAACCTGGCCATCCTTGGCCTCGGAAGTCCGGTGGGGTCAGCCTCTCCAAGCTTGCAGAAGTCACTGTTGGGGGCTTGGGCAAGTGGTACAATTCCAGCTAGGGTATAAGCCCTGCCTGTGTGGCTCAGGCCAGGCATTAATGGCTCTAAGCCTCAATTTCCTATTTGTGAAATGGCAATAGTAATTGCATATACCTACTGAGATTGGGGTGAGAATGAGAAACCAATATAGGATGTCGTTTGCCCCTGTTCCTATATGGTTTTTATGAGAAATGTGCACCGCCAGTTTGTCTCCAGTGGGGTGGGGGAAAAAGCACCTGGAGGGTGAAGCGAAGCTCGTCCCCATGTTTGTCTTTCTTGTTGCTGCTCCGGAAATGGCATGGATTCTGGGAGGGCTGCCTATCTTAGCGAGTGAGGGAGGAGATGGAGCATGGGGGTCTCTGCGTTTCTTCCCCAGGGAAAGAGATGGTAGAGCTCCTGGTTGGCGGCAGACAGCAGCGGCTGGGGTTGTGGACAGCGCTAAAAGAGGGCTCTCTTTCCCCCAGAGCAGACTCTTTCCGCCCAACACCCACCTGGGAGGCAGGGCGAGACCCAAGGTCAGACGTCCCTGGAGCAGGTGAGCACTGCGAGGGAACTGAGATGCAAGATCCTCCTGCCTGAACTCACACCCCGCGTGCTGCTCCCCCAACTCGCCTCTCGGATCTCAGACCAGAAGCTTCCTTTCCTCAAAATCCTTCTATGTTCTCCAACGCCTTTGGGACAGAGCTCTTTGGCAGGGTTTACAAAGCTTAGGTGGCCCTACCCACTTCTCCAGCCTCATCTGCTGCCTCACCCTTATACCACAGTTCTGCACCTTTGCTGAAACTGGTACTCGGCACTTGGGGTGTCCTCATCTTTCCCCTACCTATGGCAGCCTGCCCGAAGAGTGCCTGCTCCTTCAGGCTCCGCTCTCGCCTTAGCCCCTTCTCGGAACGTCCCCGCACCTCACCCCAGCCCCTTGCCAGGGGCAGACCCTGGCAGCCTTCCCTCCTCCTCAGCAGCCATTACGTGTTGCTGTCATAAAGTTATCACTGTTTTCCGTCTACTTGTCTCTCTAGCCCCAGCCCATCCCAGCCTCCGACTGCAGGCTCCTGGAGAGCAGGAAAGCCTGGCTCCCCGTGGTAACCCTAAGGCAGGCCCTCTGCCTGGGGCGTCCTGGCATCCCACGCGGGCCGGAGAGCCGGGCGGGGGCGCGACGAGGGGGCGCCCGGGCCGCGGGCTCGGAGCCGGGATTGGGGGTGGGCGAGGGGAGTCCTTCGCCCTTGCGGCGGGCTCCTGCCCAAGCCAGCCCACCCGGCCCAGCTCCCGCTCCGGAGCCGTGCCCACCGGGCCAGGTGATCTCGAACCTTCTCTCTCTCACACCCCAACAACAAACAACCCTCCGCGCTCTCCCTCTGGAGAAAGGAGGTGGAGCCTGACCTCAGCCGGAGGCTGCCGCAGCTGCCGGGGTGAGGGCTTGGAGCACCAGCCCTTGGGGGAGTCTTTCCTCCAGGGAGTGGTAGGAGTGGGGGGCTTGGAGGGCTCCTGAGGGCCGGGGAACCTCTCCCCCCGGCAGCGTCGACCCTCCCCCAGCGAAGGGAGGAGGGGCAGAGGGGGGTGGCTACAGTGAGTGCCCGCTTCCGACTCTGTCCCTCTCTCAGGCTGGAGTGCCCTCGGACACCTCCTCCCCCACTTACACCCACCCCCTCCTTGAACTCTGCAGTCCCAGAGGCAGGGCGAGACTAGAGACCAAGTGAGCCCAAGGGCTAAGATGCGACTCTGCGGGGCTCCCGGGAGCCGGGGGGGTGCCCATCCCCCACCACTTGACGGTAGTCGGGGGTGTGGACGGGGTGAGAAGGACCCCGGGGACACTCCGATTAGGTCTGGAGAGAGCCTGAAATAGGGTGTAGTCCGCAGTTGTTGGGGCTGCGGAGGAGGCGACTGGGGTGAGGGGCAGAGAATGCACCCCAAGAGAAAGGCATGGGGCCCCAAAGAGGGTAGGAGACGGGATTCAGAGGGCGGGAAGGAGAATGCAGAAACAGCTTTTACCGGGAGAGGCAGACTGCAAAGACGTCCCCTGGCCGGCAATCTGGAGGCTAGCGCTGGGCAGATGGGGGTTTTGGACACAGCGCCATGGACATGTGTTCCCCAAAGTCTGAGCGCAGGCAGCCCCCTTGTTCCTTCTTGTGCGGAGACTGAGTCCCACACAGTCCCTACCTCACCGGGACCTCCCAACCCCCAAGGCCGGGGCCGTAGGTGCCCTTAGGGGAGGAAGAGGTCGTGTTCCTCACTGGGCGCTCAACAGCTGGCTCCTTGGTGGTAGGAGGGTACCTTGCCCCTCCAGCTCAAGAGTCTGGAGGAGCACTTCTACCTCCTCATCCCTAGGGAAGAGGGCCTCCGCAGGTAAAGACCAGACCTGCACTAGGATTTGCTTGGGGGGCAAATAATTTCTGGAGATCCCTTTAAGGAGGGGTGTTCCAATCCCTTTAAGAGGGAGTGGGTCACAGCAAATGGACTATAAAAGTCCAGCTTTCTTTATTCCCCCACCCCCCAGGGGCTTCCTATGATGGGGGAGGGGGCAAATGCTGCTGCCGCATTTAATTGTTGCCTTGGTGTTCCTCCCCCAAAGAGCTGTGCCCTTCAGTTCGTCCAGTGGGGCTGAGGAGCCAGGTGGCTCAGTAAGCGTTGTAGGGACCTAGACTTCAGGTATTCTGGGGCTTGGGACAGGGGCTGCCCCACTTCCAGGAAAGAAGGTGGGACCTGGGCAGGGGCTGGAGGGAGGAGAAAGTGGTCACTGCCACCACTGCAGGGACTGCACTGCAGATGGGGTGCCCTGCCTGGTGCCAGGTGGTTGGATCTCAGGCCAGGCGGTCTTCGGGGACTGCAGTGGGCAGTGGCGGGGAGGTGCTGGGGCTGGGCTGGAGATGACCGAGCAGCCAGTCTGTCCCGGCTGTCAGTCTGGTTGTGTGTGGTGGGGGAGGGGTGCGCCGCGTGGTCTCTCTGGCCCTGGATGTTTTCCTCTACGGCATCTCCCTCTGAGGCAGTTAACCCTTCCCGATGGGTCTGGAGGTGTCTGGGGAGAGATAGCCCCTGCTTGGCAGCAGCCCGGGGAAGACTCTGGAGACCCGATGGACCCATTCCTCTTTCTACACCAAGTGCCAAACCCTTTTTTCAGTGGGAGACCTCTGGGCTGCCAAACATACCAGGGAGAGGAAAGGTGATGGGCCCCAGGCGTGGCACAGCTACCCAGTGAAGTGGGGTGGGGGCAGCATTCACTCAGGAAAGGTTACAGGACCCAAGGAAGGAGGAAGAGGTGGAGCCCTTTCCAGCTGTGGAAGGGCTTTGGACTGGGAAAGAAGGAGGCCCAGTTGCAGAGGTCCCTGAAAGTTGGGTGAAGGAGGCTAGGAGAGGCCAAAAGTTCCCTTTGGGGGACAGGCAGGGTGTAGCCCCTGCCTATTCTTTACTGGCTTGTTTTAACAAGCAATAGAGAGGAAGGGGGGACAGAGGTGGCTCAGTGAGCTGGCACAGGAGGAACACTTAGTGCCTTTAGCCAGCCTGTGTCCCCGCACCATAGCCCACTCAGTCAGAGCCTCCTGGGGCAGCGGACACAGCCACCCACACTGGAGGCTCTGAGGGGAGAACTCCTCCAGCGGCCAGGCAGGCACTTGGGGGTGGGCTGTCATGACTACTCTGCCTCCTCTCCAGTCGGTATTCCTTCCTTTCCCTCCCACCGAGACCCCAGATAAGACAACTCTCCCCTGCTCACCCCAGGGCCCCCTAATGCCAACACCAGGAAGACACCCAATCCTGCCACCTCATCCTGCTACCATTTCCTCGGCTGAACATGGGCTTCCTGCCACTTGGGTCTCCTTCCCTGCCACCAGGTATATTCCTCTTCTGGCCCTCCCGGCCTCCATCCCTGCCCATTATCAGGCCTGAAGTGGCTGCCAAGGTCAGTGCCGCCTGGGCTGCAGACAGGATCCTGGCCTCTCTTCTGTCTTGGCCTGTAGCATGGCTCTGCTCCCGTGGCCACCACTGCTGTACTCTCCACCACCAATCTCTGATGACTGGGGGCCACCATGGGGTTAATTTGCCTATGGGACAGACTGGGACAGGGAGAGGGGGAATTCTGTGAGGTGGGGAGTAGGGCTGGCCTGGTGTGTGTTGGGGGGCACTGCCGGGAACCTCTGTCCTGTCCAGGAAAGGGAGAAATCTTTCAGTGTCCTACTTTTACAGCTTTGGGGGTTTTGCTTTCCCCAAGGGTGGGGGGTGGGAGGTGGGAGAAGTGGCAGTGGGAGAACCTGGACCTTCGAGACATTTCCGTGCCACAGTCTTAGCTTTTAGCTTCCATTCACACACTTTCCCTGCTGAGGGGGCCCCTCCTTTAAATGTGTCCCCCCAAACAGCTAAGACAGTCTGGGCCCCCTGGACAGCTTTGGAGGCAGATGGGGAACTGCTTCTGGGGGAGGTTGTTTCCCAGCCATATTGGCTAGCAGCCCTGATTGTCTTAAAAGGCCGCCTGGGTGAGCGCTGGAGTCCCAAGGTCTAGGAAAGGCTGGGCGCTGTGTGTGGTGCAGGAGGAGCCCCTCCGAAGCCCCTGGGCCACTCTCCAAGGCTGGGTTTTCCTTGCTTGCCTGGGCAGCCTCAGCACTATGGGTGCCTCTCTCTGCCCAAGGCGTTCCTGGGGCCCAGCCCCTCCCTGGGCTGCTCCAGCGCTCTGGTGACTTGACACTACCCTTTCTGCCGCTGCTCCTTTTACCTCCTAAAGCTCCCCTCCCCCGCCTGAATTGGGAATGAGGCTTTGTTCAGGGGTGAACTCAGCATTTCTCGAGAACCTACTGTGTGCATATCCCGGGCTTAGTGAAGTCCTAGGCGGGCTCTGGCACCACGAGGTGCCCAAGACACAGCTCCTTCCCGCACCTTACAGGGACTTCCCATCTCTCTCTGTGACCTCAGCCCGCTGTGCCCACCCACCCCACTGACCCCGCGAGCGTGCTCTGGCTTGGGAAGGCACGTCTGTGGGGATGAGAGACGGAGCCACAGCATTCGGTGACTAGGGGGAAGCCAGGTAAGTGTCTACACTTGGTTCTCCCGTAGCTTGGGGACGCGAGGGAGGGAGTCCAGCCGCTCCTGTCAGGCTGCCCGCCCCTTTCTCCCTCCCCCGGAGAGCTCTGATGTTCCCCGCGGTGGTGGAAGAGGGTGTGTGGGTGTCAAGGACTCACAGACCAGGCTCTGCTGTCAGCTGGAAATGGATGAGGGCTCCACACTCTGCTTCTGAAGAGGGTGAATTAGGAGCTGGGGTTGGGGGCAGTAGGTGAAGGGCAGAAAGAGGAAAAAGAGATGCGGGTGAGGGGTTACCAAGCCAGGACCGACCTTGCTGGAAAGGAAAGGAGACGTGGCAGGCAGGGAAGTCGGAAAGATGAGGCAAGGGCGGGAGGGGCTTCTCAGCGGTCGGGGCCCTTTTGCAGGAGTCTGGGGCCCTTTCTGCAGGAAAGGGGGGTTGTTCTCGCTTGATTTTCGGCTGGTCTTCCCGAAGCTTTGCCCTGGGGGCAGCAGCCTCCGGCGAGGATGGGGTGTTCCTCGGCCCGCAGCTTTCTCCAGAGCGTGCTGGGGAGGATTTGGGGGAAAGGGGATGCGGAGGGGTGATGGCCAGGGCGGGGGGAGATAAGATTTTTCCGGGGGGCTAGCAGCCGGGGGATTGGGGTCTAGTCCCCGTGGGATATGGGCTCAGGTTCTTAAGACGAAGAGAAAAATCCAAGAAGCCGGCAAAGAAAATCACCCATTGCCACCACCCTTGGCACCGCACCCCTCCCCCCAGGCCCCACCACTCCCCGCACCGCCTCCCCCGGCCGCCTCGTGCTGCCCCCTGCGTTGGGACGACCGACCCACGGTTCTGATTGGTCAGAGACCGGGAGGGGGAGCCGAGGGCCGGATTGGCTGGCGGAGCCAGCGCAGGGCGGGGCGGCTGATTGGCGGAGCTGGCCGAGGGGCGCGCTGCTGATTGGCTGGGGACGAGGAAGCAGGAAGGAGGGCGGCGGAGGCTCAGCTCTCGGGGAGTTTGTGGGGGAACCGCGAGCGGCGTAGCGGATCCCGGAGCCCGGCCCCCGCCGCCCGCCCGTCCGGCTGCCCGCCCCGCCCGTCCGGCCTCCGCCGTCCGCCCGCCCCGGCCAGGCGCGCCCGCCCCCCCGACGGCCCCGCCCGGCCGCGGTCCCCGCTCCGCCCGCCCGGCCCCGGCCCCCAGGAGGAGGCGCTGACGCAGCAGCGTGGAGCCCGGGAATTGAGCGCCCCCGGGGGGTTCCAGCCGCCGGATTCCAGCCCGGCCGGGGCCTGCGGGCGCCCAGAGCCGCGCCGTCCGCGCCGCCCGTTCTGGTGAGTCAGGGGACAGGGTCGAGGAGGGGGAAGGGGCGAGCTGGAGGGAGGGAGCGAGCGAGGTAGGCAGAGGAGCGAAGGGGGAGAGGACCGGCCGCCCGTCAGCGCGCCCCACCGAGCGCGCCGCGCCACCGCCCCCGCCAGCCCGGGAAGGGACGGACGGACGGACGACGCGAAGCAGGTGCGGCCGCCCGCCCGCTCGCGCCACCTCCCTCCCCTGGGTCCGGCACCACGGTCCCGCCATCGGGGAACGCGGCGCGCCTCGAGGTGACAGCCCCCGGGGGCCGCCCGCCTTGCAGGCCGGGGGCGGGGTGGGTGGCGGCCGCAGGGTGGCAGCTCGGCCGGGCGGCGGCGGCGCGGGCGTCCCGAGCTGCGGAGGGCGGGAGGACGCCGGTCTTCCCTCGCCGCCGCGGAGCCGGCTCGCCTCCGAGTGCGCGGGCGGCGAGGCCCCCGCCGCGCCCCCTCCCCCATCGCGGTCCCCGAGGCAAGGGGCCGCGGCTGGGGGCGGCGCCGCGGGATCGCCCGCTTAGGGTGGGGGGCGCCCTCCCGCGCTGGGAGCTGACCGGTTATTGCTGGATGGGGGGCAGGGGATGAGGGCCGCGCCGGGCCGGGGGCGGTGGTGGGGAGTAGTGTAGACCCGACTCGATCGGGCTGAGAGGAAGGGAGGCGCCGAAGACGGAAGGGGACCGGTTCGAAAAGCGAGTGTGGGCCGCGGGAGGCCCTGCGGGGACCTTGCGGGGCGGCGGCCGAGTCCGAGGTGGGGCGGGGGGAATCGAAGTTGTCAGACCGCCTCCAAGTGACAGCGGGACCCTGTGCTCGCGGCCCGGCCTGGTCTTGCCCTGCTCGCTCCGCCGCCTCTCCTCTGGGGCTGGGGGCCGGGTCAGGTCGGGCCCAAGGGGCTCGCTCGGCGGTGAAGCGCCGGACAAAGGCGGCGCCGGAGCGGGCGCAGGTGGTGGCGTCGGGGAGGGGAGCGGGTCCGAGGCACCCACTCCGAGGGGCGGGCGACGGGGCCGGACTCTGCCCCGGGGACTGCGGGGGCCGGGGCGCCCGCCGGGAGGAGCTGCGGCACTGCCTTGCCGCTCTAGCCGCTCGCTGTTGGCCTCGAGGCTCTGGGAAGTGGGGTCTACTTGCCGGGGGCCGAGGGGCAGGGGTGGGGGTGTATGCTCATGATGTGCCTTGGCTGGTGGCGATGGGGTTACTACTCACCGAGGCGACAGACCTGGTGAGCCGCTGTAGAGCCTGTCAAGAATGAGGGGTTTTTCAACAGGCAGAGTCTGCCCACAGGCAGAAGTCTAACCCCACCTGGGACATCTCCTAGTTGCCCATTGTCGACAGTGTTAGAAGTGCAGAAGACTAGTTTGATTAGGACAAAAGACACCCCCAACCCCGTGGGCTCCCGCCAGCCCTCCGCAGCTGCCTCCAGCACTTTTCCTTAGCCACGAAGGTACCCACTTAGAGAAATGAGAAGCTGAGTTTATAAATCCAGGCAGGAATTTAATAATGAAATAAAAAGGTTTCCAGTCCTTTTACTTTGTGCCACCTGAGACTTTCCTCCCTACTCTCTTCACCTCGCTATCTTCCACAAAAAAAAAGGAGAAAAAGAGCCCAGAGGGACCACATGTCTTGGAGGGGCACCACTGTCCTTGGCCAGCTTGGAGGACGCTTAGGAACCACTGGCTTAAGCTGTGAGTGCCTCCAACTCCACCAGTGACCAGCTGTGAGCTGGATGTTGTTTACCTGCTTGTAAAAACTCATTCAGAGCTCCCATGCCCCCCCCGTGTGAACCCCACACCCAAAAGAAGAGTTGGGATCATAAGGACAGGGAAACTCAGGCTGTTTTAGAATGTGGATTTTGCTGAGAATCTGAGTTCGAGTCCCACCTCAGGTAGGGCTGGTTAGAAGCCGCTCTCGACTGTGGTTGGCTGTAATACCACCTGGGAAAGCTGGTTGTCTGCCTCGTCAGAGGGGTAGCATGGGCATGGGAGTTTATTCATGGCCACCCCCCATGGACCTCCCTAGAATGATCTAGACCCCAGCCTGGGTGGAGCTGAGGCTTGTGAGAAAGGGAGGTATTACCTCACTCAGGAGGCTAAAGTTTGTTCTGAGATAATTTAATTGCATGTCTAAAATCCAGAGACTGATGATGAATCTCAAGGCCTTTGTGCCTTCTGTGAGGCTACACGGCATGTGATTTCTTTTGGTGGCAGTCAGAAGGGGATGACGTGGTCTGGCCACTGGAATATGAAGGGGAGTTGCCCAAATAGCATTTCCCTCTTTGGTAGGGCTCTTACCTGGCAGGAGACTCACGCCGGTTGGATCTGGTGTTAAGGAGGGTTTGCTCCGGAGAGTTTAGCCAGTGATTAGGTTATTTTTGATATCTCCCTCTCTTTCTTCCTTTCTGTTGCCCTGCTGTCCCCATGTCAGGCCTGTGTTGTTGTTACAGCCTCCCTTTCCCTCCTGGCCCTTCTGATCCAGTCTGTATGCAGCTACCAGGTCATTCTTCCTAAAACACCCCTTCCCGGTGTCACTCCCCTTCTCACAAACTTGCAATGGCTCCCCGTTCCCTGCAGTCTGACCCTAGACAGTGTCGCCTCTAGCTCTTCCCTAGCCATACCATGCACATTTTTTCTTCCTGCATCTTCACTGCTGCCGCTCCCCTTCCTTTACTCCCACTTGAATCCCACTTGTCCTTAGTCTGGTTGTTGCTCAGACCACTCCAGGCCAACATAGTCATCCCCGCCTGGGCTTATGACTCTGGATTTTCTAACGTGGTATCCTCTTGAGTGGTTTTGTAGGTTGGAAGTTTCTTAAGGACAGGAACGATATGAGTGTTAAAGCTGTGTGTGTATGTGTGTGTGTGTGTGTGTGTGTGTGTGTGTGTGAATATTCTGGTATTTCTTGTACAGTGCTGTGCACATCATTTTTGTTGAGTGAGTAAATGTGGTTGGTTGCTGAGTTAGGCAGGAACAAGAGGGAGACCTTCCTTTCAGCTTCTCCAGAAATGCTCATATTGGAGTCCTTGGAGGTTTCCAGCCCTTTCTGTCAAAGGCATATGGATAGGGCATGTTTGGGGTGCTGTAAATGGGAAATTTAACAGCTGTTTCTGATATTTCTGCTGGTGAAGAGTCCTATAGATTGCTTATGTGATACCATATAGACATTGGAAAAGGGCTGTAATCCTGTTTTCCTCCTACCTCACCGGACCACCATTCTTTCTACCCGGCTTTGCTGCTCTTATGCAGTTTTCCTTGTTGTTCATGCTAAATGAATCCATATGTTTTATCTCTTCTCAAACCGGGTGTAAATGAGGGAGAAAACAAAATTCTGAGCACAGAAAAGAAAAATACTCCTGGGTCTGGCCCATAGATGGGACTTTTGGGGCTGGTTTGGAAGAGGTGTTTATGGGGGCACTACCAACATAAGAGGCACAATCAGCCCCACATTGGACCGCTCATAAAGGAAAGCTACAATCCCTGCTCTCTCAGTCTTCTTTTTTTGTTCATCATCAACCCTGGACCATGGGGGAAACGGGAAAGAGGACTGGTGACTGGTTAGAGGCTAGATAGTGAAAAAATATATTCTGCATCCATCCCCTTTCCCCCAAACCTCCCTTTTGTGCCCCAGTTTGATGATTAATGGACCAGCATTTCCCTTCTACGCGGGAAGGCCACCCCTCACAGTTGCCATGGCAATGCAGACCGCTCCCCTGTCAATTAAAAAAAAAAAAAATCCCTACTACTTCTCTCCTCCTTCTACTGTAGCAGGAGAAAAGCTACCTCAGAATGCATCTCCTGGGCTCTCTTCTCAGCTCCTCAGCTGTGTTTGCTGTGTGTCCTAGAACACAGTCCTTCCTCTCTTTCCGGGCATTGCCTGAGTTTCTTCACTCGGAGCAAATTGTGCCCCTTCTGGAGCCAGCAGCCCCTGGAACACTTCTATCAAGAAACAGAGAAAATTTCTGTTTATTTATTCATCCCCAGTGCAAATTAAAAACCAGAGAGAGCTCCTTTTGGGTTAAAAAAAAAAAAAAAAAAAAACCCTTTCACACCTTCTCTGGTTAGAGGTGTAAGTTGGGGAGCATTTGACATCCAGAAAGGAAGTTTTAGTAAACCTGGAAGGAATTCAGCCTCTTAGCATACATACTTCCAATTGGAGTTCTATGGGGAATTTTCAAAATTATTCTCATTCCTCCTCACCTCTCTGTTCCAGCATCCAGGAGGACTTGTGTGTTTTCATTTTATCTGTTCTTATTCCTCTTGGCCTTGCTCCGGCAACATCTGGCCTCAGCACCCTGTCGCAAGGTGAGTCATTAAGGAGAAAAAAAACGTTAAGGAAAAAAAGTCTCTGGAGTTGAGAAGTAGCCTGTGTTGAACTAAGGCTGCCAGGCGAAGCTGCCGAGTTTATGGAGCATTATACGAACAGCCCCGACATTAAAGGGCCTCCTTTTTATGAATGGGTTGTGAAGAATGTAAATAAAGCAGCATCTCTCAATGGGGAAGCATTTTACATAAGCAGTACTACCCCGACCCAAGTATTTATGGGAATTTGCTAGCACAGTCTGGCAAGGCTCACTTCCTTTGTGAACTTGCCATTGTGCTGGGGACTTTGGAGGGACAAGGAGGAGAGTGTGCTTCGGTTCTGAGGGCAGCCCCAGCACTCCCGCTCTGCAGGTTTCCTGGCCTTGACTTGATGGGCCAGCTCATGGCTGGAAATGCCTGTTAACCCTGAAGTGACAGAAAATACCATGTGCAGTCAAGAGCTCATGATAATTAGAGGTAGAGGCTCCTGATCCTGGGGTCTGGAGATTGTGTAGCTCCTGACCCCTCAGGCTGCTTAGACCTCCACAGGACAGAGGACAGGGAGGTCTTGGATGAAGAAATCTTGCGCGGTTTTATGGGAGGCACCTAACTGGTGTAAAATGGGCTGGTTTGAATTTCAGCTCCTTTATGTTCCCCTGCCCACCTCCTGGTACTGCCACTAATGAGCAGTAAAATGGCTAAAAAGGAGGAGGAGGAAGAGCACCAGCAGCAGTGAGGCTGCACATGGTCTGCTAAGGGCCAGACGGCCTGACAAGCACCCTCACTGAACACCGGCCCAGCCCTAGGGTTCCAACAGGGGTGTTGGTGTCCTGCCCCAGGTGACTTGGTAAGCAGGCCCTGGAGTACAGTCACATCCAGGACTTTGTGTTGTGTCCCTGTGGGTGGGAGTGGGGTCATCAGATTTCATTTTTCCCAGTGGGAAACACCTGCAAGGATGGTTATTCACTTGACTCAGTGTCCCCCCCACACAAAAAAATAACATTGTCTTTAAGATCCTCTGCAGGCCCAATCCACCAGGAGAAAAAAAGGGATTTGTCTCTCAGCCTCGCTGATTTGAATTGGGAACTTATTTCTAAGCACTATGACCAAGTTAGCTGAATGAAAAACACAAGTGACTTTTCTTAGTCACGTTATCAATGTCAGGCAGAAACTTGGGTCTCAATATTTTTTCTTGCATGTGTTCCTTTTCCAGTGGGTTTGGGGAAAAGAGGTGCTTTGACCTCCTGTCCTTGGGTAAGGAGAATGGGACCTGCCTTTCTGCCATTCTCTTGACCCCAGGGATCTCACCTGGAGTGGTGTTGATGGCTCCTACTTTTGTTCCATCTCCAATGCCTTTTGGGGACTCTTAGCCTCCATCGGTGCAGCTTTTTCAGCTTCCTGCGTGCAGTGGAGAGGGGCAGCCCACACAGACCCTTCTCCAACTCTGGTTACCTGTCCACAGTGTTTAATCACATTCTCGTGTGGCCAGGTGGTTTAGAGGTGAATTACTGTTTTTTAGAGGACCTATGTAGAAATCGTGGGAAAGGTATTATTAGGGTGCCACTTGATGCCAGGAGATCCTAACAAGTATGCCAGAAGGAGGGGTGAAGTCACATTTCCACCATAGTCAGGGCCAGCAGGGCCTTCCTCAGTAGTGAGGGGTATCTCCTGCTTTGTGCCTGGAGGGGTAGAATGTAAAAAAGAATTATAAAAATGATTGAGGCCAGGTGCCGTGGCTCACACCTTTAATCCCAGCACTTTGGGAGGCTGAGGCGGGTGGATCACTTGAGGTCAGGAGTTCAAGACCAGCCTGGCCAACATGCTGAAACCCCGTCTCTACTAAAAATACAAAAATGAGCCAGGCGTGGTAGCATACACCTGTAATTCCAGCTACTCAGGAGGCTGAGGCAGGAGAATTGCTTGAACCTAGGAGGCAGAGGTTGCAGATCACACCAGTGCACTCCAGTCTGGGCGACAGAGGAAGACTCTGTCTCCAAAATAAATAAATAAATAAATAAAAATAAAAATGATTGAATAACTGAGAGATGATCTCCAGAGAAATTGAAAGGACTTGAATTTATGTGGCCCAGAGAGAGGTAGACAAGGGGCAGTTAATATGTCTTTGCATGTTAAGATGACAGTTTAGAGCATGATGACCAGTTTTTAGTCTTCATTGCAGTCTGGGCTGGGGGAAGGGAATTTCACCTGAGACGAGAGATATTGGATAGATGCATGGTTGGGTGTTACCTTTTTCTGGATTTAGTATAAAATCAGGACAACGTATCTTTGAAGCTCTCTCATTTATTCATTTATTTATTTAGCCCAGACTTAACTTCTTAGCATCTCACCTTTTTCTAGGATATAAAATGTTTGTTTCGGCCAGGTGCAGTGGCTCACGCCTATAATCCCAGCACTTTGGGAGGCAGGTGGATCACGAGGTCAGAAGATCGAGACCATCCTGGCCAACATGGTGAAACCCCGTCTCTACTAAAAATACAAAAATTAGCCGGGCATGGTGGTGTGCGCCTATAGTCCCAGCAACTCAGGAGGCTGAGGCAGGAGAATTGCTTGAACCCGGGAGGCGGAGGTTGCAGTGAGCCGAGATCGCGCCACTGCACGACCTGGATGACAGAGCAAGACACCATCTCAAAAAAAAAAGTTTCTTTCAAAAAAAATTTTTTTTAATTGTGTTTATGTTCTAGCCTATAGATGCCATTTAATTGGAGTACATCTTTAGTTCCTCTGTGGTGGGAAAACTAATAATGTGTGGTAATGCCAATAATTAAAGCACAGAAAAATAAAACAACGTGCAAGTTATCTTGCATCTTGGTCTGTGATCCAGCAGCCGTCCTGTGATGCCCTAAGTAGAGGCAGTGTGTTGCAGTGCAGGAAGTGTGAGCCTTGGTGTAGAGGCCGGGATGGCTCACCTCTGTCCTCAATCCTAGCAACTTTTGCTTTCTTAAGAGCCAGCTTTCTCACTGAGTCCGGAGTACAATGGTGTGATCGTGGTTCATTACAACCTCCACCTACCGGGCTCAAGCCATTCTCCTACCTCAGCCTCCTAAGTAGCTGGGACTACAGGCACACACCACCATGCCTGACTAATTTTTTATTTTTGTAGAGACAGGGTCTCACTGTATTGCCCAGGCTGGTCTCTTAACTCCTGGCCTCCCACAGCACAGGGATTATAGGTTACAGGTGTGAGCCACCACTCCCACCCAGCATCTCTTTTTAACTCTTTTTTTTTTTTTTGAGACGGAGTTTCACTCTTGTTGCCCAGGCTGGAGTGCAATGGTGCGATCTCGGCTCACCGCAACCTCTGCCTTCCAGGTAGCTGGGATTACAGGCATGTGCCACCACGCCCGGCTAATTTTTGTATTTTTAGTAGAGACGGGGTTTCTCCATGTTGGTCAGACTGGCCTTGAACTCCTGACCTCAGGTGATCCACCCACCTCGGCCTCCCAAAGTTCTGGGATTACAGGCGTGAGCCACTGCGCCCAGCCTTCCTTTTAACTCTTTGTACCTGTTTTTTTTCCTTGTTAGGATGAAATGGTAACAACTAGCTCATAAGGCTGTTGTGAAGATAAATGAGATAGTGAATGTAGTGTGCTTAGGACCTCGCCAGGTGCATAGTGAGTGCTTGACAAACATTGACCATCCTTTTACAGTAGTCACCTCTGCAGTGAATCAGAAATTTCCAACCCTGCACACTTAGGGCGTCTGGGGACTGATAATGCTAACTTTAGTTCTTTGCTCCCGATTTCACGTATCTGTGACATTCTTTGTCTTGATACAAGTGTCTGTAGTACTACATTCACTTGCTTAATGGTTTAGGGGCAGCCACAGCCAGTGGAATGCTTTCCAGAGGTAGCTGGGCAACTTGGGAAAGAGGAGAAAGAGGATGAGGCCAGGCATGGTGACTCATGCCTGTAATCCCAGCACTTTGGGATGCTGAAATGGGAGGATCACTTGAGACTAGGACTTTGAGACCAGCCTGGGCAACATAGTGAGACCTTGTCTCTACAAAAATAAAAATAAATTTAAAAATTAGCCAGGCATGGTGGTGTGTGCCTGTAATCCCAACTACTCGGGAGGCTGAGGTAGGAGGATTGTTTGAGCCCAGGAATTCGAGGCTACAGTGAGCTATAATTGTGCCACTGCACTACTACTACAGCCTGGGTGACAGAGCAAGACCCTGTCTCAAAAAAAAAAAAAAAAAGGAAAGAAAAGAAAATGAAAATGGATGGTAATGAAGGAGGGTTGTGCCATGAAAATACAAGAGATTTCCTATTGTAACCTTGTTGCACTGTGGATCAAATTGAAGATGCACAGTGGACTCCTGGGGATGGAGGAGAGTTTGGAGGTCAGAGGGCTCTTGTCTTGAGCTCCAAGTGGTGCTCTAAGTCTAGGATAAAGATTTTTACACAGGGTGGGGCAGGTGGACAGCCAGATCTTCATTTATTCTTATTAAGCTCTTATTAAGTCATGTGGGTGGGATTTACTGTTAAGGAAGACAGAGCCTACCTGTCCCCATAGGGCTGGCATCCTATTGGAGGTGGCACTAGCCACTTAACTAGTTAGGTGAGTGATATTTGGGTAGGGTGCCCATAACTCTGATAGGATCTGCCTTGCGATTGTACTCCTGCTAGTGGAGTGTGGGGGAGGCCTGGTCTTGGATCTTGTTCCTCACAGCTGGTTCATTCAGGAGGTTAGTGCTCTGCTGAGGAGGCTGGAGGCAGACCTCCATCTTGGCCTGGCTGGCTAGTTTCTGTTCAGGACTAGAGCTAGCACCTGTAGTCTTGGCAAGCCATTTTAGAAATCTAAGTTGTTGGTCCACGTAATGTCCTGGTGGTTGAACCAACACACGTTCTTTGCCATTCCTGGGCAGGTGCTTGGAGAAGGCTGGTGAGCTGTTCATGTTTTTTGAAGAATGGTGCATCAGTAGCACAAGGTTTTCCCCGGTTCTGTTGAGGCCTGTTGCTGAGCTTTGGGGTGCCCTGTCCCCTGTTTTATTCCTCTCACATTGTTAGCTGCTCAGAGCAAATGGGTCTTGCTGCAGGTGTAGGTTTGCCTCTGGCTGATCCTGGGCAGTGTGGCATCTGGATGGGAGGGTCTGAGGGAGCCTTAGCCCAGAGTTAAGGGGTGCCCCCCAGCCCCTGCCTGGAGTCATCCTACATGGAGCCAATAGGGGCGAGTCTGGGAAAAGTTGCATTTGTTTCCTGCTTTAAGACTTTAGCTTTTGGGCCGGGCGCAGTGGCTCACATTTGTAATCCTAACACTTTGGGAATCCGAGGCAGGCAGATCAATTGAGGTCAGGAGTTCGAGACCAGTCTGACCAACATGGTGAAAACCTGTCTCTGCTAAAAATACAAAAACTAGCTGGGCGTGGTGGTGCGCAACTGTAATCCCAGCTACTTGGGAGGCTGAGGCAGGAGAATCACTTGAACCCAGGAGGCAGAGGTTGCAGTGAGCCGAGATCGCGCCATTGCACTCCAGCCTGGGCAACAAGAGCATAAACTCCGTCTCAAAAAAAAAAAAAAGAATTTAGGTTTTGTTTGTCACCCCTTCTTGCATCCAAACATTTATGAAATGAATTTCTCAGAGTGCTGCCCACTCCCTACTGGGCTTTTGTTCCCACGGTACACGTGGCATAAAGTAGGCCCTCAGTGTCTAAATGCCTGGCTCATATGTACCCTCTGAGAAGCTGCCTTGGGGGAACCCCTCAGCCAAGCTCTGAACAGTCCATTATAGCCCTTGTCACACTATCTTGTTCTGTCTTCCTACCAGCCCATGCTCCAACTCTTAGTCTTTTGCATTTTTTCCAGCACTCAGTCTGGTGCTTGTAGGGGAAAGAGAAAACAAATGAGCTTGTATTGAGAACCTACTGTATTCCAGGAACTCTGCTAGGCACTTTACACACATTCTTCTTTAACTTAATCCTCACAACAACCTTGCTGTGTAGACAAGGAAACCAAGGCTCAGAGTTCAAGCCGTTGACTAAGGCCACATAGGATTAGCAGTGGCATGAAATGGCTTCCAGCCCCACATGGGTCTCCCCTCTGCTGTGGGGGGCCAGCAAATGTTGGCTGAGTGGGCAAAGGTCACAAGAGGTGCTGTGTGCCTGAGAATGAGAGGCAGGCTTAGCTGGGCTAGCACCTGTGGATGCAGGTCTACCTTATGCACACAGGAGTTGTGTACTGGGAAGAAGCTGGGGGAAGGCACGTTGCCTAAAGTAGGGACATGTGCCTTTTAAGAAAGCCTCTAAAGACTAGTTTTTTATTGCATGTGATTACCTTCTAATTTGTCAGGTTAAAGTTCATAAGGCAGAACACTGGTATGATTAAAACACAATGCTCTCTGCCCACTCTCCTCACTCAGGGATCTGTGTGTTGTATAGCAACTTCTAGATATGAGAGGTATACTCTTGTTTCTCTTGACCTCAGCCCCTGCCACCAGACCTGAGGGCAGTCTAAAAGCAAGCCTGTGTCCAGATGGATCAGGCCAATTCCTTTCAGCTGCACTTCGTGCTTCTTGCCCAGGTGTTTTTAGGCTCCCAGTCTGGTTGCAGAATGAATTGAGTGCCCGCAGCAAGTGAGGCTGAATGGGCACTGAGGAGGCAGGGCTGGTGGCTGAGGTCCCTGCTCTCTCTCTCTTTGAGGACAGTGCTCCTTGCAGCTTTGTGCTGTGGAGCTGAGACTTCTGCTCTGCATGGGTGCCTGCACTGAAGCCTCATTCAGGTGGTGGCAAGACAGGCAGGACGCACACCCTCTGACCTCACGTTGTGGGTTTAGCCCTGCCGTTAGCATCTGAGGAACTTGGCCTTTCACTGTAGAGTTGAGTATTTCTCAGAGGCACAGAGCTGTTGTTCAGGGTCTGTTGGGATAGTTTCTGCCCCGGCCCTCTTGCTGAGTTGTAAACTGACCGCCCCCCCCCCGACCCGCCCCAACTCACCCCACACTGGGTCCTGCAAGGGAAAAGGAGGAGTGTCATCATTATTATCTTTCCTTGGGGTGGGCACTTAGGTGTTTTTAGTGGAATAGTGGCAGAGCAAAGTTCAGGTGCAAGCTTGGGTTTTCAGATTTCTCACTGGGGTAGGAGGAATCTGTCCCGGGCTCCTGCTGTGGGGAATGGCCAGCCAGGGCCAGCTGCCCTCCCCTGTTGGGTTGGAAGGATGGGGGAGGTTGGCCTGCCTGCCTCTGCTTACCACCACTCTTAAGGAAGACTCTTTTTGGTATATCCATCTTAGATGAGGGATCTGGAGTTTGGAAAAGTTAAATACATTGCTCAGGAGGGACAGAGCATTTAAATCTAGGTCTGCCTGACTCAATGCTTTGGTTCTTTCTGCTTTACCAGCTCTTTAAGAGATTCACTACCAGCTATGTCTTTACCTGGCTTTACCATAAGAATTTCAGCAGCTTCACCTGTTTCTCCATAAAGTAACAGCAACTAACTTTAAGTGAAAAGGAGCCTGGTTTTGTGCTCTTGCCACATTTCTTCTCTGATAGAAGATTCAAGAAATTCAGTGCTCATGACAAGTGTTTTATTCCTTTCACGGATGGGAGGGGTTATTCCAAGAGAGAATGCAGAGGAGGGCAATGCTTAACTCAGCTCCAGTTGTGGTTTTAGCTGTAATTGGAAGGAGGTGGCTTCTAATGGGGCAGGGTCCTTCCCAGCCCTCACCCAGATGACCTGATCTGCCCTTGTCTAAGGCTCCCCTGAATCCCTCCCTCTCATTAAAAATAAACTGGGCTGGGTGTAGTGGCTTATGCCTGTAATCCCAGCACTGTGGGAGGCCAAGGTGGAAGGATTACTTGAGCCTAGGAGTTTGAGACCAGCCTGGACAACATAGTGAGGCCCTCTACCCCCCGCACCCCCCACCTCCCGCAGCCTGTCTCTACCAAATTACCTGGGCGTGGTGTCACGCGCTTATAGTCTCAGTTACTCGGGAGGCTGAGGTGGAAGGATCACTTGAGTCTGGGAGTTCGAGGCTACCATGAGCCATGATTGCGCCACTGTACTCCAGCCTGAGCAACAGAGCAAGACCCTGTCTCAGACAAAAACAAAAAACAACAAAAAAGAAAAACCAAAGAAGCCTGAAAAGCAAAATTTAAAGTGTAGTCCCGAAACCCTCAGGATGGTGTGCGGGGTGCAACCCAGAGCTGGGTGGGTAAGGGGAGAGCAGCAACCACAACTGAGGGCCACTTCCTGCCCCAGGCAGCCTCTGCTTGTGGGAGTGATCTGGGCTGTGACCTGCCCTTCCAGGCCCTCACCCTTGTTTCCCCAGAGCAGTGCCAGCACCCCGTGCTCCCCTGGGCCTCTGACTCTCCCTTGAACCTTCAGCCCGGCATGAAGCACCTTGGTTGTGCTCTGCTCATGCTGGTGGGGTTGGTGTATGGTGCTGCTGCAGCTTGAGGGCCAGAGCAGGGCATCTATCTGTCCCTTTCTGCTTCTGCTTCTGACTACACCCAGACCCTACTGTGACAGTTTAGCTGGGTCTGCCCTCCCCCTCGATTTTGAGATCCTGATGCCCCTGAGGTGAAGGTGGCCTGTTTACTGTCTTTAGAGTACACTTCTGAGGATTTGGGATTCAGCCTGTGGTTCTCTGGGTCTTTAGCCTGGATGCCCACCAGCCAGCCGCTGTCCTTCCTGGCAGCTGTGTCAGAGCTGGGGACAATCAGACTGGTTTTCTCCAGCGAGAGCTTTCTTGACATCTTTTAGTGTCAAGAAAGTGCCCTGGGAATCCCTCCTAGAGACCTTCCCAAGAGGGCATGGACCACCCGTGCGTGTCTGGGAGGACACAGCTTCCCAGAGAGGAGGGGATAGTGCTGAGAGCACCCAGCGCACCTTGTCCCCTAGCAGTGGTTGAAAGTTTCTGGGTGGCTAGTGTATAAGTGAGAGGGGCAGCAGGAGGATTGGCGCGGTTAGGAGAGGGGAACCAAGCCTACTACTTTGCTGGGATCCCCTCTCCCCAACCAGCCCGATAGCTGGGCCATCCCTTGTGGGTTGGAGGGGCCCTGGCAGGCTTGTAGCCCCTCCATCCAGCCCCACCCCAGGGAAAAAGTTGCAGCCGAGCTTCTTGCTTCTTCGACTGGCTTCAAAGCATGACTCACACATGCTCTCACCAGAATGGAGTGCAGCGAGAGGCAGGCAGCAGACCCCAGACTCTCCTTAGGATGCTGAGTGGCTGGACTTTGCACCACAGGAAAGCTAGGAGTTGTTTTGCGATGTGCTTTTGATGGCCTTGGGTGTTTTTAGCGAGTGCCAGGGGATTTGGCAGATTTTAGGGAGGCTAGCAGGAGGCTGTTCTGCTCAATTTGGAAATGTGACTCGCTCCCTGTGATTCAGAGGCTTCCCGGGATCGTCAGCACCCTACCCCCCAGGGGAGTAGTGGGTGTCCCTGAGGGACTGGAAAGCTGAATGAGAGGTTAAAGAGCAAGATTAGTCCACAGGGAACAGATTCTCAAAGGTTCTGGGCTCAGACTCCTGAAAGTGGAAGCTGTGTAGTCAAGGCACTGACTCCCTTCCCACCTCTCTCTGCTTGGGACCTCTGTGTGTTGAGAGGGGAAGACTGAGTGGGGACAACTATCCTGAGATCTGAGGACCATCTGTCCATGCAGCCAGTCTCCCAGCCAGCGGGAGGTCAGGGGTGGCCAATCATCCCCCTGCTAAGAACACTTCCAGTAGCCAGGCCTGACAGCACCTCCCTGTGCTGTCTTTCCCAGCCGCCTTCTCCTCACTCTGTACTTTGTGTCCTTATCCTCAAAGACGACAAGCCCAGGTGATCTCCACCTTGGCTCCCAGCCGTTCCCAGGCCCAGCCCCTCTGGTAACTTGGGGCCTGTTGAGGGGCTTTGGCCCCTTCTCAAATGCATGGTCTGTTCACTCATCCATCATCTCCAGGCCCTTTAGGAGTTGGGGAGGGCTGGACCTGGGCTCCCTAGGAAATACTGATGTGCTTCTGCTGCTTCTCGTTGCATGCTCCTCCACCTCCAGCACAGGGGTGCCTGGATATGAGAGAAGGGCCTGTGGGTTATAGGAAATGGGATTTTGTTGTTGTTGTTGTTGTTTTGAGGTGGAATCTCACTCTGTCGCCCAGGCTGGAGTGCAGTGGCACGATCTTGGCTCACGGCAACCTCCACCTCCTGGGTTCAAGTGATTCTCCTGCTTCAGCCTCCCAAGTAGCTGGGACTACAGGCTCATGCCAGCACGCCCGGCTGAATTTTTTTTTTTTTTTTTTTTTTTGTATTTTTAATAGAGACAGGGTTTCACTGTATTAGCCAGGATGGTCTTGATCTCCTGACATCATGATCCATCCGCCTGGGCTTCCCAAAGTGTGGGGATTATGGGCATGAGCCACCACGCCCGGCATTGCCAATAAGCCTGCTGAGCAGACAGGGATGGGTGGTCACCCTGATTAGAAGCAGGAAAGAGACTTATGGAGCCTAGCAGATGCCTGGGATTTTTTAGGAGCTCTCCGTCTGTGCTTCAGGAATGAATGGGTTTGCCTTCTGTGACTCTGTCTTGCCCGGGGCCTGGTCTCTGAGCAGTGGCAAGTCCCCGCACGTGGCCAGAGCAAAGCCTGGCATGCTGCCTCTCCTTTCCAGTTTTCCGTGTCCTTTCTCAGGGGTGAAGGTTGCCCACACCACCCTCAGCCTGGTTTTCTGAGCACTCTTTCTCAATGCAGCATGTCTCTGGAGAGGAGGTGTCCAGTGACCCCACCCACTGGCCCAAGGCCATGGGAGCTAACAGGGAAAGATTCAGGAATCCCTGGGAGCCCTCAGGCTTGAGACTTTCAGGGTTAAATCCTGGCCCAGCAGGGACTGCTCTCAGTTCCTCTGTAGAATGAGTGTGAACAGCAATAGCAGTGGGGAAATTAAGCTGAAAAGCCTGGGCCTGCTGGGTGGGGATGGGTCGCAGGGGTGCCTGGTGAGGGACAGAACTTGTCTGGCACCTTACTTGACAGCCCCTGTGCTTTGGGTTGAGTGGTAGGAAGTGAACAGCCCCGTAGTCTCTGACCACCGCCCCCTGGAGTTCTTCATTGTCTTGGCCATGCCAGCTTCCAGTGCACAGCCAGCTCCGGCTTCTCACTCAGAACTGGGACCCAGGCTGCTGCAGGTGTATGTTGGAGTGTTTTGCCAAGCAAAGTTAGGGGATGATTCCTGGTCATTTGCATTTTCTGTCAGGGGCTCTGGGCTTCCTGAGACTCTTCCCCACCTCCTTGCATCCTGCCCCTGCCTACAAAGAGGGAGAACCGAGCACAACTAACAAGGCAGCTCATTTGTCTCCTGTGTTAGTGCTTCTCTTTGACACGTTCTTTTCCCAACTCTTTGTGGCCGGCAGGGGTTTAAAGCTGTGTGGCAGGTCTACGCACAGTCCCTGGGTTTTCTCTACCCCCAGGAATATGCTGATCCCGGCCTTACTGTTACCCTGGCCCTGGGTACTGGCACCCTTTGGGCTGCTCTTGCCTGGAATTTGAACCAAAGTTCAAATGAGACTTCTCCACCATGGGCCCCTCAAACCTGAGACCTCTCCACCATGGGCCCCTCAAAGCTGAAACTTCTCCACCATAGGCCCCTCAAAGCCAGGACTTCACCCTTGATAGAGCTTTTCCAGCTAGACCCAGGTTGTGGCGGTCTTGCTTTATGTGCCAGGGGAGGAGTCCTCAGAGACTGAACTTTGCCTTCATGGCCCAGCAGGGAGGTTCCCCATCTCAACTCTTCACTGTCTGTCCTCTTGTCCTCCTGTGGCCAACCTCAGAAGCCCTGCGTTTGGGGAGGGGGTTGTTAATGCCTTGGTTATACTTTTGGAAGAATAGATGGACTCCTGGCCGGGCGCAGTGGCTCACGCCTGTAATCCCAGCACTTTGGGAGGCCGAGGCAGGCAGATCACGAGGTCAGGAGATAGAGACCATCCTGGCTAACACGGTGAAACCCCTCTCTACTAAAAATACAAAAAAAAAATTTAGCCGGGCTTGGTGGTGGGCACCTGTAGTGCCAGCTACCCGAGAGGCTGAGGCAGGAGAATGGCGTGAACCTGGGAGGCGGAGCTTGCAGTGAGCTGAGATCTCGCCACTGCACTCCAGCGAGACTCCGTCTCTCAAAAAAAGAAGAAAGAATAAATGGACTTCTACCACCCAGTCCCCCATCTTGGGAGGCTCTGTCTTCAGAGCCTCCTCCCATCCTGTGATGAGTATCTAGTGAGAGAAGGACAGGGGGAGAACAAAGAGCTTTGCCACCAGCTCCTCCTATCCCCTGTCCCTGGGGTCTGCATTGCTCCCTAGGCTCTTCAGGGGCTTAGTTCAGAGATACCCTAGGCTAAAAGGAAAGAGGAAGAACCAGTCCTTGCACAGCTGCTGGTAGCTTGATTCCACTGCACCTTCACACTCTGGAGAGGGAGTCCCGGGAAAATCCATACTGGAGACAGGGTAGTTGTAGGCCAGGATCACTGCACCTGGGGCTGGGTAGGCTGCAGTGGGAGAGAAAGCAAGCAGGAGCAGACCAGAGAGGGCTTCTCTCATTGCCCACCTTCTGTCCTGCAGGTTGGAAGTACTCCATGACACACACTCGGAGAAAGTCCCTTCCCATGCTGAGTTCGGGCCCCACTGGCCGCCGAGAGCCCCTGCAGATGGAAGACAGCAACATGGAGCAGGGGGTTGAGGGTGTGGAGCCAGGCATGCCCGAGAGCCCAGGTCACCTCACAGGGCGCCGCAAGAACTACCCACTTCGTAAGCGCCCATTGGTTCCTGAGAAGCCCAAGGCCTGCAAAGTGCTGCTGACTCGCCTGGAGAATGTGGCCGGTCCCCGGAGTGCAGATGAAGCTGATGAGCTACCGCCTGACCTGCCCAAGCCCCCCAGCCCGGCCCCATCCAGTGAAGACCCTGGCCTTGCCCAGCCCCGCAAGCGGCGCCTGGCCTCCCTCAATGCGGAAGCTCTCAATAACCTGCTGCTGGAGCGAGAGGACACCAGCAGCCTGGCAGGCACCCGCCGCAGTCGAGCGGGGGATCCCCACCGCAGCCGTGACCGTGATCGTGCTACTGGGGGCTGGTCCTCCTCCAAGAAGCGGCCCCGGCTGGGGGACCTTGGAGGAGGAAGTCTGGACCTGTCTCCAGAGCCAGCACCAGATGAAGGTCCCCGCCGAGATGGAGACCCAGCTCCCAAGAGACTGGCTAGCCTGAACGCAGCTGCTTTCCTAAAACTGAGCCAGGAGCGGGAGCTACCCCTGCGGCTGCCTCGTGCCCATGCAGAAGTAGATGGGCGCTCCACTGAGCCCCCAGCACCCAAGGCCCCGAGGCCAAAGTGGCCCAAGGTCAATGGCAAGAACTATCCCAAGGCTTGGCAGGGGGCCAGCTCTGGGGAGGCTGCAGGCCCACCCGGCTGGCAAGGCTGCCCTGATGAGCCATGGCCATCTGCAACTCCTTGTGGGCCATCCGTCCAGCCATCTCATCAGCCCCTGAGCAAGGCTCTGGAGAGCCCTTTGGGGCTGCGCCCTCACCTGCCCCTGCTGATGGGTGGACAGGCGGCTCTGAAGCCGGAGCCTGGGCGCCCAGGCGAGGAGTCACCTGCCCCTAAGCAGGAACTGCATCAGCCCTCTTTCCTCACACCTCAGCTGTCCCCGCTGCCCATGCCTGGCAACCCCGCCGACTACAATGGCCTGTGTGTTAGGCCTGAGCTCACTGCTCTAGGCAGCGTCTACCTGTACTGTGGCCAAGAGGGGCTGCAGTGTGGGGGCTACTCGCCCTGCCCCATGCTCCCTGAGGGCAAGCTGTCCCCAGTGGCTGCACCTCACGAGGAGGGGCTCCTCTTAGCTCCGAGCTCAGTGCCCTCAGGCACCCCTTTCCAGCACCCTCCCTGGGGCTCCTCTCGCTACTGCTCTAGTGAGGACACTGGAGTGAATGGCTACAGCATCTGCGGAGTGTTGCCCCTGTCTGTCAGCCGCGCTGGCGCTACCTGTGGCGGCTGCCCATACAAAATGCCTTTTGCAGCAGGTGAGGCTTCCTGGGCCCAAGATGTACTGGGGAGTCTCGGAGAGATGGCATCCCAGGAGGTTGGGCTGTTGATCTGAGCAGGGGTCTCCCTTGGGGTCTGGCTGCTAACTGGAAGGTAGGGGGCTTTCAGAAGTGAGAACTCCCGTAGTCTGTGCCCCAAGCTGAGGAGCATTCCCAAGAACAGGGCCCCATGTGTAGCTCTGGACAGCCTTGCTCTGCCCAGGCTACCTATGGAGATTCTTGGCCTGGCAGTTAGGTAGCATTGCAGTGGTACAGGCCACAGGAAGGCCTCTCTTCTCTCCTCATTGGGATACCCATTCTTAGACTCTGAAGAGCAGGTTAGATATTGTAATTAGGACTTTTACCAAATTGTTCTCAAGGCCTTTCTACCCTCCTTGAGGAAAGCTAGAATTCCTTACTTCCTAGAAACCAGTACTCTCTGCATGCTGGCCAAGTTCAGCATTCATGGGAAGGGTGGTAGGTACCAGGCTCGGTAGGTGGTACCTACTGCACAGGGCAGCTTTGTTCTGGCTATAGAGGCCTTGAAAGAGAAGTGCCCAGACTGAGCATCACTTTGCTGGGTGTGGATAGAGAGGGTACACCATGAGAACAGACAAGCAGAGTTCCCCAACATGGATGGAATGCGATCAGGGCCCACAGCTTTGGTGTCTGCCTGCCTGACAAGACCCAGACACCTGAGAGGCCCACGCCCCGGCTGTTCAAACACTCCCAGAATCATTTCTCTTCCCTAAACTGGCAGAGGTATCCTCACCTGCCTCTTCAGGCTCCCTGCCTGCTTCCTGGGTGGAAATGAAACATGCTGGTCAGCAGGTCTGCCCTGCTGCTGGGGAGGTGAGGGCTGGACCTTCCAGGTCTCCCTTCCCCTGACATCCTTTCTTGTAGGGGTCTATAAAACAACTTTATAGACCAGTTGGCCCTGGCCAGACTGGTTGTTTCAGGTTGTGGCTTGAGTTAGAGTTCTTACGACATGAGAACAGGCTGCTGCTTGGGGTTTTCCTTCTTTTTTTGTGCCATTCCCCAAGTCTAGACGCTTATCCCCTCTCCCTAATAGTAAGGACACCAGTAAACACCATGTACCAGGCACTGTTCTGAGTGCTTTACATATGGGAAGCTGCTTGGCATGTAATTGAGCACAGACTCTGAAGCCGATCTGCCTGGAGTGAAATGTTCTCCCCCACTTCCCTAGCCATGTGACTACGGGCGAGTCAGTAACTGCTCTGTGTCGCAGTTTTCTTAACTATAAAATGGGGGTAATGATACCTATCTCATAGGGTTTTTGTAAGGATGAAATGAGTTAATGTGTTCATAAGAAAACCAGCCAGTTACCAAATATGTATGATATTCATAACCACTATTTATGTTGTTCTGAGGGGCAGAGGGACTTGCCTGAAGTCACATGGCTAGTAAGTGGCAGAACCCAGGCTGTCTGATTCCAGAACCCCTATTCCCAAGCATTATGAAAGCCTTAGAAAATTAATATCAGGGCCAGGCGTGGCGGCTCATGCCTGTAATCCTAGCACTTTGGGAGGCTGAGGCGGGCAGATTGCCTGAGCTCAGTAGGTTGAGACCAGCCTGTCTAACATGGTGAAACCCTATCTCTACTAAACATACAAAAAAATTAGCTGGGTGTGGTGGTGGGCACCTGTAATCCCAGCTACTCAGGAGGCTGAGGCAGGAGAAATGCTTGAACCCGAGAGGCGGAGGTTGCAGTGTGCCAAGACAGCACCACTGCACTCTAGCCTGGGCAACAGAGTGAGACTCTGTCTCAAAAAAAAATAAAAGTTCGGAGTTAAAAAGCATGTTCCAACCACCTCTCTTTCAGACTAAAAGGGGAGATGGCCAATCTCCAAGATCAGGAAACACCCCTGTCCCATTGGAGAGTCACTCTGACAGTCCACCAGAAAAAGGCCTCTGATCCCATCGGCTACCTCAGTGGCCTTTGGTTGCACAATTAGAATTAAGACAGGAGCAGGCCCTGAAAGCAGATGGGTGATGGGGGTCACTGCTTGTTCTGTCCTGACCACTCTCTCCCTTTCCTAGAAGGCTGCAGATCCCTGGGCCAGTTGGAATTTCCTCTCCCGGAAGCTGGCCACCCAGCCTCACCCGCCCACCCACTCCTGGGGTGCCCTGTACCCAGTGTGCCACCTGCAGCAGAGCCCGTCCCCCATCTTCAGACACCCACCTCGGAGCCCCAGACAGTAGCCCGTGCGTGCCCTCAGAGCGCCAAACCTCCCAGCGGTTCTAAGTCAGGTCTGCGCACGGGCTCCAGCTGCAGGCACACTGCAAGGAGCAAGGCTGCCCGCAGGCCTAGCCACCCCAAGCAGCCACGTGTCCAGCGTCCACGCCCTCGCCGCCGCCGTCGCCGCCGCACTAATGGCTGGGTTCCTGTTGGGGCTGCCTGTGAGAAGGCTGTGTATGTCTTGGTAAGCGCCAGCTCTTAGCTGATAACGAGAGGGAGGGAGGCAGTGGGGATACATGACCTGCAGTGAGGTAGGTGCTAGAAGCACCTGGTTCTAGCTACTCTGAGAGCTGACAAGGGACTCCAGTTTACTTGTATCCCAGGAACCATTCATGCTGGCCCACCAGCTTGCTTCCCTAGCCCCCTACTGATCCTGTACCAGACAGCCCAGGGAGGTCAGGAGACACACAGTCATAGCTGGTGGCTGCCATCTCGGTGAGTGTCTTCCCCTCCCCTCCCCGCTCACTCTGTCCCTTACACCCTGGATTGTAAAATGGAGGACTTTCAATGGAGAACTTTTCTGGATAAGTCTATATAGGGGAAGTTGGAATGAGCAGAGCAAATTAGTGATACAGAGAACATCTCGGATGATGAAAAGAGGCCAAGTGCAGTGGCTCACATCTGTAATCCCAGTACTTTAGGTGGTGGAGGTGGTAAGATTGCATGAGGCCAGGAGTTCGAGACGAGCCTGAGCAACATAGACCTCATCTCTACAAAGTAAAAACATTAGTTAGCCAGGCATGGTGGTGTGCACCGGGAGGCTGAAGTGGGAGGATTGCCTAGGTTCAGGAGTTGAAGGCTGCAGTGAGCTGATTGCACCACTGCACTCCAGTCTGGGTGACAGAGTGAGACCCTGGCTTTTAAAAGTAATTAATTAAAAATAAAAAGAATATCAACTAAAATTTAATGAGGCTGGGCAAGGTGGCTCATGCATATAATCCCAGAGCTTTCAGAGGCTGATGCTGGAGGATTGTTTGAGCTCAGGAGTTCAAGACCAACCTGGGCAACATAGCAAGATCCTGTCTCTACAGAAAAAAAAAATTTTTAATTAGCCAAGCACGGTAGCATGCATCTGTAGTCCCAGCTACTTGAGAGACTGAGGCAAGAGGATCACTTGAGTCCAGGATGTTGAGGCTGCAATGAACTACGATTGCACCACTGCATTCCAGCCTGGGTGACAGAGTGAGACCCTGTCTCTAAAAATAAATAAATAAATAAAATTTATTGAGCACTTCTTAGATGCTAGAACTGAGCTAAGCACTTTGTGAGTATTATGCCCTTTAATCCTCACCACTACCCTATGTGGTATATCCCATCTTCCTATAATTAATCCCATTTTACAGATGTGGAAGCTGAGGCTTAGCAATACTTTAAATAATTTGTCAAAGGCTGTGCCCCTTATAACAGTGGTTTGAGGGTTCGGACTGAGACTTGTTCCATTAGGAAGCATGAGCACTTACTCAGCACTGGGGGGCTTGGAGTGAGAGTCAGCTGTCAAGGGTATGGTGGTCAGAGCTCAGCCCCAGAAGCTTCAGGACACTTTTCCACCCCTGTTCCCTTTTCTCATCCTTTCTCCAACCATGAGAATTCCCCAGCCCCATCCAAAAAAGGATAGTGGTTTGACTACCTTGAGGAAATCGTGGAAGGGATGTCATTCCCTCTCTCTGTCCTTACTCTGAGTGTGGCCCTGCAAGCCTATTTGTGTCATTGGTTTGTTGCCTAGGATGAGCCGGAACCAGCCATCCGAAAGAGCTACCAGGCGGTAGAGCGGCATGGGGAGACAATCCGAGTCCGGGACACTGTCCTTCTCAAGTCAGGCCCACGAAAGACCTCCACACCTTATGTGGCTAAGATCTCTGCCCTCTGGGAGAACCCCGAGTCAGGTACCTCTCCCTCTGGCTGGGGACCCAAGGGGAAGCTGCCTTCAGCAGAACTGTAGGCCCCAGATTGGCCCCTGCCTGGAGTTTGACCTGGCATGAGTCTCCCCGTGTTCCTGGCACAGAGTCTGCCTTCCACTCGGCTGGGGTCTGTCTGCTGCCGAGGGCTGTGGGTGACCTTGTGGCTTGGGTTGGATCAGCTCATTAACCTTTCCAGCCAGCAGAGCCTGGGCACCTGTCCCCCCACCTCACCTGTCAGTGCCTTCTCCCCCTTCTCCCTCCATGCTTAACAGCATTCCAGGCCTCCGAATGCTTGGCCTGGGGCAGGGGACATGGGTTGCCGGAGCCTGCAGTATTGAGGTTGGATGAACCTCCAGGGCAGCCAGCCAGCCTCTCTGCCTGTCTAAGTAACACAGGTTGCCAGTTCAAGCCATAACTACTGTGTTGTCCCCCCAGGAGAGCTGATGATGAGCCTCCTGTGGTATTACAGACCTGAGCACTTACAGGGAGGCCGCAGTCCCAGCATGCACGAGGTGAGCTGCCTGGCAGATGGGTCAGGGAGGGCAGGAGAGACAGAGGGAAAGGTTATGGCACTAAGACGTGGTAGGGGGAGGGCAGCCATGGGCTGTAGTCAAATCCCTGCGCTTGTCACTTTGGACTCCAGAGAACCTGGGAAAGGGCCCAGGATTTATTCTCTTTTCCCAACACTGCCCCAATTCATGTTTCAAAGGGAATAATAACTTTTGTCTTAAAAAGGGGAACAGAAAGGGAACCCTTGAGGTAGCAGGTGCCAGTGGGAGCAAGTGGATGTGTTCTCCTGGCAACAGGAAAGGTGAGGTGGAGCTGCATACCTGGTCACTTTCGGTATTTTCTGTAGTACGGGAGGGGAGGGGAGGAAAGACTCCTCCTAACACCCCATAGGCTCTCCACCAAGCTGTGTGCTAAAAGAGGTGACTGCCATCTGTGTGTGCCCTGGGCTCACCTTTTATTTCACTTTCCCTTGCAGGGACTTTTCATCTAACTGGAAAGATGAAGAACATTTCCCCTCTCCTACGCTAGGCAGGGCTGGGGTTTGGGAGGTCAGTGACAATCAGGGGCTGGAGCAGATACCTGGCTATTCTGGAGAAGGAGGGGACCTAGAAGGGACTCAGGAGGAATGCCTGGAGGCAATAGGTGAGGCATACTTAGGCTGAATTTCCAGGGAAGCTTGCTGGAGTCATCTCAGATCAGCAGGCCCAGCAGAGGGGTTAATGTCTGCCTTGCTCTGGGAATGAGGTGCTTTCCAGCCCTGGTAGCAACCTCCACCTGTCTCCCTTTGAGCCCTTGCAGAATGAAGTCTTTGCATCGCGACATCAGGACCAGAACAGTGTAGCCTGCATTGAGGAGAAGTGCTATGTGCTGACTTTTGCCGAGTACTGCAGGTGGGTGGTTCCCTGCACCCTCTGGTTGGCCTCTTCCCTCAGGCTCCCCAGGCATATTTGGGGCTGCTTGGAATTCCCCGAGAGGATCTCATTCTGCTCTCTACCTGATCTTACTCACTGAGCCTAATCTCCCAGAACTTACTTCCTTATTGCCTGCCTCTACCATCTGATATTTTTTGGGAGAAAGAAGAAAAATTGTGTTGCCACACTGAGGTAGAATGGTTGGAGCAGAGTTGGGGGGTAACATTACTGCTCTTGGAAAAAATTCAGGCGAATTGGCAGGTGAATGGAGGGAGGCCCTGGCAAATGTGGTTCTCCAGTGACAGAGAAGATAGCCTGGTGGTTGGCAGAGCAGACATCACCCCTGGGATGGGTGGAGACAGCACCACCCCTTGGGGAGCTAGGATAGCCTAGCTCTCTGGGTAGGGTAGGGTAGGGTAGGGTAGGGTAGGGTAGGGTAGGGTAGGGAAGGGAAGGAATTGGTCTTCCTGCAAAAGTGGCTGGAGTAAAGACAGTGAATGGTATCTCTCTACAGGTTCTGTGCCATGGCCAAGCGCCGAGGTGAAGGCCTCCCCAGCCGAAAGACAGCACTGGTTCCCCCCTCTGCAGACTATTCCACCCCACCCCACCGCACAGTGCCAGAAGACACGGACCCTGAGCTGGTGTTCCTTTGCCGCCATGTCTATGACTTCCGCCATGGGCGCATCCTTAAGAACCCCCAGTAGCCTCCTCATACCCGTGCTGGGGCTACCCATGGGCAAGTGGGGCTCGGAGTAGGGGGCACTGCTTGAAGCACAGCACTTGGTTAGGGGGCCACAGAGGCCTAAGTTTGCTGGCCTGTGGTTTTCTTGGGGGGGAGGGCAGGGGCCCCTGTGGGTTCTGGGCTCCAGGGGAGGGAGCTGGGGAGGCCAGGGTATAAGAAAAGCATCAGAGCTCTCAGCTTGGCCCAAGGTACCTTCTGTGGTTCCCCCTGGGTGGAGATTTCCGAAGAAGTAGTCTTCTCTGAGGCTGGGCCAAGCCTGATGTAAATGGGGCCCTAGGAGGGTGGTGGCGGGAAGGAGGGGCAAGATCCTTCAGGAACCAGACCCAACAGGCCCTTCTGTAGCCTCCCCCGGGCCCTCAAAGGGGGAGTGGGGGCCAGCTTTACCTCACCCACTGTGACCCGCCGCTTCTCCTTCAGCCTGGGACCAGGCTTTCCTAGATCCCAGTACAGCTCTGAGCTTGTTCCTTTGAGGCATAGAGAGCCAGAGTCTGGCTTCCAGAGCATTGACTTCTTCTTCCTAGACTTGAGGCCTTTCTCTGGCTTTCCTCCTTTGCCCTGCAGTAGCAACTGGTGCTGGGACAAGTTGACCCACCTCTCACAGTCATGGGTGTGGCCCACTTGTGGGAGTCTCCTGTCCATCTCCCAGAGAGGGCCACCCATTGGGTCTGACTTCCCAGAAAGTTAATTGATCATTGTGGGGTTTGTCACGTCTGGGAGGGAAGATGGGTGCTGGGAGAGGGCTGGGGGCAGGGGGCAAGGAAAATTGCTACCTGATTTGTTGAAGATTTTTCCTCTTGCCTTACACATGGAGGTTCCAGGAAACCTCTTGCAGAACTTCACACATGATTCTTCAAGCCACACCCACCTGAAATCAAACCAAAGGAGTGCTGCGGCTCCTCTTGCCCTGCCACCCTTTTCCTAGTCTTTTGTAGATTGCACTAATTTACATCCCAGCAAGAATCAACACTGTATCAGTCCACAGACCTGCTGAGCTGCAGCCACTTGCTCTAGGAGCTAAGGACCTGCATTTTCAGTTTTTTCCTGTTGCCCAGAGGCCCTGTTCTCACCTCATTCTGCTCCCCAGAGTAGACTAAGAGGCTCAGTCCCCTGTTGTCCTTGTGGAGACTAGGCCTTGGCCCTGGCCCTGAGACTCTGAGGGGGCTGGAGCAGCCTGGTTATTTCCTATCTGTACCAAAGAGGAGTATGGTGGGAGAGGGAGTGGAGTGCAGTGTGGCTTGGGCCTGGCGCTGGGAACCTGCTAGCTGAGCACTTCCACAAGGGTATACCCCTGGGGGCAGGGGCTTGGGCTGAGAACTGCAGCCCTGGGTCTTCCCTTAGGGAGGAGGGGCAGACGAACCCAGCAGGCTGAGGAGGTGGCACTGGGTGAGGATAGCTGGGCAGGGGCTGCAGAGGGAGGTGGAAATGAACCCTGAGGGCTCCCCCGACTTGCCCTGCCCTGTCCCTTAGTAGATGAGTTGCTCCTGATTGGTCATTGAGTTTGGGTGAGGCCTGGAGGCTTCAGAGGTGAATTTATGCTTGGGAAGCCTGATCTCAAACCTGAAGGAAAGGGACTTGGGTCTCCTTATATTGAATAAGCTGTTTGGAGGAAGGTGTCTGTCTGGGAGGATGGGGCAGTAAATGAGGTTGGCAGAGTGGCGGTGGGGGCTCTGCAGAGCCAGCCTTGGAGCCTGCTCGTTCTGGGCCCTTGCTGCCAAGGAGCCCAGCCTCACCTAGCAGGAAAGGAGATCAAGGCCCTCCTCCCAGGAGGTAGGGTCTGCTGCCCTGAACTTAAATGCTTTTGAAATCTCTTAGATGTGGAAATATTTTTTCGAACCTGAAAATGCAGCTGGTAGAATTTCAATGGAAGCATAATCCATGTAAAATATATTTTAGTTGATATTTTGTAAAATGCACTTTTTGTGTGTGTTGATCCTGGTTTCCCAGATCTGTATTTCAGTGTTTACAAGGGAGGAAGGACCTTTCCTCACCTCCCTTTTGACAGAGATTAGGAGTTCTTCTTTAAGAAAAAAATAAATTTGAGAAATTGTATTGATTTAGAAAAGGATCATTTCCTGTGTGTCCTGTCATCTTTTGGTGTGTGAGTGTGGAGAGACCCACTATTCTTATTTCAGAGGTCCCTCTTAACCCCTGTGGCATGGATGCTCACCGAGGCCAATGAGCAAAGAGGGCAGGGAAGCAGGGGGAAAAGAGAGTGAGGGAAGGAGACAGAGGGACTGGGAACTTGGAGTTGACTTCTTGATTTCATGGTGGCCACAGCTGCCTGCTTAGGTCTGTGTGAAATACTTCAGTTGCCAGCCCTCACCTGACCAGTGACCTGGAAATTAGTAGGTACATGGTAAAAATACCTTCTCATCACTGGCCTCACGCAGTGGCTCCTGCCTGTAATCCCAGTGCTTTGGGAGGCAGAGGCGGGAGGGTTACTTGAGCCTAGGAGTTTAAGACCAGCCTAGGCAACATAGACCATGTCTCTCGAAAAATTTAAAAATTAGCCCGGCATGTCAGTGCATGCCTATAGTCTCAGTCAGGAGGCTAAGGTAGGAGGATTGCTTGAGCCCAGGAGCCCGAGGCTGCAGTGAGCCGTGATCATACCACTGCAGCCTGGGTGACAGTGAGATCCTGTCTCAGAAAAGGAAAAAACAAAAATCCCTCCTCATCACCTTGGGTAACTGGCCAGCACTGTCCTAGGGCCTCAGTGTCTTGCAGCTGGTGCTTCTTGCTTGCTGAGGAAATGAAGGCCACATCATGGGGCCAAGGGTCTGTGGCCAGCTGACCCCTGCTTCAGCCCAGCCCCCGTCCCAGCCTGGAAGCCTCAGTGTTGACCATGTTCCAGGTGGGGCAGCTCTAAGGCCATAGAGGTTCCTGGGAGCCACAGCACGGCCCCCACCCTCTTCTGCATTTTGCTAAGGCATGGTGCATGTGGGCAGGAACACTTTTTCAGAAGTTATTGGTGGCACAGACACCACGATGGATTTTTCTAGCTCTGCCTTCAGTGTGCTGTCCACAAGACTCCCTTGAGGCGAGTGGTAGCTTGTCCTTACCTTACAGACAGGAAATTGGTGTGGAGATAAGTACCAGGCCCAAGGACTTCCCCTGCCTCACCCTGACTGCTAACACAGAAAACTACCCTGTAACACAGAAGGGAGCACACGTAGCCACCTTATCAAAAAAATTTTTAAAGGTCTAAGGTCTTTTTTTCCTTTCCTGGTTTAAAAAACATACTTACTGGAAAATATGATTTTAATAGAAAATCCTGTCACCAGAAATGTATACCTTTAGGATTGTTGGAAGCAAGGAGCAGCGTAGACAAGGCAGAACCTTCACACAGACTTTTGGTGCAGCAAATGGACAGGTGGTAGCCTGCAGATGCACTGGGGCAATCAGATGTGGAGCGCCCGCCCTGGAGAGCTGGAAGGCTGCAAGCCTTTACCGTTCCTTCCCCTGGCTCATCCTGTGTGCTTTCCTGTTGCTGGGATTGCGGGGCCATCAGTGAGCCCTCTAGTATCACCTCATCCCTCAAGTCCCCTCACCCTTCTGAATTCATCTGATCACTGGTAGGTCCATTCTCCCACTGGTATCTTCTATTTTCCATCACCTGCTCTGTACAGTCTGCCCTCGAGTCAGCTGCTTCCTCCCTTTTAGCCATTCCATGATATGCTCCTTTAATCTCTGAAGGGCCGTGATCAGAAATTTAGGTTTTAGAATCAGAACCACCCATACTGAGTCACATCTTCCCTGAGCCTCTGTTACTTCAGCTGTACAAAGGGAATGTCCACACTAGCTCCCTGTCAGGGTGGCTGTAACAACTAAAGGAGATAATGAATACAAAACACTTATTGGGCGCTGTCCTCAATACACTTGGGCTCTAATCATATTCCTCTGCTGCTTCAGAGCCTTGCTGGCTCTCTGCAGGCAGCAAGCACGTAGCTGGACGAAGTCTGGCTACTGAGCCGGGTTCCCAGTGGGAAATGGTGGTTGCTGACATCCAAAGCACTTTGGGTCTGCTGTCCGCCCAAGTGACCAGCCTGGTGCCATGGAGCACACATTTAGCTCCAGGGAAGGAGACTGCGTGCTGTTTCCCTGCTGTTCTGTGCCCCCAGCTCCTCACCCTTCCAAATGTGTGTTGGCGACACCAGCAGCTGACGGACCAATGTGTCAGACCCTCCCCAGAAGGCCCAGTTATCCCACTGCCTCATGCCTAGTGAGGAGAAGGCAGAGGAGGGGAGACTCCATTTCCAGACATTTCAGCATTACCCAGTGGACAAGCACTGTAGTCAGTCCCCAGGTATTGCTAAACACAAGGGTCACCATGGAGACACTGGTCAGTGTCTGACAGTCCTGCTTCTCCTTCCTGGAGTGGCCACGACCTGCGGGACGGAGGGAGGTAAGAGTGGCAGGGGGGAGCACACCGAGGACTCCGCTTCCAGCTGGAAAGACCAGCCTCCGGCATGTATGGACTCGGAGAGAGCGCTGCGCGCCTCCCTGCCTCCAGACCCGTTGCTGGAGTAAGGGCTAGGACAGGCCTGAGTTTGTGGCGAATCCCCCTTGTCCACTTCCCTAAGGACACACGCTGCACGAGAGCAGCCTCGAGTTTTTTCTGCCTTCGAGGTCTCAGGAGCTTTTGTCCCCAAGCCCAGAGGACAGGGGTGGCCCTGACTCAGGCGCCCTCTTCCGGGTAGGGGTCCGCGTGCGCCCTCCCAAGCCCGCGCCCCGCAGGGGCGCCCGCCCCTCTCCCCGCCCCCGGCGTGGGCCCGCCCCCGCGCCTGTGTCACTGCGAGGCCGGGGGTGGAGAGCGGCCGGGCGGGACATCCGGCCCGGGTCCCTCGCCGCGCCCGCCGCCCGCCGCCCGCTTCGGCGCCGCAGCTCGGGAGCCGGCCACCCCTACACGCGCCAGGGCTGTCCCCTGCCCTCCCCTCCCCAACTCCCTCCGGGCCCAGACCCTCCTCCCGCCCCAAGCCCGAGCCCGCCTCCCAGGCCGCCCTCGGATCGGCCGGGCCCGCGCAGGTCCCCATCCCGGGAGCACCATGTTCCCCCGCCCGCTGACCCCGCTGGCGGCCCCAAATGGCGCCGAGCCCCTGGGCCGGGCGCTGAGGCGGGCCCCTCTGGGCAGGGCCCGGGCGGGGCTGGGGGGGCCTCCCCTGCTGCTACCGTCCATGCTGATGTTCGCGGTGATTGTGGCCTCCAGCGGGCTGCTGCTCATGATCGAGCGGGGCATTCTGGCCGAGATGAAGCCCCTGCCCCTGCACCCGCCCGGCCGTGAGGGCGCAGCCTGGCGCGGGAAAGCCCCCAAGCCTGGGGGCCTGTCCCTGAGGGCTGGGGACGCGGACTTGCAAGTGCGGCAGGACGTCCGGAACAGGACCCTGCGGGCGGTGTGCGGACAGCCAGGCATGCCCCGGGACCCCTGGGACTTGCCGGTGGGGCAGCGGCGCACCCTGCTGCGCCACATCCTCGTAAGTGACCGTTACCGCTTCCTCTACTGCTACGTCCCCAAGGTGGCCTGCTCTAACTGGAAGCGGGTGATGAAGGTGCTGGCGGGCGTCCTGGACAGCGTGGACGTCCGCCTCAAGATGGACCACCGCAGTGACCTGGTGTTCCTGGCAGACCTGCGGCCTGAAGAGATTCGCTACCGCCTGCAGCACTACTTTAAGTTCCTGTTTGTGCGGGACCCCTTGGAACGCCTCCTCTCTGCCTACCGCAACAAGTTTGGCGAGATCCGAGAGTACCAGCAACGCTATGGGGCTGAGATAGTGAGGCGGTACAGGGCTGGAGCGGGGCCCAGCCCTGCAGGCGACGATGTCACATTCCCCGAGTTTCTGAGATACCTGGTGGACGAGGACCCTGAGCGCATGAATGAGCATTGGATGCCCGTGTACCACCTGTGCCAGCCTTGTGCCGTGCACTATGACTTTGTGGGCTCCTATGAGAGGCTGGAGGCTGATGCCAATCAGGTGCTGGAGTGGGTACGGGCACCACCCCACATCCGATTTCCAGCTCGCCAGGCCTGGTACAGGCCAGCCAGCCCCGAAAGCCTGCATTACCACTTGTGCAGTGCCCCCCGGGCCCTGCTGCAGGATGTGCTGCCTAAGTATATTCTGGACTTCTCCCTCTTTGCCTACCCACTGCCTAATGTCACCAAGGAGGCGTGTCAGCAGTGACCATGGGTGTGGGGCCAGCAGCTGGTGGGGACTGGTTTCAACGCCAGCTTCCTGTGCTTCTGCCTGTCATTCAGAGAAACTCTGGCTCTGGGGCTTGGGGCTTCTCAGGATCCTGGATGGCAGAGACTGCCCTCAGAAGTTCCTTGTCCAGGGTGGGTACCCACAGTGACTCAGAGGACAGGGCTAGGCAGGAGACCTGCTGCTCCTCATTGGGCGGATCTCTTGGGGGGCAGACACCAGTTTGCCAATGAAGCAACATATCTGATCTAAAGATGCTCCACACCCCAGGCTGCCAGGATTATGCAGTCCCCTTGGTCTACCTTAATTTAACCTGTGGCCAAACTCAGATGGTACCAGCCAGGGGCAAGCATGACCAGAGCCAGGGACCCTGTGGCTCTGATCTCCCATTTATCCACCCCATGTGCCTCAGGACTAGAGTGAGCAATCATACCTTATAAATGACTTTTGTGCCTTTCTGCTCCAGTCTCAAAATTTCCTACACCTGCCAGTTCTTTCCATTTTTCCAAGGAAAGGAAAACCGAAGCAGGGTCCTTGCCTGGTAGCTCCAGGACCCAGCTCTGCAGGCACCCAAAGACCCCCTGTGCCCAGCCTCTTCCTTGAGTTCTCAGAACCTCCTCCCTAATTCTCCCTTCCTTCCCCACAAGGCCTTTGAGGTTGTGACTGTGGCTGGTATATCTGGCTGCCATTTTTCTGATGCATTTATTTAAAATTTGTACTTTTTGATATAACCCTGGTAAGGGCTTTGTTTTCCTAATAGCTGACTTTTTAATAAAGCAGTTTTATATATAAGGTGAGCATTTCTGTGATTTCCCTTGGAGCTCCTGTGGGCCCAGCAGATCTCCTCGATGTCTGTCTTCCCATGTCAGGGGAGGCAGCCTGTAGATAGAGAAAGTAAGGTATAACTTGGTTGGGCTGGTCCAGTGGGCCGTTGCCATTCCATGGAGACTTTGGGGGCTTTCTAATAGGCTATACCAGATCACAGACTCAGATTCTGGGATGTCACCAAAGGGCAAGCCCAGTTAGGAATGGCCTCAGGTCCAGAGCATACCTACATGGATTATTCCCTAAAAAAGTAGGTGGGTAGGAGATACGGGATCCTCCTCTTATTCAGTAAGAGTTGAATGAGAAGTTCCCCCAGAGCATTTTCTTTTTTTTGAGACAGAGTCTCGATCTGTCGCCCAGGCTGGAGTGCAGTAGCACCATCTTGGCTCACTGCAACCTCCACCTCCCGGGTTCGAGCGACTGCCTCAGCCTCCCAAGTAGCTGGGATGATTACAGGCACATGCCATCACACCTGGCTAATTTTTGTATTTTTAGTAGAGATGGGGTTTCGCAATGTTGGCCAGGCTGGTTTCAAACTCCTGACCTCAGGTGATCCGCCCACCTCAACCCCTCCAAAGTGCTAGGATTACAGGCGTGAGCCACCGCGCCTGGCCCCGGACCATTTTCAAATGAAAAAGAAAATTGTTGTGTGAGCAAGGAGATTTTTTTCTGGCACTACAAGGAAGGAAGGCAAGCAGGTTGAGTGAGGGTCAGGCTCTTGTTGACTTAGGTCCAGAGAAAGTTGTGGAAGGAATACAGTTGGAGCAGCAGAGGACAGACTTCAGTATGGCCCACTGCTCCCATTGGTCTCCAGGGATCCCAGGCCCATCAGGAGATGGGCCCAAGGGAGAGATGCAAGGCCAGAGCTGGCCCTTCTGTTAGCCCTATTTCACACATCCCCAGTGGGAACTGCTGTACTTTAGAGACCTGAGGCTATGGTAAGAGGTGGGGCCCAAGGAAGGGAGGCAGGGAGGGCCCCCTTGCAGGTGTTACCTGTCCCTAGCTTTGCTATTGATTGGACTTTGGAGAGGAAAACTAACACTATTTCCCATATTTGGTGTAGGGGGCTTCTATGGGCACTTATGGCTCTCCACTATGACTCATCAGGCCATGTTGCTTCCAGAAGGCCTTACCTGACCCCCTGTCTGGCTCAGATGTCCTTCTTCAGAGTCCCCTTGGCTCTGGGCACTTTCCCTAGACCGATCAAGTCCCAGCCCTATTCCTCACCAGCTGCCTATCTCCCAGAGCCTCTGTTTTCTCCAATGTGTCGTGGGAATAAAAACATGTAGATTGCTAGCAGAGGGGGGGATTAATGAAGACAAAATGAATAAAAGGGCCCACCCCCGCACCTGGCTCAATGGATGTTCTTTTGGATGCTGGTTGAACACCTGACCCCTCAGAGGCCTGTGGGGACAAGGGAGAAGCCAGGACACTGTGTCCGGCCCAGCACTGGATATCACTGCTACCTCTGGGCAGGGCCCCTTTGGCCTCTGGGTTTACTTCCTCTACCAATGAGTCAGTCCTTCTCTGAGCTTCCGACCCCTCAGGACCCCCCTACTGCATCCTCTTTTTCCTCCTTGCCTGGGACCTTTAGCGGCTCCAGACCTACAGCAGCTAATCAGTCCCCCTCACTGGGGCCTGCAGCACAAACCGGAGAACCTGGAGAACACTGGGGCTGGCTGCTGTACTCACCCCATTTAATCCTCACAACAGCTGCGTGCTGGTGGGGTCATCCTGTTTTACAGACATGGAAACTGGCAGAGAGAGGATAAATAACCTGCCCAAAGTGTCCAACCCAGGTCTGTCTGCTTCCCAGATAGGAAGGAGGGAGGAAAGGAGGAAGGCTTATGGAAGGTAGAGGTAGAGAGAAGAAGGAATAGGAAAGCGAAGTTAGAGGAAGGGTAGGTGGGGTTGTAGTCAGGGGTATTTGCAAACATTCTCCTTCCTCAGTTCTTTCATTCATTTGCAAAGAACCCAATTGAGCCCAGCTGACTTTTTTTTTTTTTTTTTTTTTTTTTTTTTTGAGATGGAGTCTCGCTCTGTCGCCCAGGCTGGAGTGCAGTGGCGCGATCTCGGCTCACTGCAGGCTCCGCCTCCCGGGTTCACGCCATTCTCCTGCCTCAGCCTCTCCGAGTAGCTGGGACTACAGGCGCCAGCCACCACGCCCGGCTAACTTTTTTTGTATTTTTAGTAGAGACGGGGTTTCACCGTGGTCTCGATCTCCTGACCTCGTATCGCCCGCCTCGGCCTCCCAAAGTGCTGGGATTACAAGCATGAGCCACCGTGCCCGGCGAGCCCAGCTGACTTTTACCAGTTCCTGCCCTGGAGGAGTGGGAGACAGATAGTGCTCTTGATGTGGTTAATCGGCTACTCTCCTCCCAGGCAGAAAAGGGGTGCTGGGCCGTAGAGCATCCTGACAGCCACAACTGGAAACCTGTGGTGTGGGGAGGAGGGTGTGGAGAAAAGGAAAGGAGAGGGACAGGAGAGACAAATGCCACCTTCTGGGTCATTATTTTTCCTCTAGTCAGACCCTGAGGAAAATAATTTCTCATCTAGCCTTCCTTTCAGGAAAACAGACTTCTTAAAAGAAGCTGCCAAGGAGGCTGGCATAGAATTGTGGGGTCCAGTGGGCCCTAGTGGGGACCTGCTTTATGCTGGGTACTGGAGGCACTACCGGCTGTGGGTCACCGGGGCAGGGACGGGGGCATTCTCAGGACTTGACACCTGGACTGTGTCTTCTGGGGATTCCTCCTTTTCTTTTTTTTTTTTTCTTTCTTTCTTTTTTGAGATGGAGTCTCACTCTGTCACCCAGGCTGGAGTGCAGTGGCACAATCTCGGCTGACTGCAACCTCCACCTCCCGGGTTCAAGCAATTCTTCTGCCTCAGCCTCCCGAGTAGCTGGGACTACAGGCGCGCACCACCATGCCCGGCTAATTTTTGTATTTTTAATAGAGACGGGGTTTTACCGTATTGTCCAGGCTGGTCTCGAACTCATGACCTTGTGATCTGCCCGCCTCAGCCTCCCAAAGTGCTGGGATTACAGGCGTAAGCCACCGTACCTGGCGGATTCCTCCTCTTCATTGCTTCTGCTGTGGTTCCCTAACCTCTGGAGCCAAGCCCTACCCTACCGCCTGGCCCCTCAAAAGACAAGGGGCCCCTTTAGAACTGACTCCCCGGACAACCCAACCCAGGTCCCCTAGGCACAGGGGCAGTTAACTTCTCTCACAGCTGAGGCCTATGAGCAAAGGAAGGGGAGGAGCCCAAAGCAGGTTGGCCTTCCTGTCTCGATCCTGATTCCACTTCCAGGCTCCACTTCTTGTCCATCTCTCATCCCATCTAAAGCTACTGCCCAGAAACAACCTTAAATTTGGAGGCTCTTCCCGCTCCTCTTCCCACTCTCGCCTCTGCCACCACACCTCAGGAGCATCACACCACACAGGGCCCCTGCAGGACACAGTAAGGGCCAAGTGGGGCAGCTGACCCACCCGCCTGGGCCAAGCTCCCAAGACCCTCTCAGGATGGATGTTTCTTTTCTTTTTCTTTCTTTCTTTTTTTTTTTTGAAACAGGGTCTTGCCCTGTTGCCCAGGCTAAAGTGCAGTGTTGCAATTATGACTCACTGCAGCCTCAACTTCCCAGGCTCAATGAATCCTCCCACCTC